>NC_053023.1:217375640-217975640 GCF_003073215.2 Triticum urartu | reverse complement strand
ACTAAGAGAAGTTTGATACTTGATGATTGTTTTGAGATATGGAGATAGTGATATCAAAGTTGTGCTAGTTGAGTAGTTGTGAATTTGAGGAATACTTGTGTTAAAGTTTGCAAGTCCCGTAGCATGCACGTATGGTAAACTTTGTGTAACAAAATTTGAAACATGAGGTGTTATTGGATTGTCTTCCTTATGAGTGGCGGTCAGGGACGAGCGATGGTCTTTTCCTACCAATCTATCCCGCTAGGAGCATGCGCGTAATACTTGGTTTTTGATGACTTGTAGATTTTTTCAATAAGTATGTGAGTTCTTTATGACTAATGTTGAGTCCATGGATTATACGCACTCTCACCCTTCCATCATTGCTAGCCTCTTCGGTACCGTGCATTGCCCTTTCTCACCTTGAGAGTTGGTGCAAACTTCACCGGTGCATCCAAACCCTGTGATACGATACGCTCTATCACACATAAACCTCCTTATATCTTCCTCAAAACAGCCACCATACCTACCTATTGTGGCATTTCCATAGCCATTCCGAGATATATTGCCATGCAAATTTCCACCGTTTCGTTTATTATGACACGCACCATCATTGTCATATTGCTTTGCATGATCTTGTAGTTGACATCGTAGTTGTGGCAAAGCCACCATTCATAATTTTTTCATACATGTCACTCTTGATTCATCGCAATCCCGGTACACCGCCGGAGGCATTCATATAGAGTCATATCTTGTTCTAGTATCGAGTTGTAATCATTGAGTTGTAAATAAATAGAAGTGTGATGATCATCATTAATAGAGCATTGTCCCAAATAAAAAAGAAATGCAAAAAAAAGAAGAAAAAAAAGAAGGCCCAAAAAAAGAAAAAAAAAGAAGGCCCAAAAAAATAAAAAAATAAAAGGGGCAATGCTACAATTCTTTTTCCACACTTGTGCTTCAAAGTAGCACCATGATTTTTATGATAGAGAGTCTATTGTTTTGTCATTTTCATATACTAGTGGGAACTTTTCATTATATAACTTGGCTTGTATATTCCAACAATGGGCCTCCTCAAGTGCCCTAGGTCTTCGTGAGCAAGCAAGTTGGATGCACACCCACTTAGTTTCTTTTGTTGAGCTTTCATACATTTATAGCTCTAGTGCATACATTGCATGACAATCCCTACTCCTTGCATTGACATCAATTGATGGGCATCTCCCTAGCCCATTGATTAGCCGCGTCGATGTGAGACTTCTCCTTTTTTGTCTTCTCCACATAACCCCCTTCATTATATTCTATTCCACCCATAGTGCTATATCCATGGCTCACGCTCATGTATTGCGTGAAAGTTGAAAAAAGTTTGAGATTTCTAAAGTATGAAACAATTGCTTGGCTTGTCATCGGGGTTGTGCATGATGAGAGCATTCTTGTGTGACGAAAATGGAGCATGACCAAACTATATGATTTTGTAGGGATGAACTTTCTTTGGCCATGTTATTTTGAGAAGACATGATTGCTTAGTTAGTATGCTTGAAGTATTATTATTTTTATGTCAATATTAAAATTTTATCTTGAATCTTTCGGATCTGAACATTCATGCCACAATAAAGAAAATTACATAGAGAAATATGTTAGGAAGCATTCCACATCAAAAATTCTGTTTTTATCATTTACCTACTCGAGGACGAGCAGGAATTAAGCTTGGGGATGCTTGATACGTCTCCAACGTATCTATAATTTCTGATTGTTCCATGCTATTATATTATCTGTTTTGGATGATAACGGGATTTATTTTACACTTTTATATTATTTTTGGGAGTAACCTATTAACCGGAGGCCCAGCCCAAATTGCTGTTTTTTGCCTATTTCAGTGTTTCGTACAAAAGGAATATCAAACGGAGTCCAAACGGAATGAAACCTTCAGGAACGTGATTTTGGGAAAAAACGTGATCCGGAGGACTTGGAGTGGACGTCAAGCAATCAACGAGTAGGCCACAAGGCAGGGGCGCGCCTACCCCCTGGGCGCGCTCTCCACCCTCGTGGGCCCCTTGTTGCTCCACCGACCTACTTCATTCCCCTATATATATCCATGTACCCCGCAAACATCCAGGAGAACCACGAAACCCTATTTCCACCGCCGCAACCTTCTGTACCCAAGAGATCCCATCTTGGGGCCTTTTCCGGAGCTCCGCCGAAGGGGGCATTGATCACGGATGGCCGCTACATCAACTCCATGGCCCCTCCGATGATGTGTGAGTAGTTTACTTCAGACCTTCGGGTCCATAGCTAGTAGCTAGATGGATTCTTCTCTCTCTTTGGATCTCAATGCAAAGTTCTCCTCGATTCTCTTGGAGATCTATTCGATGTAACTCTTCTTTTTGCAGTGTGTTTGTCGAGATCCGATGAATTGTGGGTTTAGGATCAAGTTTATCTATGAACAATATTTGAATCTTCTCTGAATTCTTTTATGTATGATTGGTTTATCTTTGCATGTCTCTTCGAATTATTTGTTTGGTTTGGCCTTCTAGATTGATCTTTCTTGCAATGGGAGAAGTGCTTAGCTTTGGGTTCAATCTTGTGGTGCTCGATCCGAATGATAGAAAAGGAAATGACACGTATTGTATTGCTGCCATCGAGGATAAAAATCTAGGGTTTATGTCATATTGCATGAGTTTATCCCTCTACATCATGTCATCTTGCTTAAGGCGTTACTCTGTTCTTATGAACTTAATACTCTAGATGCATGCTGGATAGCGGTTGATGTGTGGAGTAATAGTAGTATATGCAAAAAAATTTCGGTCTACTTGTCATGGATGTGATAGTGTCACACCCTGATTTTTATGCCACAACACTTAAGCTAATAAATCATGATAAAATGTGGTTTGACAAAAACTTTTGAGTGTTTTGGACCTTGCCTTGTTTGGATTTTGTCTGTTGTTTGCAAGTGCTCTAAAAATCAAATAAATCCTCCAACTCCTATACTTCATCTCCTTGCTCCAAACTCTTGAACCAATGATCATGCCATGTGTATAGAGCAATATAGTATTTTCTTACAAAAATAATTTGGCCAAAAAGTATTTTCAAAAATTAGTTTTCCAAAAACCCCTGAATTAAGATTTGTACTGCAAGTACTTAATTCAGGGCAGTAAAAATCTTTCCAAAAATATGTTTGACTCCTATTAGATATAGGATACCCAGAAACCACAAAAATTTAATTTTAAAAGTTATTTTCCTATTTTATTTAAAAGCTTTTTCTTAAGGCCAGAAATGGTCTTTAATAGGGAAAAATTATTTTATTGTTTCAAAGATATTCGAGAAAAATTAGGGAAACTCAGGGGGCATATATTTCCCATATATAAGAGTTTCAACACATGGTCATGTTCAAAATATTGGTCAAATCCCTCAAAAACCCTTTCTGGATATTTCAAGCTTTTGAAATATTTACAAAGGAAATATTCCCCAAAAATTCCAAGAAAATTCTAGCATGTCACATATGACATGTTTGATGATCTTGCCAAGTATCATGTCATGGAGAATAGTATAACCCCATGAAATCTCCCCAAAACCATTTCTGTCCATTTTGAAGTTTGAGCAAATTTACATTGCCAAACATGTCCAAATGTTCTCAAACCTTGTGAACATGCTCAAATGGTCTAATTATTCATCTAGACCAAATGGCACAAGTTGGAGAGAATGTTATCTTTCTCAAAGTGCCCCAAAACCCTTCCTATTCAGAACCAAATTTGAACAACTCTACATTGGCAACTTTCTCCTTTTGATCTCAACTTTTGTGGACATGTTCATAACCTCAAATGATGACACTACACCAAGTGGTGCATCAAGGAGAATAGATTTGCATGACTAAATCTTGGTAAAGCCATTTCTGTTGATTTCTAGGGTTTACCAAAGTTACATTGGCTACTTTGCCCAAATGAGCTCAAACTGGGTGGAACATCCTACTTCTATGTGCCATTCCATCCTGTTAATTCTCATGTCAAGTGGAATTAATTTTCTTGCCCAAACTAGCATCAAACACCTTCTGCCATTTTACTAAAACCCCTGTTTTGACCTCTTCCACTCTTCTCCGTGCTTAGCCATGCCCACTTTGCCAAAAAATGGCATGCCGGCCATTTGCACGCTCTGGAGCGCGCTACAGTGCGCTCCCGCACTGTAGCCGCCCCCTGCCAAGCACCTCCGGCCACCTCGGGCCTCCCTAGCGCGCCCGACGAGACGCCTCAGCGTCCGGGACACGGCAGCTGGTCGGCTCCCTCCTCCCGCTCTCTCTCCTGCCCCTGCTCGCACGCGCACCGGCCGCCCGAGAGCTCCAGTGAGCGAGCTCACACGCGCGGTGCCCCTGCCCCCCCTGCTTTCTCTCTTCTCTCCCCTAGCTCTGGACCGAATCCAGGAACGCCCCAGACACACCGCGACGAGCTCCTGTGACCCGTGGTGACGGCAACGAGCTCGCCGGCGCACGAGTCCTCGGTGGACCGTCACCCGCCTATTTAAGGGTCTCCCCGAGCCCTCCTCTCCTCACCACTCGCCCTCTCTCCCTACCAGAGACCCACGGGACGAAGCCAAACCTCTCCCCGAGCCCTCCATCCACCTCCAAGGCCGGAGCCGAGCCGCAGGCCTCCACCTAAATTTAGCCGAGCCCGAGCTCTTCTCCCTCTCCTCTCTCTCCACCAACAGGCTCCCCTGAGCAAGGCGGAGCTCCCACGCTCTTTCCCTTGTCCGAGGACACACCGTAGCGCCGTGCCCAATCTCGCCCGACGCCACCGTCCGCCGGCATCCAAGCCGTCGTCGCCTCGACCATCCCCAGCAGCCATGGCATACACGAATGGATGCGACGCTCGACGCCGAGCTCATCCATAGCCAGGGCGTCGCCGGAGGTGCTCCGTAGCGCCGGCAGTCGCCGTCGGGGCTCTCTGCTCCCTCGGCCAGGCAAGTGCGCGGGAGGAAGAGGAAGACGAAGGACCTGCAGGCGGGCCCCGTTCGTCAGTGGCCCAGCCACCGGGCCACGCTGGCAAGTGGAGGCGGGTTCGCCCCCTCTCGCGTCCCCGCGGTGATGGCGCACTTCGCGTGGGCGCCTTCGACGTCGCCTCGGTCACCCCGTGCGGCCATTCGGCTGGGCCGGCCCACGACCTCTCTGCCGCCCCGTGCGCAGGATAAGGTTAAAACCTTATTTCCTTTTTCTTTTTCCAGTCAACTTCAAAAATCCATAAACAATTCAAATTAACTCCAAATTTGATGATTCAAATTTCTAGTAGTTTCTAAATTCATTCCCTACCACATGGTGCTACTTGCACATTTTTACAGAAATATTTCTTTCACAAATATTTAGCAAATCCTATTTTTCCATTTCTTTGATAAACTTTAGAAAATCACAGAGAGCCCATTTTTGATCCAAATTCCATGATTCAAAATCCTAGGTGTCTATAAGTTCAAAACTTAGGTTTTGAACATTTTTACTAATACTTTCTATATCACCTCAAATAATGGTCTATTTCTTCATATTTTTCAACTTTGCAAATTCATAGGAAAATCATTTCAACTCCAAATCTAGTGAAACCAATTCCGAGATGCTTCTAAAATCATCCTTTGTTAAATGGGTGCCTTTGCTCATTTTTCAAAAATATGTTTCTGTACACTTCTTGCAATTCCATAAACCCCTTGATTCCATCATATCAAAATGTTTAGAAATACCCATTGATCCACTTCCAATGAAATCACTTTGGTCATTCCTCATATGACCAGAGGTATCCAATAAAA
This sequence comes from Triticum urartu, assembly GCF_003073215.2. NCBI lineage: Eukaryota > Viridiplantae > Streptophyta > Magnoliopsida > Poales > Poaceae > Triticum > Triticum urartu. The sequence goes on along the minus strand of NC_053023.1, from coordinate 217,969,895 downwards.
GTCAACTTCATCTTTTTGGAGCACATTTATTCTTGCCTTGTTGTGTTGCTTATTGTGATTGTTTCCGACGTTAGTTGCCGAAGTAGACGGAGTACTTGGAGAAGGACCAGAAGATCTCAAGACTCTGATGAACCAGGCAAGCAGCCCTTTGACCATGATGAACCATTTTACATCATGATGGCATTTTCGCTGTTTCACCGAGTGCATGATATACCTTGAATGGCAACCTTGCTAGGCTTGTCTCCGTTGCATACTCCATTGATACTTGCATTTTTCATGACTCTACCCTTGCTTAGAGTTGTGTTGGTGGGTTGTAGAAATATGCTATAGTTAATGGCTACGCAAAGTGGGTCAGGGTTATGCATGGATAGAAACAAGTGTGGTTTGACATACTTGCAAATAGCCCAGTGGGTGCCACTAATGCCCCTAGGAGATGATGATGAACTAGGTCACTACTTGGTGGAGAAGTAGTGTACCGAGGCTCGATAAAAGTGTTGTTTACAGAGACGGATTAGATTTAAGATTTGTCGACTGTCCCAACCTTACATGCGCAACCACTCTACCCTTATATGTGAAAGGGCATTATTGATTACCTAGGCCAATACTAGCTTGGAGCCCACATTACTAGTGACGGGAGAGTTGTTGGTGCGCTCTCTCGGGACGGGGTCGTGCCAGGTAGGGCGGCCATGACTGTTTTCACAGGGCACCGGATACACCGTTGTGTCCCCTCTCGGATGTTATGATCTCGAGTGAGTCTCGTATGATGTATATCGAGAGGATACGGAACAACGAGTGGACTCCTTGTTAGTGTCGTCTAGGGAAAGAGAGTGATCGGGTGCTTACCCCGGGTACTTGAGGTACCGCGGGTCGTGGATGACACGAAAGTTCCCCGGACCTTTTGGGTAAAGTGTGCCACCTCTGCAGAGTGTAAAACTATTCGAATAGCCGTGTCCATGGTCAAGGACAGTTGGGTGGTGCTGCTTAGACTACGTCCATATGTTTCTGACAAACAACATGGTTTGGTAAATCTATTGACGTGATTCGTGAGGAAGTCACGATGAGCTTGAGTATGAGTTGTTCACAACTCTTTCCCGATGTTGATGTCTGTAACCTCCTGATACTTGTTGCAGACGCATTCATATCCTTGATAAATTTTGATCATACTTGCATGACAAAAACTAGCTTTCCGCAAAAATGCCAAATTAGCACTAGTGCCTTGCATAATTATTCTGTTATCACCCTTGGGTTGCTTGCGAGTACATTCAAAGTACTCATTGGCTTGCCACTATTTATTTTATTAGCTAGGCATGAAAGAACATAATATGAAGAAGAGTACCTCGGTGACGAACATGCGAGCTAGGACGCTTCCCAGTCAGAATGCCTGTAGGGTCAAGGCAGATGGCATGGGTCCAAGTTATCGACGAAGATTTCCGCTGCGATGTTATACTCAAGACTTGACCATAATGGTCCTACTTGTGTAATACGGTATGTATGGATGTAAGACTCTTGTTATTCAGCTTCTGTGTGTTCAGTGAGCATTGATCTCTGGGATCACTGTACACGTGCATTCGGTGATCACGACTTATGAGTCGGGGTCCCCACAGATAGCTATATACATGATCATGCCTAGATATTCTCATAATTATTCGCTTTTCTATCAATTGCTCGAAAGTAATTTGTTCACCCACCGTAATACTTATGCTATCTTGAGAGAAGCCACTAGTGAAACCTATGGCCCCGGGGTCTATTTTCCATCATACAAGTTTATGATCTATTTTCTTTTGCAATCTTTACTTTCAATCTATATCATAAAAATGCCAAAAATATTTATCTTATTATTATCATCTCTATCAGATCTTACTCTTCCATGTGGCTGTGAAGGGATTGACAACCCCTTTTATCGCATTGGTTGCGAGGTTCTTATTTGTTTGTGTAGGTACGAGGTGACTCGCGCGTGGTCTCCTACTGGGTTGATACCTTGGTTCTCAAAAACTGAGGGAAATACTTAGCTGCTTTACTACACCACCCTTTCCTCTTCAAGGGAAAACCCACGCAGTGCTCAAGAGGTAGCAGTAGTATCTAGCGGAGTAAAAAAACGGTCTTCAAATAAAACAGTGCTACCTCTTGGTGTAGATAGCACCCTGATTGTACATGCACGAGAACCAGCCCTACCACACATAACCCAGACAATCTCATATTTTACCCCTACAGCGATGGACAGAGAACCAGCTTCACCCAATCTAACCCCAACCCCAGCAGATAGGTACCCAGTTCCTGTTGACACAACACCATCTCCACCATAGAGCTCCCAAACAAGAGCAGTTAGTAAGGCAGCTCCAGTGCCCAAAGTGCCAGTACTATCATGGCGAACCCCAACTCCACCAGTTAGTACACCTATTCCTGTGGAGGAAGCACAACCAACCATTCATAGTTTAGCATCTATCACATTTGATGTTGTTAAATCCTATGTGCGTATCTTCCCATCATGGAAATATTATACTAAAGATGAAGGAAAATGCCAGTTGCAGGTGTTTGTCCAGGAGTTATGTGTAGGTAATGTTATTCATGGCAATTACTTTGCTTTGTCCCATACATTCTACCTCCATGATGGTTATAATACAACAACTTTTCCCATTTTTATCTATAGAGAAGGACCAATTTGGAAACTCATGATGAGGTAACCCGTACTAATACCTCTGCTATCTTCAAGAATGCTTGGTGGCAGTATCATAATTACCTGAAGAAAACATACTTCACCGGCAAAGAAACTCATCAAATTCCCTTATGTTCTCCTAAGACACATTTACTGGACGATGATTGGGAACACCTTGTTCTTTACTGGTCCTGAACCAAGAATGTGGTAAGGTCTATGAGCTCATTTTATTTTAAGTACTATATGCTTGCATCTTACTGTACTCTGTTCATGTAGAACAAGTGCTTAAACCTGAAGAACAACTATTCTCATTTAAGATTCCATTGCTATCGTGCATACTGCTTTGCTCTTGTATCACTGTATTTACTCATACAAACTTATTTTTAAATTGAACCATCCAATGGAAACTCCAATGGCACAACAGGTATGTTTAGCATGTTTCTTTAATAGGTTTGCTCTTATAAATAGCTCTGTTGATTTCAGTTTCAATTGTGTATACAGTTGACTTCTCATATCATGCACATTACTAGCATCATAACAGGGCCAATAGTGTTGTTGTACATGTTGACCCGTGGTACCCATCTGAAATCTTGTTGTGTCGTTTAGCTTCGCACGCTTTGTATTCTTGCAGTGCTGCTTTCTCTTGAACTGATATGATTTGAACCGTGTCTCTATTTTGATTTGGCAACACAATGCAGTGACCATAAGACATAGATATATGTTTGTTTGATGCTTTTATAATGTACTACTTGGCAATAGAAGACTTGGTAGTTTAATCTTGTCCACCTAACTAATGAACTCGTTCACCGAAATGAGTTTCATATACTAATACATGCTAAACCTGTTATGTGTCTACTTGTTTCTTCTTTTAGAATGCTGACATAATATTGGGGAAGAGTGCCTTATTAAGCAATGATAAAGGAAGTAATGCAGATACGGTTTAGGATCGTGAGACATCCTTGTTGGTCTCCAACAAAGCTGATAAAACAGCTAAGGAAAACTATCTTGAAGACAGTGAGGCAACCCCAAAGTCCTGTCTTGGTTTACTGTTCGAGTTACTGGCCACTACCGCTTGCACAAGCTATTCAAACTCACTGTCTGAATCAGTTTGGTTTCTTGAGTCTCAACTACAAGCTGAAAGACATCGATTAGCTATGCTGCGACAAGAAGCGGAAGGACTGCGAAAGTCCCTGGAGCATTCAGATGCATACTTTCTGGTGCAACAGCAAGCATTGGAGGATTTTAGCGCCAAACAAGACAAAGCTAGTAAGCTTGCTAAGCTTATTGCCAGCATGGTGGATACCCAGGATAACGTTTCTTGAGCTCTTCTGAAGTTTTTTTAGTTATGGACTTGTTTTGCTTCTGCGTTTATTTGCACTGGTGGCCAATTTTGACGGCCAGTGTATGTAATATCCTGCTTTGTTCCCTATATTTGCACTGGTGGCAAACTTTGATGCCCAGTGGATGTAATGTGTGTAATAGCTGTAATAGGCTAGTGTTAGTTGCTTGCTTATTTATTTCCTTATTTTCTTGTTTAGTTGTTTGCTCGTAGTCAATGTAGTTCTTTTTCCACGTTTTTCTAGTGGCCACGATAACCTATTTTTGGTAACTAGGCCACAATAATCATGGCAACACACGGACTGTTGTAACCATGGGCCTCCTGCGGGCCGTAGGATCCATGGGCCTTCTACGGGCCATAGGATCCATGGGCCTTTTACGAGCCGTATGATCCATGGGCCTTCTACGGGCCGTACGATCCATTGGTCTTCTACGGGCCATAGGATCCATGGGCCTTCTACGGGGCGTATAATCATTTCGACAAACATGGGACATACTATTCATGGACCATAATGGGCCATTAATAGGCCGTATTTGATAACACTTTGAAATCATCCCAATGGGTTAATGGGCCACAAATGGGCCGAATGTAACCACGGGCTGTATTTGGCCAACAAACGGAATAGGCCAGTAACAGACCGTATCTAACAGAATTCTAGAAATGAGCCCAAGAATAAATGGGCCCTTAGAAGGCCGAAAGTTAACATGCCCTGGAAACGGCCGACGGAATAATGGGTCGTTAATGGGTATAAAGAGATACACTGTTCATTATGGGCCAGTTTCATCTCGGGCCTTCAATGGGCCAAGAGTTACAAAGGGCCTTATATGGGCCGAAAGACATCATGGGCCATACATGGGCCAGAAGTTACAACGGACTAGAATCATATTGGATGGCCCAGATGAAGCTACTGGGCTTAATTCCGATAGGCCATAACTGGTCGATAGTTAGCGGGCCATAAATAGGCTATATATGAACAGGCCATTAATAGGCTTTCCATGGGCCGGCCCGTTACCTTTTGACCAAGTCAAACGGGCCGGCTTCTTCACCGGAATGGGCCTCTGTTGGGCCGTGCCACGTGTCTATGTATCATAGACGCCTCCTGTCGAATGAGTGGATAACATCTGTCCCAACGGTGAGCCAACACGTGTTTCCTCTGGCCAATGAGAATTTTACACGTGGAAAATCCCCACTGGTCAGGGCTGTTAACGGGTTATCGGATGCAAAACTGGATCCGATAGCTTAACGGCGACCTGTTACGGTGGATGCCATGTGTCGGTCACCCTTGACGAAAGCACTTCTATGACGCACGATTTATCGTCATGGAAGTGGACACTTCTGTGATGATAATTTGGTAATTCATGGAACACTTCTACGACAACATAGGTATGACTATCTTGATTCTGTCATAAAATTGTCATGGATGTATATGCATGACAGAAAACGTGACCTACTGTGACAAACATGTATCATCACGGAAGTGTATTTATTTCATAGTGTATGATGATATGGGTAAGTATAGAGAAGACAAAAAGTAAGAAAGTCTCACATCGATGCGGCTAACCAACGGGCTATGGATATGCCCATCAATTGATATCAACGTGAGGAGTAGGGATTTCCATGCAACGAATGCACTAAGAGCTATAAGTGTATGAAAGCTTAATATGAAAACTAAGTGGGTGTGCATCTAATCCTATAATGAAAAATTCCCACTAGTATATGAAAGTGACAACATAGGAGACTCTCCGTATGAAAAACATGGTGCTACTTTGAAGCACAAGTGTGGTAAAAGATACTAACAATTCCCCTTCTCTCTTTGTTTATTCTTTTTGTTTTCTTTTTTTTCTTTTTTCTTTTTTTCTTTTTATATCTCTCATTGTCCGGAGTCTCATCCCGACTTGTGGGGGAATCATAGTCTCCATCACCCTTTCCTCACCGGGGCACTGCTCTTAAAATGAATCATGATGATCATCACACTTCTATTTACTTATAACTATAAAGAAATAAAAATTACAACTCGATACCTATGACAAAGTATGACTCTATATGAATGCCTCTGCCAATGTACCGGGATGTGCAATGATCTAGCGTAACATGTATGAAAAATGATGAAGAGTGGTTGAGCCACAACTACAATGTCAGCTATATGATCATGCAAAGCAATATGACAATGAATGCTCAAGTCATCAAACGGAAGTGGTGGAAGTTGCATGGCAATATATCTCGGAATGGCCATGGAAAAGCCATAATAGATAGGTATGGTGGTTGTTTTGAGGAAGATATAATAAGGCTTATGTGTGATAGAGAGTATCATATCATGGGGTTTGGATGCACCTGCGAAGTTTGCACCACATCTCGATGTGAGAAAGGGCAATGCACGGTACCGTAGAGGCTAGGAAATTGCGGAAAGGTAAGAGTGCGTATAATCCATAGACTCACATTAGTCATAAAGAACTCATAAACTTATTGCAAAAGTTTGTTACCCTCGAAGAAAAGTACTACTACGCATGCCCCTAGGGAGATAGATTGGTAGGAAAAGACCATCGCTCGTCCCGACTGCCACTCATAAGGAACACAATCAATAATAAATCATGCTCCAACATCATAGCATAACGAGCGACTAAACGTGCATGCTTCGGGAATCACAGACCTTAACACTAATATTCTTACTAAACACAACCATTCACTAGTACCTCCCACATATTCCATCTCTATATCGCAAAACTATTGCAAGGAATCAAACATATCATATTCAATGATCCATATGTTTTATGTAGGATTTTATGACTAACCATGCAAATGACCAATTCTTTTTGACTCTCTAAATAGATGTAAGTGCATGAGAGTTTTAATTCTTTATACAAAAGACCATGCTCTTATAAGTATAAGTGAAGAAAAAGAGCATTCTTCAAACAACGGTTTTCTATGTGAAGAGAAACAAGCAATCCAAACTTGAAATGATATAAGTGAAGCACATGAAGCATTCTATGAAGCCATACTCAAAAGATATAAGTGAGGTGCAACGAGATTTATATAAATAAACCATGGACTACCTCATACTAGCATGGTGCATAAAATAAAAATGAAAACTAAATGCAAAAGATGCTCCAAGATTTGCACATATCACATGAACGGAATGAATCTGAAAACATACCGATACTTGTTGAAGAAAGATGGGATGCCTTCCGGGGCATCCCCTAGCTTAGACGTTTGAGTATCCTTGAATATTTACTTGGGGTGCCTTGGGCATCCCCAAGATTCAACTCTTGCCTCTCCTCCTCCTCACATCGAGACTTCCTCGATCTTCGAACATTTCATCCACACAAAATTTAACCGAACTTTTAGTGGAGGGGTTAGTGAATATAGCAATGAAATCCCATCATGTACTGCTGTAACATTATTGTATAATTATAAACAAACATTACCCACTGTATTCTATCACAATTCTATGGCCCCAAGTCAAGGAGGCTTCAACTAGAATTCAAACATATGCAAATAATGGCGCCAGGCAAGACCATTCCAACATGGCCAACAATCCCAGCTCCTCTTCCTGTTCCAACCTAGAGAGAGGCGAGTGGGAGAGGTGCTCTATGTCCCATAGTCGACTGGCAAAGCTGCAAACACAGGGATTTCTTCCTCCAGCAGATCTGGTCCCTGTTCGAGCTGGGTTGGCCTCCTTCAATGGCAAGACCCAGGCAGAGGATCTTCCCAATCCATCTGCGGGAGAACGGGTGTGCTTCGTCCCCTATCTGATGAGGGGAGTGGGGTTTCCGATTCACCCATTCCTCTGATGGCTACTGGAGTACTATGGCCTCCAGCTGCACAATTTTACCCCGGGCTCCATCCTCCACATTGTGGGTTATGTCGCCGTATGCGAACTACTCCTGGGTTGGGAGGCCCATTTTGATTTATGGAGAAGACTGTTCTGCCTCGTCCCTCGCAATCAAGGTGGATCAATCTTTGAAGTGGGAGGAGCCGAAGTGTGCCGCATCGCCGGGACCGGATACCTATCCGGCACATCGAAGAAAGCTCCCAAAGAGTGGCCTTTTGAATGGTTCTATATCGACGATGTCGTTCTCCCCGACCCTGTCCGCATAGGCCTCCCCGAGTTTTCAAATGCTCCGCCAAAGAAGCGCCATAGCTGGCGTCCTCAGAGCCTCGAGGAAGAGGATAGCACGGAGATCAGCTTGCTACTGGGCAAGATTAAAACTCTTGGCCAATCCGGATTGTCAATAGTCGAGGTCATGGCGATTTCTGTAACACGGAGGTCCAGCCACTCCAATACCGAGGACTACCCATGCATCATTATAACGGAGAAGACGACGCCTCACGTTACGGCCGAAAGGGCCCGAAGACCCCCACTGATCTAGCCAAGATTCTGGCCAAGCTGTATAAAGGGGAGAAGGATGAGTTCAGCCGTCTCCAACATTGAGACGAACTTTCCATGTACAATCCTCCCAGCTGGGTAAGGTTCGGCCCCGCTTATTTCATCCTGTCCCTGGATCATTCATTGACAGGCAGCATCTTATCTGTTCCTAACAGGAATGGCAAAAGGCTGTCGAGGAGATCTATGACCCTGCTCCTCGGCTAGAGAATCGCAACCAGGATCTTGACCCCGGATATGAAGAAGATCCGGACATATTCGTGGAGCTTGAGGAGGGGACATTCTATCAGATGAGCTATGATGGCACATATGTACCCATTATCGCCGATTACCCTGGCCTCCTTCCAGCTTCACACGTAAGTAATCCAAAGACACCTTGTCCAAAAGAGACTTCTCCTTCCTTCTCACCCATCGCACCATACTGTGCTCAAAAGGGGAAGGGTTCGGCGCGTCATACCTCCCAGGGGTATCTCCGAAGAGAGCGTCCTCCACACCAGGTGCACCTCCCAAGAGGAAAGCAAATGAAGACACGACCGGTCCTTCATCAAAGAGGTATGAATTTACCAATGTGCACCTGGGAAGTCACCCCCAACCGTGACCCTCCCGTTTTCCATGTGTCAGAAAAAATGTGCGCTGGACTATATCCGGAGGTTCGAACGGCCGTACTTCGCGCAGCCAGGATTGAAATCCTGCCGTGAAGACGGGGGCTGATGCAGGGGCGACGCCGGACTGTCCTCCAGCCGAGGACTCGGATGATGTATCCGTCACCAACTCGGAAGTGGAGAGTGCCATGAATCAGCGGTGCCGCCGGGCCTTTTTACAAGACACTGGTTTTTCAGAAGAGTCGTTTAACACCTTTAGCTCGGCCGATGCATACATCCAAGCTGCTCGAGATGGGCTTAACAGGGCCACAAGGCATCATTTGAAAGATGTGCAGGTAAATTTGTTTTGTCTGACTATGATAACCATACGCCAGAGCCCCCGAGACTTAAAGGAGTTGAAAGAATGAATTTAAGGATCAGTGTACAACCAGGTGCTTACGGATAAGAACACCATGTTAGCTCAGGAACTAGAAAAGTGTCAGCGCCGGCTGCTTGCTGCCAATGCCGGACTGGATAAATACAAGGCATCTCCCGGTAATATTTCCCTCTATCGAGAATTCATAATAATACACTGATAGTGTGAATCTGGGTGCTTATGTTTGTGTTGGGTTGTTAGACCAATTACAAGAGCAGCTGGATGCCACTCGAAGTGAAGAACACGGAGCCAAAAAGCTACTAGCAACGGGCGAGCGTGTATTGAAAAAAGTCATTCAAGAGAAAAAGAAACTCCAGGATTCGAACACCAAACTGGGCAAAGAACTGAAAGATGTGCAAGCTCAGCTAGCGGACTTTGTGAAGGAGAACAAGAAGCTGTGAGGCGGCATATTCAGTACGTGGCCGATTTTTATCTTATAACAGTTCGGAGGCAACAGTAGCTGATATAGCTGTAATTGCAGGTATATTGATGAACTGCCCCAAAAAGGAGGTGTCCGGATCATCAGGTGATCTTCTGCAAGGGCTGTTGCAGTTGCACGACCAAGCTCGGCAGGCGATGCGGATTGTTGCCAAGGCCTTATGGCCATCCAACTCCCCTCCAGGAAGTATGGAGAAGCTGGTAGAGCTGTTCAAGGGAGCGCGGTGGCGTATCCGACTATGGAAGATATCGTCCTGCCGAGAGGGTGCGCGAGAGGCCTGGGCCATGGTGAAGACGCGATATACCAAACTGGATCCTAATCACATGGCTCGTGTCAGACTGCTACGGCTGAATGGGGTAGAAGTTCCCGTTAGTTTAGTATATGAACAAGTAGAGGTGGCCGCCAAATATTCCCAATAGGATTGTAAATTAGACCGCCTTTTAGACGATATAGAGGAGGAAGTGTTTGAGTCGTGAGTGACTATGTACTTTCCTTCTAGCTGGATAATAAAGACCATTGTCATCGCCTACCTTTTCGCTTAAACCTCTGGACTCGAAGGTACGGAGCGTTTCCGAATACCCTAGCGGCAGAATATACCGGGGTATGCGTGGAAACCAAGCGTAGGGGTCATAATTGCTCGAACATACAATGTGTATCCGGCTAGTTATGTTATATTACATTATGTAAGAAACATCTTCTAGAGAGAATAGTTCCGTTAAGGGTTCCTTTCCCTGGGTTTGCATGCATTTAATGTGCATGTCCAAATTGTGATTGAAAAACTCTTAGAGTAAGTAACATCTGCGGTTCACAATGCAGTGAATGTGGAAACACCTTTAATTCGCCGACCGAGTATTCCCTTAAGAATGCTAGCTTTAGGCTTCACCCAGTCTGAGGTACACATCCGGATGACCCGGTAGTAACAATCGCAGAGGTGCTCCCTTTATGCCCTAGCCGAACTAACGGGAACGTAGGGCATAAGCATAGGAGCCAGGCAACCCATCTTGGCCAAAACTTAAGTCATATCGATGCATATAATGGCGAAGAAAAGGTACATATGGAAAAAAGCATATGTGCTGAACTTGGTGCTCGAAGAATAGTCGCAAGCTTCTGTATGAGAAGCCCCCAGGTATAATGAACATACATATTTAGAGATGTACGCATCAGGTAGGGATGGTGTAGCCGTACTAAAGCCATAAGGCTAACGAAAAAACGGAAAAAGGTAAAAAAACAAAAAGAGAGGGAAGAAAAATAACCGTACTAAGAGGAGGGAGGAAACGAACACAAAGTTCGGTGCTAGGCATAAAATCGTCATAGTCTGGCCACGTTCCAGGGGTTCGGCTCTAGGTGATTGTCTGATGCGTCACGTAGGCGGTACGCTCCTCCGGTGAGAACTTTGTCAATGATGAAGGGACCCTCCCACTTGGGCTTGAGTTTGTCCTTTTTCTTCTCTGGCAAGCATAGAACGGGTTCGCCAACGTTGTAAGTCTTGGCCCGCACTTCTCTGCGTTGGTACCTATGAGCCTGCTGTTAATAATATGCGGTACGGCCTTTTGCAATGTCACGCTCCTCCTCCAAGGTATCTAAGCTGTCCTCTCAATCTAGCTCGGCTTCTCTCTCTTCATACATACACACTCGAGGTGAATCATGAATAATATCGCAGGGTAACACTGATTCCGCACTGTACACCATGAAGAAGGGTGTATATCCAGTAGTGCGGTTAGGCATGGTCCGCAGCCCCCAGAGTACAGAGTCAAGTTCCTCCACCCAGTGCTTGTCTGATTCCTTCAAAGACCGCACTAGTTTGGGTTTGATGCTGCTCATAATAAGACCATTAGTCCGTTCGACTTGACCGTTTGTCTGCGGGTGATAGATAGAGGTGTAATCAAGCTTAATGCCTAGATTAGCGCACCGGGTTTTCACCTCATCGGCTATAAAGTTGGAGCCATTATCGGTGATTATACTGTGCGGGACACCGTAACGGTGTACCAGGCCGGATATGAAATCTATTACTGGCCCCGCTTCGGCCATTTTGACTGGTTTGGCCTCTATCCACTTAGTGAATTTATCCACCATGACCAGTAGATACTTTCTCTTATGACTCCCCCCTTTAAGGCGTCCGACCATATCGAGCCCCCAGACCGCAAAAGGCCAAGTGATGGGGATTGTTTGTAAGGCAGTGGGGGGCATATGGCTTTGGTTGGCAAAGAGTTGGCATCCGACACAATGTTGGGCAAGGTCATGTGCATCTGCTCGAGCCGTCGGACAATAAAACCCTGTAGGAAAGACCTTGCTAACAAGGGACCGAGCTGCAGCATGGTGACTGCCGAGTCCGACATCAATTTCAGCCAAGAGGTGCCGCCCCTCTTCGGCGCATATACATCGTTGAAGGACTCTGGTAGCGCTTTTCTTATTGAGCTCTCCATCATGAACCTTGTAGGCTTTTGAACGCCGGACAATGCAGCGGGCCTCATTCTGGTCCTCAAGAAGTTCCTTCCTGTTAAGGTAGGCCAGGAAGGGTTTGGTCCATGGGGCAATGACTGGCATGACGAGATGCGCCGACGGTGTTATTTCGGGGGCTGAGCCCCCAACGGCGTCGGTGTTTCCGGAATCTGGGGTTATGTTTGTATCCGGACTAGTAGTGCCGTTTTCCCCCGGCCACACCACGGATGGCTTAAAAAGCCTTTCCAGAAAGATATTAGGTGGGACGGGGTCGCGCTTAGCGCCGATACGAGCAAGAACATCCACCGCTTGATTACTTTCTCAAGCCACATGATGGAACTCGAGCCCCTCAAATCGGGCCGGCATTTTTATGACTGCATTATGATACGCTGCCATCTTCGGATCTTTGGCGTCAAAGTCTCCATTTATTTGAGATATTGCCAGGTTTGAGTCCCCTCGCACCTCTAGGCATTGTATGCCCATGGAGACAACCATCCAGAGACCATGTAATAAGGCCTCGTATTCGGCTGCGTTATTGGAGTCTGTGTACAGTATTTGGAGGACGTACTGAACGACGTCTCCAGTAGGGGACATTAAAACTATGCCCGCTCCTAACCCTGCCAGCATTTTGGAGCCGTCTAAATACATAACCCAATTGGAGTATGTGCCGTACTCTTTAGGGAGTTTGGCCTCTGTCCATTCGGCAACAAAGTCGGCCAGTACCTGGGATTTGATAGCTCGACGTGATTTATATGTAATGTCAAATGGGAGGAGCTCGATGGCCCATTTGGCAATCCGGCTCATAGCATCGCGGTTGTTTATAATGTCATTGAGTGGTACTTCGGAGGCCACCATGATCGAACACTCCTGAAAGTAGGGACGGAGCTTTCGGGATGCCATCAAGACCGCGTATGCTATCTTTTGATAATGATGGTACCGGGATTTGCATGGTGTAAGGACATTATATATGTAGTATACTGGCTTCTGAAGCGGGAATTTATTCCCATCCTGTTCTCGTTCAACGACGAGTATGGCGCTCACTGTCGGTGTCAAAACCGGCGGATCTCCGATTGGGGGTCCCGAACTATGCGTCTAGGATCGATGGTAACAGGAGACGGGGGACACGATGTTTACCCAGGTTCGGGCCCTCTCTATGGAGGTAATACCCTACTTCCTGCTTGATTGATCTTGATGAATACGAGTATTACAAGAGTTGATCTACCACGAGATTGTGATGGCTAGACCCTAGAAGCCTAGCTTGTATGACTATGGTAATGAATATATCTTTTCCGGACTAACCCCTCCTGTTTATATAATCACCGGGGGGATCTAGGGTTTACATAGAGTCAGTTACATAAGAAGGAATCTTCATAGTCGATCACCAAGCTTGCCTTCCACGCCAAGGAGAGTCCAATCCGGACACAGGTACAGTGTTCGGCCTTCATGTCTTCACAGCCCATTAGTCCGGCCCATGGATAACGGGCCAGATACTTGAGGACCCCTTAGTCCAGGACTCCCTCACTCACCACCTGATGTGTTGCCGATATGTATAATAACATCGATTCGCCGGCATTTGGTGCAGCCAGGGTTGGATTGCTCACAAGAAGGTCTTTTATTTCCTCCTGTCCGGCTGTGGTCGCGTCCGTCCACTTGAAGTGGTTGGTTCGTCGTAGAAGGCGATAGAGTGGCAGTGCCTTTTCTCCCAATATGGAGATAAAGCGGCTTAGAGCTGCTACGCAACCCGTGAGCTTTTTAACTTGTTTAAGGTCTGTTGTCTTAGCCAATTGTGACAAAGCTCGGATTTTGGCTGGGTTTGCCTCAATTCCTCTATTGGAAACAAGGAAGCCCAACAGCTTTCCAGCAGGGACGCCGAAAACGCATTTTTCTGGATTGACCTTAATGACATACGCGTGGAGGTTGTTGAATGTGAGGTGTAAATCGTCTACTAGTGTTTCAACGTGCCTAGTTTTCATGATGGCATCGTCCACATAAGCTACAATTGTTTTGCCGATCTGTTTCTCTAGGCATGTTTGAAACATGCGTTGGTATGTGGCGCCAGCGTTCTTGAGCCCGAAGGGCATGGTGTTGAAGCAGAATGGCCCATATGGGGTGATGAATGTTGTTGCAGCTTGGTCGGATTCCTTAATTTTGATTTGATGGTATCCGGAATATGCGTCAAGAAAACATAGTGAGTCGTGTCCCGCGGTGGCGTCAATGATTTGATCGATGCGGGGGAGGGGGAAGGGATCCTTGGGGCATGCCTTGTTGAGGTCTTTAAAATCGACACACAGGCGCCAGGATTTGTCCTTCTTTGGTACCATCACCAAATTTGCTAGCCAGTCCGGATGTTTTATTTCTCTAATGAATCCAGCCTCGATTAACTTGGCTAGCTCTTCCCCCATAGCTTGGCGTTTGGGTTCAGAAAAGCGCCGGAGTGTTTGCTTGACCGGCTTGTGTCCCTTCAATATATTGAGGCTATGTTCGGCCAACTCGCGTGGGATTCCTGGCATATCAGAAGGGTGCCAGGCGAATATATCCCAATTCTCGCACAGGAACTCTCGAAGAGCGGCGTCAACCGTCGGGTCTAGTTGTGCTCCGATGGATGTTGTCTTCTCGGGGTCCGTTGGATGGACTTGGAATTTGACTATTTCTTCTGCCGGTTTGAATGAGCTGGATTTGGGTCATTTGTCTAGGACCACATCCTCTTTGTCCACCATCGAGCGCAGCGTGGTTAACTCTTCGGCCGCGAGGGCTTCAGATAATGCCTCAAGGGCCAGGGACGCAGTTTTAATCTCGGCACGGAGTGCTATGTCCGGATCACTAACTAGAGTGATTATACCGTTGGGCCCGGGCATCTTAAGCTTCATGTACCCGTAATGGGGTATTGCTTGAAATCGCGTAAATGCATCTCGCACTAAGAGGGCGTGATATCCACTGTTGAAGGGGGCCACCTGGAAGGTTATCTCTTCAGACCGATAGTTATCCAGCGTGCCGAATACCACGTCGAGCGTGATTTTTCCCGCACACCGTGCCTCCCGACTGGGAATGATTCCTCGGAAGGTTGTGCTGCTTTGCTCGATGCGGCTCCTGTCTATTTCCATTTTTTGTATTGTATCCTCATAGATGAGGTTCAGTCCGCTACCGCCGTCCATGAGAACCTTGGTGAGCCGAAAGTCATCCACAATTGGGCTTCGGACCAAGGCAGCTGGTGTTCGGACTGTCCTATGTTTTGTTTCGTCGCTAGCATTAAAGGTTATCACTGTGTCATTCCAAGGGTTTATTGTTGCGATCTGGCAGACTTCGGTGAGTTTGGGGAGTGCTCTTTTGCGCCTATTGTTTGAAGTGAATGTCTCAAAGACTGTCATGACTCTGGGTTTGTCGTCTTCTGGAGGGTGTTGCTCTGGGGTGTCTTTTGGTAGGATGTCCTCGCCGTTTTTGGCTACCTGGCGGAGTATCCAACATGCTCTAAGGCTGTGGGTTGGTATGGTATCCATTGTGGTGTGTATTTTGTATGGGCCATCAAGCCATCCCTCCAGAACGGTTCCGCGCCGCGTAATGGGTTTGCATTTTTTGGCTATTGGTCTGGGCGCGTTACAGTGGTGCTCCCTTTTTTCCTGGACCAGTGGTTGAGTTGGGACCGATAGCACCCAGACTGTCTGATCTCTCCAGGCGCTCTCCATTGCGTTGTACTTCTGTACAATAGTTGCCAAGTCAGCGAAGTGTAGTATGCAGTGGCGATTAATGGCGTTGAGGAGTTCTTCGTTCGTGCAATTGTTGCGGAATGCTGCTATTGCATCCTCGTCGCGGCAATCTTTGACCTTGTCCTTGACATGGAGGAATCTGGCCCAAAAGTGGTGGACCATTTCCTGGGGCTGCTGTTGGATGCTCGTGAGGGCGCTTATGTCCGCGTGGGTGGGTGGAGTTGGATCTAAAACCTGACTCGATCGATGATCTGGAGTCTGATGTTTTTCTGGACTGAACAGTTCGGGCGTCGGAGTATCTTCTAATTTTTGAAGCCCGCCGTCCGACTCCAAGTTCGGAGGACGAGGCGTGTCTTTCTGCCGGTAGGTGTCCGGCTTCTCGAGGTCGGAGATCCGAACGTAATTCCTCCTCAGTATAGAGGAAGGGTTATCTTGCTCCTCGACTACCGCTATTTGGTAGGTGATCGGTGGAGAATTAATCTCTCTCTGGTCGGGTTTAAGCCCAATCCGATTGTAGTCTGTAGTGACTCCCAAGGCGGCGATGCGATCTAGGAGTTCGTTCAAAGATGATAATTCTGCTGGATCCATCCATTTGGTGTATTCCGAATCAAGGTAGATGCATTTTTCGATGACTCAAGAGGTCATCCTCGTCGGCTCAGAGGCCGAGCGGGCGATCATGGTAAAACCGCCTAGCCGGAGGGTTTGGACCGAGGCCAGAGCTCCTCCTGAGATGATATTTTCCTTGATGATAAGTCGAGCCATCGACCTATGCGACAGCGGCACAGTGGAACTCTCAATGAAAGCACCAATGCCGGTGTCAAAACCGGCGGATCTCGGGTAGGGGGTCCCAAACTGTGCGTCTAAGGTTGATGGTAAAAGGAACCCGGGACATGAAGTTTTACCCAGGTTCAGGCCCTCTGGATGGAGGTAATACCCTACGTCCTGCTTGATTGATATTGATGAATACGAGTATTACAAGAGTTGATCTACCACGAGATCATAATGGCTAAACCCTAGAAGTCTAACGTGTATGACTAAGGTATTGAGTATATCCTTTCCGGACTACACCCTCTGGTTTATATAGACACCAAGGGGATCTAGGGTTACATCGAGTCGGTTACATAAGAGGGAATCTTCATAGTTGTTTGCCAAGCTTTCCTTCCACATGAAGGAGAGTCTCATCCAGACACGGGTACAGTCTTCGGTCTTCATATCTTCACAGCCCATCAGTCCGGCCCATAGATAACAGGCCGGACGCCCTAGGACCCCTTAGTCCAGGACTCCCTCACCACCCACCACCCACTTCATAGCCACTCTCAAAGATTTAACTGGCATGTTGGATTACGCCTCCGAAGAGATCGATGGTATGGACGACGATGCCGGAGACCAATAAGGCCAAAACCATCCGTTTACCGGACGATGGACGGCCACCTCCACATATGACATGTACATGTTGCACAAACCCAAAGAGGATGGCAATGACGGTGACGAGAATCCGGTTGAGGACAAACCTGCGAAGCATCTCCAAAACATCGACGCCAGCGGCGCCACTCAAAATCGCGTCGCCAAAAAGACAGAAATACCAGCACCGAAGAGAATAACACTCCGGAAAATGCCGAAGACCCTGAAGCCCCAGTCGAGCCAACATTCGAACAGGATGATTGGGAGGATGGGCAAGTAAACCCCGACGATCCTATCGGGAACGAGGACTCAGAGGATAGCAATTACCTACCGATCTCCGAAGAGGATGTGAGCCTCAGCAACGAAGACTTCATCATACCAGAGGAACCCCTCGAACAAGAGCGCTTTAAGTGCCGGCTAATCGCCACTACGAGAAGCCTGAAAAAGAGGCAGCAACAGCTTCAAGCTGATAGGGATTTGCTCAATGATAGATGGACTAACGTCCTGGTAGCCGAGGAATACAGCCTCGCACCCCCAAACAGCTACCTGAAGCACAAGCTACTGCCACAATTTAACGACGAGGCCCCGGAACCCATACCGCCAACGCGTGATGCTAACAGACCTGACCGACCACCGTGTGGCCCGGACAAAGCGGCAACTCAAGCCGAACACCATCCCGCACCACCTTGCCGCAGAGGCAGAGAAACAACGGACCCAAGATACACCTATGACCTATGACATGACCTAAACAATAGAGTCGGTCAGACCAGATCAATCTACGGATCAAGGGGGCGTGCTCCAACGCGCGAGGATGGCCATCAGACTTGGAGTGACATACACAACCTCACACGGGCCGAAAACCGCATACGGCCTCTATCCGAACTACACCGCGATCTCACTCGGCACAGAGGCGCCGCACACCCCCTATGCTTCACCAACGAAGTAATGGAACATCAGTTCCCAGAAGGGTTTAAACTCGTTAACATCAAATCATACGACGACACGACAGATCTCGCAGTCTGGATAGAAGATTTTCTTCTCCATATTCACATGGCTCGCGGTGACAATCTACATGCCATCAAGTACCTCTCGCTCAAATTAAAGGGACCAGCTCGGCACTGGTTAAACAGCCTCCCAGAAAATTCTATTGGCACCTGGGAAGAACTGGAAGATTCCTTTAGAGACAACTTCCAGGGCACCTATGTACGGCCCCCGGATGCCGATGACCTCAGTCACATAGTTCAGCAACCCGGAGAGTCAGCCTGGAAACTATGGACAAGGTTCTTAACTAAAAAGAACCAAATTGTCGACTGTCCGGACGTCCAAGCCCTATTGGCCTTTAAACACAGCATCCGGGACGAATGGCTCACTCGACACCTCTGCCAAGAGAAGCCAAAGTCCATGGCAGCCCTTACAGCACTCATGACCCGCTTTTATGCGGGAGAGGACAACTGGTTAGCCCGCAACAACAATGGTACCAGCCATGCAGGCACCTCTGAAACTAGAAACGACAACGGAAGGCCCCGACACAACAAACACAAGCATCGAAGCAACAATGATAATACCGAAGACACAACGGTCAACGCCGGATTCAGAGGATCTAAGTCCGATCAATGGAAGAGGCCATTCAAAAAGAATAAAGGTGGTTCATCTAACCAGGACCGAATACTCAATCGACCTTGCCAGATTCATGGCACCCCAGACAATCCTGCCAACCATACCGACTGAAGCTGTTGGGTCTTCAAACAGGCCGGTAATCTGAATACCTAACATAAGGAGAAGGTGTTACTTAGTGAGGACGACGACGAACCTCATTCGCCGAACACTGTGGGACATAAGAAATTCCCCCTGAAGTCAAAACGGTGAATACGATATATGCTACTCATATCCCCAAATGGGAGCGCAAGCGCGCTCTGAGGGACGTCTACGCGATAGAGCTAGTCGCCCCAATATTCAATCCTTGGTCAGCCCGCCCGATCACTTTCAATCGCAGAGACCATCTAACAAGTATCCGTCCCAGAGGCTCGGCCGCATTGGTCCTCGACCCAATTATCGATGGATTCCTAATCCTCATGGACGGCGGTAGCAGTCTTAACTTGCTCTATCAGGACACGGTACGTAAAATGGGTATTGATTCATCAAGAATTAAACCCACCAAAACTACATGTAAAGGAGTAATACCTGGAGTAGAGGCCCGTTGCATGGGCTCAATCACATTGGAAGTCGTCTTCGGCTCACCAGAGAACTTCTGAAGAGAAGACTTGATCTTTGTCATCGCCCCTTCCACAGTGGCTATCATGCACTGCTCGGACGAACCACGTACGCTCACTTTAATGCAATCCTCCACTATGCCTACCTCAAACTTAAGATGCCTGGACCCTGCGGTGTCATAACAGTCAATGGAAGCACAGAGCGCTCCCTCCATACTGAGGAGCACACCGCGGCCCTTGCAGCGGAAGTCCAGAATGGCCTTATCAAACCAAATACTACATCAGCAGTCAAGCCCCCGGACACTGTTAAATGCGTCCGGACAATCCTACAAAGCGACAAGCAAAACCTTCAGCACCAAACGCATCACGGAATATGTACGACGCGTACATAACTACGCACTGAATATACCATGGGCAAAGACGGAGGCATATTAAAAAATAAAATCCACAATACAACTCGACCCTATGTGGACTCCCATATAATTTCTCTTCTCCTTATTTTTCCTTTTTCTTTTTCAGGTTCCTTAAACCCACGTCAACTTTTGATGGTACCAAGGGTACTGTTTCCAGTCCCTTTATGAAAAACCGATCGTTAACCCTCTTGAAGGCTCACACACCAAGGAGCAACGCTGTGCAGACGTGCGGCAGAGTATCTAAAGGATCTTTAAAGATCGCCTCTTCCTCTTTAGGACCCGTACACAACTTTCCTTTGTATTCGGCATGTAAAATAGCCTGGATGCTTGTCACATCATCTGTAAAAATATGTTTTGACGTATCAATCAGACTATAATGGAAACAGTCTTTCGCCTAACGTACTCGGTACTGGCTTATTTCCTAATATGTATTCCATCTTTTTTTTCTTTCGTCTGATTGCCATGTACACCTTTGGTACGACCTAAATCCCCAGGGGCTCTATTCGGCCACGTACATGTCTTAAAAATAAGATAAGTCCGAAACACGTTTTCAGTGCAAATTCGGCGTCACGAATGTAGCATTATATGCATCGGCTCCGAATCATGTCTTTAGTCAATAGTTGGGTTACCCGGCTCTTGTGGTTATTGCCTTACGCTCCATTTTTTTGGCTAAGGCAGTAAAGCGAGAACTAATGCAATTGTGTTTCCGGCTCATCCGGATAAACACCTTAGTAGAGAAAGCCGAAAACTGACTGTCATGGTGTGGCGAGAGCTGGTCATCTATTCGGTGACTAACTACAAATATCTTGCGATTTTGCCCACATTATGCGAAGGACCGGTCTATGACCAGTCAGGCGTCTACATCACCCAAGTTCGGATAATCGAACAACTCCAGGGGCTGCGCCTATAAACTCGATTGTCGAACTCCTATGGCTAAGTGAGAGCGATAAAGCCGCATAGTATGATTACCTGGTTCGCCACACTAACACCTCCTTCAAGGACCACGCTAGTTGGATCAAGTGTGTCTAGGTGCCATTCTGAACACCCCCGTAATACCTATGTGGGGGTTGACGCTGACGACTGGCCAACTCTCAGATACCGTAAATGGCCGCACAGGAGGAAATAATTTTAAAGTAAAACAAGCAACACATTATACATAAGCCTTGTTTTATAATACAAAGTACGGGCATAACATGTACATTCATTCAAAAATAGTGTCCTTCGAACACTGGCCCTCTACAATGCGAGAACCCTCCAAGACTTCATCGAAATACCGCTCTGGCATGCGGTGCACTTTTCCCACGGACGGTCCCTCAGTTGCCAGCTTGACAGTGCTCATCTTCTCCCACTGCACCTTGACACGGGGGAAAGCCATCCGGGCACCTTCGATACAGGCCGACCACTTTATGACATCAAGTCGGGGGTGGGCCCTGACGAGCCGCTTCGCGAGCCCGAAGTAACTGCCTGGTATGGGTTCGGCTGGCCAAAGTCGGACTATAACATCCTTCATGGCCAGTTCGACCACCCTATGCAGCTCAGTCAATGGCTTCAGCTGATCAATGAAGGGCACCGGATGCTCTCGTGCAAGGTACTGTGACCAGAACAACTTCTCTGTTGAACTCCCCTCTTCGGCTCGGAAGAACTCCGCAGCATCGGCAATACTCCGGGGTAGATCCACAAACGCCCCTGGAGAGCTCCGAACACGGGTCAGTAATATGTACCTCCTCCTTACAAATTTGCTTTGCATGTTAAAGGCCTTACCCACTGCGATCTGCTTTGCCTCTTGGATCTCCCAGCTGGCGCTTTGGGCTTCAACTCGGGCTGCCTTCACGCTTTGGAGGGCCTCAGCAAGTTCGGAATCTCGATCCGAAAGCTTGCGCTCTACGGACTCACATTTGCCTATGGCATCCTTGAGCTCTTGCTGAACTTCCTCCAACCGTGATTCATGCTTTTGGCGGGCGGCTCGTTCCCCCTCCGCCTCCTTCTTAGCCTCGGCCAGCATGCTTTTGAGGGTCTCGACCTCAGACATGTCAGCTGTGAGCATAATTATAAAACTCAGAAAGATAGCACAATAACAAGCCATATCATGTCAAATGTGAATCGCATACCTTGCTTCTCCGCCAACAGTTTGTCGTTATGGATGAGCTCTTCATGGGCCCACTCCAGCCGCCGCTTTAGTTCAGAAACTTCATCGGCATGGGAGGCTATCACCAACTTCGATGCCTGTTTGTTCAAATACACATGTATGTTAATCTCCTATGAAATATTCGATCCTCTGTTCGGCTTTTTCTTTGCGAATGCCGAACAGAGTCTCAGGGCCTACTAACTATACACAAGCATTCTGTTTATTTAAACCATGTACCTCAAAGCCTGCCAGAAGGCTAGTATAGGCCTCGTTCAATCTGCTCTCAGCGGACCGAACCTTTTGAACCACCACATCCATATGGGTACGATGTTCTTCAATGATGGAGGCGCTCTGAAGTGCTTCCATCAGAGTGTCCGGCGCCTCCGGATTGATAGAGGTCGCCGGAGGAATCGATGCACCCCCTTCTTTCGAAGGAGGCTGCTCGCCAGATTCTGGAGCCATAGTGGCCTCCAGAAGGATATTTGGTTGGGGGCCGAATTGGGCATGGCTCTCGTCGCCAGTCTCCATGGGGGTCAGCTCCCCAATGTTCTTGGCTATAGAAGTATTGCCCTCTGATGCCACCTTGATGGCTTCCCACACCTCTCCGTGTCCTGGAGAGGCTCTTCGGGACAACACTTCGATGTTGTCCGCAGTAGTGGGTGGAGAGGCCGGTGGAGGCGACTCGCTCGCCATCATGTCGGAACCCAGCGAATTCCCAGTGGACGATGATTATCGGGGGAGATCACAGGCCGAACTACTATACATGATTTTGTGCATTAGAATCACAAGGCATAAAGCCACATACATACATTATCCTTAAATACTTACGATTCGGCTGAAGGCTTCGGCCTGGGGTTCCATTCGGGGGCGGCTTCGGCGTCCAATTCCGAATTGTCTGAAAGGGAAAGTTTCCCCTTCTTAGATGCTTCTGCCTCTCGATCTGCGGAAGCTCCCCTTTTCTTCTTTCCCCCCTTAGGGGGGGGGGTATTATGCTCCTCCTCTTCCTCCTCGTCTTCATCATGGGAGGAAGGAGCTTCGCTATCTTCAGATGTAATGTCAGAAGTACCTTTTCGGCGAAGGTCACTTCGGACCTTCTGGCCCTTCTTTTCCGGTGCCTGGTACGGTGCCGGAACCAGCATCTTCTTTGTCCAGCCCTAGGATACAAGGGGAGGGGTTAAACCCCTTGGGTCTACAAATCAAGGATATGATTAGACATCCGAAAAACATACTAGAGTGGCTGGGTGAGTGTAGTCATGGCCGAGGTCTTCTGTCGTTGGCGGCCATGACTTTTGGGCCTTGAACAACAGTTTCCATATATCTTCGTGATTCGTGCCAAAGAACCACAGCAAGGTCCGAGGACTTGCCAGATCGAACTCCCACATATGGGAAGTCCGGCGTTGGTAGGGGAGAATCCAGCGAAGTAACATCACCTGGATCATGCTAGCGAGGTTGGTGTTCTTGTCCACCATGCTCTTGATGCGCTTTTGCAGCATCATCACCTCGTTGGATGACGCCCAATCTAGGCACTTCTTGAGCCATGAGGTGAGCCGCATTGGTGTACCGGTTTTGAACTCAGGAGCGGCGGCCCAGGAGGCATCGCGAGGTTCCGTAACATAGAACCACTCTTGTTGCCACCCCTTCACGGTCTCTATGAAGGTCCCCTTGGGCCAGGTGACGTTAGGGAGCTTACTCACCATGGCGCCGCCGCACTCCGCGTGTTGACCCTCGACCACCTTCGGCTTCACATTGAATACCTTGAGCCATAGGCCGAAGTGGGGAGATGCGGAGGAATGCCTCACACACGACGATGAACACCGAGATGTTGAGGAATGAATTTGGGGCTAGATCATGGAAATCTAGCCCGTAATAGTACATGAGTCAGTGGATGAAAGGGTGGAGAGGAAACCCTAGCCCGCGAAGGAAGTGGGGAATGAATACTACCCTCTTGTTGGGCTCTGGTGTGGGAATGATCTGCTTTTTGGCGGGGAGCCGATGGGCGATTTCATGTGTTAAATACCCCGCCTCCCAAAGTTCTTTGATGTGCTCCTCCGTAACGGAGGAGGCCATCCACTTTCCCTGTGGACCAGATCCGGACATGGTTGGACCATTTGTTGGGGACAGAAAGGGTTGAAGCTTGGGCACTGGAGCTCGAGAGTAGTTGGGCTGAGGAGGAAGAAGGTATGGGGTAAAAAGGTGGATCCTTTTCTCCTTATAAAGGCAGTGAATATCAAGCGTCCCCCCATGAGCCTTAAAACTCGCCTACTCCACAGGAGTCATGCGGGTGGCACGGTTGTATTACCCAAATCCGTATTGATGAGGATCCCGCAATAAGGGTACACGATCTCTGCTTTGATAAGACGTGTCAATGGGAGTTGCGTATTGAAACGCGAGGCAGGAGGCCCAAGAACGGTTCAAAATGATAACAGAGCTAAGCGTGACATTTCTCTAGAAAAAGCTGTCGATAGATATATCTTATTTTTATGCCTTTATGGTTGGAGGGTTAACCTGTTAAACAGATCCGGACATAGTTCTTGTTGACCAACTACTTTAAAGTATTTGCAGGAGGAACCCTCCTTGCAATGCCGAAGACAATTTGCGCGTCGGACACATCGTCATTGAAGCCTGGTTCAGGGGCTACTGAGGGAGTCCTGGATTAGGGGGTCCCCGGGCGTCCGGGCTATGTAACATTGGCCAGATTGGTGGGCCGTGAAGATACAAGATAAAAGGCTTCCGCCGTGTCCGGATGGGACTCTCTTGGCATAGAAGGCAAGCTTGGCATTCGGATATGAAGATTCCTTTCTCTGTAAACCGACTCTGTACAAACCCTAGCCCCCTCCGGTATCTATATAAACCGGAGGGTTTAGTCCGTAGAGGCAGTCATAATCATACATTCTAGACATCTAGGGTTTAGCCATTATGATCTCATGGTAGATCAACTCTTGTAACCCCTATACTCATCAAAGTCAATCAAGCAGGACGTAGGGTTTTACCTCCATCAAGAGGGCCCGAACCTGGGTAAACATCATCTCCCTAGCATCCTGTTACCCTTGATCCTTAGACGCACAATTCGGGACCCCCTACTCGAGATCTGCCGGTTTTGACGCTGACACTGAGGCCCTCGGCAAGGAAGCTGTTGTGTGCGCTGACTGTCGGGAAGCTGCTGCTACCGAGGAAGCCGGGAAAGGTTATGGGTCGTATTGCAAGATTCATCGGACCAAGGGCCATGACCTTCAAAAGTGTTATCAGGTTGAGCAGCTTGTCAAGAGATAGAAAGCAGAGTATGAGAAGCGTGACAAGGAAAATGGTCAAAATGTTGCTGGCGGCAAGGGCCGAGGTGGTGAAGTAAATTGCCCCGGCAAACCCTTTCGGAATCAAAGAGAACCCGCCAGAGGCCAACAGATGGAAGCTTGTGATGATGAGGGTGATGGCGGGGATGAAGAGGAAACCAGTGAACAAGAGTTTCAGAAGGCCACTGACGCCTTGTGCATTGATGGGGGTGCATCTCTGCACACCTCTCACCGCCAACTCAAGCGGTGGGCGCGAGAAGTCAGTGTCGTGGAACCAGTGCCAGAGGCCCAGAAGCCGCTCAAGTGGTCCCATATGCCCATGATTTTTGACGAGGAGGATCACCATAGTCGTACAACATCGGTAGGGTGTTTTCCATTGTTGGTCTCCCCAACAATTTGCAACCTCAAGGTCACAAAGATGTTGGTGGACGGCAGGGCTGGGTTGATCTGATTTCCCCAACAATTATTTGCAAGCTTTAGATAGAAGAGGAAGAACTAGAGGTTACCGGCATGTTTCAAGGAGTTAATCTCGGCAGGAGCCATCCTAAGGGAAAGATCATGTTGTTGATAACGTTTGGGAGAGAACTAAACTAGTGGACTGAGAGGATTGTGTTTGATGTGGTCGATCTCCCCTGTCATTCAATGGGATTCTTGGATGCCCGACCTTGGCTAAATTCATGGCGGCATCCCATTATGCCTACAACAAATTGAAGATGCCTGGGCTGCTAGGAGTCATCACCATCCCATCAGATGAGAAAGGATGCAATCATTTGTATGGAAAAGATGTACTAGGACGTGGTCGTGGCAGCAGTAGCAGCGGTTCCTGCTGAGGAACGCAAAGGAAAAAAGAGATTGTAGGAACTCCAGAAAAGAATCCGGGAAGCGTGCCCCCTCCTAGTGCACGACACCTGTTGATGACATGCCGGAGTGTTCCAACGGCAAGAGATCCAAGGTCGCTATACCCCAAGTGAAGAAGGTCCCGGTGGGGCTGGTTGGCGTTGATGGTACTTTCACCATCAACGCCACCCTCGATGACAAATAGGAAACCGCGCTCATTGCCTTCCTGCGGGCGAATATAGATGTGTTTGCTTGGCAACCATCTGATATCCCCGGTGTTCCCAGGGAGGTAATTGAGCACGACCTTGCTTCTGCCACACGCCCGACCTGTCAAGTAGAAAGTCCGGAAGCAGGCCTTGGAGAGGCAGAGTTCATTACGGAAGAGGTCAAGAAACTTGAGGCAGCTGGTTTGGTCATAGGAGTGCTGCATCCCACATGGCTGGCAAATCCAGTGGTAGTCCGGAAGGCTAACGGGAAGTGGAGGCTTTGCATAGATTTCACAGATCTCAACAAAGCTTTCCCGAAGGACCCGTTCCCCTTGCCGTGTATTGATCAGATCATGGATTCCACTTCAAGTTGTGATTTGCTCTCCTTTCTGGATGCATATTCTGGGTATCACCAAATCTTCATGTCGAAGGAAGATGAAGAGAAGACGTCGTTCATTACTCCATGTGGTACATACTATTTTGTCTGCATGCCATCCGGATTAAAGAGTGATGGGTCCACTTTTGCAAGGGCAATCCAGATTGGTTTTGAGCCACAGCTGCACAGAAACATAGAAGCTTATATGGATGACATTATGGTCAAGACCAAGGATAGTGCTACCCTTATTCAGGATTTGGAGGAGACGTTTTCTAATCTACGCAAGATCAATTTGAAGCTCAATCCGGAAAAGTGTGTATTCAGTGTTCCCTCTAGCAAGTTGCTCAGGTTCTTCCTGTCTCATCGCAGGATCGAAACCAACCCCGACAAATCAAAGCTATCGAGCAGATCCAAGCGCCAAGGACAGTTAAGGATGTGAGGCGTTTGATAGGGTACGTTGCCGCGCTAAGCAGATTCATCTCCAAGTCTGCCAAGTGCGCCCTATCGTTGTTCAAAATTTTGAAGAAGGCAGGGCCTATGAAGTGGACCCCGGAAGCAGATGCAGCATTGCAAGAATTGAGGCCTACTTGTCCTCTGTGCCTACGTTGGTTGCTCCCAAACCCCAAGAACCGTTGCTATTGTACTTAGCGGCAACCAACCAGGTGGTCAGTGCAGCCTTGGTAGCGCAGTGAGAAGTGGATGTGGCAGAGATTGAGCAGGGACCGGCAGAGTCAGAGAAGGATCAGGACAGCAATAACCACGACAATGAGAGCAACCCCAAGGACGCGGCAAGGAAGAAGGTGGTGCAGTGCCCAGTGTACTTCGTCAGCCCCCTGTTATTGGGGGCTAAATCGAGGTACTCTAGCATGCAAAAGTTGATCTTTCATCTCATCAGGGCCTGAAGGAAACTCCACCACTACTTCCAAGCCCATGAGATCACGGTTGTCACTCGTTTCCCATTGTAGAGGATACTCCAAAACCCTGAGGCTACCGGCAGAATAGTGGAGTGGGCTTTGGGGTTATCCAGTTTTGGTTTGAAGTTTGAGAGCACATCAACTATTCAGAGCAGGGCATTGGCAGAGTTCATTACAGAACGGACGCCAACCCCTGATGAGGAAGTGACAGAGACAGTTATCCCTGGCAAGGAATCACCCCAAGAATGGATTATGTATTTTGATGGTGCTTTTCCCCTACAAGGTGCAGGAGCTGGCGTGCTTCATGTTGCCCCCTCCGGGGAGCACTTGAAGTATGTCATCCAAATGGATTTTTTCCGGGAAGAAGCAACCAACAATACAACTGAGTATGAAGGGCTCCTTGTCGGGCTCAGGATTGCAGCTGAATTGGCAATTAAGAAGCTGATCATTGGAGGAGATTCACATCTTGTGGTGAGACAAGTCAACAATGATTACCAAAGTTCATTGATGAAGGCATACGTCGAGGAAGTGAGGAGATTGGAGGAGCGATTTGACGGATTGCAAACAGAGCACGTACCCCGCGCGGAAAACAGCATAGCTGATCATCTGTCAAAGAGTGCTGCGTAGAAGCTTCCTGTGGAACTAGAGACTTTTGTTCTCCATCTCACTTAGCCCTCTGTATCCCCAACAACAATGGCCCGAAAAAGGAGAAAGTTGGACTCAGTTAAGCCTCTCCCGGTAGAGCCGTCCGCTCCTGGCAGAGACCCTGCCGGAAACAGCTCCTCATAGCCTGCCGACCACACCCTCCAGCCGGGCCCATGGACCCCGCGAACAAGGCATGTGCTCCCGCAGCAGAGGAGGTCCCGCTAGTCCTCGTTGCCGAGCCACAGGCTCCAACTTGGGCAAGGCACATTGTCCACTTCCTCCAAACTGGACAGCTTCCCGAAGACCAAGATGAAGCTGAAAAAGTAGCTCGGAGGGCCGGTATGTATCAGTTTGTCGATGACACTCTGTACAGAAGGAGGCCCAACAGTGTGAAAATTGAAGTGTGTCTGCCGGGAAGAAGGAAAGGAACTGCTGGTTGAGATACACAAAGGCATGTGCGGCTCCCACATTGGATCAAGGGCATTAGTTGAGAAAGCATTCCGACAAGGATTCTATTGGCCCACAGCCCTCCAAGATGCGGTCGAGATAGTCACCAAATTTGAAGCCTACTAGTTCCATTCCAGGAAATCCCACCTGCCTGCCCAAGCTCTTCAAACAATCCCTCTATCATGGCCATTTTCGGTCAGGGGGCTTGATATCCTCGGCCCCTTCCCCTGAGCGATCGGGACTTTGAATTCTAGTTCGTTGCTATCGACAAGTTTACAAAGTGGACGGAAGTGACTGCCGTGAGAAAGGTGACTACTTAGTCAGCTATCAAGTTCTTGAAAGAACTAGTGTGTCGTTTTGAAGTTCCGGCAAGGATCATTACCGACAACGGCACCCAATTCACGAGCCGCGCCTTCATGCAATATGTTCATGCCCTTGGATGCAAGTTCTCATTTGCCTCTGTGGCACACCACTGGAGCAATGGACAAGCTGAGAGGGCGAACGCTAAAGTGCTGCGTGGACTCAAGATGAGAATCTTTGATACACCGTAGAAGCACAGCAGGCGGTGGATCGAGGAGCTGCCGGTAGTTCTTTGGTCCCTCAGAACGAAACCAAACTGAGCTACCAGACAGACTCCCTTCTCCCTGGTCTACGGGGCAGAAGTAGTTATCCCCATGGAACTCATTTATGGGTCGCCTCGAGTGCTTGCCTATGATAAAGTAGCGCAATATCAGCACCGGCGTGACAACGCTATGCTACTCGAGGAGAACCGTCTCCGGGCTGCTACGCGTGCTGGTTGCTATCAGCAAGCCCTGCGTCGCGATCATAGCCACAGGGTTCATGACCGGTGTTTTGAGGAAGGTGACATTGTCCTTAGGCGCGTTTAGTCTGCCAAGGGTACAAACAAGTTGCCACCGAAATGGGAAGGCCCTTACCGGGTAGTACGAGTCACCAGACCTGGCGCAGTCCATCTGGAGACCGGAGATGGCATTCAGTTCCAAAACTCATGGAATATTGAGCATCTCCGCAAGTTCTACTCGTAAGGCGCGGCTGTCGGACCCTGCCCGGCAGCCACCCTTTTGTACAGGGCTGGCCTCAGCTGCATGTAACCCCTTGTACAAAGCCAGGGCGATGGCCCTGTGCAAGAGAAAATAAAGAAGCAATGTGGGGGGCCCAACCAAGATTGCATGCATGCATGAGCATTCCAAGATCACTGCATAAGCATTTCATGAGCATTTGCATATGCATATAGATAGGATCGCATCTTGCATTCATTCTCATATGCATGAAGCTACAGGTTCCTGCGGTGAACTTGGCTTTGACAAGGAGTTGAGAAGATTGCCTAGATAAGCCAAACAGATAAGTTCTACCTCCTGTCCGTTAGTATTCTGTAAGCTATAACTTGTGCATAAGAAAACCTCACCACTCTTTGAGGCTTAGGTTCTCCCATCCCTCACTTGAACGTTGCTTCAGTTAGGCTAGTCGCAGTGGCCTTTGGTAAAAAGAAGTTGGCGGGGAGCTAGTCCCTTTGTCTGTCACCTGGTAGACGTAGCTCTCCGGCAGATAAAAAGGGTGTAGGCAGGATAGCCTGTCAGGGAAAACTCGTTTATTTACATTAAAAAGGCATCTCACCTCTACATCGATATACACATGCACGGGTTCCCGGCAGGGTTCATCTTTTTTATTGACATGCAGATACGAGTACAAGCATTACAGAACACAAACAAGGACACAAGAGATTACATTATTTGAATTAAAATTTGTCCAGTGCCTACAGATTTAAGATCACAAAAAGATAAGTACCCCGTTACGCCTTTGCCCTTGTCCATCTCCCTCGGGATATTACAGGGAGGGACTAAAGAAGCGAGAGGCGGACTTGGCTTGGATTCGACAACTCTCCAGGATCAAGACGACGCCATCCTCTGGTAGGGAGGGAGGAACCAGGGGGCAGGAGGGACGATGGTGTTGAAGGGATCCCAAACGGGGGTAGCGGAGTCACCGGCAAACGCGAGCCACCAGAACGGCTGCCCCTGTTCTTGGCGCATTGTGGGTTGCTACTACCTCCCGTATCTCTACCGTTCGACGATCCCGTCACGGCAGCCATACCGGGCACCGTGCTCTCTGACGGACTCCCCACAAAGAGCATGGTCGTCCCCAGTGGCCCCGATATTGGAAGCCACCATGCGCCCAGAAGACATGAATAGGAGCAAAGAGCCCTCCTGTACGGCAAAAGAATGGCGCCCAGGAGGAGTCAAGGTCACCTTCGCCAATGGCGACATCCTTCCACTACAAAAAGAATACACTTCCGTGATGATACGTGTTTGTCATAATAGGTCACGTTTTCTATCATGCATGTACATCCATGACGATTTTATGATAGAATCAATATAGTCATACATGTGCTCTCGTAGAAATGTTCCATGACATCACCAAAATTGTCATCACGAAAGTGTCCACTTCCATGATGATAAATCGCGCATCATAGAAGTGCTTTCGTCAAGGGTGACCGACACATGGCATCCACCATAACGGGTTGCCGTTAAGCTATCAGATACGGTTTTGTATCTGATAACCCATTAACAGCCCGGACCAATGAGGATTTTCCACATGTAAAATTGTCAATGGCCGGAGGAAACACGTGTTGGCTCACCTTTGGGACAGATGTCATCCATTCATTGGACAGGAGGCGGCTATGATATGTCGACACGTGGCATGGCCCAACAGAGGCCCATTCCGATGAAAAGGCCGGCATGTTTGACTTGGTCAAAAGGTAACGGGCCGGCCCACGGAAAGCCTGTTAACGGCCTATTCATATATAGCCCATTTACGGCCCGCTAACTCACGACCTATTAGCCTATCGGAATTAAGCCCAATAGCTTCATCTGGGCCGTCCAATATGATTCTAGCCCGTTGTAACTTCCGGCCCATGTATTGCCCATGATGTCTTTCGACCCATACGAGGCCATTTGTAACTCTTGGCCCATTAACGACCCGTGGTGAATCTGGCCCAAAATGAACAGTGTACCGCTTTATACCCAGCCCATTATGTTATTGGGCCGTTTCCAACCCGTGTTATCTTTCGGCCTTCTCAGGGCCCATTTATTCTTGGGCTTATTTCCGGCATTCGGTTACTTATGGCCCGTTACTAGCCTTTTCTTCTTGTGGGCCAAACTCAGCCCATGATTACAATCGGCCTGTTTGCGGCCCGTTAATCCGTTGGGCCGTTTTCATAGCTCATCAAATACGACCAATTAACGACGACCCGTTATGGTCGACCCATGAACAGACGATTCCAAATCTAGCCCGTTTACGACCTATAATGCGGTATGTTATTGGCCCATGTTTGGCCGGTCGATCATACGGCCCGTAGAAGGCCCATTGATGTTGTGGCCCATAGAAGGCCCATTGTTTATACGACCCTTAGAAGGCCCATTGTTTCTACGACCTGTAGGAGGCCCATGGTAACTACAGTAAATATGTAGCCCATGGTTATTGTGGCCACTAGAAAACTGCGGCAAAAGAACTGCACTGACTACAAGAAAACAAATAAACAAGACAACAAGGAAATAAATAAGCAAGCAACTTACGCTAGGCTATCACGACTATTACACATATTACATCCACTGGGCATCAAAGTTCACCACGAGTGCAAATATAGGGAACAAAGCCATATATTATATACACTGGTGGTCAAAGTTGGCGACCAGTGCAAATAAACGCCGCAGCAAAACAAGTCCAGAACTGGAACCATGTCAGAAGAGCTCAAGAAACAATATCCTGGGTACCCATAATGCTGGCAAGATGCTTAGCAAGCTTATTAACTTTCTCTTGTTTGGCGCTTAAATCCTCCAGCGCTTGATGTTGCACCAGAAAGTATGCATCTGAATTCTACAGGGACTTCCTCAATCCTTCAGCTTCCTGTCACAGCACATCTGATCAATATCTTTCAACTTTAAGTTGAGACTCAAGAAGACGAATTGATTTAGGCAGAGAGTTCAAAGAGCTTGTGCCAGCAGTACTGGCCAGTAACTCGAACACTAAATCAAGACATGACTTTTGGGTTCTCTCACTGTCGTCAAGATAGTTTTATCAGCTTTCTTGGAGACCAACAGGGATGTCGCACTATCTTGAACCTTATCTGCATTACTTCCTTTGCCTTTCCATAATGGGGTACTGTTCTCCAATATTTTGTCCACATTCTAAAAGAGAAACAAGCAGACACATCACAGGTTTACCATGTTGTATATGAAACTCATTTTGGTAAATCAGTTCAGTTGTAAAGTGGACAGGATTACAACATGAAACAAACATATGTCTATGTACCATGGTCACTTTATGGTCTATATCACTCTAGTTTTTGTTGCCAAATCAAGATAGAGACATAGTTCAAATAATATTTGTTCAAGACAAAGCAGAATAGACAGAATATAAGTGTGGGAAACTATAGAGCAATATCAGCACTTGTAATGTGCATGACATGAGAACATAACTGTTAATTCAATTGAAACTGAAATCAACATAGAGCAAGTTACAACAGCAAACTAGTTAAAGAAACAGGTTTAAAACATACATGTTGCGCCATTGGAGTTTCAATTCCATCCTTTCAATTTGAAAATAGTCTGTATGAGTAAATACAGTGATGCAAGAGCAAAGGAGTATGACCCATAGCTACAGAACCTGACCTGAGAACAATTCTTCTTCTCCTTTCAGTGTTGAGTGGGGATTCGGAGTGGTGGTCCTCGTGCTTTGGGCACTGCAGTTCCCTTACTAAGTGCTCGTGTTTGGGTGCTCTGTGGTGGAGACGATGTTGTGTCAACTGGAATTGGGTTACTATCTGCTGGGGTTGGGCTTAGAAGGGGAGTAGCTGGTTCTCTGTCCAACTGGGTAGGGGTAGAATTTGCGAGAGTCTGGGTTATGTGTGGTGGGGCTGGTTCTTGGGAAAGTACAACCGTGATTCTATCTGCATCAACTAGTAGCACTATCTTTTCTTAAGAGCATGTTGTTACTCCCTTAGATACTGCCATCACTCTCTCCAATTCAAATGGCTGATAAACAAGAAAAGTAATTGAATGTACAGACATTGTATGATAGACAAGTGCAATGGATAGTGGGGAATAAAAGAGGGCATGAAATATTTCACAGTTATGTTGTCTAACCAAATAGTATAGCATGACACAATTTCACATATATGATGCCTAACTAAACAGGATAGCATGACCCCATTTCACGTTATGATGGCTAAGTAAAAAAGATGGAAAGACATAGTTCAAAATATGATGACTATGTAAACAAGATGACATGATATAACTATATCATGTGTTTATTAAATAGGTTGGCATGCCATAATTCACATTCATGCCGCCTATGGAAACATGATAGCATGATATAATTCATGGATAGAATGACATAATTCAAATATGATGATTGTAAACACTAAATAGGATGAGATGATATAACTATATGATGTCCTTATTAAATGGGTTGTGTCGGTGTCAAAACCGGCGGATCTCGGGTAGGGGGTCCCGAACTGTGCGTCTAGGCCGGATGGTAACAGGAGGCTGGGGACACTTTGTTTTACCCAGATTCGGGCCCTCTCGATGGAGGTAATAACCTACTCCTGCTTGATTAATATTGATGATATAGGTAGTACAAGAGTAGATCTACCATGAGATCAAGGAGGCTAAACCCTAGAAGCTAGCCTATGGTATGATTGTTGTGTATGGAGTTTATTGCCTATGGACTACAACCCTCCGGTTTATATAGACACCGGATAGGGTTAGGGTTACACAGAGTTGGTTACAATGGTAGGAGATCATGAATATCCGCATCGCCAAGCTTGCCTTCCACGCCAAGGAAAATCCCATCCGGACACAGGACGGAGTCTTCAATCTTGTATCTTCATAGTCCAGGAGTCCGGCTGAAGGTATAGTCCGGCTACCCGAACACCCCCTAATCCAGGACTCCCTCAGTAGCCCCTGAACCAGGCTTCAATGACGACAAGTCCGGCGCGCAAATTGTCTTCGGCATTGCATGGCGGGTTCCTCCTCCAAGTCCTTCGTAGAAGATTGTAAACACCAAGAGTAGTGTCCGGCTCTGCAAAATAAGTTTCCACATATTGCCATAGAGAGAATAATATTGAAACAAATCAAATGTGCCGAGGTATTCCGTAGTGCGTCATCACACTACAGCCAAGTCCTTTACTTGAATCATTTTTATTTTTCCACCTCAACATGTTTTGCGAGGCGGTTTCCTTGGCACGTCTTGTCAAAGCAGAGATCGTGTACCCTTTTTACAGGATTCTCTCAATACGGACGTGGGTAACCCTAACCGCACCATTTACCATGGCGCTTGGAGATAAGCGAGTTTTACCAGGCTGGTGGGGACACGTAGTTGCATCCGCCCATATAAGGGAATAAGAATCCACCCTTTCACCTACGCCTTCTTCCTCCTTTGCCTAACCATTTTCCGCGCACTCGAGCTCCAGCGCCCAAGTCCGCACTTCCGAGCTCCAACGCCGGAATGTATCCGAGCTCCAACGCCGGACTATGTATCCGAGCTCCAACGCCGGACTGTATCTGAGGTGTCATATCACCTTGGTTCAAAAAAGTTGAAGGAGTTTAGCCGAGCTTAATGCCGGAAATGCCCTCTATGGCGCCAGCCACTAGCGCCCAAGCTTTATGCCGGACTGCTTCCGAGGTGGTGCACCACCCCGAATGTGGGCCAATTTTTGTTAATATTTTTTATTGGCGCAATTTATTCTCTGCCGAGATATATAGCCAGTAGCCCTCAAGGTGTGCATCGGTCTAAAACCCGAGATGCACCCGAAGGATGACGTAAGACCGCTGATTCCAGTAGCCGCTGAGACTCAGGTTGATTTGCAAAATCGGCCTGAGGATCAAGTCCAAGCTCGGCAGAATACTTAGGGACACTAAAACCGGCGTGCTCGGTCCTCGAGACTCAGGTTGGGTGCGGCCGACCAACCTGAGGATCAAAATCTCCTCGTAAACTATATTGCACATAAAATTTTCTGCATTGGACAAGCAATGCAGTAGCCCCCGAGACACTGGTCGGGTGGCAACACCAGATCAGGGGATTGATGTGCCCCTTTAATATTTGTAAATAATAAGCCCGAAGCCCAGTAGCCCCCGAGCCTTAATGCGGGCACGGGTGGCCGAATTAAGGATCAATATCCATAGTAAAATCACAAATTATGAGTAATGACTCTATGTATCCAAGTACTTTATGTCATTAATGCTCGGATCCGCATTGTACAAAACTTTGTTGACCGACCATCGGCTTCCACCTCCTTGGCCAGTAGCCGAGGAGTGTTTGTCCTACTTTATAAAGCCTTTATGAGGGCAAAGATTTACGACAAATAAGGCAATCTGGCCACACGGTTTTATAAACAAAGGTACGCAGAGAGATATGTTATATTACTATTTAATAGAAGAAATGTATTCCAAAGAAAATAGTCCCGCTATCGGTTCCTTTCTTTGGGTTGTCATGCTAAGCATGATCATGAAACCTCAGGTCGAATGTAAGAGCAAAATATCGAGGATTTAGTTTGGGAGGCCAGTTAATAGCCCCCGGTAGTGTTCGGCGACAGTCGAGGTCAAGCCGTAAACACTTCGGCCAATGTTATGAATGGCCCGTCATAGTCATCGGATTGCTGACCAGTTTACGCTTATTGTGACAGTCAGTTTTCGGCTTTCTCCACTAAGGTGCTTAACCATGTGAGCTGGAAGCACAATCGCAGTGGTTCTCCCTTTGCACGCCTAGCCAAACAAAACGGAACGTAGGAAGCAAGTGTAGGAGCCGGGCAACCCAACTATTGACCGAAGACACAATTCGAAACCGATGCATATATAGCAATATCTGAGAATGTTTTTGCCGAATCCCTAAAGGTGTCCGGCGTTGCACTGCGAGACTAATGCTGGAAAAGCACAAATAGTTTAAAAGTGCCAAAAAGCTTGGAAAACCAAGAAACGTTAGTAAAAACATGACGTCCGAACAAGATCAAGTGTTCGGTGCCAATCCGAAAATTGGTCTTAGAAAAAAGAAGTGCTTCTCTCGTTCTTTAACATTACACATCCGATCTCAAGACTTCAAGCGGGTCAGCATACGGCTAGCTATTGACCACACACTCACGTCGAAAAAGGAGCGATAAATAATAATAAAACTTCGCAACGACTAAGAAGAAGAACACTTATTATAAAACGGCTCAAATAAACTTAAGAGCCCCCAAGTTACTTGGGTAGAAGAATGATTGCATGTACCGAAGTACTTATATCATATCTATGTTCAACCGAACTTTAAACGCGTCTTAACCGACCGTTAGCTTCTCCCTCGTCGGTCCAGGACCGAAAAGTGTTATGTACTCCATCGGTCGAGAATATCGACAGTGTTTCCAATAACCAGGCAATCAGGCCATAAGGCTGTAACAGACAAAGCGCGCTCAGGGAACTTATGCTATATTACCGTGAAGTGTAAGAACCATCTTCGAAGAAAATAGTACCCCCACCGATACCTTTCTTTGGTGCTCATTGTTATTATGAGACTTGTGCAACAGATTTTTTGTACTCATGAGTTCCGTTGTGTGCCGACCATCATTGAATAACTATAAGAGTGCTAGCCTTTGGCTTCACCCAGTCTGAGGTCCGGCTCGGGTGACCCGATCGTGACAATCGCAGAGGTGCTCTCTTTACTCCCTAGCCGAACAATCGGGAACGTGGGGGTAAACCCAGGAGCGAGGCAACCCAGCTTGCAAATCGCTTAAGTCAATATGGTGCATATTGTGGCATAATACACGAACAAGGAACGAAGCCGTACAAGTATAATCACATGCAAGAGGAAAAGCTTCATAAAGGAAGCCCCCAAGTGAATTGGGTCCTTGAATTTGTGTTTCAAAAAGAAAGTTTGGACAACGAAAAAATTTTACATGCAACTTTTTTCCAAAAAAGTATAATGCTTGGTCGAGCCAAACACAAGTTAAAAATTTAAAACTTTGAGCATGAAGGCAACTTAGCTGGTTAATGTGTTCGGTATTGATGACGCGGTCCGAGCTTGACGCGGGACAAGGTGCCATCCCCCAAGCCGGTCCCGAGGTGGCGGAGCGGAGAGCTCGACATGACGAAGTGGTGACATAGCACGGTCAGTGCAGACCGGTAGAGTGACGCCGAAGTCCCCGGATCGTTTTCCTGTGCACAAAAAATAGTGCAAACCGGAGATAATAGTAATAATGATAATTAAAAAAATGTTGCATAATAAATAATTTATGCAAAGTGAGTAATAAAAGAAATATGGCCCGGCGCCGAAGTCAATGTCGATGCAGGGCGTCGGCGTGATGCGGTAAAGGTGTGGCAAAGCCTGAATTCACAGGTCGGTCCGAGTTCCGGATGCGGCATTCGCTGGACTATGTACGGAGACTGACTGGACCACCATGCGACCGTCGTTAATGCGGCCACCATTTGATAGACCTGTGTACATATGATGGACAAACCAGAGTAATAATTCCTTGGGAAAAATTGAACCCAAACAAGCAAAAACTACTCGGATTAATAGCACCTGGTTTATTTGTTGTAGCAATCCGAAGGAAGGTGATTCCCAAAATTGGGACTCGATCCGCACACCCATTACCGGAGTAGGTTGATGAAGAGATGGCGAAGCCTTGATGTCAGCCGATGAGTCGAAGTAGGTCGGCGTGATGGACACCAGCTTGAAGAAGCAATAGTGCGGCCCTGCCGATGCAGGTCGTGACGTGGTTGATGCCGGCTTGATGAAGCGACCGTGCTGTGATGCCGGTATGCCTGCTCTGTGTAATCCGTGGGGCGGCGAT
Source organism: Triticum urartu (assembly GCF_003073215.2). Taxonomy (NCBI): domain Eukaryota; kingdom Viridiplantae; phylum Streptophyta; class Magnoliopsida; order Poales; family Poaceae; genus Triticum; species Triticum urartu. The sequence continues at coordinate 217,931,230 of NC_053023.1, read as the reverse complement.
GTTGGTGATGATTTATCCTTCGCGATGCCGGACTCTTGTTCGGCATGCCGAGATGATGATCCAAAGAAGTTGAGCTCGGCTAAAGTGACGATGTGTCTTGCGCAGGTCGGCAGCCGTGGAGTAATATTGCTGGACTGGTTTGACAGCAGCATGATGTTGAAGATCATGTTCAAAAGATCTTAAAGTTAGTGGGATGTGCTTGGGAACAAAACACAATACCCCATACAAAACTTCCTTCAAAAGGGATGTCCGAAATCCTGTTCATAAAAAAGATGAACTCGGGTCGGATTCGTTTTCCTGCAGAAAACAGATCCGAAAAGTGATGCACTAATCAGATGGTTCCCGGAGTTTGGACGGTCGGATCGAGCCGAAATTTTCAGAGGTGGTAGGTATAGGAATTCTGCAGCCGATCAACAGTTGGATCTTCCAAAGGACGTCCGAGCTAGAAGCTGGACACCACGCCCTAAACTCATCCAAATTCCCGTCCAGATTTGACAGGGCTCCGGTATATCGTGGATTTCCAGAGATTCCTCCATCGGAACTCGAAGAAATTTTCCACGGTAGTTATAGACTCGATTCCGCACAATTCCACCAGAGCGATCGTCAAAGCGATACCCGAGGAGGTGGTGGTGGCAGATATGAGTTCGCTGTCCAAAAAAACAGCACGGTCGCTTGAGGGCAATGTTGACATTGAGCCCCCGAGCTCCATAGATGATTCCTCCATGATCTTGATAGAGATCGGAGTTGATGTTTGATGAAGGCCCTCGTCCGTACATGGTGATCCGAACACGGGGCGCAATTCTTGGTCGAACCAAGGTGACCAGTCGAGCTGGTGACGAAGATGCTGAAGTCGTAGTTGATCTGCAGGCGAGCCATCGATCCTTTTGTCGATCACACAACGGAACTCTCAATGAAAGCACCAATGTCGGTGTCAAAACCGGCGGATCTCGGGTAGGGGGTCCCGAACTGTGCGTCTAGGCCGGATGGTAACAGGAGGCTGGGGACACTTTGTTTTACCCAGGTTCGGGCCTTCTCGATGGAGGTAATACCCTACTCCTGCTTGATTAATATTGATGATATAGGTAGTACAAGAGTAGATCTACCACGAGATCAAGGAGGCTAAACCCTAGAAGCTAGCCTATGGTATGATTGTTGTGTATGGAGTTTATTGCCTACGGACTACAACCCTCCGGTTTATATAGACAACGGATAAGGTTAGGGTTACACAGAGTCGGTTACAATGGTAGGAGATCATGAATATCCGCATCGCCAAGCTTTCATTCCACGCCAAGGAAAGTCCCATCCGGACACGGGACGAAGTCTTCAATCTTGTATCTTCATAGTCCAGGAGTTCGGCTAAAGGTATAGTCCGGCTACTCGAACACCCCCTAATCCAGGACTCCCTCAGGTTGCCATGCCATAATTCAGATAGATGTTGTGTATGTAAACATGATGGCATGATATAATTCAAATACATGATTTATATAGTAAGGAAGTAAGCAGAAGGCAATCCATATATGATGTAAAAACTAATAAATGCAAGACAACAAGCATGACATGGGTAATATAACCCTGCCAAGTTTTAGCATAGACCTTAGGGGGAAATAGGACTGGTCATCAGTCTCTGAATCCTCCTCTGAGGAGCTCTCTGTAACCAGCAAGATTTCTACTTCAGCAGGTAGCATTGTCTGCTCTAAAAACCTTGTTTTCACTCCAGATACTTCCATCACTGCTTCAAATGGCTGATGCACAGGAAGAGTAGTTGAATATATAAATGTTTTCGACAAATGGAACACATAATACAAAAAAAATGAAAGCATGATATAATTCACATACATGATGGTTGGCTAAACAGCATGGCATTGCATAATTCACATATATAATGCCTTTGCAACAAGATAGCATTGCATAATTGACATATATAATGTCTTGCAACAAGATGGCAATGCATAATTCACATATATGGTAATTAGACACTAAACAGGTGGCATTCACACAAAGCATGTCTAAACTAATCAAATGACATAGCAATGCAAGACACCATACGCACGATATGAGCAACATAACCCTGCCATGTTAGACCATACACCACGGGGGGAAATAGGACTGGTCATCTGTCTCTGAATCCTCCTCTGAGGAGCTATCTGTAACCAGCGAGATAAGCACTTCGTCGGATAGCATAGTCTGCTCTGAAGACCTTGTTTTCACTCCAGAATTTTCCATCACCATGTCAAATGGCTGATGCACACGAAGAGTAGTTGAATTTACTAACATTGTTGACAAATGTAATACGTAACGGAAAAAAGGATGGCCTGATATAATGCACATATAAGATGACTGGCTAAGCAGGATGGTATTGCAAAATTCACATATATGATGCCTGGCTAAACAAGATGGCATTGCATAATTCACATAAACGATGAATAAATTAAACAGATGGCATTCACACAAAGCATGTCTAAACTAAGCAGATGACATATTTGATGTATAAATAAGCAATGCAAGGCACCATATGCATGATATAACCAACATCAGCATGCCAAGTTAGAGCGAAGACCTCAGGGGGTAAATAGGAGTGGTCTTCTCCTTCTGAATCCCGCTCAGAACAGATATCTTCCTCTCGATTACAATCCGAAATGGGTGGAGGGGGGCTGCCTTTGCGCCTACCATGGAGCGACGTCTGCATGAAATTTTATTGCCACGCAAGGCTCGTCTCTTTTGCTCTACATGTTCCGTTCCATTGTGTACAATAACTGACATGCATAGGAATAAAACATAGTGAGATTATGTAAGGAGTGCATGCAGAAATCCAGAGTGATGGTAGCAACCTGTGGATAGACCCAAAACCAATGATAACAGGCAGATAATGGCTTCAGTTAAAAATATAGATAATGGCTTCTTTACTGTTTGTTTCCCACCCAACATGAAACTCATAGTAGACACCAGAGATTAACCAGATAGTAGATAGATACTATTGATTGCGGCCCCGATATGTACCCCACAACCATTTAAAAACTCAAGTTTGACCATTAGTTTGGAGTTGACTCAGAGTCTAATTGGTGAACAGGACAATAAAGTAGCATGTAATATTAAGGGATGCATAACATAAGTAGACACGAAAGAGTGTGACCTCTCTTGCGGACCCATGTAGTCCTTGAGGTCATCTGCTCGGCTGATGATGGTAATGTAGTTGTCATGGCTGCCGGCAGCGGGGAAGAAGATCCGAGGAGGCGAAAGACAGTCTGGAGGCCGGATCCCTGCTCTGCTGGACCCTTTTATCGTTGGAGCAGTTGAGCTGGGGTGGACGACGGCGCAACAGGAGCGGGACAAACCACACAAGGTTTTCTTTGACAACTATCCGTAAGAGAAGTAATTCTGTAAGGGCTCATTTGAATTGGAGGATTCTAACAACGTAGGGATAGGAAATACACAGTAATAGGATAGGAATGCACATGCAAAACAGAGAATTTAAAAACACTTGATTTCTGCCAATCTGGGTGTTTGGTTCACAAGAATTGGAAGATCACAAGATGCAAAGAAGCATGGTGAGATTAAGTCAAACCACAAGAAAATGTATGGTTATAATGCTATTATGCTACTATCTCTTAGTCTTGTGCTTCATGAATAGGAATTTTAAAAGGAGGACAGGTGGATATTAAAATTCATACGGTTTTTCTTTCAAGGAGACACTAAAGGAACAAATCCTACAGTTTTCCTTTGGTCCATTCCTTTGAACCAAATGCATGAATAGTAGTACCATAGGAACTTTCCAATTCCTATGTTTTTCCTTCACTTTTCCTTTCAAGCACTAGCGATTCTAGTAGGCAGGCTTGAGCAAGGAAAAGCCTACACTCAAAAACTGTTTTGGTGCTACTTCTACTACTTTGGACCCAGGCCTCTGCCCTACTAGCTCAACTCCCAGGCCCATCAACAAATGCACAACTCAAACACGCAGAGATAAATAATGATGGTGTTTAAGAGAGTCCATCACAGATAGCTAGGTTGTATGGTACCTCACTGCTTGTCTTATAGTAGGAGAAATAATCATATTTCACGTTACTACGTGTGCTTAGTGGACAATATATATAACATTTTGAGTAAAAAATAGATGCAACAAGTGTACAACCTCTTTGGCGAAGCCATGTAGATCTCAGCGTGATTGGGTTGGTCGGTGAGGATGATCTGGGTGACTTGGCTATCGGCAGAGGGGAAGAAGATCTTAGGCATCTTGAGATGAAGCCTGGGGTACTGCTCTGCTGTGATGGATGGTTTCGTCGTTGGAGCAGCTCCAATGAGTTGTATGATGCCGAGGCTAAAGCAGGACAAGAGAGACAACGTTAACCTGAGTGGAATTATAATGGAATCTCCAATAGATGATGTAAAATACATAACCACAAAGTGCTAGATCTAAAATACATCAGCCGCTCATCACTAAACTTAACTGTCGAAACTGAATTTAACTTTCAAAACTGAACTTAACTGTCGAAACTGAATTTTGCTATCGAAACTGAATTTTACTTTCGAAATTGAACGCACTAGTAGCAGAAAAGCAGTAGCAGCAACGTGTGCGAGAGCCGGGGCAGCTGGTCGTGTAGTAGTTCATCTTCAACCTCCACCCCCCTAAGCCGCCAGCCACCACCGGCCAAACCACCGGCCCCCGCCGCCCGTGGCCGGCGGAGCGGCGTCTCGCCCGCCTCGAAACCACTCCCCATCGCCGGTCCGCCGCCGCCCCGGCCATCCCTCTAGCCCCACTGCCGAGCTTTTTCTGCGGCTATCTCTACGCCACCGCCCCACCACCACCGGCGAGCACCGCCCCCACCTTGAACCCTAAGATAGATAGTGGGGTACCTCTCCGGCGAGCCCCCCTCTCCGTTGCGGCTGTTTCTTACTTAACTCCGGCGAGCCCCCCCCCCCTGAAAATTGACTAACCCAAAAGTCGATTCAGTCAACTGAAGTGTAGCCAAATTGGAGCAGCATCGCAAGCAAGAGCAAGAGAGCAGCAGCGCGAGCAAGAGCAAACTAGGCAGGGGACCGAGAGTAAGAGCAGAGCAGCAGCGCGAGCGAGAGCTAAAGCAGCAGCAGCTCCTACTGATGTGGACGTCGCCGCCGAGGGAGCAACACCATGGAGAAAGTGGTCGGCGACGCCGCCGTGGATGGAGCCGTGCCATGTCGGCTCAGGACCTAGTGCCGGCAGCACCATGAGATCGAATCAATAAGAAAATGCGGCGATTAGTGTACAACCTCTTTGGTGGCGCCAATTAGGCCTTAGCTTCATCCGAGGAAATGGAGATGATGCTGCTTTTCCGGTGGTGTAGGTGAAGACGGCGGTGTGGGAATGGAGGTGGCGTGAAAGATGAGGGGAACATCGGGGCAGCTCCTTGGAGGTGGAGGATGGGGTGGCTGAACTGGCAGGACGACGAGATGGATGACAGATCCTCATCCGGTACGGTGGATGAGACTACCCACAGTGGAAGTAACATAGGTGGTAACATCACACTTATCTAGGCGAAATAGATGATGTGGCATGTAATTGATGAAGAAAGAGAGGCATGTGGTAACATAGCTAGTTACTGTAACATCACACATATTAAGAAAAGATGAGTCTATAACCTAATAAATGAAGTGATGCATAACACAACACATATGTTACTACCCACTGTGAAGGTAGTAACATAGAGTAGTAACATACGCATGTTACTACTCTAAGTTACTCCCCACCGTGACTAGTCTGAGGGATGTCGAGGTGTTGTTGTGGATTACGTCATTGGGGAAGAGGATCTGGCTGGGTGGCGGACAGTGGAGGGTGTGGGGCTTCGCGGGTTTTCGCGGCCTCGGTGTACGAATGGGTGGGCGGATGGGATGGGAGAGGGGAACCATGGCTTAGGGACGCGCTTGTCCGAAATGTGGGGTAAGTTATGAAAGTACCCCCACTGATTTGAGCTAGGCGGTTCTTTCGATTCAGGGGTATCACGGGCATTCCGTGTGTTGAGATTTCGTAGGAGGTGGGAGTTTTTGTGCGTGTTGTAATTTTGGGATAGCAAGGCGCAGGTTGATATGGAGGGAGTTTTTGGAGCACAACGAGACAAATATATATCATAAATATTTCGGGGTAACAAGGCGCGGGTTGAAATTTCTGGACAAGCCTAACGTGTACTGTACCAAATCAATTCGGACTTCCATCAACGAAAAAACAAAAATAAATCAATTCGCACCACACAAGAGATTCTAGTCCCGTGTACTGTACAAAATCAATTCGCACTACAAATGTCATTCAAAACTTTGAATTCATGTTATGTTCAATTAAAATATTTCGGTACGTGCATAATGCATGCAACCTGCTACTCAAGTGAACGTTTTAGTTCATTCCAAACGTATATACTACCGCTTCAATATGAACTAAATTTGAATTCGTTTCTCTATTTGAATAAGATCTACAATAATGATTGTTGTGAAGTCAAACCATTTGAATTCGTTTATCTATTTTAATAAGATCTACAATCATCATTATTGTCAAGTTAAACCATCATTTGTGTATTATCTTCACAGCACACCACATGATTATTGTCGAGTTAGATATGAAGTATGTGTAGTATATGAACTCGAAATCAAATTTTTGAATCCACTTTATGTTGATTTCAAATCACAGTACATTTCAATCTCTAGCTAGATCTTCATAATCTAAACCATGGCTCATATGTATAATGTGTTTATCACATAATGTATGGTTCCCCGCCCCCTACACCTACAAGTATTTAGATGTGAGTTGCAAACGCCACACATTACCACAAATTCAAATAAAATCTGATATTGTTTGATATATAGTATTGCTTAAATTGTTCGATATTTAGTTGTAAGCTGCAAATGCCACACATTATCACAAATACAAATAAAATGTGAGATGGTTCGATGCATAGTATGGTTTAGATTGTTCGACATTTAGCTCTGAGTTGCAAATGCCATGCATTATCACATTATGGTATAACATGTCCAAAACCACAACATGCGCATCACAGCTATATTCATGCATGCATGTGTTTATAACACTACGATATCCTATTCAAATATATGAATCCACTTTCATATCAAATTATGATCTTTGTGAGTCTCTTACACCCACACAATCCTCTAACCTTTGTATCTAGCACTAACTTTCTCTTGTGCATGCACACGCCCTCCTCGCCCTACCCCACCCTCAACATTCTATCCATCGTGCACATTCATTTTTTTCTTTAGGCCGTTCTCCCACAGTCTCCATAACTCCTTTCTGACACACACCGATCGATAAACCTCTCCAACGATGTCTGCCTACAACATACACACGCACCTTCCATCTCCTCCTTTCTGTGTCCATGCTTCGTGTCTCTCATCCGGTCCCACACATGTGTAAACTCTCGCCCCTCTTTTCATCGATCTCACAATCGCACACTCCTCCCCCTATCTAGCTAGTAGCTTGGCCTCTCGCACCACCTCCTAGCTCCATTCTCTCTGTCTACCTGTCTCGCTGGGCCTTATTTGCCTCTAACAAATGAATGTACACCGACCGATCTCCCGCTATACATATAGCTAGCTAGGTCCTTATAACTCGTTTTCCCATGCGTCGATCGATCTACCTCATTAGTTATGTCTCTCCCTACCTACGACAAACAACAATTGATCTACCGATCTAGTTAGGTTTGCTTACCAAACACATGGGTCCCCTTCATCATCCATGCATGTGTCCCGACACATCTATCACACATAGGCACACACAGAAACACATCCCCACTCTTATTGATAATATTGCAGTTCTACCCTAAGTTTGTCTAGTAGGCCTCTCCCACCATCTTCGAGAAGCAACTCCATCACCCATCCAGCACTCTACCCCTCTCCCTCCCTCTCTCCTCTCTCTCTCTCTCTCTCTCTCCCTCGCTCTCTCTCTCGCTATCCCAACCTATTTCCCGTCCTTCAATTATGTATGGATGTCGACCGATCTCCCTCAAGACATAGTTGGGTCTCTCCTTCTCAACACATATACGTGTCGTTCTACCTCTCTAGTTAGGCCTCTGCTTCACCCCTCCCCCCCACACACACTGATACATCGAGCGCTCTAGTCACACTACAAAAAAAAGACACATCCGTGACATTTTGGGCCGAACAAATTTTTTTCTGTCATACATATGACACTTCTATGACGATAATTGTGAAAAAACCCAGTATCATCATATATGTGGTGGGCTCCTACTTCTATGACAAAAAATCATGAAAGAAAATGGGCTTTTCGTCCTGGGCTGGCCGGAGACGCAGCTGCATGACATTCTTTGGGCCGTCCATGACAGAAAAAACTGTGGTAGAAGCGAGGGGGAGGAAAATTTCAGGGAGTTCCCGGTTACGGTGGGAGGTCGGGGGACGAGCGATGCACATTTCTCTCGCACACGTACGCGCGTGTGTGCGAGGTGTTGGCTCTAACTGAACCCGAGCGAGGCATTGGGCTCTAACTGAACCTGTCGTGGAATTGTCACGGCAGATGTCCTTAGTGTCAGGACTTAGTCGCAAGGCCAACACATCTATGTGGTAGCTTGAGAGGGGTTGAGTGGGACGAGAGACGCAGGGCGGATCAACACGCAAGACAGGGATTTAGACAGCTTCGGGCCCCGGGAAACATCATCCGGTAATAGCCCTACATGCTGTTTGAGGCTAGGTCTCATTATCATCACGAGGGAGTCTCCGTAAACCGGCTCTCCTCTTTGTGTCTAGCCCTAAGATTGTTTCTTCTTCTTCCTCCCTCTTTGGGGAGCCCTGCCCCTCCTTATATATGTTGAAGGGGCGGTTTACATGTGGAGTCCTATTAGGATTAGGACTAGTCTATCTCTAATACAAACCAGATACAAGTCCTGGTCTTAACTCCTTGTAAGGTAAATATTCCTCATGCCTTTCCTCTTAAACCGGCCCACCATAGTATGAACCGGCCTTCTGGGCCATGGGCCTCGTCATCCATCTGACCCGCCCGTCGGGTTACTAATGAACCGCCAAGACCGGGCGGGTAGCCGGTGAACCGCCAAGCTCCGGGCGGGTTACCAGTGAGTCATCCAGTCCGGCCGGTTTATACTCCCGGCCAGTTTACGCCGCGGGGTATATCCCCGACAGAACCCGAGCGATTGCACTGTAGGCTACGTGTTACAGAACCCGAGCGATCGATTGATGGCTGTTAACTGAACCCGATCGAGCGATTCCTTCGCTACTACTGCTAACTGAAGCCGATCGATTGGATGAACAGTGAGCGTTGCGGGGGGGGGGGGGGGGGGGGGGGTTGGATGAACAGTGAGCGATGGCGTTGCCTGTAGATGAATAGGACCCCGTGGTGTGGAGGGATGGATGAACAGTAGACGACGGAGGGGTACCCGTGGAGGGGTGGTTGTACAGGACCCCATGGTGTGGAGGGCTGGATGAACAGTAGACGATGGAGGGGTGCCCGTGGAGGGGTGGTTGAACAGTAGCCGGTGGAGTAGCGCACGGTGGAGGCTGGATGAACAGGAGCCCGTGGAGGCTGGAGAAGGTCGATGGTAGCCCGTGGAGGCTGGAGGAGGTCGACGGTGGAGATGAACAGTATCTCGTGGAGTCCCGTTTTGCGGTACGCCACACCCCTCTCGATGAAGAGGACCCCCATTTCGACCGTAGGAGGCCGTTTCGTCCGTTTTGCGGTACGCCACACCCCTCCCGATCAACAGGACCCCCGTTTCGACCGTAGGAGGTCCGTTTCCTCCATTTTGCGGTACGCCACACCCCTCCCGATCAACAGGACCCCCGTTTCGACCATAGGAGGTCCGTTTCCTCCGTTCTGCGGTACGCCAAGCCTCATTTCCATCGCCTGTTCCGTCCAAGCCCTCCCGATGAACACGACCACACATTCCGTTCTGACCCAGGCGGTTGGCTCCCATGCGTTCTGTTGCCTCCCGATGAACACGACGCATTCCGTTGCCTCCCCATGAACACGACGCATTCCGTTGCCTCCCTATGAACACGACGACGATGCTATTTCTCCGTTCCGACCCAGCCATGTACACGAGCCCTGGCCATACGTATGCGCGAATAGGCGTTTGAGACCCCGCCCATATGTACACATACGTGGCCATATTTTCTTTTTTGCACCCTGGCCGCTGTACGTACGTGTACATGCTACGTGCGCGCCTCTACTACGACACGTGCGTGCCTCTACTACGACACGTGCGCGCCTCTACATCGACCAGTATGTACGTACACGTTCGCGACCAGAATGACAACGCTACGTACGCTTCGACCAGGTGGGTCCCGACTGTCAGGCACTTCCTTTCATGCGAAAATGTAGCTGGTGGGTCCCAGCAGTCAGGGGGGCGAATCGTTTTGGTTTTTTTGCCTGGACGCACTTCTTTGCGTGCGAAGGTGTAGCTGGTGGGTCCCAGTAGTCAGGGGGAAACGTTTTTTTCACGAAATACGGTGGCCCGTCCAGTGGGTCCCCGCTGTCAGGTGGAGGAACAATTATTTTGCACGTAATAAGGAAGCACTTCCTTGCTGCGGCCGTGCACCCAGCTGTCAGCCTCTCCACGTACAGTCCACATCCGATGGAAGCCGTTCCTTAACCATGTTGACCACGCCACGCCGAGAGCACCAGGGCGGTGGACGGCGGCGAGGCCTGGGAAGGGGACGACGCGGAGCCGGGGAAGACGCAGCAGTGGATGCCCACGCGTAGAGGTGTACGAGGGTTCACTGGTTCGCTACGGTGTGAGGCTGCCGTCGCCGCAGAATAACAGGGGGTGTGGGTGAGTAGAGGGATGGCCTGGCCAGCGGTGGGAGTAGTAGGTGGCGTTGAGGCCTCCGCCGCAGCGCAGCCGGCCATGGGAGGCAGGAGCACGTGGCACGACCGGCGCTGGTTTGGGCGGCTGGAGCAAGAAGACCAGAGGTTGAAGAAGCACTACGGCCATTGGATGGACATCGTACGATCACTGGAGCTAGAATCGTGCATATTGACTAAGTTGACAAAGCCCTCCGTCCCCGTCAACTTAGTAGGCCCACAAGTCAGCCTGCCACTATACTGGGTCCTAGCTAACAGGGGGAGTATTCATTTTTTGTGCGTAATAAGGAGGCACTTCCTTGCGTGCGAAGATATAGCTTGTGGGTCCGAGCTGTCAGCAGCGGTAACATTTTCTTCGCGAAATACAGAGGCCCTTTCGGTGGGTCCCTGATGTCAGGTGGAGGAATCATTATTTTGCGCGTAATAAGGAGGCATTTCCTTGCTTGTGGCCATGGACCCAGCTGTCGGCCTCTCCACGTACAGTCCACTTCAGATGCATGTCGGTCGTTGACCACGTTGACCAGGCCGCACCGAGAGCACCAGGGCGGTGGACGACGGCGAGGCCTAGGAAGGGAACGACACTGTTCATTACGGGCCAGTTTCACCACGGGCCGTTAATGGGTGTAAAGTGATACACTGTTCATTACGGGCCAGTTTCACCACCGGCCGTTAATAGGCCAAGAGTTACATAGGGCCTCATATGGGCCAAAAGACGTCATGGGCCATAAGTGAAAACGGGCTGGAATCATATTGGGTGGCCCAGATGACGCTACTGGGCCTAATTCAGATAGGGCGTAACGAGCCTTGGGTTAGCGGGCTGTAAATGGGCTATATGCGAACAGGTCGTTAACAGGCTTTACATGGGCCGACTCGCCACCTTTTGACCAAGTCAAACGGGCCGGCCTTTTCACAGGAATGGGCCTCTGTTGGGCCGTGCCACGTGTCGATGTATCATAGGCGCCTTTTGTCCAATGAGTGGATGACATCTGTCCCAACGATGAGCCGACACGTGTTTCCTCCTGCCAATGATGATTTTACACGTGGAAATCCCCATTGGTCGGGGCTGTTAACGGGTTATCGGATCCAAAACCCGACCCGATAGCTTAACGGCGTTCCGTTACGGTGGATGCCACGTGTCGTTCACCCTTGACGAAAGCACTTCTGTGACACGGGATTTATCATCATGGAAGTGGACACTTCCGTGATGATAATTTTGGTAATGTCATGGAACACTTCTACGATAGCACAGGTATGACTATCTTGATTCTGTCATAAAATCGTCATGCATGTACATGCATGAAAGAAAATGCGACCTACTATGAAAAACATGTATCATCACGGAAGTGTATTTTTTTGTTGTGTCATGTCTCCCTGCCACACACAAACTTGACATGTGCCCTCTGACGTTCCGATAGGTCAGTCGCCCTATATCTTTGACTTGCACACACACAATTTCTATGGCTCTCTTCATCAATCTCACACCCACCCACTTGATCCTCTCTTCGACTCTATCGATATCTATGACCCCTCCCGCTCTTCTCGTGGATCGCCCCCTCTATATATGATATAGATAGGCCTCTATTTCACACACATTGCATGTGTCGAATTTTTGTTTGAGATGTCATCGACACATATTCCCACAAATACATTCATGAAATCACCCCCAACAAAAAACACTCACGAACGCACACACCCTATGTCTTTGTATCTGTATCACACACGCCCACGTAGGCGGGGGGCGTGCACGAAGAGAAGAGGTGCATGCACGGCGCAGGTACTCACGTATCTTTCCCAGCCACACCTACGCGAGTACATGGTGGAGCCTATTTCTGTACGAAAAGGCAGCCCATGTGGTAATTTGACACATGTACTGGTTGTCCACTTGATGGAGGATCGTCTACCACGGGTGAACAAACAAATTGCGACTTGACGCGTTATGTTAAAAATGAGGCAAACCATGTGGGGCCTACCTTAGAGGCAAGGCACTATACACTCGAGATGCTCTGTACGTATTACTTTTGATGTGTCCCGTCAACTTGCAGGATGAGCAGAAGCTTGCTTAGTATGCCGTCTCCCCCGCCCATGGGCATGGTGGCTCGCAGGACGAGGTGAAGCTTGCTTACTACACCTTACGCCCGCTCCCTCGCCCACGCGCGCGGTGGCTCACAAGACGGGGAGAAAATTTTACTACTCCCTTCGTTTACTCCTCGTCCCTACCTTGGTTAGAGAAATTATCATATTGTTTGGAATATATGTCCTTTAGTAGATTTCAATATGAACTACTCCACTAGTACATGCTCCAAACACATATGTATATAGACTATTGCAGAGTGTAGATTCACTCATTTTGCTCTGTATGTAGTCCATATTGAAACATACGTAATAGTACACACGCCCCTCGACCCTCGCCCACGTGGTGGACATGCAGCAATTCATTAGGTCTCATATAGCCAGAACGATATATACTGCAGTACCATTATTGCTCGACTTCCCGAAGAGGCGAAGATCCAATCGCAAGGTAAATATTTTGGAGATGCCAAGCGGAAGGTTTATAGGAGAATGAGTAGTAGTAGTAGTACTAGTAGTACGTACCAGTGGTACGTACTATATGAGGAAGAAGGCAACAAGATGTATGTTGTGTGTAATAGTATCTTCTTACAGGACGTGCTAGACCTAGTGGGCCTCATTGTTGCAATGGGACTACTCCCTATCATAGATGGCACAATTCAGAGTGGTGGGTAGTGGGCATAATTCGGAGCTGCTTAGTCTTAAACCCCATGAAGAAGTCCCATCGAAAGGAATAGCCATACTCTACATGTGCTCCTATCACTACTAGAATAAGGGCTATAGATGGGATTGACACTAATGGCGCACCAGACAAGCGGTGCGCCATTAGTATATACTAATGGCGCACCACCTTCTGATACGCCATTAGAGTTGAAACTACTAATGGCGCACCTGGCCCCGGGTGCGCCATTAGTATCAATTTTTTTTAACTAGTGCGCCTGTCCAAACATACTAATGGCGCATCCAGACACAGTGCGCCATTACTAGTTGTAACTAGTAATGGCGCACCTGCCAGAAAGTGCGCCACTAATGTTTTTTTTATTTATATTTTTTATTCCCTTTTTTGCAAAACTACTAATGGCGCACTGTTCCACCGTTCGCCATTACTAGTTTAAACTAGTAATGGCGCACTGTGGGACAGTGCGCCATTAGTATTTTCTTTTGCAAAATTACTAATGGCGCACCACCAGGAGGTGCGCCATTAGTAACCTGGATTACTAATGGCGCATTTAGAATTGGTGCGCCATTAGTAAGTGGGCAGCAACAAGATATTTTGGACAGCGTCTCCTACCCACACTCACTTTCTCCCCACTTCATTCTCTCCACCTCCTACTTGTCTCGGGTGCCTCCTCTTTTTCACCTCATTTCCACCATAGATTCATTCAATTTAAGTGGTTAAATTACCTTGTTTTGATAGGTAAGTAAGGGGGGAAGCTATATTTATGTTGTTCTCCCTACAACAATGTGCACATGCACTTTTTATGGCCTAGCTAGATCTATGTATGTTCGTGGTGTTGCATATGTTTGTGGTGTTGCATATGTGTTTGTGTTTGGAGGTGTACCGGTATTTGAAATTCGATAGTTGCCAATATTTTGCCGGAATGTTGATTCATTTCCGTTTCGGCGAGAATTTTGGCATTAAGCATTCTTTTTGGTCCTATTTTTAGGGAAAGTCATGCCAAATTTTTTCTTGGTTCTAAAATATCGTTTTGCTCTACCACGCAGGCGACCATGGTCCGCATGATGACCGAAGGCATCGTGAATAGGTTTTTGAGGTCCGCGAAGGCCGAGATGCTTCAAAAGAACGAGACGGAGATAAGATGTCCGTGTCGAAGATGCAAGCTGAAGAGCCTTATTGCGGACCCGGAATCCGGGCAGGTGCGGGACCACCTGCTCTTGCGTGGTTTCATGGATGGCTATCGGTGGCAAGGTGATGAAGATGACTACGAAGTCGTCCATGGGGGCCGGGCAAGAAATGAGGAAGGGCAGCAAGACAACCACCTCGGCTTGGGCGGGCGAGAAGACGAAGAATCCCCAGGAGATGATCATGATGGTGATGCTGTACACAGTCATCATGTAGAAGATGTAGGACATGATGATGAGGAAGATGCCGGAGCAGACGAAGGGCATGATCATGAAGATGATGATGCCGGCGGAGCAGACGACGCTGGACCATCGATGGGCTGGGTGGAGGACCCTCATATTCAAGAGCTGCTTCTCAAGCAGACGGATAACGCAAGAGCTGCCGCCCGAGAGAAAGCCAAGATGGATCAACTTGAGTTAGACGCGGTTACTCCATTTATGAAGGATGCAGGCCCGAGGATACCCGCCTGAAAGTAACGCTCATGGCTCTGGAGATGAAGGTAAAACACAAAATGACCGACGCATGCTTCGACGAGAACATGTCATTCTGGCACGAACGTCTTCCCAAGGGGAACAAGTGCCCGACCAGTTTTGAGGAGGCGAAGAAAATCGTGTGTCCTCTGGATTTACCGCACGTGAAATACCATGTGTGCATGAACAATTGCATCATTTATCGGGATGATCACGCGGAGTCTACCATATGTCCGGTGTGCGGCGTCACTCGATACAAGAAGAGGAAGAAAGCTCCTCAAAAAGTGGTGTGGTACTTTCCGATCACTCCTGGTCTGCAGCGGTATTTCGCGGAACCTAAGGTAGCAAAGCTCCTGCGTTGGCACGCGGATAGGGAGGAGAAGAAGCGAGAAGATGACGCAAATGATCCGGAGATAGATAAAAAAGACAAGATGCTGAGCCACCCTAAGGATGCGAGCCAGTGGTAAGCGTTGAACTTCGAAGACCCAGAATTTGGGAATGATCCAAGGAACATCGTGCTGGGCGCGAGCACCGATGGAGTCAATCCATTTGGCAGCCAGAGAAGCACACATAGCACCTGGCCTGTGTTTGTGTGGATGTACAACCTTCCCCCCTGGTTGTGCATGAAGAGGAAGTACATTCACATGAGTATTCTAATTGAAGGACCGAAACAACCAGGGAACGACATCAATCTGTATCTGGGGCTGCTGAAAGAGGAGATTGACACGCTGTGGAAAACGCCAGTCAATACGTGCGACACCGCAGAGAAAGAATATTTCCCTATGAGAGTCGCGCTGCTCACGACGGTGCATGACTATCTCGGTTACGGATATGTCGTGGGGCAGGTGGTCCACGGATTTTCTGGATGCGTTAGGTGCATGGATGACACAACGTATCGCAAGCTAGATAGAGATCCCGGGTCTTCAAAAACCGTGTTCATGGGACATCGATGGTGGCTTCGCGACGATGACCCATGGAGAAAACGCAAGGATCTGTTCGATGGTGAAACCGAACCCCGAGGACGCCCGCGTACGAGGAGCGGCGAGGAAATAGACGAGCTGTTGAAAAATTGGAAAGACTGCCCACTGCCGGGAAAGAAGCAAAAGGCCAGAGCCGGGAAAGAAGCGAAAAGCGCTAGAGCCGCTGCTGAAGGTATGGAAAACGAGGTCTATTTTCTGGGACTTGCCGTACTGGAAGATCCACCGTGTGCCTCAGAGCCTTGATGTCATGCATATCACGAAGAACGTGTGCGAGAGTCTGCTTGGTACCCTGCTCAACATGCCAGAGAGGACCAAAGATGGGCCGAAAGCAAGGGCAGACTTGAAATGAATGGGCATCAGGCAGGAGCTTGACGCTATATATGATGATGATGATGATGATGATGATGATGAGGCGAAGCTGGACATGGAAAGTCGTCGCAAAGGCAAAATGGCCAAGAAGACCGGAAATGACTACCCTCCCACGTGCTTCACTCTAAGTCAGGAGGAGATCGAGCAGTTTTTCACCTGCCTCGTAGGAGTAAAACTTCCTTACGGTTAAGAGGGGAAGATAAGCAGATACCTAGACCCAGCGAAGCTGAAGTTCAGCGGGATGAAGTCTCACGACTGTCACGTGCTGATGACGCAGATACTTCTAGTTGCAATCTGTGGGATCATGGACGCGCACGTCCGTGAAACCCTATTTTGCCTATGCAACTTTTTCGACGTCATCTCTCGGAAGTCTGTTGGCGTGAGGCAACTCAGAAGGCTACAGGAAGAGATCGTGGTGATACTATGCGAGCTTGAGATGTACTTCCCGCACGCATTCTTTGACGTTATGGTGCATCTGCTGGTCCATATCGTGGACGATATCATCCAACTCGGGCTGACGTTCCTGCACAGCATGATGCTGTTCGAAAGGATGAATGGTGTCATCAAAGGATACGTTCACAACATGTCACGTCCAGAGGGAAGCATAGCCAGGGGCTTTCTGACCGAAGAGTGCATCTCCTACTGCACGAATTATCTAGGCATCGAGAACCCCGTTGGTCTGCCCGTCAACAGGCACCTCGGCAGGCTCGCTGGATGGGGTCACCATGAGGGTCGCCACGAAATGCATGTCGACTTCGAGGGTCGACTCGCCGACTTTGAAAGAGCAAACCTAGTCGCGCTACAACACATAGACGTGGTCGATCCTTGGGTGGTACAGCACAAAACCTTTATTAAGAAGATGTACAATGACCGAGGCCAACAGAGGACGCACGGAGATATACTCAAAGAGCACAACTCATGTTTCACGCGTTGGTTCAAGCAGAAGCTTCTGTCGTACCCTTTACATGAGGATTCTTCCGCAGAAGAACAACTCATATTCGCCTTGTCACAGGGCGCCGAGCACAACCTGATGACCTATGAGGCGTACGATATCAACGGCTACACATTCTACACCGAGGCCAAGGGCATGAACAGCGATGGTTATCAGAACTCTGGGGTAATGATGGAATCCTACACCGGTAACGACAAGGATAGATACTACGGAAGGATCGAGGAGATCTGGGAGCTGAGCTACGCTGGAGAGAAGGTCCCGATGTTCCGTGTCAGATGGGCCAAGAGCGTCCTAAAAGAAGACCGGTATTTCACCACCATGGTTATACCCGAAGCCAAATCCAAGACCGCGGGCGCAAACGTCACCGCGAAAAATGAGCCATGGGTACTGGCTTCCCAAGTGGACCAATGCTCCTTCATTACCGACCCGTCAAAGCCCAGTCGTGTTTTCGTGAGGAGAGGCAAAAGGAAGATCATCGGAATGGATGGAGTAGCCAATGAGCAAGACTTCGACAAGTACGCCGACCCGAGGATTGAACATGACGACGATGATGAAGTAGCAGCATACACCACAAGAAGAAGCAGGACCACGCTACCTAAAGGACGTCCATTCCACAGAAGAACTCCATTTGCAAAAAAGAAGGGCAAGAAGATTGTGAACAGATAGCTAGCTAAGATCGATTGTATTTAAATTGTAGCCTTCATTTCTCGATTGTATTTCATGGGCACTTTTTGAACTATCATGAATATTTTTAAATTTCATGGACACTCGATCTCGATCCCCCTCCATCTCGATCGCTATCCCACCTCGCCAGATCCGGTCCCCCTCGCCGCCGAGCACCCCCCGGTCCACCGGCCGCCGCCGCCGACCCCCCGGACCCTCGATTCCCCTACTCAACCGCCGCCGCCGACCCCCCGCACCCCTCCCCTACTCAATCACCGCCGCCGACCCCCCGCACTCCGCGCACCCTCCCCCGCTCCACCGGCATTACTATTTGATGATATTTTTAAAAAATTATTACTGTCTTATAAAAAAATATTACTGTTACTGTCTTATAAAAAAAATATTACTGTTATGATTTAAACAAGTTTAAAAAATTATTACTGTCTTATAAAAAAAATACTAATGGCGCACCACAGTGAGGTGCGCCATTAGTATGGGTGTACTTATGGCGCACCGAGGGGTGGTGCGCCATTAGTATTGTGCCATTGCTATAAGAAAAAAAATACTAATGGCGCACCAGGGTGAGGTGCGCCATTAGTATGGATGTACTTATGGCGCACCGAGGGGTGGTGCGCCATTAGTATTGTGCCCGGCCCCATCCATATTCCCTCCCCGGCCCCTCCCTATCCCCTCTCTCTCCCTCGCCCTCGCCCTCGATCCCCTTCCCGTCTCCTCTCCCGACGCCGCTGCCCCGCCGCCTCGACGCCGCCCCGACGCCCCGACGCCGCTGCCCCGCTGCCGCCTCGATGCCTCGATGCCCCGACGCCGCCTCGCCGCCTCGACGCCCCGACGCCGCCTCGACGCCCCGCCTTCTTCCTCCGCTCCTTCTCCTCCCAGGTAACCCCCGCTTCCCCGCCCCTCTCTCACGCGTCGTTCCTCTGCCTCGCCGCACCGTTTCTCTGATCGGTGCTGTTGGGTGTAATGAGCAGGGGAGGCTGAGGAGGTCCAAGAACGGCCGCTCGTCGCGGCTGGTGGTGCGCGTGGACACCAAGGAAATCGCCTACGACCAGAAGTCCTCACTGCGCCGTCCCCGACAACCTAGCCGCCCCGACACCCCGCCGCCCCGGTGCCCCGGTGAGCTTCCCCCTGTTTAGGATGTTAGTTTACTCGTAGATTTTGTCTCGGTGGTCCCTTAATTGCCGGCCTCACTTCAGGCAACGAGCAACATCAACTTCCCCCCAACACAATTACCATTTTTTAACTGTACATGGTTGTTCTCTCTGAAAAACACTAGTAGGCCTTGGAAGCGGTTGTGTATAATTCAACAGTTACATAGTTTATAGTTTCTGAATTTCTCAAATCTGGTTCTTTCTGTTTGTGTTTTGACTGTTACGTATAGTTTCAGCAGCTAGCCATTGCGATTAAGGAATATACTTTGAGAAGAACAAACACCAGTTATAAAAATTGTTTCATTGCGCCGTCAATGATGGGTGAGATGGCAGCACCCATGGAGTTCATTTGGTTCAGTTTCTATAGTGCAGTTAAGAGTATTAGTGCTTACCGTTATTGAGTAAAAAAAGGAAAATACAAGCAATGTGAAAGAATCAGATTACGTGTGGTAGAGAGAAGTTCCTTCATTTTTTCTAAGTGCACTGCAGTACTTGTTCCTTTGTGCACCATAAGTAAAACTAGCTAATTTTATGAAAATGTATCATGTCACTGTCCGTGACTCTCTCTTTTTAAGTCCACATTCTGTTGGTGGCTCGGTTAACTCCTAGGGTTTTAGCAGTTATGTATAAAAAACATAGAAAAGCCCGGCGGAATTAACTTTGGATTTTCTGCATTTAACTAAAAAACCCATAAAGAGTACAGTTCATTATTGAATAAAATGAAATGGCAGTTTATTTAGAAATTTGGAGCAGTTGTTCTATGGTTTTCTAGCACAAAAAGTCTGATTATATAAGCAAAAACAATTGTTAGCTTTTAGATGTTGTGGTGGTTCACTTGGGGGTATGTGTAGCAGTTAGCAAAAACAGAGGACTAAAGTGCTCTATTTTGGCAAACCAGTGCATGCATGCCTGTTTCCCAGTGCTGTTTGGAGCTATGTTCAGAGACACTTGGGGGTATGTGTTTCACTTGGGGGTATGTTTCACAGTGCATGCATGTTCTGCTCTGTGAACTGTTATGTGGTGCTGCTCATGGATGATGGTAGGAATTTATGCAAATATTCAGAGACACAAAATATTGAAGTTGTTGTAACTGATTACTTTCCCAAGTGAGAAAAATACATTCTATTAAAAACTACCTTTCCTGAAACTACCTTTCCTATAAAAACTACCTTTCCTGAATAATGCCATTTTTTTATTTTTACTAGCATGTTACCATTAAAATAGTGGTGAAAGTATTGCTTGTTACTTAGAGTAGTATAAAAGACATTTTGGACCAAAACAAGTTTCTGGTATAGTTAGAAGACGCCTGACCCATTGCTTGAGCCTTGTATTGCAAGTTGATGAAATTCGATTTGTTAGTGACTAGCTAGCTCTGGATGCTACCATTGTATTTGCATAGAGGAAATATTGATGGCCTATCTGTCCTGCATATTGTGCTTTGGATGTGCTTTGGCCTGATTGTTCACAGCAATATATATATACTATGGTAATACTAGTGTAGGCTTGTGTAGTTGTATAGTTTCAGATGTCTCCTGTTCTGGGTCATGGACTTTGTGCCATGGCCACATTGGTTTTCTGTTTGGCCTCAATTTGGCCTGACAAATGATGGTCTACTAGCTGGTCTACTAGCTAGCAAGATGCTTTGGCAGAAGTTCGGAATTTTTATGCAGTGTTGTGTTCAGTTTTGGCAGGAGTTCAGAACTATTAGGCAAAGGTCATGTCTCCGACCATCGTGTCGTGATGATCTTGCTTTGTTCTTGCTCCTATTATAATTGCAGAGGCCCTTGAGTATTTTCCATGTTGTGATGGAGGCCTTTTTTGCCTTGTCCACCTGAGAGGCCCTTGAGTTTGCTGGAATGTCGATTAACTTCCGTTCCGGCAAATTCGGGTACTCCATATGTCCTATTTTCAGCAAAGGTCATGCTGAAATTTTCCGTGAATTTTAGCATGACTTTGCTAAAAATAGGACATATGGGGTACTTGTGACTAATGCATGGGCCGGGGTATCTTAGTAGTTAATTAAGTAGGATCAAGTGCCCCGGCGTACTTGTGACTAATGCATGGCTTTTAGGGTGCCTCGGTGTCGATAAAAACCGAAATGATGAAAGCTTAGGCTTTTAGGGTGCCTCGGCGTCGAAAAACCCTCAATGATAAAAGCTTAGCTTTTAGGATGCCTCGGTGTCGACAAACCCTAAATGATGAGACCATGATCTTGTTCCTTGACAATAACCAACTTTTTGACCAAACTTTGTTCCTGTTTATAGAGAAACATGGCCAACAACGATGAGGCCGGGGGTTCGGGCGGCAAGAAATTCTGGGAGCTGTCTCAGGAGATGGAGGAACAACCTCACTTGTATGAGGATGCCGCCTTCCCCATCGATCCTGAGACCACTGATGGTACCGCCGAGGATGACCCCATTGATGCCACCACTGATGGTGCCGCCGAGGATGCCACCACTGATGATGGCGGCGCACGCACAGATGGCAGCCAACCGAAGAGGCAACGGAAGGACCGGCGCCCGACCATGCTCTGCACCCTCAAGGAGGAAGTTACTGAAGTTGACTCCGACAGGAATCCAACGGTGCCCGAACGAATAGTCAAGCGGTACTCGCTTCAGCTCGGGTGCATTCTCCGGAGCACCATCTCGATCAACACCGAGAACCTGAGGCATCCTGACCGAGGGAATTTGCGCAACCTCCTCTTCACGAAGCTGAACGAACGATACAAGTTCCCCGCTGAATTTGAAAACACAAGCCTCAAAGGGAATAAAGTGAACAATGCTGCCCTCATGAAGATGAGCAAGGCCCTATCTACTTGGAAAAGCAATGTGAAGAGAATGATCGAGAAAGGTGAGAGTTATGAGAAGATCAAGGAGAAAAATCCTTCGATCACCGAATATGACTACAACGACTTCAAGATCAATTGCTCGAGCACCGCAAACTCCGAATCAAGTAAGTGGGGGAAAGAAATGCGGGAGCTGAACTTAGGGGAACACACACTCGGTCCCGGCGGTTACAGAGTGGCGGAGCCTATATGGGAGAAGGAGGAGGCGGACCGTGCCGAGCAAGGCCTACCGCCCCTCTTCAATAAATACGGTGACAAGCAGACCAGGAACTTTGTCAGGGCCCGGTACAAGAAGGACCAGAAAACAAAGGAGCTTACCACGGATCCGAAGACCAGGGCGCTTGAGCTTGTTCTGGTAAGGAATACACCCCCGCGTAATTAGCTCCATATGGTTGCATTCTAATTAATGAAGCCAAATTTCTAAATGGTTCACATTCCTTCCGCAGGCGACTGAAAGCAGTAGCGCGGGGTCGACTAAGAGCAACCCTTGGGACACCACTCTAAATAGGGCGTTGAATGTAATGAAGAACAAGGATAAGCTCAGTAAGCCGACGTCAGCTGGTCGTGTGGCCGGCAAAGGCTTGTCGACAAAATGGTCATCATACTATAACACTGATGGGCGAAAGGAGAAAAAGACCAGCTCGGAAAGCCAGGCGCGCGAGGTTCAAGAACTCAGGGCACAGGTGGCGCGGATTCCGGAGATTGTCCAAGAGCAAGTGCAACAACAACTCGGAGTGACGATCACCGCCATTGTGCCTACCTTGATCCAGGGGATTAGTGCGTGGATTGCGGGCGGCCAACAGGGGCCGCCCCCGATTCCTAGCTTCACGGCCAGCAACTCGCAGAACGTGATGGCGGGGCCATTGGTGTCTCCGGCGGAGGCAGCATTGGTGTCTCCGATGCCGGCACGGGAGCTTAATGCACCCGGGTGTACGTCGGCCGGCACCTCCGCAGCAAGCGGCCCCTCCGTCAACTGCACGCCCGCTGTTGGCGGTGCCTCGACATTAGCCGAGCTCGACGCCATCATCATGGTAACTAATTAAGCCTCTCTCGGCTAAGGACTTCATCTCCTTGCCTTTGACTGGGCATCCCTGACGCCCTACATGTTTTCGCAGGGCGCCGCCGACGTTCCGTGCACTCTCCTGCACTTCGTGAACAACGAGTTGGTCGATGTCGCCAAGAGCAAAATCATTCAACCGGGCAACCCCTTGTTCCACGGTACCCAGATGCCACCCAACTTGTTTAGGGTTCAACTGGTTCGGGTGCTGCCATGCTGCGACGAGTTGTTACCTCCGATTCGACCCGTCGGGGCCGATGATGATGACGTGATGACCCTCAGCGCCTGCCTGAGCTGGCCCCTGCTTTGGCCGAAGAGCCAGATTTGTTTGGGGGCGGGGGACACCACCCCAAAGACAACACCGCCAGTCGTGCCGGCGCCAAGTCGGCCCCATGGCAAGACCGCCGCAATGGTGCCGGACATCCCTATGCCACTGGATCCAAACATGCATATGGCACAGGATCAGAACAACGATGACGACGATACATTTGCCAACGTCGATCAGTACTTTGCCGATCATGGGTACGGTGGCGACTTCATGGGGCCTCCTTCTCAAGAACCCAACCCAACAAAAGACGTGCGTGATCTAGCTGGTACCACGGAGAAGCCAAGTTGCAACAGGCGTTGTCTGCAGTTCAGCTCTCAGGAGACGCCTCCAGCTGCCGACTTCACCGAGCCTCAGATAGGCGAGGTGCGAAATATGATCAGCCCCAACACACTCAAGAAGGCGGTCTGTGAGTAGAACTCGGTCCCATTATAGGAGAAGAAGAAGGCATGCAAAAGAAAGACTAACAAGGGTGCGGGCCAGCCGGCACCGAGTACGATCCGTGGTCAGGACGGGCCACCTTCACCTGAGGATATCTCGAGGAGGGTGCATGTGGCGGGTAGGCCGATGCTACCGAGAAATATGCTCGATGCTGCAACCGATGCTATGCGGAGTCTGCATGACAGTGTTCTTTCTTTGGAGAAGCGGCGTCTCGGAGAGAAGGATGTGGCATACCCGGTTTTCGTGGCCAAGGTGCCAGAGGGCAAGGGCTTTGTGGATAACTCCATCGGGGGTACGATCGTCCTGCGGTTTGATGACATCCACGCTATGTTGAACCTTCATCCGCTGCACTACACCTTCGTTCGGCTATTTTCGCTGAGTATGGAGATGCGGATCATTCGCGACAAGACCCTGGACATCGTGATAGTCGACCCCTTCTACATGCGTGCCAAGATCTTGGGCAGCGCTGGGGACCGGCAAGTCGCGAGTTCTTACCTCGAAGGCGTCATTCTGGCAAACCAAGATAAGGATAACTTCCTCGTGCCTTACTTTCCCGAGTAAGTCCTCCCCTCAACCGCCCCGTAACATATGAATTCTTAGATTTCGATCGTTTTTCTTTTAACATTCCGTGTTTTCTGCAGTGACACACGTTGCACGCTCATCCTCCTAAGCCCCAAATATTCCATGGCCACGTATTTCGACCCGGACCGTCAGTCGAACGTAGACTACACAAATGTCAAGAAGATTCTTGATGATGTTCTCCCCGGCTACGTCAAATCTGGAGGCACCTTCACCAGGCCTATTCGTAAGTACGGCAAGCACGTGTTCTCCCACAATACGATGTTCTGCTGCGTCAAGCAACCGCCTGGCGGTCAGAAGTGTGCCTACTACGCCATCCATCACATGCGGGCGATCGTACGGGACCATCATCAACTTCTGCTACCGAGTAGACTCAAAGATTGGGCCGCGAGCATGTCGGCAATCCTGGACGCGGACATCAGACAAGAATTCTTTCGCATCCAGTCAGAGTTTGCGGAAATCATCCATCAAGATGTCCTTCATACCGCGGGGCAGTTCTACCTCAGAAATCAACCGTCCAACAGTGACATTGACACAATCCTACAAATGCAGGCTGACAACGCCCGTTCTTTCATGACTCCCACGATAGACGGCGGCTTCATCCACGCTCCGGTCCCTTGAGTCGAGTCGAAAGCAGTGATGCTGTGTCTAGTTCTGAAACATCGATTGGCTCATGTTGTAATTAAACTTTAATGAACTTGTAGTATGTCTCTTTGGTTTCGAGAGTCGTTCAACTTAAGATGTAATCGATGCTATTAATGTCTTGCTTTTCTCTTCCGATCGTTCTGTTGCATACTTATATATTGCTTATGTATTGTCTGTGAATTGGTACTAACGTTTCATTTGGCTACTGCATAGCGATGTCGTGGTATGTTGTGTACAAGGGTAAGGTTCCCGGAGTCTACGACGACTGGGAGAAGTGTCGGAGACAGGTTCACCGATTTAGCGGTAACAGTTACAAAGGGTACGCCACTAGGGCCGAGGCTAAATCTAGATACGCCCGCTATCTAGCGGGAGAGGGGAGGGAGCGTTGGAGGAACTGGATGAAGACGAGTTTCATCATGATGATGCTCATCGTGATGACCGCAGCTCTCTTCTATGTGATGGTAGTTTAGATGATCGATATCGACTTGTAATGTGAAGACAAACTCGCGGTCTCGAGACTTGTAATATAATGTTCTATCTTTGTTCGGTCTTTTCAATTCGGAGACTAATATGATGACTTGTATTCGGAGACTAAAATGATGAATTGTATTCAGAGACTAATCTTTTATTGTATTCGATGAATCTGTTGTTGATGTGTGCTGTCTATATTTTGTCCAATTATACATTTTGTAACCTGTGCAAAAAACAGAAAATTAAAAAATAAAAAAAAACCTAATATTCATACTAATGGCGCATCACATCATAGTGCGCCATTAGTATGCCAAAGGATACTAATGGCGCATCATTAAACAGTGCGCCATTAGTATGCCGAAGTTACTAATGGCGCATCTTGCTGTCGTGCGCCATTAGTATGCCAAAGCACCTGGGTATACATGGCCCCCTGGGAGGCATACTAATGGCGCACTGTTGTATATACTAATGGCGCATCGGTGGTGCGCCATTAGTAAAATATACTAATGGCGTGCTACTAATGGCGCACCACTAATGCGCCATTAATGGCCAAATTAGGTGCGCCATTAGTAGGCCTTTTCCTAGTAGTGTATGTAAAATGAGTAAATGAGACAAAAAGAGAAAGAGACAAAGTAAAAAATCACCAACCTTAGCTCCAGCCCTATTGTATCAGTGGATGATATTTCTACGTCGTGATTGACATGGCTATATTATTAACCATGCTACGGAGGTAGAAGCAGATTTTTATTTATTCGCGAAGGTAGCAGTGGATGGATATTCAACGAGGAGTGAAATGATGGTTGCTTCCTCGGTCAAACATAGAGAAAGGTGGGCCTCTTGATTTCACGGCTTATTAGTCATTATCACTGCCTATACTCTTTGCCCATATATAATAACCGCGTGGTAGAATAGTAGTGGGCTATACTTTTAATAACCATGCTCGAAGAGAAGAGGTGCACACGCCCACACACATAGTGTACTAGTAGTAGCACTCTTTGCATCTTTAGCGTCTTCCCCAACCACACACATGACATGGTGGAGCGCATTTATGTAAGATGATGCAGCCCACGTTATAATTTGACGCGTCTAGTAGTAGTTACTCACTTATAAATAATGGAGGGTCGAGAACCACGCATGAACGGTGCCGCATCATTTATAAATAAAGTTTTTTTTCTTCAGTGGCACATACGAAATATAAATAGGTTCATATGGAGAGAAAAGGAAACGACTCCACTATATACATAGCCAGGACGAGCCTACACGGTTGCTTGCTGGGGTTGCTCTCATCACACTCTCTCGCACAAAACGACTGTGGCCACATCTCTAACATCCGGGCGGATCACGTCCGCCGGGGGAAGGGGTGGATGCTTAGTGTAGATGCGGTCGCCGTCACCGATGGTGAAAACTCAGTGTCGGCACATCCTGATCAGGGGTCCGCACCGTTCTTCCTCACAAAGCCGATGAGGTTGCCTTCGTCCCTTGGTCACTACCGCGACGTGGGCGGTTGCCGCCTTCCGCCACCCTCCTCTAGGTTGAGCTACGTCCCGACATCCCTCGGGTACAACTTCCTTTACAGCCGGCTTGCACCACTTCTGCAGCTGCCCACATCACTCCATGTGGATATTTCTCTACTTCTTTGCCCCACACATGCCTCTACTGGCTTCTACGTACTGTATTTGTGATGAGTTTATGTCTCATTAACTAGTCCCAGTAATCTTATTCTAATCATGCTTCTTCAATTTCTTTGCCACAGGGATGCTCATCTCGATTTTGGTGAAACTGCACAAAATGATCCGATGGTTAAGGGGTTGCAAACTTCATTTCTTCGGAAGCTCCAACGTTGCCAGCAAATTAAAGCCTGGTTAGGGTTTACGGTTGCTGGGCTAGGGACTATATGGATCGTTTTTTTTCTTTAGCTATCTCTGTTCCGAAATAAGTGGCAACTTTAGTAGTAGTACAACTTTGTACTAAAGTTTGCATAAAGTTGAAATACTTATTTTGTAACGAAGGGAGTACATATTAGCTATGATCTGTCAATCATTGAGATGCAATAGCATGCATGTTAGGGGTTGTTTGGTTTCTAGTCACATCTTGCCACACTTTGCCACACCTCACCTTACGCGAGTTTGATCAAGTTAGGTGTGTTTTTGGTTCTAGCCACACCTAAGGCAAGATTTTTTACGAGAAGTTAACCCCACATGTCATAGACACGAAAAGAGTGGCATGATTCCCTTAGGCAAGCCAAAGTGTGGCTAACAATTTGAGCAACTCAGGTTAGGCAAATGTGGCAAGTGTGGCAAAAATAATGTGGCAATATATGGCAACCATAGTCACAATCCAAACAGCCCCTTAGTCTCCATTGTATTTGATGAATTGTTGCAACGGGCAACCTTGGACGCAAGATACATGAAACAGAAGCTCAAAGCTTCATAGCATTGTACCAATTTATCTCGTCGGGAAATTAAAGTACGTACTATACTAGTACTATGTAAAGAGTTAGGTATCGCATGGTGTCCAGAAAATATGCTGATAGTGTGAGGTGGGCCATGTAATCCCTGAGCCTGTGTGTTTTCACTGCCTTCGCACTCCTCCGCTGTAAGAATGGAGAAAATTGTAATCTAGTAGT
Source organism: Triticum urartu (assembly GCF_003073215.2). Taxonomy (NCBI): domain Eukaryota; kingdom Viridiplantae; phylum Streptophyta; class Magnoliopsida; order Poales; family Poaceae; genus Triticum; species Triticum urartu. The sequence continues at coordinate 217,902,903 of NC_053023.1, read as the reverse complement.
ACCTCCTTTCACCGAAAAGATGTGACACCCAACAGTCATACCACCTCCGTAATAATGACCGATGAGCCGTCAAATCACATAGACCTAGCAGTAAGTTGGATGGACGAAGCAACCATCACTCTTGAATCCGCTTCTCCCTTCCACGCGAGCACCAGTGAGAGGTCGTGTCCGCTCTGCCCAGGCATGAATGCGGCATCGATTCTTTGGAGCGGTGCTGATTGTTTTGGGTGGGAAGCACGCACGGGAGATGGAGGGGCTTTGGGTGGGCCGGGCTGGTCAGGAGCAGGCGTGGCAGCTATCCACCTGTCATGACTGGATGCCCGTTAACAAGAGGATGCACCGACTCTCGTAGCTAAATCATACACTACACACCATCTCTCTATAGGAGTAGGTCGATCTGTCGCTCTGTCTAACACACACATGTTGTTAAACACACACACACACGCACACACAGGTTCATAGAATAGGAATATCTTGCGAGTGCGAATCCACAGGAAGTGAGATACAAATGGAGTACGTACAAGAAGAGAAGAGGTGACGTATATTCCATCAAACCTGGACTGAGGAGTAGTACTCCCTCCGTCTAGGTGATAAGTAATCTTACAAAAATCAGATATTTCCAAAATGCTTAGGCATCATCCATTAACTTCGCATCTCAATCCCCTCCTGGCCTCCTTGCTAGCGAGCGTTGTTACTTAGGGAGCATTTGGATCCGTAGCAAAACAGTTTATAGCCTAGCCAGGCAAGGTTAGGCATTTGGAACTGTTAAAATATGTTAGCTTTTGTGGGCCAACTAGCTTGGGTGGGCTAGAAAAACCTTGCTAGCTCAGGAGAGCCAGATCGGTTCGCTTCCGATGGCAAACTTCATGCACAGAAAAATCGGCGACCCACTCATGACAACAATTTTCAAGGGGCAAGCCTGGTAAGAAAAAGAACTAAACCGTTTGACCAGGCAAGGTTGGCAAAGCGAAAGCTGGCTAGCTGGGCTAGCCATAGTGGGAGTAACTTAGGTACTAGTAACATAGCACATCCCAAGAAAAAATTGCTTACGTGGCAAGGAGTTAATGAGGAAAGAGATGCTTGTGGTAACATAATATGTTACTGTAACATAACACACTCCGAGGTAAAATGAGTCTATATCTCAATTAATGAAGACTTGCATGTTACCATCCATATGTTACTACCCACTATGAAGGTAGTAACATAGACTAGTAACATGCCCACTATGACCAGCCTAAGCAATGTAACCAAACGCTCCGTACTCTGCCTTGTTATCTCCCCAGGAAACCCAATGCATGGAGTGCAATTACGCGTTGATCAATCAAGAAATCAAAGTCGGCTTGCATGCGAGTTAATACGTGGCCTTGCTTGGTAGCTAAAATGGCATCTCTTAGTTGTTGTGATTAATTGTTGTGTTTAGAGATAGAAATCAAGGCTTTGATTGGAGGAAGGACCGGTCAAGTGTCTCCTCCTCCAATCTGCTTGCACCTTGGTCCCGCTGCACCTTCTAACGTGACTTACACCTAGACGGAGGGAGTAGTACGAGATACGGTGGCACACTGAGTTAGGTCAAATACAAGTGCCCAAAATTATTGGAAGAGAGCACAGTGTACAAACTAAATAATTAAAAGAGTAAAATGCACAGTTGGTCACTGAACTTATCGTATTAGTTCACTTTGGTCACTGTACTCAAGAATACGGTGGATACGGTCACTATATATGTGATGAGGTGATTATACGGTCACTGCGAGATCGTATAGCTCTGTATTCATCCATTTTGACCACACAAACCTCCAATTGTGATTAACTAGTGGAAAATATAGTTTTCTACCTTTAGTAGCAGCACACGCATGCAGCGTGCAGCTTGCAATGCATGCACACGCACTAGCATGGACTCTAAGTCGCACGCTGGCCTCTATTGCCGCAAGTTCGTGCAGTACCTCGCCTGTTGTCTGTCATTCCCGTTGTTGACCCTGCCACCTGAGGTCGTCGACCCGTTGCTCTACCACTACGCCAAGTCCGAGCTCTCGCTGCTTGTGGCGTAATGCATATGAAATCCATCTGCGTGAGATGACATGGCCTTCAATGATGATTATGATGACACCCACACCAGGTCGCTCTACTCGCCTTGTGCGCATGATTGCCTTGCAACTGCCGAAGTACGACCCTGCGGCCTCAACTTCGTCGCCAGTCGCCGGTGTGTGCGTGTTGTGTGCTAACTAGTGTGTGTCTGCCCTCTGCGTGCTAGTGTGCGAGTGCATGCATGCGTATTGTGTGCATGTTATAATAAGTATTCACTTAAAATACTACATGAGCGAACAGAGGGATCAATTGGACAGTGTTCAACAGCAATAGCGAGATGTGTGAGGTAAGATACACCACTGGCGCTTTTATTTTTCTTATTAATTTGTTTGTTTCACCCTCTGACTGGTGGGACCCAACATACTACGTTGAGAGAGGTAAGGTGACTAAGGCTGCATTATTTCTGTACTACCAACACCGCTTTAAATCCCAAAAGACCTTACCACCAAAGCCACATGACACGATTATGATTTAAATCCCAATGGCTCCCACGCAAAAAAGACACGGCATGCTTGTCACACAAATGCAGGAATTTATAAAAAGATTATTTTCCTCTTGTTAATCATAACGTGAGGGTGGTGTGGCTGGTTAGCCTGTTCGCTCATCAAACCTGAGGTCTCGGGTTCCATAATCACACTTGAGCATAATTTTGTTTTTGTTTGACTTCTTTCTTCCACCCAATGACAGGTAGGCCCCGCATGACAAAGACAGAAAGTGATCAGGGACGGTGCCAGGAGGATTCTTTGACTGGTCAAAATGGATGGATACGGAGCTATACGATCTCACAGTGACCGTACAATCACCTCATCACGTATATAGTGACCGTATTCTTGAGTACAGTGACCAAAGTGAACTTAGCAACTACTCTCAATACACCCTAGTTTCTTAGCACCCGTTGTAACCCTTGGTACATATGGTGGCACACTGACTTAGGCCGGATACAAGTGCCCAAAATATTTAAAATTGGAGGATGGTGCAGCCCTGCACCTTTCCGATATTTTGACCATGTGTGGTTCAGTTGTTGTTCACTTCAGAGGGTCGTGTACCACACATGAACATTAGTAAGCGTGATCGGGAGGCATGCACTATTAATTGTGAGTTGACTCCTTCGAGCATTAAATTTTCTTCACGTATTAGCACTGCCCCTAGTATTTTCCTTCACTACGTTAAATAAAGAGTACTGTTTCATGCACAATTTAAAATGATTTTTATGGAGAGCAAGAAAACCACTCCATCTATATATGTTGCAGCCTCGGTGCTTGTTTTCTAGGGTTTGCACACTCTCTCTACTATATATGTACACACTGGAGCCTCAGCGCTTGTAGTTGCTCTCTTCACACTCTCTCACCCTCTCTAGATCTAAACAAGACTTTCTTGGCCGCCGGGAAGGGAAGGATGCTTACCGCTGTCGCCGTCTGTGAGGGAAGGAATCCACTATCGGCGTTGTTGTTCTCTTTCACCCAGCGGCGGCACGGGAGGGCCTTCGACCCCTTCTTCCTCGCCGCCATACATAGTGTGGGCAAAACGGCCTCCGGTCGCCAACTAAACCACACCCCAAGAACCTTAAGGTATAATTTACTTATTCCACATGCATTGCTCTAGCTGCATGTGGGATTTTTCCGCTTCTGCACTCGAATCTAGGTGTTGGATCAAACAGGAAAGTAGTGGGGAAAGTTTTATAGCATGAATCTAGGATGTCGTTCAAAGAGGAAAGGAATAGGGGAAAGTTGTGGGGAAAGTTGTATAGCATGAATCTAGGACATGGTTCAAAAAGGAAAGGAAGGGGGAAAGTCGTGGTGAAAGTTGTATCGCATGAATCTAGGATGTGGTTCAAAGAGGAAAGGGGGGGAGTTGTGGGGAAAGTTGTATAGCATGAATCTAGGACGTGGTTCAAAGAGGAAAGGAAGGGGGAAAGTACTAGTACAGACTGGCTATCCAGCACCTATGTTGGTAGAAAAGGGAAAACAATGACAAACGCAGTACACACATCTGTAATGAACTGATCTTTTTGTTTTGGGGGACAAGACTGTAGAGTTTGAGCAGGAGTAGATTTGCCTCCCTCACATAGGGAAAGGTGTCTAAAGATAACAAAACTGGGACCAACACAAATATGCTCCTTGGTTGTTTGTTCTTTGTTGCAACAGACTGGGCACCACCCCTTCATACATCGGTAGATGAACATGCTGCAGGTGCGTCCACTGTCCCGTGCAACTCTTTAGCTGTTGTTAATCTAAGGCCCTGTTTGGTTAAAAAGTCCTAGGACTTTTTTTAGTCCCTAGTCCCTACCTGCTTGGTTCCAGGGACTAAACATGGACTAGAGGTTATTAAATGACATGCTAAAAGACCATGTTACCCCTAGTAATGAACAAATAGAGATAAGGTGCGATGCGCGGCAGGGGCAACAGCTGGAAAAAGTCGCAAAAAGACACTCCCTCGGGATCTTCTTTCTTTAGTCCCAAATGCCCACTTTTAGTCCCTAAAAGTCCCTCCTGTTTGGTTTAGATGGGACTGAAGGAGACTTTTTTTGTCCTACACCAAAAAGTACCTGTAAACAAACACCCTCTAATAATGCCGCTGGAAAATTGATGCAATGCCATAGTTAAAAGCAAATTACATGTTTAACAAATTTTATTGTTAATATAATCTCTCTATTAATATGAATTAATGCCGCCGTTTGAGAAATGCTACTGTCTTGCTTTCTTTCCCATTTACATAAGTTAGATGCTTCTTTTTGTTGGCTTCTGTGTCATCCACCATTATTGACCACTAGTTGTTTCCTTTGCACCTCTGAGCAAACAGGGTTATCTAATTCACCTCTCTGTTATTGCGACCTTTTGTTGCACTGCACAAAACACTTGTGTTCTAAGAGTGTTTTGTGCATTTCAACCAAAATGTCACACCGACAACGCTGCTTGATTTCTTGATCTTGGTGAAACTGCACAAGAGGAGATCTGACTTCCTATCTGTGTTGGCAAATTTGTTTCAGATCTTTTTCTAGTGAGTTGTTTGAATTCCGCATCATGAGAGGTCAGTACTAGCCTTCTTTCACATGATTGTGTAGTGTGCTTTCACATGTTGTGCTACTTGTATGGTAATGTTGCTTGATTTTAGTGAACTGCACAAATGGAGACAAGACTTCCAATCTGTATGTGCACCTTAATATCTCATTGAGGTAAGATAAGGATATTTCACAACTGTTGGCCTGTATTTTGCCACTTTCATCAGAAAATTAATTTCGTTGTTTAGTACTATACTTGTGCTCCCTAATTGACATGCCAAATCTTACATTGAAGGCGAAGCTTGTCTGTTATTGAGCCAAGTGATGAAGGGGAAGAACAAGCGGAAGAAAAACAAAAATCAACTCTATTGTAATGAAGCACTGGAACTGTGATGACACAAGTAATAATATAGTTTTGCATCTTAATTTATTGCTATGGCTGGAACGAGCAATTATTTTGCCACTGATTTGATGCCACTCTTAATGTAATATGTAATGATCTATACTTGTGCAAATAGGGATCTTCTTTGAAGATACCATAAATTTTAGTGGAACTACATAAGAAGATGTTGGAAACATTAAATTAATCGAGGAGTATATAGTAAGCATGGCAACCACAATAGATAACAACAGATGGTTCCGGAGAAGTGCTTGATCTGTATGCTCTACACAATAAGCCTCCTGACAAAGGTTGGTACTCGCCCACGGATTTCATCCATATGATTGAGCTTTGTCATCTCTATTGGTGTTGTGCTACAGTTTAGATACTATCATGAGAAAGTGGTATTGTCCCTGAGAAGTGCTTCATCTGTGATGTTTTAAATATTTCCTTTCCTTTTTTCAAGAAAACAGGGATGCTAGCATTTAGTTGTCCTCTTGTCTTTGCACAATAGGATCATCCTCCTCTGAAGAACAATATGGAGTACGTGAAGTGACTAGTTCCGATTATGCCAGGATGAAGAAGCCATGTCTATCTTCTCATCAGAAGGAGCAGTTGAAGGATGGTTACATTACTCCCCACAAGACCAAACTAACTCCAGCTCAAAAGGACTGACAGATCTTCATCTTTTTTGTTGTGATGTGCAAGTACAATGTTGTTCTAGGATTCTTTCTCGTGACTTCCATTTTTTAAAGTGTTCTCTACATGGACCATGTAGGTGCCTTTTTAAAGTGTCAATTCATAGTACAGTTTGCTTTATACTAATCACTTATTTTGTATTTGTGCAAACAGGGGTGCTCAACTTGATTTCAATGGGAACTGCGCAAAATGTTCACGAATACATCGAATCATTCATTTCCACCACAAGAAAGGAGGTGCCGATATGTTCAAGGAGTTGCAACATATAAAGGTGAAACCATACAAGCTACGCGCGAATTTGGTTGATTTTGGTGGAACTGCACAAAAAGAACAGCTGGTTTATTTAGCATGAGGTGCCATGTCAATGTCCGAACTGATGACAAACCCTTCCCATTCCACAATCGTAGGCATTTGATATTTTGGAATGGAAAAACCTTGTCAAAGTTTGCTCATTGATGTTCACAAAACAACACGCATTTGACATTTTGGAATGGGACAACCTTGTCAAAATTTTCTCATTGATGTTAGAAACAAGACATGCGTTGATATTTTCGAATGGGATGCCCAGGACCGATCAATTTTTCTTTATTCTTTAGTTATGAAGTAAATATTGGCTCTGACATGTGAATCACTGAGACGCATAATCATCGATTGTTTTGAATGTTCTCTATGAATTGCCAGGCCTGTGTGTTTGATTGCAATGTACAGGAACGCTAAAAACTACTCAAACTCTTTGTACTCCCTCTGTTCCTTTTTACTTCGCATATTAGATTTCTTTCAAGTCGGTTGATTTTACATTGTGAATGTTCATACTTTTTTCTATAAGATTGGTCAAAGTAGAGATACTTTGACTGTAGACAAAACTTGTATGCAGACTAAAAAGGACCAGAGGGAGTGCATGTGAAACTGCTGCGAACGAGGTGATCACCCTGGGAATAATGCTAGTACATACTGTTTTGCATGTTCATCCAATGCCTCTGATACAAGAATTCGAACTAATCAAACTAAATTCATTCATACACGGTCAGATTTCATATAAACATGCCGGATTTCATTACATTTCCTACATTCTTGAACTAAAAAGGGGAGCGCTGGAGGTATAATTAATTAACCGAAGCTAGCCACCTGAGTCCGGCTGAGCCGAACAGAAGCTTCTTTTCCAACGGACCGAGCTTCAGTTACTTAACTGCAGGTGCATTTGCATAACTGACATGTGGGCTAGATGCCTGTTGGACCCATGTGTTAGTGACCCAACTGCACCAGCAGTTAAGTAACTAAAGCAGGGTCCTTCTCCACCATAGCTCTCCGCCTCCATGTCACTGCCAAGAAGCTAATCGACCGTCAATGGTCAACCCGCCTAGCTTGGCTTCAACTGGAGGGTAGCAGCAGTGGCCTTACTTGGACCTGAGCGGCGGCGACCTACCATGTTCTACTATTCCTCGTTTTCTGTGTGTCACAGCCTTGTTGGCAATGGGGCGGGGACTCGACAGAGCCGATGATGTCCTCTGTCTCGTTGCCGGCGGGGCGGCGCCTCGGCAGAGCAGGGTAAATCCTCCCCCTCATTATCGGCAGGGTGGGGTCTCGACTGAGCTGGCGATGTCCTCTGCCTCGTTGTTGGGGGGGGGGGGGTAGGGCCTCGGCAGAGTAGGGCCTTGCCGAAGCCGGCGAGGTCGTCCGCCTAGATGCCGGCGGGGCGGCGCCTTGGCGGAGCTGGCGATGTCCTCCACCTCGTTGTTGGCGCGGCAGGTCCTCGGCGGAGAAGGGCCTTGCCGGAGCCGGCGAAATCCTTCACCTCGGTGCCGGCGAGGCAGGGCATCGGCGGAGCCGGCGGTGTCCTCTGACTCGTTGTTGGCGCCGTGGGGCCTCGGCTGAGCAGGGCCTCGTCGATGCTAGCAGAGCGGGGACTCATCGGAGCCGGCATTGTCCTCTGCCTCGTCCTCGGTCTCGCCAAACAGCGGCTCGCCTGCTTCATCGCCCTCTTTGTAGGCGGTCGCAGCCTCCGTCACCCGCATGTGGTACCGCCAGCGCGCGAGGCGGCCCTCGCGGGCGGAGTGGTACGAGTCGAGCCATGACTCCTGCTCCGCCTGCTCCGCGGCAATCTGCTCCTCTGCCTGCAGGTGCTCCTGGAGGAGATGGTGGTTGTAGGTGGCGTTGGCCTGCGCCTCCCGGAACTGCTCCTCATGCTTCTGCCTCACCGTGTCCATGTACCGGGCACGGGCCTCGCCGATGATCATGGTGCAATACACCAACGACGATGGCGCGGAAGAGGGGGTTGGTGCCGGATCGTCGACTACCTTGTTCTCCATTGGGACGTCGGCGTCCTCCGGCTGCCTGCCGGCTTGGTCCGTCATCTGCCCGTCCCGAAGAGCGCTGGAGCGCTAGGAAGCCATGGTGGGCAGAAGTGGTGTGGACAGGAGAAAGGGAACGAAGGCGGATGAGTGCGGCTATGGCCGGCGCAGTAGTTTATATCAATGGTGGGCGGCGAAGGGACGGACGTGTGGCACCGGAGTAGCCGCCTCGGCAACCACATATCATTAATGTGGGCGGCAGACGGACGGACGGACGACACTTGGGTCATTTGAAGGTGGAGCAATTGCCTACACGGGGAAGCGGGGCGGGCAGCACTGACCGTTTTAGGTGGAAAGCGCGCGCGCGAGGGAGGCGGTCTGGGTGGGCCAAGGCAGTCAGACTCATGCTTGGCAGCGGGTCGGTCCAGCAGCCGGACATGCTGGCTCGCCAGCGAGCTCGCCGAGCTGAGCAACGACAATCAGAAGATGGACGTAGCTTCCGACCAGGAGCCGGTGCCACTGTCCAAGCCGGTTCATGCCGTGTTCACCATAGAGCAGGTGCGGCCGCACTTCGACGCCCTAATGGCGGAAGAGCCACCAACACAGGAGGATTTGTGCTGCAACCTCCGTCTCCTCAACGAGCACCGGTGAACAAGCGAACGACAATGCCATCGCGAACATGTGGCCCTATGATCCTAGCTTCCTGAATGAGCAGTGGGCGCTGTATCAGACCATCCGTAGGGCCCGTGAGGCCCTCTCCATCGTCCTTCGAGTTGTTGCGCTCGCCGTGGCGCTGCCGTCTCGTGTTGTCAACATGGTCAACGGACATGAGGAATGCGGGGATGACTTTACTTGGAGAGGATGACAGTGGGGACCCACCAGGGCCATAGCCGCACGTACGCAAGTGCCTCCTTATTATATACAACTATAATTTTTTTTGCTTCCTCCTGGTTTCCTGACATCACGGTTCCACATCATTGTCAACCTATGTAGTCAATAAACGAGAGAATTGCACAAGGAGCGGCCGGCAGTTGGCACCAAGCAGCTCGAGCAGTATTTGTGTTTTTGAGGTGTGAGCACTGCAGAGTTTTTCTTGAGCGATGTTTTCATTGTTGTAGAGGAGAGCAGGGTATTAACTGGGCGGGCCGAGGCCCGTCTAGCCCAGGCCAGATATCCAGCCCAGATATTAATTTTTTCCAAGCTGAAAATGGCTAGCCCAGCTGTACTTTTTTTGAGGAATACCCAGGCAAGGTCAACTTGTTATTCTCCGCCCCGCTAGGTTGCAGATCTTTCCTAGGAGGGATGCATTATGCTTAACAAGAAGATGGGCTTTAAAAAATAATAAATGGGATGTAATTATAAAAATTGGGCAGTAACTATAAAAAAATGGACCAAACACGTAGTTAGTTTATAAAATATTATTTTTGGATTTGAAAATTTTAATTTCATTAATTGTTTCGCACACGATATTTTGTTGGATTTTTACATAATACAAATTTTATATTGAAATTGTATTTAATCTGACTAGAAATTTCAGGATAAAAATATTTTGGATCCCATCAAAATGTGGGAAATGTTATTGAATTCTGTTTTGAGCGGTTGGTTGAAATTATTAATCGTTGTCCTAGCTAGAAAATGGGATGTACTCTTAACAAACTGTAAATGGGTTGTAGTAAATTCCATTAGAATTCAAAAAGGGGTTGTACATTCTTACAAATTGCAAATGGGTTGTAGTAAATTCCATTAAAATTCAAAAATGGTGTACATTCTTACAAATTGCAAATGGGCTATAAGTTCTCTGCCACACACTTGTGGGCCTACTAAGTTGAGACGTCCCCTAAAAAGTAAGTTGACACGTATGCAAGGCTTTGTCAACTTACAGTCAACACACAGTTCTAGCAGCAGTGGTCGTTGGATGTCCATCCAACGGATGTCGTCCTTCTTCTTCAGTCTCAGATATTCTATCTTCAGCTGCCCAAAAAATGATTCCTCCCCCTAACATCTGGGGCGCACCGTTTCGGAGGCTGACCTGTGGGCCTACTAAGTTGACGCGTACCAAGGGCTTCGTCAACTTAGTCAACATAAATGATTCTAGCTGCAGTGACCGTACGATGTCCATCCAACGACCGTCATGCTTCTTCAACCCCTGGTCTTCTTGCTCCAGCCGCCCAAACCAGCGTCGGTTGTGCCGCCTGCTCCTTCCTCTCGTGTCCGGCTGTGCTACCACCGCTGGCCATGCCATCCCTCTATACTCACCCACACCTCCCGTTATTCTCCAGCGATGGCAGCCTGATACGTCTCCAACGTCTCCACTTTTCCAAACACTTTTGACCTTGTTTTGGACTCTAACTTGCATGATTTGAAAGGAACTAACCCAGACAGATGATGTTTTTAGCGGAATTGTCATGGTGTTATTTTTGTGCAGAAATAAAAGTTCTCGGAATGACCTAAAAATCAACGAAGATGCGTTTTGGAATTAATAAAAAATACTGGTGAAAGAATCAACACCAGGGAGCCACACCCTGTCCATGAGGGTGCAGGGCGCGCCCCCTACCTCATGGGCCCCCTGAGGCTCCACCGACGTCAACTCCAACTCTACATATTCACGTTCGGGGAGAAAAAAATAAGAGAGAAAGATTCATCATGTTTTACGATACGAAGCCGCCACCAAGCCCTAATCTCTCTCAAGAGGGCTGATCTGGAGTCCGTTCGGGGCTCCAGAGAAGGGAATCCGTCGCCATCGTCATCATCAACCTTCCTCCATCACCGATTTCATGATGTTCACCGACGTGCGTGAGTAATTCCATTGTAGGCTTGCTGGACGGTGATGGGTTGGATGAGATTTATCATGTAATCGAGTTAGTTTTGTTAGAGTTTGATCCCTGGTATCCATTATGTTCTAAGATTGATGTTGCTATGACTTTGCTATGCTTAAAGCTTGTCACTAGGGCCCGAGTGCCATGATTTTAGATCTGAACCTATTATGTTTTCATGAATATATGTGAGTTCTTGATCCTATTTTGCAAGTCAATAGTCACCTAATATGTGTTATGATCCGGTAACCCCGAAGTGACAATAATCGGGACCACTCCCGCTGATGACCGTAGTTTGAGGAGTTCATGTATTCATTAAGTGTTAATGCTTTGGTCCGGTACTCTATTAAAAGGAGGCCTTAATATCCCTTTGTTTCCAATAGGACCCCGCTGCCATGGGAGGGTAGGAGAAAAGATGTCATGCAAGTTCTTTTCCATAAGCACGTATGACTATATTCGAAATACATGCCTACATTACATTGATGAACTGGTGCTGGTCCTGTGTCACCCTATGTTATAACTATTTCATGAGGAATCGCATCCGACATAATTATCCATCACTGATCCATTGCCTATGAGCTTTTCACATATTGATCTTTTCTTAGTTACTTTTCCGTTGCCATTGTTACGATTGCTACAAAAACTACTATTGTTACTTTTGCCACCGTTACCATTACTTCCATACTACTTTGCTACTAAATACTTTGCTGCAGATATTAAGTCTTTCAAGTGTGGTTGAATTGACAACTCAACTACTAATACTTGAGAATATTCTTTGGCTCCCCTTGTTTCGAATCAATAAATTTGGGTTGAATACTCTACCCTCGAAAATTGTTGTGATCCCCTATAATTGTGGGTTATCAAGACTATTTTCTGGCACCGTTGCCGGGGAGCATAGCTCTATTCCTTGAGTCACATGGGATTTATATCTGTTGATCACTATGAGGAACTTGAAAGATGAAAGAACCAAGATTTTCCCTCAACTACGAGGGGAGGTAAGGAACTGCCATCTAGCTCTGCACTTGATTCACCTTCTGTTTTGAGTAAACTTGCGACACCTACTCCTGCCATTGATTCTGATATGTCGCATGCTATTGATGATGCCACTGTCGGATGTCGGGTTCCAGTAAAACCCTCAATGTTCGAAAACTGGGGTGCGCGCAAAGATCTCCCCCTACCGATCAACGTCCTAGCTTCGCTAAGATCTCACGGGCTACGACGAACTTGCAACACAAAGGACACACGATTTATACTGGTTCAGGCCACCGTTGTGGTGTAATACCCTACTCCAGTGTGGTGGTGGTGGATTTCCTCTTGGGCTAAGATGGACAGTACAAGGGGAAGAACAGCCTCCTGACAAGAGGTGTTCTCGTGCTCGGTGAACTTGTGGTCGTTTGGGTCTCTCTCTTCTCTCTAGATGAGTCGATCCTGTTTTCTATGGTGGTGGCTAGTCCTATTTATAGAGACCCTGGTCCTCTCCCCAAATATTGAGCGGGAAGGGAGCCAACAACGGCCAATTTGAAAGGGGACAGCTAGTACAGCTTATCCTGACAAAAGCAGTCTTCGCCTGCCAAAGGCTCTGGTGGTGACGCCATCTTGGGCTCCATGGTGACCTCCGTCTTGCTGTCCTACTGTTCTTGGTCTCGTTCCACTAATATGGAAACCTTTGCTTGATGCCTCGGTACTCCGCGTCTGCGCTTGCCTCCTTAGGACCAAAGAGGAAACAAGGACACTATGCACGCTGGCGCCAGCCTGGTGCCCGCCTGGTCTCGATCTTCATTGGAACCTCGCGAGGTTTGCCTTGCCGTGAACTCTCCACCCCTCGCGAGCCAGCCTGGTGAGGCCGCTCCCGAGGAGGTCTTGTGTCGTCCGCCTCGCGAGGCTCGGCCCCTCGCGAGGGTCTTGAGTGCTTTGTTGGTGAAGACGGGCCATACGAGCGCGCTCGCAGAGCCACACCGTTGGCCGCAGGCAGGCAAGTCTGGGGACCCCCGTTCCTAAAACACCGACAGTAGCCCCCGGGCCCAAGGCGCGCTTGGTTGCGAAGCCAAGGGGCAAGTGCGGCCTTGGTCGACGTGTGGCGGTTGATTGGATGTGGGCGTCTCTGCTTCCCCATGCTGCCTCCGCAACTGCCCGACTGACGAGTCCCTACTGCATGCAAGGAAAAAGATCATTATTACCTTAGATCGTGGAGGCTGGCAGTTTGCCTCCCTTCGGCTATAAATGGGAGGTGGGGGCGGAGCCCCCATCACCCGTCTCTCCCGCTTCTTCTCCATCCTTGCTCCACTCCTTGCCGGTGCAGTCATGGCGCTGATTCGGAGGTTCTCGTTCGCGCAGAAGGGCAAGGCTCCCCTCAACGAGCCCGAGCTGCTCCCACCGAAGAAGAGGAGTTCTCATCACCGCGAGATGGTCGTGAGGCCGGTGGGGTCGCGGCCTTGGTGCAAGAGGCCGCCTCCTGGGTAGCTGTTGCCCTTGTATGCTTACGCTGATGAGTCCGGAGGGAGGAGCGGTGAGCACCGCCGCCCGCGCCAGGACCGTGGCCGCCGTGCCGTGGAGGCGCACGCTGTCGCCCAAACGGTCCATGCTGCGGACTCCTCGCGCGAGTTCGTGTTGTAGGCGGCGATGCCCCCGAGCACTTGGATTTGCTTCCCTTCCTTCTTTTCTACAGAGATGCCGCCAAGGGGGCCCCTTGAGCTTTGGCTGCAACACGCCGACTGCGATGCCCCGGCGACTGGAGCAGCAATTGAAGCCGTTGCCTCCGGGAAGATCTTCATGACCCGAGGCTGGGGCGAGATTGCCTGAGTCTACCGCGCGGAGGGCGCCCTCGCGGTCCACTTCAAGTAGGGCGGCGCCTCCATGCTGCTCTTCAAGGTCTTCGACGAGGAAGGCCGCCGCCTGGAGTGCTGCCCTGAAGGAGGTCGTTAGGACGGCGTAGCAGCGGGCGCTAGGCCTACCGCGGGCCTCGCCTGCAGCTCCTCCAGTGACAGTGGCGACTCCTGGTGGTCCAGCGATTCTCCCGAGCTCTTGGAGTCAACGGAGACAAGCGACGACAGCTACGTGCCCCTGAGCTCCCGCCGAGCCCGGAGCAGAGCTGCAGCGTCAGGCCACCGCCACCGCTGATCTGGATGGGGTTGGCGCCGGCCTCTGGTGGCCCACTATTGATGATGGCGTCATCCTCGGGGGCACGTGTAGTTCGGACTCCCTAAGTTCTTGTCTTTTGTTCCCTGCGAGGAATCAAGAAATGCCCCGTGGGGGTGTGTAAAGGTTCTGTAATGCCTCTTATCAATATTGTCCTTATTATGAACTTGCGCGAGCGCGAGTCCTACTTCAGGTCGGTCTCCCTTTCCGACCTCGCGACGACTTGGCGCTCTATGCTGACAGGTCCCGGTCCCCAGGCAGGCTGTAGCCGTCGCTGGTATGCTAGGTTGCGTGTGGTGGTCAAGGCCAGGAGGTGAGCGGCCCGAGATCCAGTAAGAGTTCCTGTGGTGCGATGCTCAGGAGGTCTCCTTTAGCGGTCAAGCAGCCGTCGAGAGGTAAGAAAGGGGGGTGACATTGCTGTAGCAGGGCTGCGGTTAGTATGGTTCTTAGTCCTAATCGGTTTAGCCAACCCGGGCTCGGGACTTATCTTGACGGCCCGGAGTCGATTCATCATGATGCGCCAGATTCGTACATAGGTGTCCGAAGCATAGCTAAGCCAGGCCCATGCGGGCCTCCCCCCTTCTCCACTTTCTCCTTCGTGCTCTACCACCTCAGGTCCCGGCCCTCGAGCGAGCTCAGCCGCCGCTGGTTTGCCAGGTCGCATGCCATGGTCAAGTCCAAGGGGTGAGGGCTGGAGAGCCAGTAAGAGCTCCTAAGTCACGATGCTTAGGAGCCCCCCTTTTAATGCGCAAGCGGATTGCATGGGCGAAGAGGGAGCTCGCGGTCCCGCCTGCCGTCGTCTTCAGGAGATTCCTGCAAGCCAGCACAAAGAGAGACATAGTTTGCCATTACGGTTGTCGGTCCGCCGCTGGTCGCTCCACGAGGAGATGAAGGCACTGAGGGCCTGGTGAGGTGACGTGTGTGGGGCATGCCGCGAGCCAAAGCTCGAGCGCTCAGGTTTGTCGGTGTTGCAGGGATAGGCCCGAGCACAAGCATCGTGCCATCGTGAGTAGCCCATGTGGCGGGTGAGAATCAACCAGGTGATAGTCATAGATAGATTAAGCATGGAAGGCAAACTAGCTCAGGTAAATGCGTAAATGATACGCGCCACTGGGTCCAGCTTGGGGATGATGCAGCCCGAGGGGCGCCCCCAGCAAGGTAAGCTAGAGACAAAAAAAGAAGGGGTACATGCCACAGGGATGGACCCACGCGGCCTGGGAATAATGCCGCCCCCTGGGCGCTCCCAGCTAAATGAACTTGGAAAATGTCACCTGGTGCCGTTGATGAAGGGGTGTTGAGGTAGCTGAAGGTACGCGGCAAAGGGGTTGCCACTCACGAGCCACCGGGGCCCTGAGCCTCGGGAGGCTCTGGGGGTCCAAGCGGTTCCTTGAGGACCGTCACCATCTCTTCCAGGACTGTGTGGTGCCTGGCCTCCTGACCCGCCATGACGCTCCGCAGGTTGCGCTGGAAGGCAGCAGCCACGCTCGGTAGGCCAAACAGCATACGAACGTAGCTGTGAGGTGGACCTTCACAGCTCCCCACACGCGAAGGCCAGAAGCGCTCCTGAGATGCGGCTTGGTTGAGCCCTCGTATGTCGATGCAGACGCGCAGCTCACCACCCTCGCCTGGGTAGGGAGCAGCGCCAGGTGGGGAGCAGTCGCCACGTATTGCTCTTGCTTCCTAAAGCTCCTGAAATACCTTGGTGATGAACTCCTGAGCGTCGGGCGCTCCTCGCCCAGCGTCCTCCTGAGGGGGACGTGCCGCGAAACACACCTCCAAGTGGTGCCGGAGCTCCTCCCTCGTGATGTTGGGAAGGTTTGAGGCCCTCCAGAAGAGAGCCCCCAAGCCCTGCCCGAGATGGGAGCCGGGCGCGCCTTCCTATGCGACAGAGGGAGGCGCCCCAGGTGTGGGCGCTGATCCTGACGAGGTGCCACTTGCGGAGCTGCCCTCCTAAGGTCCGGCATGGAGTAGTTGCTTCTTCTTCTTAGGGACGACCTCAGGAGGGTACCGAGCTGCATTGTTGCCGGGGTCTTCGATTGACGCTGCTTGGAAGGCGCACTCTAGGGAGAGCGCCACATCTCTTTCTTCGCAGGGGACTGTGATGATCCCGCCGCTTCCTGGCATCTTGAGGACGTTGTAGCCATGGTGCGTCACTGCCATGAACTTGGCCAGGGCCGGATACCCGAGGAAGGCATTGTACGGCAGAGGAATGTGGGCGACGTCGAAGTCGATGAGCTCGGTGCGGTAGTTGTTGTGTTCTCCTAAGGTGACTGGGAGGCGGACCTGTCCTATCGGCATGGTGGAGTCGTCGGTCACTGCTGAGAAAGGCTTGGTGGGCTGAAGCTGATCATACGACACTTGGAGGTTGTCGAACGTGTCAACGGATAGGACGTTGAGCCCTGCGCTGCCATCGATGAGAGTCCTGGTAACTTGCATGTTGCTAATGACTGGTGAACAGACCATCGGGAGGATGCCGGCAGTAGCCGCACACTTGAGCTAATCTGCCGAGCTGAACATGATGGCGCACTGGGACCATCTGAGCGGGCACGTGGCCTCGAGCTTGGGGAGGACTACATTCACTTCACGAGCAAATTGTTTGAAGGTACGTTGTGAGCCTGGGGCTTGTGCTCCGCCCAATATGCAGGCGATGGCACACGGCTCCTGGAAGCCCCCAGCCCCCTCGTCCTGATGGTTGTCGTCATTCCTTCTCGGTGGTGGCGGTAGTGGAGGGAGACCGGCATTGCCCTGAGCACGATCCTCATGAGGCTGATCCCTCCAGGCGCCCTCGCGAGGCTGATCCTGCCCGCGGTCCTCACGAGGCCAGTCGTGCCACTCCTGGCACAGGCCACGGTCATCCCAGCGTCTGCCACCACGTCCCCCTCCTCGGACATAGCCTCGGTCTTTGTGCTCGGGGCATCAACCGAAGAGTCCTTCTCGAATGGCTCTGAGCTCTTGACAGTCGATGGTGTTGTGGCTATGCATGTTATAGAAGGCGCAGAACGGTCGGCTGCTCTTGGATCACTCGGGCTTGTCCCTGCCGCGCTTTGTGCTCAACTCCGCCGCGAGCACGGCTGCTCCCTTGCGCTTCACGTCTTTGGCCTTGGCTTTCTTCTCCTCCGGGTCCGCAGCCGGGAGCTCGAGGAGGGAGAGGCGCCCCTCCTCTGCTCTTGCGCACTTGGTCGCCAGGTTGAACATCTCCAGAGACGTGCACCGCTCCTCGTGGATGGCGAGCTCCTCCTTCATCTTGACGTCATGGACGCCATCGGAGAAAGTGGAGATGATGGCCTCATCCGTCACCTTGGGGATCTTGAGGCGAACGTTGTTGAAGCGCTAGATGTACTTCTGAAGGGTCTCTCCTGGTTGTTGCTTGACATGGCGTAGGTCACCCGCAGCCGGTGGGCTGTCGCGAGTGCCCTGGAAGTTGGCGACAAAACGGTCGCACATCTCGTTCTAGGAGGAGATCGAGCCTGGAGGCAGGTTCAGGAGCCAGGAGCGGGCACCATCCTTGAGAGCCATGGGGAACTAGTTTGCCATGACTTTCTCGTCTCCATTGGCCGCCTCGATGCTCAGCTCGTAGAGCTGCAGGAACTCCGCGGGGTCGGGGGTGTCGTCATAGCGAGGAGGCAGATCCGGCTTGAACTTGCCCGGCCAAGCGACGCTACGCAGCTCAGGGGTGAAGGCGCGGCAGCCTGCCGTGGTCACCGGGACTCTGCCCTGGTGGAGAACTTGTCCTTGATGGGGTCCGCGCACCGCCACCACAGGCGGCATGCGGTCTTGCCGTGGTGGCGCAGGGAGCACGGGGGCATTTTCCCGTGGCCAAGGGACTTCTTGGCAGCTTCTTTCTTCTTACGCGGGTGCCGGACGTGGCAGGTCACGCTGTGGGGCCGCGCGCCTGGGCGCCAAGACTCCGTCTTGGGGCAGAGGTGGTGGAGGCGCTCCATGGGCCACGTCGCCCGCGGCTGGCAGAGGGCGAGGCAGCGAGAGGGACGGCGCGGGGGAGCCTCCTGCGGCGCTGACAAGCTCGGCGATGCGGTCGAGCCAGTCCTCGTAGAGGTCGTCGACTGGGCAGTAGTGCAGGTGCTCGCACGCCATGCACAGAGTGGCCTGCGCGTCCATGGGAGCGCGACAAGCGTGGGATGACGAACCGGCCGGGGTCAGCAATGGAGTGGCGGTGCGGCCGTCCCGCCGCACCGAGGGGTGCCGCGAAGATGCTTGCTGCTTGTTCCCCGCCAGGCCGGTGGCGGCGTTGGCGGCAAGCAACAGAGAACGACGGGGTTACCCGCCAATGGGAGCCGTCTGAGCAATGCGGGCAGCGAGGGCAGCCCGACGCTCAGCGCGAGCGCGGCGAGCGTCCGCCATGGAGACGATGGAGCAACCGGACGCGGAGCGACGGAAAGGAAGCTTCGGCGCACCCCTACCTGGCGCGTGATACGTCCACTTTGCATCATGCTTTTATATCGATATTTATTGCATTATGGGCTGTTATTACACATTATGTCACAATACTTATGCCTATTCTCTCTTATTTTGCAAGGTTTACATAAAGAGGGAGAATGCCGGCAGTTGGGATTCTGGGCTGGAAAAGGAGAAAATATTAGAGACCTATTCTACACAGCTCCAAAAGTCCTGAAACTTCATGGAAGTCATTTTCAGAATATATAAAAAATACTGAGCGCAAGAAGTTCCAGAGGGGGGCCACACCCTGGCCACGAGGGTGGGGCGCGCCCTACCCCCCTGGGCGCGCCCCTTGCCTCGTGGGCCCCCTGGTGGCCCTCCGATACCCATCTTCTGCTATATGGAGTCTTCGATGAGAAAAAATCATAAGCAAGCTTTCGGGACGAGACTTCGCCGCCACGAGGCTGAACCAATCTAGGGCTCTAGTGGAGCTGTTCTGCCGGGGAAACTTCCCTCCGGGAGGGGGAAATCAAGACCATCGTCACCACCAATGCTCCTCTCACCGGGAGGGGTCAATCTCCATCAACATCTTCACCGGCACCATCTCCTCTCAAACCTTAGTTCATCTCTTGTATCCAATTCTTTTCTCTAAGTCTGTGATTGGTACCTGTGGGTTGCTAGTAGTGTTGATTACTCCTTGTAATTGATGCTAGTTGGTTTATTTGGTGGAAGATCATATGTTCAGATCCTATATGCATATTAATACCCCTCTGATTATGAA
The DNA here is from genome assembly GCF_003073215.2 of Triticum urartu. Lineage (NCBI taxonomy): Eukaryota > Viridiplantae > Streptophyta > Magnoliopsida > Poales > Poaceae > Triticum > Triticum urartu. The sequence continues at coordinate 217,883,333 of NC_053023.1, read as the reverse complement.
CATGAATATGCTTTGTGAGTAGTTACGTTTGTTCCGGAGGACATGGGAGAAGTCTTGCTATTAGTAGTCATGTGAATTTGGTATTCGTTCGATATTTTGATGAGATGTATGTTGTCTCTCCTCTAGTGGTGTTATGTGAACGTCGACTACATGACACTTCACAATTATTTGGGCCTAGAGGAAGGCATTGGGAACTAATAAGTAGATGATGGGTTGCTAGAGTGACAGAAGCTTAAACCCTAGTTTATGCGTTGCTTCGTAAGGGGCTGATTTGGATCCATATGTTTCATGCTATGGTTAGGTTTACCTTAATACTTTTGTTGTAGTTGCGGATGCTTGCAATAGAGGTTAATCATAAGTGGGATGCTTGTCCAAGTAAGCACATCACCCAAGCACCGGTCCACCCACATATCAAATTATCAAAGTACCGAACGCGAATCATATGAACGTGATGAAAACTAGCTTGATGATAATTCCCATGTGTCCTCGGGAACGCTTTTCTCTATATAAGAGTTTGTCCAGGCTTGTCCTTTTCTACAAAAAGGATTGGGCCACCTTGCTGCAAATTATTTACTTTTATTACTTGTTGCTCGTTACAAATTATCCTATCACAAAACTATCCATTACCTACAATTTCAGTGCTTGCAGAGAATACCTTGCTGAAAACCGCATATCATTTCCTTCTGCTCCTCGTTGGGTTCGACACTCTTACTTATCGAAAGGACTACGATAGATCCCCTATACTTGTGGGTCATCAAGACTCTTTTCTGGCACTGTTGCCGGGGAGTGAAGCGCCTTTGGTAGGTGGAATTTGGTAAGAAAAATTTATATAGTGTGCTGAAATTTACTGTCACTTGATACTATGGAAAGTAATCCTCTGAGGGGCTTGTGCGGGGTATCTTCACCCTGACCAGTAGAGCAAAGAGTTGCTCCTGAACCTACTGAACCTACTGAAAATGAAAATGTCTGCTTGAAATTCCTTCGGGTATGATAGAAAAACTGCTAGCTAATCCTTTTCCAGGAGATGGAACATTACATCCTGATGAGCACCTAATATATGTGGATGAAGTTTGTGGATTATTTAAGCTTGCAGGTATGCCCGATGATGTTATCAAGAAGGTCTTCCCTTTATCTTTGGAGGGAGACGCATTGACATGGTATAGGCTATGTGATGATATGGGATCATGGAACTACAAACGATTGAAATTGGAATTTCATCAGAAGTTTTATCCTATGCATCTTGTTCATCGTGATCATAATTATATATATAGTTTTTGGCCTCGCGAAGGAGAAAGCATCACTCAAGCTAGGGGGAGGCTTAAGTCAATGTTATATTCATGCCCCAATCATGAGCTCTCAAGAGAAATGATTATTCAATATTTTTATGCTCAGCTTTTTGATAACAATCGCACCATGCTCGATACTTCTTGTGCTGGCTCTTTTATGATGAACACTATTGAATTCAAATGGGATTTATTGGTAAGAATTAAATGCAACTCTGAAGATTGGGATCTCGATGAAGGTAAGGAGTCAGGTATGACACCTATGTTTGATTGTGTTAAATCTTTTATGGGTACCGATGTTTTCCATAAATTTAGCACTAAATATGAACTTGACTCTGAGATAGTAGCTTCTTTCTGTGAATCTTTTGCTACTCATGTTGATCTCCCTAAGGAGAAGTGGTTTAAATATAATCCTCCCATTCAAGTAAAAGTAGTTGCACTATTAAAGTTGAAGAGAAGACTACCACTTATAATGATCCTATTGTTCCTACTACTTATGTTGAGAAACCACCTTTTCCTGTTAGGATAAAAGATCATGCTAAAGCTTCAATTGTGGTTCGTAAAAGCAATATTAGAACCTATGCACCTCTTGAGCAAGTTAAAGTTGAACCTAATATTGCTATTGTTAAGGATCTCTTGGCTGATAATATTGATGGGCATGTTATTTATTTCTGTGATGAAACTACTAGAATTGCTAAACCTTGAGCTAAAGATAAACATAGACATGTGGTAGGCATGCCTATTATTTCTGTTAAAATAGGAGATCATTGTTATCATGGCTTGTGTGATATGGGTGCTAGTGCTAGTGCAATACCTATTGACTTATACAAGAAATTATGCATGATATTGCACCTGCTGAGTTAGAAGAAATTGATGTCACCATTAAACTTGCCAATAGAGATACTATTTCACCAATGGGAATTGTTAGAGATGTTGAACTCTTGTGTGGGAAAACTAAATATCCGACTGATTTTCTTGTTCTTTGTTCCCCACAAGATAGCTTTTGTCCTATTATATTTGGTAGACCCTTCTTAAACACTGTTAATGCTAGGATAGATTGCAAAAAGGATGTTATTACTATTGGTTTAGGTGATATGTCTCATGAGTTCAACTTTTCTATATTTCATAGACAACACCGTGAATAAGAATTGCCTAGTAAAGATGAAATTATTGATCTTGCTTCTATTCCCGTACCTCCTACTGATCCTTTAGAACAATATTTGCTAGACCATGAAAATGATATGTATATGAATGAAAGAAAGGAAATAGATGAAGTGTTCTTTAAATAGGGACCTATTCTGAAACACAACTTGCCTGTAGAAATGTTAGGGGATCCCCCTCCACCCAAGGGTGATCCCGTGCTTGAGCTTAAACCATTGCCTGTTACTCTTAAATATGCTTATCTTGATGAAAAAAAGATATACCCTGTTATTATTAGTGCTAACCTTTCAGAGAAGGGGGAAGAAAATTATTGAAAACTCTGAAGAAGCACCGTGCTGCTATTGGATACACTCTTGATGATCTTAAGGGCATTAGTCCCAGTCTATGTCAACACAAAATAAATTTGGAAAAAGATGCCAAACCAGTTATTGATCACCAACGACGGTTGAATCCTCAGATGGAAGAAGTGGTAAGAAAAGAAATACTAAAGATCCTTGAGCCAGGTATAATTTATCCCATTGCTGATAGTCAGTGGATAAGTCCTGTCCATTGTGTTCCTAAGAAGGGAGGTATTACTGTCATTCCTAATGATAAAGATGAATTGATTCCGCAAAGAATTATTACTGGTTATAGGATGGTAATTGATTTCCGCAAATTAAATAAGGCTACTAAAAAATATCATTACCCCTTACCTTTCATTGATCAAATGCTAGAAATATTATCCAAACATACACATTTTTTCTTTCTAGATGGTTATTCTGGTTTCTCTCAAATACCTGTGTCAGCTGATGATCAAAGTCCACTTTTACTTGCCCTTTCGGTACTTTTGCTTATAGATGTATGCCTTTTGGTTTATGTAATGCACTTGTTACCTTTCAAAGATGCATGATGGCTATATTCTCTGACTTTTTTGAAAAGATTTGTGAGGTTTTCATGGACGATTTCTCCGTTTATGGATCCTCTTTTGATGATTGCTTAAGCAACCTTGATCAAGTTTTGCAGAGATGTGAAGAAACTAACTTTGTCTTGAATTGGGAGAAGTGCCACTTTATGGTTAATGAAGGTATTGTCTTGGGGCATAAAATTTCTGAAAGGGGCATTGAAGTTGATAAAGCTAAAGTTGATGCTATTGAAAAGATGACGTGTCGCAAGGACATCAAAGGTATAATAAGTTTCCTTGGTCATGCCGGATTTTATAGGAGGTTCATTAAGGACTTCTCAAAAATTTCTCGGCCTCTGACTAATTTATTACAAAAAGATATACCATTTGTCTTTGATGATGATTGTGTAGAAGCATTTCAAATACTTAAGAAAGCATTAATCTCAGCACCTATCGTTCAGCCACCTGATTGGAATTTACCTTTTGAAATTATGTGCGATGCTAGTGATTATGTTGTAGGTGCTGTTATAGGGCAAAGAGTTGATAAGAAATTAAATGTTATTCAATATGCTAGTAAAACTCTAGACAATGCCCACAGAAATTATGCTACTACTGAATAAGAATTCTTAGTAGTTGTATTTGCTTGTGATAAGTTCAGACCTTATATTGTTGATTCTAAAGTAACTATTCACACTAATCATGCTGCTATTAAATATCTGATGGAAAAGAAAGATGTTAAACCTAGACTTATTAGATGGGTTCTCTTGCTACAAGAATTTAATTTGCATATTATTGATAGAAAGGGAGCTGAGAACCCCGTTGCAGATAACTTGTCTAGGTTAGAAAATGTTCTTGATGACCCACTACCTATTGATGATAGCTTTCCTGATGAACAACTAAATGTCATAAATGTTTCTCATACTGGTCCATGGTATGCTGATTATGCTAATTACATTGTTGCTTAATTTATACTACCTAGTTTCACATACCAGCAAAAGAAAAAGTTTTTCTATGATTTAAGACATTAATTTTGGGATGACCCACATCTCTATAAAGAAGGAGTAGATGGTGTTATTATACGTTGCGTACCTGAGCATGAACAGGAACAGATCCTACGCAAGTGTCATTCCGAAGCTTATCGAGGACACCATGCTGGAGATAGAACTGTACATAAGGTATCACAATCCGGTTTTTATTGGCCTACTCTCTTCAAGGATGCCCGTAAGTTTGTTGTATCTTGTGATGAATATCAAAGCATTGGTCATATTAGTAGATATCAACAAATTCCTATGAATTATTGACTTGTTATTGAACCATTTGATGTTTGGGGCTTTGATTATATGGGACCTTTTCCTGCCTCTAATGGATATACACATATTTTATTTGCTGTTGATTACGTTACTAAGTGGGTAGAAGCTATTCCAACTAGTAGTGCTGATCATAACACCTCTATTAAAATGCTTAAAGAAGTTAATTTTTCCGAGGTTTGGAGTCCCTAGATATTTAATGACTGATGGTGGTTCACATTTTATTCATGGTGCTTTCCGTAAAATGCTTGCTAAGTATGATGTTAATCATAGAATTGCATCTCCTTATCACCCACAGTCTAGTGGTCAAGTAGAATTGAGTAATAGAGAACTCAAATTAATTTTGCAGAAGACTGTTAATAGATCTAGAAAGAATTGGACCAAGAAACTTGATGATGCATTATGGGCCTATAGAACTGCATATAAAAATCCTATGGGTATGTCTCCGTATAAAATGGTTTATGGAAAAGCATGTCACTTACCTCTCGAACTAGAACATAAGGCTTATTGGGCTATTAAAGAGCTCAATTATGATTTCAAACTTGCCGCTGAGAAAAGGTTATTTGACATTAGCTCACTTGATGAATGGAGAACCCAAGCCTATGAGAATGCCAAATTGTTTAAAGAAAAGGTTAAAAGATGGCATGACAAAAGGATACAAAAGCGTGAGTTTAATGTAGGTGATTATGTATTGCTATACAACTCTCATTTAAGATTTTTTGCAGGAAAGCTTCTCTCTAAATGGGAAGGTCCTTACGTTATCGAGGAGGTCTATCGTTCTGGAGCCATAAAAATCAACAACTTCGAAGGCACAAATCCAAAGGTGGTTACGGTCAAAGAATCAAACATTATATCTCAGGTAATCCTATAAATGTTGAAACCAATGTTATTGAAACCATAACCCCGGAGGAATACATAAGGGACACTTTCCGGAAAGTTTCAGACTCCAAAAAGGAATAGGTATGTGGTACGGTAAGTAAACCAACTCCAAAACAGTTCTAATGGCAAATTTTATCCGTTTTGGAATATTTAGAAAAATAGAAAAATAAGAAGCAGTCCGGGAAGGACACGAGGGTGGAGGGCGCGCCCTACCCCCTTGGTGCGCCCCTGCCTTGTGGGCACCTCGTGCGCTCTCAGGACTCTGTTTTCTTGCACGTTACATATTTTGGTCAGTGAAAATTCATTATTTAATCTCCCGAAGATTTTGACCTCCGTATCACGCAAATATCTCCTTTCTTTGTTTCGAGTTGTCCTGCTGCAGATTAGAGCAACATGTTGTCCCAGGATTCAGAAGGAGAAAGCTATGTGGCTGACTACCTTGCAGATCCTAATGTCTATGGGGATGTGGAGCATTGTGGTTGGACTACGGAAGAAGAAGAGGACTATGAACCCAAGGGAAGGGAGGAGACGAGCTCAGAAGAAGATGAAGTCCCATTACCTCAACCTGGGGACATGCATGTGGAGTTCAAAAAGTCAAGCCTCCCAAATAGAGTAAAGAAACCTAATATGAGTTTATCCCTTTTCGCCTCTTGCAAGAAAACAAGAAGGAACTATGCAAAAAGATACTAAGCCTGGAGTAGGAGATCGATGACCTAAGGGACCAAAATTATGTCCTCAAGCGCAAATTAAGGAAGAAGCCTATGCCATCAATAAAACCAGCACCTCCTTCACCAACAAAGGAGACATAATCATATGGGTATGGGCAGTCCCCTTGGAAAGTGCCAAGCTTGGGGGAGGTGCCCCGGTATCGTATCACCACCACCTTCATCTTTACCATTTTTCTTAGTTCGATCCTTTTGATAATATTTTAATCTACTAGAATAAAGTTTTTGGTATGATCTAGTTTTGAGTTTTGCTTTATGATCCCTCATGTAATCGAGTCCGTGAGCTATATAATAAAGATTAGTGTTGAGTCAAGGGCATGATTATCTTGCTATGATCTTGAGTGAATAAAAGAAAAAGAAAGAATAAAAAGAGATCATATTGATCTTATGAAGAGTAATGAGCTCACATATAAAGAGTATGATGAATAAAAGTTGCTGAGAGTTGACAAACATAGTTTTGGTCATTGTTGCAATTAATAGGAAGTAATAAAGAAAGAGAGGTCTTCACATATAAATATACTATCTTGGACATCTTTTATGATTGTGAGCACTCATTAAAATATGATATGCTAAAGAGTTGACGTTGGACAAGGAAGACAATGTAATGGGTTATGTTTTCTTACATCTAAGATAAATTATATTGCCATGGATCATCCAACATGGTTGAGCTTGCCTTTCCCCCTCATGCTAGCTAAATTCTTTGCACCAAGTAGAGATACTACTTATGCTTCCAAACACCCTTAAACCAGTTTTGCCATGAGAGTCCACCATACCTACCTATGGATTGAGTAAGATCCCTCAAGTAAGTTGTCATCAGTGCAAGCAATAAAACTTGCCCTCTAAATATGTATGACTTATTAGTGTGGGAGAAAATAAGCTTTATACGATCGTGTGATACGGAAGAAATAAAAGTGACGAACTGCATAATAAAGGTCCATATTACAAGTGGCAATATAAAGTGACGTTCTTTCGCATTAAGATTTTGTGCATCCAACCATAAAAGCGAATGACAACCTTTGCTTCCCTCTGTGAAGGGCCTATCTTTTACTTTTATCTGCTACCTTACATAAGAGTCATGGTGATCTTCACCCTTCTTTTTTTACATTTTATCTTTTGGCAAGCACAACATGTTGGAAAGATCCTGATATATATGGCTAATTGGATGTGAGTTTTCATGAACTATTATTGTTGACATTACCCTTGAGGTAAAACGTTGGGAGGCAAAACTATAAGCCCCTATTTTTCTCTGTGTCCGATTAAAACTCCATACCCGTAAAGTATTGCATGAGTTTTAGCAATTGTGAAAGACTATATGATAGTTGAGTATGTGGACTTGCTGAAAAGCTCTTATATTGACTCTTTCCTATGTTATGATAAATTGCAATTGCTCCAATGACTGAGATTATAGTTTGTTAGTTTTCAATGAAGTTTATGATTCATACTTGAAATTGTGATTGAATTGATCATATGACAAGAATTTTATAAGTTGTTGTTCTAAGAATGATCATGATGCCCTCATGTCCATATTTTATTTTTACCCACACCCCTATCTCTAAACATGTGGACATATTTTTCGATTTCGCCTTTCGCTTGAGGACCAGTGAGGTCTAAGCTTGGGGGAGTTGATACGTCCATTTTGCATCATGCTTTTATATCTATATTTATTGCATTATGGGCTGTTATTACACATTATGTCACAATACATATGCCCATTCTCTCTTATTTTACAAGGTTTACATAAAGAGGGAGAATGCCGGTAGCTGGGAGTCTGGGCTGGAAAAGGAGCAAATATTAGAGACCTATTCTGCACAGCTCCAAAATTCTTCAAACTTCACGGAAGTCATTTTCAGAATATAAAAAATACTGAGCGCAAGAAGTTCCAGATGGGGGCCACACCCTGGCCAAGAGGGTGGGGGCGCGTCCTACCCCCCTGGGCACGCCCCCTGCCTCGTGGGCCCCTGGTGGCCCTCCGATGCCCATCTTCTGCTATATGGAGTCTAACGATGAGAAAAAAAATCATAAGCAAGCTTTCGGGACGAGACTCTGCCACCACGAGGCAGAACCTTGGCGGAACCAATCTAGGGCTCTGGCAGAGCTGTTCTGCCGGGGAAACTTCCCTCCAGGAGGGGGAAATCAACACCATTTTCACCACCAACGCTCCTCCCATTGGGAGGGGGTCAATATGCATCAACATCTTCACCAGCACCATCTCCTCTGAAACCCTAGTTCATCTCTTGTATCCAATTATTGTCTCTAAGTCTGGGATTGGTACCTGTGGGTTGCTAGTAGTGTTGATTACTCCTTGTAGTTGAAGCTAGTTGGTTTATTTGGTGGAAGATCATATGTTCAGATCCTATATGCATATTAACGCCCCTCTGATTATGAACATGAATATACTTTGTGAGTAGTTACATTTGTTCCTGAGGACATGGGAGAAGTCTTGCTATTAGTACTCATGTGAATTTGGTATTCGTTCGATATTTTGATGAGATGTATGTTGTCTCTCCTCTAGTGGTGTTATGTGAATGTCGAATACATGACACTTCACCATTATTTGGGCCTAGAGGAAGGCATTGGGAAGTAATAAGTAGATGATGGGTTGCTAGAGTGACAGAAGCTTAAACCCTAGTTTATGTGTTGCTTCGTAAGGGGCTGATTTGGATCCATATGTTTCATGCTATGGTTAGTGTCGGTGTCAAAACCGGTGGATCTCGTGTAGGGGGTCCCAAACTGTGCGTCTAGGCCGGATGGTAACAGGAGGCAGGGGACACAATGTTTTACCCAGGTTCGGGCCCTATTGATGGAGGTAAAACCCTACGTCCTGCTTGATTAATATTGATGATATGGGTAGTATAAGAGTAGATCTACCACGAGATCAGAGAGGCTAAACCCTAGAAGCTAGCCTATGGTATGATTGTTATTCGTCCTATGGACTAAAACCCTCCGGTTTATATAGACACCGGAGAGGGCTAGGGTTACATAGAGTCGGTTACAATGGGAGGAGATCTACATATCCGTATTGCCAAGCTTGCCTTCCATGCCAAGGAAAGTCCCATCCGGACACGGGACGAAGTCTTCAATCTTGTATCTTCATAGTCCAAGAGTCCAACCAAAGGTTATAGTCCGGCAATCCGGACACCCCCTAATCCAGGACTCCTTCAATAGCCCCTGAACCAGGTTTCAATGATGACGAGTCCGGTGCGCAGATTGTCTACGGCATTGCAAGGCGGGTTCCTCCTCCAAATACTTCATAGAAGATTTTGAACACAACGATAGTGTCCGGCTCTGCAAAATAAGTTCCACATACTTTCGTAGAGAGAATAATATTTACACAAATCTAATCTGCTGACACGTTTTGGCAACATGACATTATGCCATGGCCCGGTGCTTATTCGAACCGTTTTTCTTCAACCAGCTCCACACATAACGCGAGGCGGTTTCTTGACACGTCTTGTCAAAGCAGAGATCGTGTTCCCCCAATTAAGGGATTCTCATTAATACGGTCGTGGGTAACCCAACCGTGTCTAGGACTCCTAGATTACAGGCAAGTCCAAACGGCCACGGTGAGGACGCTTGATATTCACCCTCTTTATAAAGGGACAAGGTTTTCGCTTTTTCCCTCTTGTGCTCAATCAAACCCCTCCCCTGCCTCGATTTCTAACACCCAAAGCCCAGGTCAGGTGCTCCGGATCTTCAATCATGTTTGGGTCCAGCCTTCAAGGCCGATGGATGCCCTCCTCCACCACAGAACAAGATATCAAGAAGTTGAGGGAGGCCAGATACCTGACCGCTGAGGTTTCGCATCGGCTGCCTGCTCGAGGGCAGGTCGTCCCCACTCCCGGACCCAACGAGAACGTCGTGTTCATCTCCCACTGCCTCCGAGGCCTAGGCCTCACTCTAGATCCCTTCATTAGGGGTTTGATGTTCTATTACGGGCTAGATTTCCACAAGATGGCAGGAGCTCCGTGGCCGAAAGGTTCCTTTCTAGAGGTGTCCGAATTATGGCGACGGGAGTGGTTTTACATCACGGCTCCCAGAAGTGCCAAGTGGGCGGCTGCCCCCGCTTTCCGCTCGGGCCCCCACCACAACTGATGTCATAGATTAGCAGAGGACTGAGCTGCGGTCCAGCCAAGGACGTGCCTATACTGTAAAGCCGCATTCAAGATCTCTTCGAGGGAGATTTTAATTTGGTTGTGGTAGTGCAAGTTATGCTGGTTCGTCGAGTCCAACCCTACAAACGCCGGCCCCTTCGCTTATGGGAGTTCAACCCAGAAGGACCGCATGCTATTCAAAGTTTCCCTGGCCTGACGCACGAGGAAATGTGCAAGTCATTCTTCGTACCTCAAATAGAGTGTCCGGATACTACCGAGGAAGTAATCCTCTAGCCGAACACACCATCTTTTATTCATCATGACATCATCTCTGAGAAATCGCTCTTTGATCAGAAACTAGAATCCAGTTTAAGGTGAATTCGAATATTTGGAACACTTCATGTCCAACTCAAATGTCACACGCAGCATAATGTGTAATCCCATTTAGATATGTACACAAGCGATGTATCAAGATTCAAATACCGAGTCAATCAACCAAGAATGTACAGAACTAACATAGATATAAACACTTATAGAGTATATGGATCAATAATATCAACTAACATACATAAGCCAGGCCGCTGTACTTTTTTTGGCTACAACAACATCCTTTTTTAGCCAGCATCTTGGCCCTTTCTGATGCGTGCCACTTATGGTCCATCTATACTACTACTATTGTTGAATGCACATTCAGCCTGATTGGCATATTTGTAGGTCTGGCACAGCAATCCAAATGAAATGTCTCCGAGTCTTATCAATTAATACAGACTTGTGCTCAAATAAAATTATGAACCAAAATTTTTTATTACATGATCTCTAAAACAAATGGTTTGATTGATTACATGAACAGACAACACAAAGGTTATTCAACTATGGAAACAACATTTCACCTATGATTTACCAAGTAGGAATTTAATTTCCTTTTTTCCTTCAGGACCTTAACAATCTGGTCAGTCTCAGCTTGCTTCATTTTGAAATCCACCAAATATTTAATGGTTGTCTTGAGTACTGCTTGTGATTGTGTTGTTTGCTTCCTCAACATGTCAACTTCATCTCTAAGTGCAGAAGCAGAATCTCTTTCTACCACTAGTTTAGCCTCTAGGGCATCAACAATTGGCAATTCATAATGTACGATTGGGCCGGTGCCACTGCGGTGGGATGATGCAACGTCCATGGGGACCTCGCTCTTTAATCTTGGGCTAACATGTTTTGCCATTAAAGTTCCGATTGGATTCAGAAAAGTTGAAGCTAGCAAAACATCTCAACTGGGAGTTATAACAGCAAACTAGTTAAACAAACTAGGAATTAAAGAGTTTCAATTGGATGCTGAAAAGTAGTTATTAGCATCATTGTAACCTGCTGTTGCAGCAGCAAAGCAGTTAAACAAACAAGTACATATTTAAGTTAAGGCAAACAGGTAATTCTTAACAGTAAGTATCAAACACATAGATAGGCGCAATCTACAATATGATTAACAGGCTGTGCCATTATGTAATCAGTAGCAAACTAAATTAAGCCAAGCAACGTAATTGAACAATTTTGCAATAAGTGGCTAACTAAAATTCCGAGATGCAGGTAACTGAACTTACGCTATTTCTTTGTACAGGCACACTTCAACTTCTTTTTCGCTTACAAGGTTGTACGAAGGAGTCCATGGCATCAATTGCTTGGATACGCAGTCCCAATACTTCTTTCTTCCCACACTGCATGGGTAAGTCGAATGGTTAATCTGATAAGATGGTGCGTCCTTGATCTGTTATATGAGGACGTGTAGTCAGACTAGTTATATCCAAACACATCACACTGACTTTTACTGTATATTTCATGCGATTACTTTTGGCATATCGAGATCAAAGAAATCTGCAATAGGATGAAAATATTGGCATCCTTCACATTATTGGCGAACTTAGTTGATAGAAACAAGCAATTCAACCATTCTGTGGGTAAATCAAAAGCGCCACTTGAATATTTTTCACTATCCAATCATACACAGAAAAAGGGCCGACGCCACCATAGGGGCTGGTATGGGCGGCCGCCTTAGGTGGCTGGAAAGTGTGCACCTAGTTTGAGTCGTCCAGGTTGGCCCACACTAGTTTTGTTCATCCCAAAGCACGAGCAGGCAATGTAAAAAATGAAGAAAAATGTTTCAATTTGGATGGGCCAATAACATAAGTGCAAGGCAGGCCATATAGCAGGCTCGCGGCCCAAACGAGCGCCTCCCATATCGATCGACAGCAGGAAAAATCCCAATTCATTCGCTCCAGCATCCAGTCTGGTTTGCTCCTAACCTAGCCACCGCTGGACAGACCGACACATCACTTCCTCGCGCCCTCGTTGCAGGGCGGTCGTCGGGCTTCAAGCGAACGGAAGGACAAGAAGATGAAGATCCAACCCTGGGTGTAGCCTGCGTGGGAGGCAGCGGCGGCAGCACGGGCATGGCATCGAGCTTGCGCAAACGGACAGTCACAACTTGCAACAGTAGCATGCGCAACGAGCAGGTACATCACATCCCTGATTATATCTAATTCAACTCTTCACTTTCTGGCCAATAGTTAAACCTGACGGTGTTGTAAAACTGCTTGTATGTAGGGAATCTATGAGAAAATGAAACCAATTTCTACTTATTTTATAACTCCCCCAATCAATACTGAACTGACTGAATCTGATGTATCTAATCAAGTTTTCGATGCAAACATACAAGCTCATGTTGTTCTTGAGCCTGAAGTGTCTAATGAACGAACTGCTAATGAAGGATTTGATGCAAACATTTTACATGCTCCTGGTGATGAACATATAGTGTCTAATGAGGGATCTAATGCAAGCATTTTGCAAGCTCATTGAAGGATTTAGTGTCTAATGATGGTCTACTATGTTGAGAGAGACAGAGATTTGCAGGCATTCATGACAAGCAAATTATAGTGCATTTTCATAGCTTGAGGAAAACGTCGAGGCCATCTACCAGAAAGTCCCCGTATCATGACAACATAGCATAAATACTGTTCTAATCTGTTGTTTGAAACTATTGGCATACTTGTGCAGGATAGATATATTGATATGCGGTTTGCTCACTGGTTATACGTGCAATTACACTTTGATATTTTCAGCCAGAGAATGAATAATTCAAGCAGGTACAGACCATGTTTGTAGTCCTTGTACACCATGTTGCATTTTGTGTTTTTTGGTGCTTGCAACATTTAGTGTTTATAATCTGAACAACTTTGGATCATTAGCTGGTTTTCAAAGTGCATGTAGCTTCACATTTCTCAAGTTATGTTGATTTCCGAAGTGCAAGTGCCTTCATATTTTTTAAGTTAAATGTTCGCCCCTGATAACTTGAATTCATGGATCAGCCACTGCACACAAATCATACACGAATGCCAGTACGAATTAAATGAAATGCAGGGACTTACGCTAGCTCGTTGTACAGGCTCACTACAGCTCTGCTCGCACTTGGGATGTTCCATGTACAAGTCCATGTTACCACTTTCTTGGATGTGCAGGCCTTGTGCTCCTTGCATCCACCTATGCATTTTTGACACGGCGAATGGTTGATCAAATAAGAGGAATCGACCTTCATGTTGTACAGAAGGGCAGATACTTACTAGGTTATACGGGTGTGCAGGATGTGTACCAGATCCCGTAGCGCCGTTATGCTTTGCTAAAAAATGGATTTGCTTGTTTCTGATGATATCTCCAGAAGAAATAAGAGTTAAAGTCAGAGTTGCATAGGCGTGTAAGCTAAGAAAGCAGTGAAAGGATATCCAAACATCATCGGAACAGTGCACAAGGGAGTGATGTGTGGATACCTAGTTCGGGCCGGCGTTTGGGCATGCTCGCCTAGCTAGAGTGCGGGTCACTTCAGAGCCGTTGAGGGTGATGCGCTGGCGTTGGCTGGCCGTTCACGGATGCAGATCTTGAGTGGCAGCGAAGCACTACGATGCGGTGGATGAGACCATTTGTGAAGCCCCAACATCCTCAGGGGGTGGAGGTGCAACGATGTGCTTGGTGAAGTAGCCCCGGTGAGCTGGGAGACGGCGTCGATGGAGCGCACCTGATGCGGTGGAACTCGGTGTCTGTGAGGCACATCGGTTGCGGCGGCCGACATTGTCGGTGGACCACCCGGTGTGGTGGACGAGGGCGTAGATGAGGTAGCTCCGGTGCGGTGGTGAAGCGCGACCGTTGTCTTCGTCGTCGTCGTCCGGCACAGAGGTGGGGAACGGTGGGGAAAGAGACAAGACGAGGGGCGATTCGAGGGTTGGCGGTGAATTAGGGATTTGAGCAATCTGGGTGCGGAAGGGGACGTTGGAGAAGAGAGATTTTGCAGGGCTGGAATTGGGACCACCAGATATTTGCAATCTGAAACGTGGAAGTGTGAACTTATATTGTCGTCGTCCTTTTTTTGGGGGGAAGGGGGGTGGGTGGCTGGGTGCTACGCGTCCGTCCGACACACGCGACCACCCCAACAGGAGTATGCTTCGGTGCCTTAAGGCACCTACCTTTGTGTCCATGACATGTGGGCCCAACAGGTGGCTAGCCCACATGTCAGTGACCCAAAGGCAGTTGCCTTTAAGGCACCGAAGCAGCGTCCACCCCGACACGATCCTGGTCTGCCTGGTGCGCCTACATTTGAGAATGCAAACGAATCTTCTTGCATTTGTGAACGAATCTGTATGTATTACCATGCCTGTGTTTCAGACAACTTAAAATTAACTATTTTCCACACTGTCTGAAATGTCTTCAAGTCTTATAAAAGTGAACAGAGGGAGTACTATAAATTAATTAATGAGGAGTTATTTGAAAAAAATCGAAATGGTACCCACGCTAACGTGGATTAGAGTGTGTGTCACATAATTAGTTATTTGAATTAGAGTGTGTGTCACATAGTTAGTTATTTGAATTAGAATCTGTGTCACGTAGCGATCTCCAATTCTAACGTGGATTTCCCATTTCACTGTATCCATGCTACTTTTTTTAATACAAATTCATATGTATATGATGAACACCATGGTAGTGAGAAAACTTTTGGATGGATTCAAACATATGACCTACAAAATAGCACAATAAACAGCGTCAATGTCAACTTTTCGAAACTTAGTATGGCACGAATTCGAATTAATTACCCGTATGCCTGGTCCTCAGTTCAAATCTTACAATGTACACCAAATTGAAACATCGATATTAAGTCTCGTACTATGTACATTCAAATGTTGTTTAAACCCCCCCCCCCCCCGCACAAACACTACATACTTCCTGTATCGGTCAATCTTCCTCTCCTAACCACCTTAGGAAGCTATTGGTTTCCAACACACGTTCATTCTTTCTCTCCATGTTTCGATCTCTAAGTCTCTCAACTACACAAACCTTTTTCCACTCTGTTACCAGATGTATTTAGCTCACACACCCGCCATTGCACCCCATGCTGAGCTCTCTCTCTCTCCCCCCCTCTCCCTCCCACCCTCTCGCGCTAAATACATGCATTGCCTATCAAGCCCCCCAACCTCTCGTGCGCAGGCACGCACGTTGTATATCTAGGTCACTCCCTCGAGACTGTCTCACTCTTTCTTCCGCACGGCAGGCCACACTCGCTCAATATCGCTCTCTTTATCTGAGTCTCGTTTAACCTCGTTTTCTTTCACACACAAATGATATATCTCCCTGTTCGGGCCTCGATCGACACACTCTATACTCTCTCACGCAGATTGTCTATCTAGGTCAGTCCATCCAAGCCGCCGCCACTCTTTCGACCTCATGGTGGGCCACGCTCACTCAATCTCTCTCTCTCTCTCCGTATGTCTCGATTGACCTCACTCTTTCTCGGACAAAAACGATATATAACCATGTTTGAGCCCAATTCGACCTATTCACATTGTATACTCTCTCACGCACATCGTCTATCTAGGTCACTCTCTCCAACCCGTCTCACTCTTTCGATCACACGGCTACCCTATGTGATCGGTTGACCTTGCTTCCTCCCACGCACAAAATATATCTACACGTCTGTGACTGGATCATCTCTCAAGCTCTATCTTACAGCCCTCACCCTTGCCAAAAAGCTCAATCGGACAATATCTCTCTAGAGCATATATATTTGTTCAATGAATGTCGGACCACACTCAGTTTGTCTCTCTATCTATATGTCTCTCGATTGACCTTGCTTTCTCACACCGTATCTTCCACACGTTGAAGCTACTACCTCTCCATCCCTCGCAAAGCCGGAGCTTTCTACATTGCGAGGGACACTCCAACCTTGGATTAATTTGTGCAGGCATTTGTTTTGGTCGGTTTAGATTATATTTTCATAACATTCGGCCAACAACTACTCCAAACACCGTTACAACCCACGCAACTCCCCTAGTTGATTTCCCTCTGGCTCGGTCGTCGCTCTCTCGCACGTCCTTTCTCGCCTTCAACGTCGCACCATGGTATTATTGAAAAAACTATGTTGTTCTCTTTAATTATTATAAATAAGCTACAAAACTACACACCGATAGTCCACTTGGAATGGAACAAATTTTGACCCACAAATTAAAGTGCTACAAACTACAAACCGAGGGGCCCACATGTCATGAAACAAATTTGGACCCATATACAAATTAAAAAAAGGACGAGGATCGAACATGCGACCGGGCCTTCAAGCCGCACGTCAATAGGCAACATACGTAGAATAGCAATGTTTGTTGTACCCCCTTTGTTCACATAATGTTTTTATATTACCACAACCTAATTAATGGATAACATGTAATATTATTTTTAGTACTATTCGCCTTCACTTACTGGTGGGTTCCATGTGTGCTCTCTCTCTCCTCCCCTTCTGCGTTTAGACGCACGGGCAAATTGGAAGAACTCGCGGGCGATGTTGCCATTGACCATATCTGGACGCGTTCACAAGTCACGGCACCAGTTTCACATACTAGCAGCACTAGTCAGTGTGTACGTGCAATGCACGTTAATTTGGAAGTATATTAAGTGCATGCGGATATTAACTACTAGGATATTATTTGCCTGTTGTCATGTGATTAGCACTATTTTTGGCATGAAATTAACTACACGCTAAAAGTGTTGAGCGCTCGACATTGAAGCAGTCTAGTCGTTGGATGACAAGGAATACATGTGGCTTGATGACGTTTTATATTTAATTTGATACGGCTCTAGCAGAACATTCAATCGATCAAACCATACATTTCCTTCAGTCTGACTTCGACTTTAAATTATACGACGATCGATATAAAATAAATGGAAATGATAAATGTTCGGATTTTAAGCATGGAAATCCGAATGTTTTTCATGGCAAATTTAGATTACGCGGCGGCGGCGGGGGCATCTCGCAGTGGGAAGCAGCTCCTCTGCCGTGCTCTGTGTGTCGTTGGGCCACTAACCGACGGCGACGGTGGCGTCTTGCGCCGTTGTTGGCGTACACCTGGACGTTGGCCTAGCTTCAAGGAAGGCCAAAATGTTTTGGACTTCGGAGCGAGTCAACTGACGGGAGGAGGCGACTCGCGTTGGTGCAAGGAAGTGGTCGACGGCGGCCATCCATTCCGCTGAGGGGGGCACTGGCACCCGTGTGGGAACAGATGCTGTCAACGGCGCGACAGAGACATTCATGTGCATGGGCACCGGCACGGGCGCGCACATCAGTGCACGCGCAGGCGCATGCGCTGGGAGGTGCACGGGCACTGGCATGGGCGTGCGCGTCAGTGCATGCGCAGGCGCATGCGCGGGCAGGTGCACGGGGATGGGCGCTGGCGCAGTCGGGGCGACGGGAGCTGGAATGGGAGCGGGGACAGGTGCGGCGTCTTCCCGCAAGGCCAGTTCAAGCTCGTCCCAAAGCACCTTATGTTCTTGAGACTCCGGCTGGGTGTCTTCCTCGGGAAACTGGAACACTAAGGGCAGACCATCGTGATGCGGCATGGCATACGTTTAGGTCAGGCTAGTTGGAGGTAGACGACAAGAGAATCGGAGAGGAAGAGAGAGGATTGTAGCGATACCGGGTAGTGCGGGGTTGATTTTAAACTGCGGCGCCAGAGACATTAAAAGTGGGAGTAGTTGGGACGACGGTGGGCGGCAGAGCCTGGTCAAAGGGCTTGCCTCCCGGTGAGCTTGCACAGCGGTCTGCTCGCACGCCTCCCTAACAGCCGGCGCAATGGTCTGCTCGCACGTCTCCCGTCGACTCACACGCTTGCTCGGACAGCACCTGCCGATGAGAAGCAGGGACTCGTGGCGGCACGTAAACGCCCACGGTTTCAATAGTGAAAGCATTCGCCTTAACGTGATAGGTCTTTGTTCCAAAATACCTTGGCTCTTCATTTGTGCAACTTGTCATAAGCAACTTGTCTCAAATTGAAGAAAAAACTTACGAAGTAATATTTGTGCCCTATCACATGACCATGCTCAGTTTCAAGAATTTATGCTCACTTTTCGATTTTCTGAAATTTAAGATCCAGGATTCAAAACAATATCATAACCTGCATCATGCAATAATTTTTCAAGCCGTATATCTGTCCTATTGTATTTCTTAAGAAAGGATTTGGTCAAACATTTTCCTTAGTTAGACTTCAGACAAATTATATATGCAGAGTAAAAGGATAATCCCTCCGTACCAGTGCATTGCCTGATATATTAACTCAAGTACTAGGCACGAACAAATGGGCTCAATTCTGTGCTCATCCTGGTGAGTAGTAGTAGTAGTAGTAGTACTAGGCAATGCAGTTGACGGGTGACCCTGACGAGCGGCGACCGAGGGAATTGAACCGTGCTCGGCATGGTAGGTAACGTTGTCTAGTTACTAAAGCATCCCTCCGTTGTTCATCCGTAGTCATTATGGACCGGGGACATGAGGGGAATTTCCTAGGGCTGGAATTCTGGCCGCCAGACATTTCGACTTGAAACGCTGAGGCTCGACTGGTTGGGGTTGCCTAATGTGCGTACCACGCACGCCACCGAAGGACACGAGCCCGATTTTTTTAGGATCAACACGAGCCAAGGTCTGGCTGGTACGCCGTTGGGTCCTACCATTCGAGAATACAAAAGGAACCTTTTAAATTGCCGAACGAATCTATGTGTATTACAATACCCGTATTTTCCTTGCAAATACTAATCTCAACGTGGTAATTGATTTATGACGAGTTGTTGAATTAGAGTGAGTTTGTGATATAGTGATCTCAACATGGATTTCACATTTCATGGTATCCCTAGTAAGTTTTCCAATGCAAATTCAAATTTAAAAGATGAACAATATGGAGGTGAGAAAACTCTGTATGTATCAAGCATATGATCACACACACACACACAGACACAGACGCACGAACACAACAAAAATCCAATAAGTATAGTGCATCTATTTTTTCAAACCATGCATGTATGACACGAATTCAAAAATACTCCTTCTATTCCTAAATATTAGTCTTTTATAGAGTTCACCAAGTGACTACATACGAAGCAAAATGAGTGAATCTAGACTCTAAAATATGTCTATATACACCCATATGTGCCAGTCCATTTGAAGCCTCTAAAAAGACTAATATTTAGGAACGAAGGGAGTAAAATGTAAGACATCCATGGTCCTCAGTTCAATATTTAAAATGAACATGAAACTGAAACATGAATATTAAGTCTAGTACTACAGTACATGCAAATGTTGTGTTTAGCCGGAGGTATGATTGTCGGCGGTCAACCCCTCAACCTTAGATAAAATTGTGGAGCTCTGTTTAGGGTTGTTTAGATTATATTTGTCCCCACCCTCCCAACCACCGATTGGTTGTGCACCCCCACCCCTCCTCCTCGGGAGAATATAATGTGCCCCCATACCTTAGATTCTATATGCCAATACGAGTTGCTTGGAGCTTGTAGATCTGAGATATAGCAGCTCACATGATGTGTCTTAATATTTTTGCAGGAAACCTTGATGAGTTTGAGAATTGCACACAATTTGTACAAAAACTACTTAGATGCCCTTTGATCCCATATCCAACGACCTCGAAGCTCGTATCACCGTAGCATCTAAGATGAAGGAGGACATCATATTCTCCTGTATGTAAGAATATCATGTGCTACCACACCTTAGATGCTTTGGTGATACAAGCTCTTCGGAGGCGTTGGATTTGTGACCCAACACCTCCTCGGTGGTTCGAATGGTTTTTTTGTAGAAAAGCCCCAAAAGAGTTCGGCCACTGCTTACAAGCACAAAGACTGGTCAGATGCCATTGGATCTCAGATCAAACGACCTCCAAGCTTGTATCACCGTAGCATCCAAGGTGTGATAGCACATTATGTTTTCTCGCACGGGAGGGTATGAGGTGCTCCCACACCGTAGATTCTATGGTGATACGAGTTCACTGAGATCTAATGGCCCACAGTAGGAGGTTTGAATGTTTTTGCAATATACGGATGATAGAGTTTGGGAAATGCGCAGAAAGTACAAGTACTACGGATGTGCCATCTGATCACTGATCATACGACCTAGATGCTCATATCACCGTAGCGGGTAATTAAGCTACGGGGAGCACCTAATATGAGCACCGGGGAGCCGTTGGATCGCAGATGCAGCGGCACACATGAGGCCTGAATGTTTTATTTGCAAAAAAACCTTTGGAGAGTTTGGAAATTGTGCATAATTACAAAGACTACTCCCAAGCCATTAGATCTCACTTCCAATGGTGTAAAAACTCATATCACCATAGTATCTAAGCTGCGGGGTGGATGTGATATTCTATGTCGCTGTCATTTTTGTTTGTAAACTTGCAAAATACGTGTAACTCGTGCCTTTACTTGTCTAACCGCGCAAAGTGTTTGTTCAAAAAAACCATCCTACACTGAAATATCGGAACAACACACAGGGGTCCCACTTGTCATTAATCAAATTTGGACCTAAAACTAACAAATCTGAAAGACGAGATTCGAACTGGCAACCTGGACTACAAAGTGTAAGTCGATAGCCTGAAAAAACAAACGGTTGTTGGCTTTGTCCCATAACTTGATTTTATACAGTACTTGCGTCGAGTAGAGTAGAGGGAGTGCCTCGTCAACACGTGCATGACCATTGTCTCACTTACTGGTGGGTCCCAGGTCTGCGATCTCAATCTCTCTTCTCTCCATCGTATAACCTTTGCACGGGCACACACGAAGAGCAGCGCTAGCTTGCCGTGGTGTTATTACAACTAAAAAAAATCTTGGAAAATATAAGAATCTCCTAGAACAAGAGACATTGTGGCTGGTCGAGACGGAGCTAACCACATCTATCCTCTGTGCCACGTTTGCATGATGAAACTATGTGGCTAGTGTGGTGTTTTCGACCGACTGGCTGGGTCCCAAGGTCGAACCACAGGTACTATGTCTGATACAGTATATTTTTACACGCACATTTTTCCTCCGTGTCGAGATGTGGCACATGCTACCACGCGGTTTCGGGGTCCTCCCGGGTGGTGCATGGATATATTCTTCCTGACGTGGGACGCCCTACTGCGCGTTTTCTATGTCCTCCTCAGTCATAGCACCGAAGCAAGTAAATGAGTCGTCAAATCACGAAAGACCACCTTTCCCGCCGAGTACATCAATGAAGCACGGTGGCTAGCTAGTTGGGCTAGTTCGACCGATTAGCTAGGCCGCCGCCACATTTGTTTTTTCACCCCTTTTTTTATCTACTTGCCGGCACGTAAAATTAAATATCCACCGTGGCGTTGCTCTGGTGTTTTGGTGCGACAGGATTTTTAATTTTTTGATTGATGGGAGTAGGCACGGCAGCAATTAGTCACGATGACTCCACCTATAAAAACCCACTGCTCCCTGATGTGAGAAGTCGTCGACTGGTGTTTTACCATGGTGAAAACCAAAAGATTCCCCGCTCCCTCCGCCTTCCCGTAGATTGCATTGCCTTTCAGCCATTTCGCCCCCTTTGCTTCCTCTCCCCATTGCTTCTACCTGGTGCCATGTCGGCGCAGCAGATCACGAAGTCCAAGGTGAGGCTCCTGACATAGGAGCTCCATGCCAAGGATGCGGAGCTCAGGGCCAAGGACGTGGAGCTCCGTGAGCTCAAGGAGGAGAGGAGTGCCATGCTCCTCCACTATGTGTGGGAGTTCACGGAGCTTCAAAAGCGGCAGGCGTCCACCACAAAGATGCTTCAGGCGTCAGCGGCGTTGCTACAGAAAGCGGGAGATACGATAGGCCGTCAGGGGAGCCGGCTAGAACGCGAGCGGGCCGATCGTGACGAGGTCCAGTATCGCCTAAGCCACTTGGTGAACCAAGTTTCCATGCACGTGTTGCAGTTGCGTGATGCCTACCGTCGTGCTAGCGCGACGATGCCAGCCGTCGGGCTAAACCCGTTCGACCACCTGGTCGACTTCAATGAGCTGCGGCTTCCTGACCTGGTCTCCTTCTTCACCTATATCTCCGAGGAGCTGAGCCGTCTCCGCGCGATGGTGGGGGCTGAGCTGGACAAGGACGGGTTGCAGGCTGTCGTCGCTGTTGCCAGGCGAATCCTTTCAGGGCTCCATCACCAAAATCCATTCGTGACATTGGACGCCGTCTTTGACGAGCGGGCTCCCATCGACCGGGAGCGGGCTCTGCGGGCGGTTGCACCCTGCATCACCAACGTCGTGCGCCTCGAGAAGTAGAGGGACTTCGGTGGTGTTTAGGCGCCCTCTGCATGGGCATGTCCATGTCTCGACGCAACATGACCGTTGGATCAAACTCAGAAACTCAGACAGTGCAGATCAGTCACTGTAGCACAAAGCGTGTGGGTGTGTTTGGTTGCATTCTCATCTCAATATAGTTGTTTCCTCTTCGTGTATTTTTGTCAACCTACTAGTGTGGACTCATGAACCCTTCATGCACTCTGCCAAACACCCAAAAGTGGGTCGAGAAGGGAACTTTTGCTCCCATCCTGTGCACCCTTCATACACCCTACCTAACACTATTCATGCTTCATATGATTCATGTTTCATGGAGTACTGTAGCACCGTACTCTCCGTGCGCTGTGGACCTAGTTCTGTTAACATTGATCTCACCATTCATTCTCGACCGGACAGTCAAAAAAGCGGTACTATGTTACATATAGGAGTAGTTGACATGCGCACAACATCATTTGTTATAGTCATATCTTACTACACTAGCAACAAGATTGTGTAGTACTGACGTATGAACCACTGCACATGCCTAGTAGTAGGAGCACTGTGTATGTTCAAGTGGCTATCGTGTTTCGCACTCCTCTGTCGTGTCATTTTTTTCTTCAGAAAAACAGTGGACACGCTCTACCGTGCGAATCCTCCCCCAGCCATGCACTAAATTACTCACTTTCGCCGACGTGTGGGACAGCCAGCACCTCGGTCCACCAGCCATGCACTAAATTACTCCATAGTAGAGTGACGGTAGACTACCCCGATCAAACCGCCGCAGTAATGCCCAATGAGCCATGAAATCACAAAACCCCCTCCTTTCCAGCAGTAAGTTGGACGGACGAAGCAACCATGATTTCACTCTTCTCTCTCAGCTTCCTCTCTTGAAGAAAACCCCCACTCGCTTTGCTTCTCCCTCATCTCGTTCCTCCTTTCACTCTTCTCTCTTAGCTTCCTCTCTTGGATGGACGTCGGAGCACCGGCCGACGTGATGTCTATGGCTCTGGCCAAAACCATCGAGGCTCATGGTACGGAGAAGTGCAAGAACCCCTCCGAGACTACCGTAGACAAGCTCAAAGCCATCGCCCTGTCCAAGCCCCCCTCTCCGGGAACCCTCATTATGCAAGTCCAGGTAATGTCTCTTGTTGATGATCTTTTTCTCGATCTTGATCATGTTTTTTCATCTAACACGCATTACTAGTATTGGTAGTACAACTTTCTGGGTGATCTTGCATGTGATTTTAGTGTGCCAAATGACGGTTCTAAATTCCTCTTTTGACCAAAACATGCGAGAGGTTGACACTGATTTCTTATAGATTACTTTCAACTACTCCCTCTGTCCCAAATTTCTTGTCTTAGATTTGTCTAGATAAGGATGTATGTAATACTAAAATGTGACTTGATACATCTGTATCTAGACAAATCTAAGACAAGAATTTTGGGACGGAGGGAGTACTTTATGAACATCAATGCTACCTTTTAAGAGGGTATATTTGCCTCAGTAACTTGTGTTATGGATATTGCATGTAATCCCTCTGCTCTCATGCATTTGAAGACATGTTCTAGTGTCTTTGTTCACTCATTTCTGTGCATATATGTAGTCATATATGGAGTATAATATCGAAAATCATCTTATATACCGAACGGAGGTAGTAATAAAATATGGTTTATGTTTGAATTAGAATCAGGTCCGCGGTGGAGATGAAGTTCTCAAAGTCATGCCGTGTGAACTGGAAGACCTGATGATGAGTTCTACTGCTGAACTATCCAGCTGCTGTGTCCTTGTCGCCACGTGTCCTGAACTAGTGTTTTCCTGTAGCATTGTTGTCAGGCGTGTTCTCGAGGTTGTACTTGACCACAACAATTTCCTAGATGTGCCTTCGATTACGAATGGTGTGGTTATTGTAAAGCTTCCCGACAAATCTGATGCGGCATGTCTTCATCATCATGCTTATGAGTGGAAAGACCACTCTGTTAGGTCCTCCAAGGTTGAAAAGATGGTGATGGTGCATGTAGACATCTCACACGAAGTCCATGGCCTAGTCAGTTATGCGGGGTTCATCCCGTAGGTCGGTGGCAAGAAATAGTCTGCAGAGTTTAGTTAGTACAACTTTGCTTGTCTATAGTAAGTACTATTGTTCAGTACTTGATTTGTGTTTGTGAACCATGTATTGTTTATTAGTACTGCCGCTTTTGGTGTGTGGTCAGTCCTGAGAACGGTCTATGTTAATGCCTGTCCACTCAATTCAGTATGTATATTTTGAAGTATCCAGATCATATTTTTTGTGAGGACGGTTTATCAATTATGGTTACACTCCAATATCTGTATGCATTGCAGGGTTTATCGCACCCACCAGGATTTCCAGTCCCATGGATGTTCGGTCCATACGATTTGTCACGACCTTTGGACTATCCTGCTTGTGGGAATAGGTGCCCTTGCATGCCACGCATAGTTGGACGATCAATCTTCTGTTTAGTACTTCAACATAGTGATTTCCTGGTAAGTATTCACTCATGTCACATCAAGCAAATATTATTGATTTACTGTCTAAATCTTATTGATTTAATGTCATGTTTTCTCTCTTTTCCTGCAATTTTACGATGCAGGTTTTGCCATGTGACATTCATCACAGAATAAACCGTTTGGTTTGCTCTACGACGGCTATTTTTGCAGGTTTCACTTCTTATATCGTGTCAGTAACGGAGGCACTGTCCATAACTTATATTACTGGAAAAAATTGGATCAGTTTGTTGTCTGAGTACAAGCTGAATCCCTATGATGAACTGCAGTTTGGTTTAACAAAAACGCCACAATTATTCCTTCTCACGTTTAAAAGAAATGAAGAAAAAAACTGGATCACGGTCACGGATCCTAGTAAAGTTAGTAAGCTGATCATAGCAGACCAGACACGATCGCCGCTGTCTCGCACAGATCGAGCACCGGTAGTTGCTCTAGCACTGACAGCGGCAGCAGCTCAGTCTAATCCAGCTGAGGATTGGGCACCGACCGCATCAGCGGATCAGTCTGATCTACTAGAGGATCGGGCATCGACACCGGCACCTGCTCCGACACCGACACCAGCTCTACAAGGAGCACCATCTCCGGCAGCAGCAGCGGCTTCAGCTCCTGCACCAACACTTGCACTTGCATTTGCTCCGGCCCGTGCAGTTGCACCGGCAACAGACTGGGCTGCAGTCCGTACTTCATATACCAAAGTCCTTACAAAAACCGACATGTCCACCTTCTTGGTAAGCATTGGCCGCCCAAGTGCTTCGTTCTTTTTTCTTTCCATGTTGTTTCACATGATTCACTGTGTTGATCTAACTGTTTGGGTATGTCTTCTTGTTTGCAAACAGAGAATTCCTAGAGCAACGAGGGAGTCGTTCAACAATCCGAGCGACCGCGGCCAAGTTTCTCTTACCATGCATAGCCTTGGTGTGAATGAACCTGCTCAATATACCGTAAGTGCAAAGGATGGTCGCATGATGATTGATGTTAAAGGATGGTCAAGGTCCAAATCTAAATAATATCTTGTTGTAGGGGATGATGTCAAAATCGAACTTTCTTGGCAAGGAGAGCTGGTCCAAATCAACTTTGAAATTCTTCAGTAGCAGCACGCAACTGCCGAACTGACCTATCCTCCGAGAGATCTTGATGTAATAATCTGACATGGTGAAACAAGTGTCCTGTGTGTATAAGTAGTACGACAGTATTATTTATCACATGGTATATCGTTGATAGAATTGCAACTCTGATTGCTGGTTAGGAACTGTCGTTCGATTTCATTCCAACAGTTGTCGTGCTTTATTCAATTTTGCGTATTCGCCTTGCGACAGCATCTAAAACCAGCGCCGTACCGATCGCTTGCAATATGAAAAGCGCTGAGGTAGAACACATGGGCCCGCAAACATGCAGGGTCGGCCTGCGGCCCAAAGTCTAGAACCGTGAGCCTATCTGAGTATTATATTCTCAGCTGAACCCCCATAAAAAAAATCTGAACCCCCATAATGCCCATGTGTTGCAGAGGGAGTATATTTCTCGGCAAGGTGAGCCTGTGATATAAAAGATTTGTATATTTCTTTACAGAGGGAGTATCTCTCTGTTAAAAAATATATTTATGTGTAACTAGTTACTCCTGTCTTTCTACTTCCTTTTGCTGATATGTGGGGCAACCGGCAACGGGGTCCATGTGCCATATGCACAAATTAGAGTGCACAACTTCACGGTAGACACATCCCGGTCGTAGCGTCGCAGTAATGCCCAATGAGCGATCAAATCACAACCCCCTTTCCAGCTTTAGCAGTAAGCTGGACGGACGAAGCGGCAATATTTCACTGTGTTTGAATCCCCTTCTCCCTCGTCTGCTTGTTCAGAGAAAACCCCCTCTCGGCGATTGCATAGGGTTTTCTCATGGAGAACCAGGTATGAATTCTTGGTCGCAGGTAATCCTAGGATGGTAGCCGCCGCCATTGATGCATTTTTCTTCCTACTGGATCTAGTGTGTTTCATTTGCAGTGCCCAAAGTGTGAGTACCCTACAGGTTTCTGCGCCCTCGGCGAGACGCCACACTTGTTCCTTCTCATCCTAACACAACATTTTGAAACGCGCACAATATGTTCCTAGAATCCTCTTTTCTATCCGGGATGGTGGGGGTTTTTTGAACATGCTGTGTTCTCATATTATTTTTCCTGCAGTGTATTATTTGCTCTGCCAGAACACCCGTACTCAAGATGCTCGGCCTTGCCATAACTGAATACACTAGTTTAATGGTCACAGTGAATACAAGCCATGGATATAAGTTCCGAGTTGGGTTCATGAACCAAGAAGATCGCTGCTTTTTTATGGTCGAACTTGGATAAACTTTCTCAAGTGTTACGGACTAAAAGTTGGTGCACGAATGTTGATGGAAATAGAAGAACCTGGTCTCATCTTCACTGTGATCTTCCACCCCGACATCGTTCCAATTGTTCATCCATGTTAGTTTTGTATCTGGTTCTTGTTTGTTGCCTCGATTACTTCTTAATCCACCTATTCTGTGTAACTAATCACAATTTAACTTTAGAAGTAGCAAAGAATTTCTCACGAAGATGCTACTTCTAACTAATATTTTCTTATAATTGGTGGCACGTGTAAGTTTTTTCAGAGTTAAGCAGTCTGCTTGTTTGTTACTCTGTAATAACTCGGATGTTACTAATGGCACTGAAGTTGAGTGGATCGACATCCACAAGTTCCTACACTTTATTGATCGTCTTGAGATCCTTGTGGGGCGTTTCAATGGTGGAAGGCCACGTGGGATATGTGTGCCACTGCTGCACTCGTTGAACAGGTCCAACTGTGTCGAGAAACTTATGGTATGAGCTGTTTTCTATTATATATGTTGTTCATAAACTATTGCTTATACACAGTTTTACAGTTGTGCTCTTCTTGAAACAGGAACTACCGAGTTCTATTGTTCCTATACAGATGCCTGACCATGGTCGGGTCAGACTTGTGCTTGTTCACAACATGATGTTTATGTCGACCTACTCAATTCCCCTTGGAGGTGAAAAGATACTTATTCATGGGTGGTCTCAAATAATGAAGGCCCGTCCATCTTGGAGAATAGGGCAGAAGATTATATTTGTGCTTTTCCATGGCTCTAAAGCGAATATCATGTTTATTGACCACGTTGTGAGATGAAGCCGCTTTCAGAAGGTTGTGGATGTGTGGGGTGGCACCTGGGCCTTGTCCTGGGGCTTGGCGGCCTCACCCTTGGTTAACTGTAGGCAAAGTAGCACTGTTCGAGGCGTGCTTTGTACGGTTGAACCTGTATAAGTAGTCATACTGCTTTCAGCTTTGGTTGTTAAGTGCCCCTGGTGGTTTCAGTTAAGGTTGTTAAGAACTCCTGCTGCTTTTATAGTCTGTCGTGTTTCTTCAGTCCTGTCTTCCCCTAGCCGCCAAAACCAAACCAGCGCCGGCGGGGCCCCCTTCTTCCACCTCCCACGGCTGGCTGCGCCTCAGCACACGCATCGCCGCCCCACCGTCTCCAAAATCGTTAACACCGACGTCCTCCGTGTGCTTTGGTGCGCTCGACGCGCCGCCGCCCTCTCACATTGTTAACATGCTCAACAAACAACAGGAATCGTCAGAAGTACGTGGAGAGGATGACAGTAGAGGCCCACCATGTCAGCGTATGGAAAAATAAAATGCTTCCTCCTGGTGTTTTCCTGACATCTGGGACCCACGACATTGTGAGCGTATATAGTCAATAGACAAGAGAACAACACAAGATCGGCGGACAACTGGGACGTAGCTACTCGAGCAGTTTTTTTTGTTTGGTATTGTTGAGACGGAGTAGGATTTGAGCTGGGCTGTGGCCCGTCTAGCCCAGGCTTATATTTTATGTTCACCATGTGACCAGCCCAACTATTTTTTCTTTGTGAAAATGAGCCTAGTTTATTTTTTCTGAAGAATACCCAATCCAGGCCTACTTATTTTTCTACGCCCTGATGGGCTGCAACTCTTTCAAGATGCCTGCAAATCTTGAAAGTAATGTGAAATGGGTTGTAAATATAAAAACAAATGACAAATTGGCAATTACTTTATAATTTCTGAAATTTTTCACATTTTCAGATTCCTATTTCACTGGGCATTAACCTAATTTAAATATATCTTCAAAGTACTTTAAATCTGGCTCGACATTTCGGTATTAAAAATAGTTTGGAACCCACAGAAATATGTGAAATTGGCCCTGGCCAACCAAAAAGACGACTGCAATAAATTGCATATGAAGTTGCCATGAGCTATATATAAATTATTAAAAAAAGAGGGAGTGGTCTGACTTGTGGGCCTGTTTAGTTGACTCGTATGCAAGATTTTTTTAGTTATTATATACGTCAACAAACGATTCTAGCAGACATAACTGTTGGATGTCAATCCAACGGCCGTCGTGTTTCTTCAATCTCTGATCTTCTTGCTCCAACCACCAAAGCAGCGTCGGCGGGACCGCCTACTCCTGCCTCCCGTGGCCGGCTGTGCTGCCGCGCAGGCCTCAGCGCCCCCTACTACTGCCACCGCTGGTCAGGGCATCCCTCTACTCACCCACACCCCCTGTTATTCTGCGGCGACGGCAGCCTCACACCGCAGCCGAACCGGTGAACCCTCGTACTCCTCTCCGCGCGGGCTTCCACTGACGCGTCTTCCTCGGCACCGCGTCGTCCCCTTCCTAGGCCTCACCGTCGTCCACCACCGTGGTGCTCTCGGCGCGGCGTGGTCAATGTGGACAACGACCGACTTCCATCGGAAGAGTACTGTACGTGGAGAGGCTGACAGCTGGGTCCACGGAAGTCGCAAGGAAGTGCCTCCTTATTACGCAGAAAATAATTATTCCTCCACCTGACAGTAGGGACCCACCGGATGGGCCACCAGTATTTCGTGAAAAAAAATGTTTCCCCTGACTGCTGGGACCCACAGGACGGGCCACCATATTTCATGAAAAAACGTTCCCCCCGCTGTCAGCTCGGACCCACCGGAAGTGCCTCCTTATTACGCACAAAAAAATGAATACCCCCCTGCTACCTGGGACCCACCTTGGTGGGAGGCTGACTTGTGGGCCTACTAAGTTGACTGGGACGGAGGCCTTTGTCAACTTTAGTCAATATATGAACGATTATAGCTCCAGTGACCGTACTATCGGCGTTCTGGGAATGGGGGTCCCCAGACTTGCCTGCCTGCGGCCTGCGGCGTGGCTCAAAGGGGGGCCCAGCACGGCCCATCTTCACCAACACAGACCCAAGACCCTCGCGAGGGGCCAAGCCTCGCGGGGCGGACAACGCGGAGCTTCTTCAGGCACGACCTCATCAGGCTGGCTCGCGAGGAGGCGGAGAAATCAAGGCGGGGTACCTCACAAGGTGCCCGTGACGCAAGCCATGACGACCAAGGGCGCCAGTTGGGTGCCAGCCCGCGCAGCGTCCTCCTTCCCTCTTTGGTGCAAAGGGAGCAAGCGCAGCCACGGAGTACCGAGGCATCAGGTTGCCATTTCGGTGCAACAAGACCAAGACCAGGAGGACTGCAAGACGGAGGTCATTGTGGAGCCCAAGACGGCGTCACCACCAGAGCTTTGTGCAGGCGAAGACTACTTTTGTCAGGATAGCTAGTACTAGTTGTCCCCCTTCAAATTATCCCGCCATTGTTGGCTCCCTTCCCGCTCAATATTTGGGAAGAGGACCAGGGCCTCTATAAATAGGACCAACCACCCAAAGAACACGGGGGACGAAGGACGAGAAAAAGAGAAGAGAGAGAGAGAGAAGGGTGACTGAACTCCTCCCAGCAGTTCATCGCCCCAGCCAAGAGCAGACCCTCGCGAGGCTGTTCTTCCTTGTGTTGTTCATCACCGCCAGCCCAAGAGGCAATCCACCACACCACACACTGGAGTAGGGTATTACACCACAACGGTGGCCCGAACCAGTATAAACCCCGTGTCATTCGTGTTGTTCTTTCCATTGCTTAGATCTTAGCGAGGCGGAGGGGTGCAGGTAGGTAGGAGGCGAGATCTCCGAGCGCACCCCAGTGTTCGAACCTCAAGGGTCTGCCGGAACCCGAAATTCGACATTTGGCATGGCAGGTAGGGGTGCGCCAGAGTTTTCTCTTCCGCCACCGCCACGGCCTGCCTCGCAATGAGTAGCGCGTCGCCCGCTCTGGCCGCCGGCGCCAACACGGGGGCCAGGGGGCTCCGAGCCCTGGCCCCAGCCTTGCAACGGGTACGGTGGCTGGACAAGTTCAGGCCGACGACGCCGCCGCGCTACGGCGGCGTGAAAGATCCGCTGGCCTTCTTGCCGGCGAGCGAGGAGGCCCCCCTCGAAGCTGGAGGCGACGATAGGGTCATGGCCAACTGGCTCCCCATGGCCCTCACCGGCGCTCCGCGCCCATGGCTGCTCCACCTGCCGGAAACCTCCGAGGCCTCTTGGGAAGAGCCCCGTAGCCTCTTCCCCGCCCATCGCGCTACACCAACACCCCCGGTCGTCGCGGCCCTCTTGGGCGGCTCGCAGGCGCCACCTACAAGTAACCACATCAAGCCGTTCATCCGCCGGGTCAGCGCCGCTTCCACGCGGCAGGAGGCTCTCCCGGACCGGGCGGCGTCCAAGGCCGGCCTGACCTTCAGCTCGGAGGACCACCCCTCCAACTCGGCCTGCTCGGGTGCGCTCCCCATGCTATGCACCCCAACCATCTGCCAGGTGGCTATCACCAGAACTCTCATCGATGGCGGTGCGGGCCTCAGCGTGCTCTCGGTCAAGGCCTTCAACCTCCTTTGCATACCCCTGGAGCGGCTACAACCCAGCCGGCCCTTCTCGGGCGTTGGGGGCGGATCATCCAGCTCCTTGGGACAGATCCGGCTCCCAGTAACCTTCGGCACCTACGACAACTTCCGCACGGAGCTGGTCGACTTTGACATCGCCAAACGGGCATCCAAGCGGTTACCTCAGGAGCCTGGCGTTTTCGAGGAGCGGCTCTCCAAGCCCTCAGTCCTGCCGTCATTGTCAACACGAGTCAGCCATGGGAGGAGCTCCCCCAGCCACTTGCCTCAGGAGCTCCAGCCTGTGGCCCGGCCTCAGGAGCACGCCTGCTCCTGACGATGGAACCTCAGGAGAGATGCTGGATCACGGAGCTCCGGAGTTACTTAACACAAGGGACCCTGCCGGAGAAGGAGGAGGAAGCGGAGCGAGTGGCACGCCAGGCCACGGCATACTGCATCAAGGATGGAGAGCTCTACCGGAAGCGACCAAACGATGTGTCCCTGCGCTGCATATCCAGGGAGCAAGGGAAGGAACTGCTGGAAGATATACACGGCGGAGACCGTGGACATCATTCATCGTCACGGACCCTCGTCGGCAAGGCGTTCTGCAGTGGGTTTTATTGGCCCACCGCACTCAATGACGCCGTCGAACTAGTGAAAGCTTGTGAGGCCTGCCAGTTCCATGCCAAGCAGATCCATCAGCCAGCAGGAGGCCTGCAGACTATCCCCCTTTCATGGCCGTTCGTAGTCTGGGGGCTGGACATCTTGGGCCCGTTTCCTCGGGCGCCTGGGGGCTACCGCTACCTCTACGTCGCCGTGGGCAAGTTCACCAAGTGGGCTGAAATAGAGGCTGTCCGCACCATTCCCGCGGGTTCCGTGATCAAGTTCATCAAGGGCATCGTGAGCTGGTTCGGGGTGCCGAACCACATCATCACGGACAACGGTTCGCAGTTCACCAGTAACCTCTTCAAAACATACTATGCTAACCTTGGAACGCGGATATGCTACGCTTCGGTAGCGCACCCCCGAAGCAACGGCCAGGCCGAGCGAGCCAACGCAGAGGTCCTGAGGGGTCTCAAGACCAGGACGTTCAAGAAGAAGCTGGAGGCTTGCAGCAGAGGTTGGTACGACGAGCTTCAGTCCGTGTTGTGGTCCATCCGCACAACCGCGACCAAGCCGATTGGAGAGACCTCGTTCTTCCTGGTCTACAGAGCCGAAGCGGTCCTCCCTCATGAGGTCAGACGTCGCTCCGCGCGGATCCTGGCGTTCGACGAGGCGCAGCAAGACGCCATGCGGGGGATGGACCTCGTGCTGGGGGAGGAACATCGCCGAGAAGCCACGCTGCGAGCGGCGAGGTACCAACAGGCACTACGGCGATATCACTGCCGCAACATCCGCCCCAGAACTCTCGAGGTAGGAGACCTCATGCTCAGGCAGGTTCTCTCCAGGGAGGGGCTGCACAAGCTCTCTCCCATGTGGGAGGGCCCGTTCAAAGTTGTTCATGTTTCCAGGCCCGGCTCCGCACGCTTGGAGACTCTAGAGGGGGTGCCGGTCCAGAACGCATGGAACATCCAGCACCTCTGGAGGTTCTACCCCTAAAAAGGCCCAGAGCCTGTGAAGAAGGCGAATGCCTGTGAAGCTGTCGCGTTTTGGAAAAGGCCCAGAGCCTGTGAAGAAGGCGAATGCCTGTGAAGCTATCGCATTTTGGAAAAGGCCCAGAGCCTGTGAAGAAGGCGAATGCCTGTGAAGCTGTCGCGTTTTGGAAAAGGCCCAGAGCCTGTGAAGAAGGCGAATGCCTGTGAAGCTGTCGCGATTTGGAAATGGCCCAGAGCCTGTGAAGAAGGCGAATGCCTGTGAAGCTGTCGCGCTTTGGAAAAGGCCCGGAGCCTGTGAACAAGGCCAACGCCTGTGAAGCTCGCCGCCCGTGACACTCTCACGTAATAATGAGTTGGGGCTGTACACGCCCCGGAGTCTCAGGAGCGCCGGCCTCAGGCCCTGGGGATCCCTCCCATGCCCAGTGGCAGCACTTAGCTCCGCGCTGGTGAGAAGACGTCGAAGATTAGTTTAGGTGCCGGACACGGCTTTTCATTTGCTTTCCAGTTGGTTTCTTCCTTCTCATTCGAAGTTTTATTGAAGTTGTTGCCGTCTTTGGCTTGTGGTTCTTCGACTTTTCACTCTCCTGCCTCGATTTCTCTTATGCAAGGCATCGCGAGGGGGGGGCTGCCGAGTGCCCTCGTGAGTGTTCCCATCCTAGTTGTTCAAAGGGTTCGCAACCTGGGTCCATTAGAGGAGCACCCCTCCAGTCCGTGCCCCACGGGCATCGCGACACGAACATGGGGCCTGGGTCGTTCGCCCCCCATGGCTGGGGCCGGGAACTATCCACACACGGGCATGCAGCCGGAAGGCGCGATAACGGAAGCAAAACGATGATTAAAAGCAATAACCCAAACACGCCCCCGCGGGGCTCCACACTACTGTCTTTTTTTACGCATGAAAAAAGGAAAAGAAAGAAAAGATCAGGTGCAGCTCGCCTCACACCGGCCTACAGGGAGGACTCGACCTGCCCCCGGGGCTCAGGAAGACTCCCTCTCACGCTTCACCGGGGCACGATGGCGGGCGGACACGCTACCACCCCCCAAGCAGATGCGACGGCGTGGAGGCTGATTGCGGCCACCGCTGGAAGAGTCGCTACCTGAAGAAGAACCGGAGAAGCTTGGGGAACCCCGAGCACCGCCAGTCACGCGAGCGTTGTCTTCTCCATCGTCGCCGGAGCTGGGCTCCTGGCCGCGGTTGTCGTCCTCGAGGCAGCACCCTGCGCGGCGACCATCTTCCCCAAACACCCTCACGTAGAGGGTGGCATCACCATCAAACTTGAAGTGCAGGGTGCAACGACGGCTCAGGCCATGCGCGCAGGCAAACGTCTGCCAACCGAGGGCCAGGGCCAGGCTCCCGGCTGCGGAGACCTCTAGTGAAACCCATGAGGCCCGGCTGCAGCAGCCATCGGCCTGAAGCCAGAGGCCGCCCGGAGTGCCGGCTGGGAGCTCGCCAAGGAGGAAGCGAGGAAGCGGAAGCTGGGTGCTAGTCGGCTCTGCCGACCACACGATAAACTCCGGTAGCACCTCTGCAACGCGAAAGCGCGGCCTAGGGGGACGCGCAACCGGAGTGCGCCCCCGGCCGCAGCGTTCCGCCCGCCGCCGCGCTGGAAATCGTCTCCACGGCCGCGGGGAGCAGCCGTGGTGGCCACAGGATGTTTGCGAGGGCGCCCTCGGCCGCGCTTGGGCGGGGGAGAGGCAGGCTCAACCTGGTGAGCCTTCCCCTTCTCTGCGGCCGAGAACTTCTTCGACGGGGCCATGAAGAAGAAGGAGAAGCAAGGGGGGATGAGCTGGAAGGGCGTGCACCGTTCCATACTTATAGCCGGCGAAGGCCAACCGCCGACCTCCACGATCGCAGGTAATCATGACCCGCTTTGCATGCAGGGACTTGTCCAATCCGTGCAGTTACCGAGGCGCCATGGGGAAGTGGAGACGCCCACGTCCAATCAACCGCCATGCGGCGCCCAAGGCCGCAGGCTGTTAGGGCCCGCGTCGCTTCGCTCTTGCCCTTCTGCCTCCCTGCACGGCCAAGTCTAGGCGCGCCTTGGGCCCGGGGGCTACCGTCGGCGTTCTGGGAACGGGGGTCCCCAGACTTGCCTGCCTGCGGCCTACGGCGTGGCTCAAAGGGGGGCCCAGCACGGCCCATCTTCAGCAACACAGACCCAAGACCCTCGCGAGGGGCCAAGCCTCGCGGGGCGGACGACGCGGAGGTTCTTCAGGCACGGCCTCATCAGGCTGGCTCGCGAGGAGGCGGAGAAATCAAGGCGGGGTACCTCACGAGGTGCCCGTGACGCAAGCCATGACGACCAAGGGCGCCAGTTGGGTGCCAGCCCGCGCAGCGTCCTCCTTCCCTCTTTGGTGCAAAGGGAGCAAGCGCAGCTGCGGAGTACCGAGGCATCAGGTTGCCATTTCGGTGCAACAAGACCAAGACCAAGAGGACTGCAAGACGGAGGTCATTGTGGAGCCCAAGACAACGTCACCACCAGAGCTTTGTGCAGGCGAAGACTACTTTTGTCAGGATAGCTAGTACTAGTTGTCCCCCTTCAAATTAGCCCGCCATTGTTGGCTCCCTTCCCGCTCGATATTTGGGAAGAGGACCAGGGCCTCTATAAATAGGACCAACCACCCACAGAACACGAGGGACGAAGGACGAGAAAAAGAGAAGAGAGAGAGAGAAGAGTGACTGAACTCATCCCAGCAGTTCATCGCCCCAGCCAAGAGCAGACCCTCGCGAGGCTGTTCTTCCTTGTGTTGTTCATCACCGCCAGCCCAAGAGGCAATCCACCACACCACACACTGGAGTAGGGTATTACACCACAACGGTGGCACAAACCAGTATAAATACCGTGTCATTCATGTTGTTCTTTCCATTGCTTAGATCTTAGCGAGGCGGAGGGGTGCGGGTAGGTAGGAGGCGAGATCTCCACGCGCACCCCAGTGTTCAAACCTCAAGGGTCTGCTGGAACCCGAAATCCGACACGTACGATGTCCATCCAATGGCCGTAGTGCTTCTTCAACCTCTGGTCTTCTTGCTCCAGCCGCACAAAGCAGCGCCGGTCGTGCCGCCTGCTCCGGCCGCCCGTGGCCGGCTGTGATGTCGTGGAGGCCTCACCACCCCCTACTACTCCCACCACTGGCCAGGCCATCACTCTAGCACCCACACCCCCTATTATTCTACGGTGACGGTAGCCTCACACCATAGCCGAACGAGTGAACCCTCATACTCCTCTACGTGTGGGCATCCACTACCGCGTCTTCCCCGGCTCCGCGTCGTCCCCTTCCTAGGCCTCGCCGTCGTCCACCGCCCTGGTGCTCTCGGCGCGGCGTGGTCAACGTGGTCAAGGAATGGCTTCCATCGGACGTGGACTGTACGTGGAGAGGCTAACAGCTGGGTCCACGGCCGCAGCAAGGAAGTGCCTCCTTATTACGCGCAAAATAATTATTCCTCCACCTGACAGCGGGGACCCACCGGATGGGCCACCGTATTTCACGAAAAAAGTTTCCCCCTGACTGCTGGGACCCACCAGCTACATCTTTGCACGCAAGGAAGTGCATCCGAAAAAAAACGAAAAAAAACGATTCGCCCCCTGACTACTGGGACCTACCAGCTACATCTTCGCATGCAAGGAAGTGCGTCCGAAAAAAACGATTTGCCCCACTGACTGTTGGGACCCACCAGCTACATCTTCGCACGCAGGGAAGTGCGTCCGGGCAAAAAAAATGATTCCCCCTAACTGCTGGGACCTAGTAGTTACATCTTCGCACGCAAGGAAGTGTGTCCGGGCAAAAAAAAACAAAACGATTCGCCCCCCCTGACTGCTGGAACCCACCAGCTACATCTTCGCAGGCAAGGAAGTGTCTGACAGTCGGGACCCACCTGGTCAAAGCGTACATAGCGTTGTCATTCTGGTCGCGAACGTGTACGTACATATATACTTGTCGATGTAGAGGCGCGCACGTAGCATGTACACACACGTACAGCGGCCAGGGTGCAAGAAAGAAAATACGGCCACGTACGCACATACGGGCAGGGCCTCGAACGCCTACTCGCGCATACGTATGGCCAGGGCTCGTGTACATGGCTGGGTCGGAATGGGGAAACAGCGTCGTCGTGGGCAACGAAATGCGTTGTGTTCATGGGGAGGCAACGGAATGCGTCGTGTTCATGGGAGGCAACGGAATGCGTCGTGTTCATCAGGAGGCAACGGAACGCGTGGGAGCCAACCGGCTGGGTTAGAACGGAATGCGTGGTCGTGTTCATCGGGTGGGCTTGGACGGAACAGGCGATGGAAACGAGGCTTGGCGTACCGCACAATGGAGGAAACGGACCTCCTACGTTCAGAACGGGGTCCTGTTGATCGGGAGGGGTCTGGCGTACCGCAAAACGGAGGAAAAAGACCTCCTACATTCGAAACGGGGGTCCTCTTCATCGGGAGGGGTGTGGCGTCCCGCAAAAACGAGGGAACAGACCTCCTACGGTCTAAACGGGGGTCCTGTTGATCGGGAGGGGTGTGGCGTATCGCAAAACGGACGAAACGGACCTCCTACGGTAGAAACAGGGGTCCTGTTCATCGGGAGGGGTGTGGTGTACCGCAAAACGGGACTCCACGGGACCTCCACGGGCTACCGTCGACCTCCTCCAGCCTCCACGGGCTCCTTGTTCATCCAGCCTCCACCGCGCGCTACTCCACCGGCTACTGTTACCACCCCTCCACGGGCACCCCTCCACCGTCTAACTGTTTCATCCAGCCCTCCACACCACGGGGTCCTATTCAACCACCCCTCCACGGGCACCCCTCCACCGTCTACTTTTCATCCTGCCCTCCACACCACGGGGTCCTGTTCATCCTCCCCTCGACGGGCACCCCTCCACCGTCTATTGTTCATCCTGCCCTCCAC
Organism: Triticum urartu; assembly: GCF_003073215.2. Taxonomy (NCBI): domain Eukaryota; kingdom Viridiplantae; phylum Streptophyta; class Magnoliopsida; order Poales; family Poaceae; genus Triticum; species Triticum urartu. Next base: position 217,844,639 of record NC_053023.1, on the reverse strand, counting down.
ACCACGGGGTCCTGTTCAACCACCCCTCCACCGCTCACTGTTCATCCCAGAGGCAGCATCGATCGGCTTCAGTTAGCAGCAGTAGCGAAGGAATCGCTAGATCGGGTTGAGTTAACATCCATCGATCGATCGCTCGGGTTCAGTAACGCGTAGCCTGCAGTGCAATCGCTCGTGTTCAGTTAGAGCCCAACGCCTTGCTCAGGTTCAGTTAGAGCCAAGGCCTCGCACACACACGTACATCTAGGAGAGAAACGCGCATCGCTCGGCCCCCGACCTCCCACCGTAACCGGGAACTCCCCGAAATTTTCCTCCCCCTCGCTTCTACCCCGGTTTTTTCCGTCATGGACGGCCCAAAGAATGTCATCCAGCTGCGTCTCCGGCCCGCCCAGGACGAAAAGCCCATTTTCTGTCATGATTTGTTGTCATAGAAGTAGGAGCCCACCACATCTATGATGATACGGGGTTTTGTCACAATTATCGTCCTAGAAGTGTTATATGTATGACAGAAAAAAAATTCGGTCGGCCCAAAATGTCACGGATGTGTCTTTTTTTGTAGTGGTGATATTCCTCGTAATAAGTCTGCTAGCCAATGCTTGGGTGAGTTTGATAATTTTATTGTTAAACAAGAAAACTTTAATGCTTATGTTGGTAGACAATTGAAACGTAATGCTTATATGATTGAACACTTGAGTGATTATATGTCTAGAGTTAAAGGTGAACTTAAACTTATTAGTAAACATGCTTCTATGGTTACCACCCAGGTAGAACAAGTGCTCAAAGCACAAGATGATTTGCTCAATGAATTAAGTAATAAGAAAAATGATAATGGTGTTAGAGTTGTGACTAGAGGGGGTAAAATGACTCAGGAACCTCTGTATCCTGAGGGTGACCCTAAGAGAGTTGAGCAAGATTCTCAGAGAACTAATGTTGATACACCTAGTCCTTCTAAAAAGAAGAAAAAGAAAAATGATAGGACTCTGCATGCTTCTAGTGAACCTGTTGTTGACACACCGGAGAATCCCAATGATATTTCTATTTCTGATGCTGAAACACAATCTGGTAATGAACATGAACCTAGTGATAATGTTAATGATGATGTTCAGGTTGATGCTCAACCTAGAAATAACAATGATGTAGAGATTGAACCTGTTGTTGATCTTGATAACCCACAATCAAAGAATCAACGTTATGATAAGAGAGACTTCGTTCCTAGGAAGCACGGTAAAGAAAGAGAACTATGGGTTCAGAAATCCATGCCTTTTCCTCCCAAACCATCCAAGAAAAAGGATGATGAGGATTTTGAGCGCTTTGCTGAAATGATTAGACCTCTCTTTTTGCATATGTGTTTGACTGATATGCTTAAAATGAATCCTTATGCTAAGTATATGAAAGATATTGTTACAAATAAAAGAAAGATACGGAAGCTGAAATTTCCAGCATGCTTGCCAATTATACTTTTAAAGGTGGAATACCAAAGAAACTAGGAGATCCATGAGTACCAACTATACCATGCTCCATTAAAAGAAACTATGTTAAAACTGCTTTATGTGATCTTGGAGCCGGTGTTAGTGTTATGCCTCTCTATTTATATTGTAGACCTGATTTGAATAAGTTGACACCTACTGAAATATCTTTGCAAATGGCCGATAAATCAACTGCTATACCTGTCAGTATTTGTGAGGATGTGCCTATTGTGGTTGCAAACGTTACTATTTTAACGGACTTTGTTATTCTTGATATTCCCAAGGACGATATTATGTTGATTATCCTTGGTAGACCCTTTTTGAATACTTCAAGGGCTTTTATTCATTGCAACAACGGCAATGTCATTTTTTCATGTTAATGGTAATGAGCATATGGTACACTTTCCGAGGAAACAAACTCAAGTCGATAGTATTAATTCTATTGAAAAAATTTCAACGATAACTATTGGAGGATTTGAATTCCCTCTTCCTACTGTCAAGAAGAAATATGATATTCTTATTGTTTTGGACATGCATATCCCCGTTCAGGTAACTCAGTGTTATTCGAAAATTCTCCTGTTTCATGCGATTCGGAAAGAGTTTGTTAACAAGACTTGATCAACCTTGTTAGTGGATTCCTTTTGATGAGCATGAGATGGATGAAGTTAGAAAGCACAATTTTCTGTACCCTCCTTTTACTTTCTTTTATTTAGATTAAATAAAGAAAAATAGTATTTTCTATCCGTTTTCTGAATTATCCTTGCAATAAAAAGTACCCTAAAAATAAAAATTCTCCAAACGTCCTGAAAATGAAATATGAATTTTTGTAGAATATTTAAGAATATCTGGCAATGAGAACACACCAGGGAGACCCACCATCTGGCCATGAGGGTTCAGGGTGCGCCCACCCCCCTGGGGCGCGCCCCCTGCTTCGTGGACCCCACGTGGGCCCCCTCCACTTATTCTAGCACCCACACACTCCATCTTCCTCTAGAAAAAATCATCCCGTAGCTCAAACCCATGTTCTAGCTCATCTTGCTGCCATTTTCGATCTTCTTGCTCAAAGCTCCATTCACAAAATTGCTTTGGGGGATTGTTCTTCGGTATGTGACTCCTCCAATGGTCCAATTAGTTTTTGTTTAGTGATTTATTTATCGCAAAGTTTTGCTGCTAAGGTGACCCTGTTCTTGAGCTTGCATGTCAAACTTATATGGTCAAAAGTAGTTTTAATGCATGATATAGCCTCTAGGCACTTGTGGGAGTAGTTTCTCTCAATCTTGTTGAGTTTGGTTCATTTCTATTTTGAGTCACTAAAAATTTCAAAAAAAATTCAGAGGGAGAAAATGTTGAAGAGGTTGTTGAGAGGTTCTTCGAGCCGAAGCTCGACGGATAAGAAAAATGAAGAGAATAAAAAGCCCAAATATAATATTCCTCACACTTCGGAGACCTCACCGACTTCCTCCATGACCAGCGCGAAAAGCACGTACCTCATATTGCCAGAGGAAATTTATGCATACTGGAGGCTGACACAAGTTCTAGAGCCTGAGTCAGAGCCACCGCTTGACCCTTATCGACAGTCTGTTTATCAGTGGGATCCGGAGGAGATCGCCAACCAGTGGCACCCCGAGGACACTCCTCTGTACACTAGAGAGAGTAGCTTCGATCCGTGGGCATAGACCAACTTAGGCCAAAACCATAAGCTTGGGGGAGTACGTATTTCTCACCGACATTACATTCTTATTCACACACTCATTCTAGTTGTCGATGCTCATACTTTTTCATTGTACTATCCATGCTAGCTTATTTTTCTTTTCTAAGCCTTCTTCTTGTGTGTTTGAAAACCCTTAAGAAAAACCAAAAAAATTAGTTGTAGCTTTTAGCTAGTTTACCTTCCATGCCTGTAGTAGTAGTAATTAAAAGAAAACCCAAAAAGATTTTTCGTTCTTCTTTTGCTTGTTGGGAGATTTCCCGTGTAAATAGTTTTTATTTCTTTTCTTTGGGGTCGAGAGGAGAAGACCATGATGAAAATGTTGAGTGGCTCCCATATGCATTATTTTTTATCTAACCAAGAGCCCATATTACCTTGTCTTCTCCCTTGTATTAAATGCTTGCAGATTCTAGCTTAGTCCAATGCACGTGCACTATTATTATTATTATTATCCACACTGTTCGGTCGTGCAAGTGAAAGGCAATAATGATGATATATGATGGACCAATTGAGGTGAGAGAAGCTTGTATGAACTCTACCTATCTTGTTTTGTAAATATGATTAGTTCATCGTTCCTGATTCAGCCTATTATGAATGAAACATGTTTGCAATGACAATTAGAGATTATAGTTGCTCATGACATGCTTAATTAGCTAGGAGTTTGTAATGGTTTACCTTGCGTGCCAACATGCTATTAAAATAGTTGTGATGTGGTATGATAGGGTGGTATCCTCCTTTGAACGATTAGAGTGGCTTGACTTGGCACATGTTCACGCATGTAGTTGAAACAAAATCAACATAGCCTCCATGATATTTATGTTCATGGTGAATTATATCCTACTCATGCTTGCACTCAGTGTTGGTTAATTTTAATTCATGTTCATGACGGTTGTAGCTCTCTAGTTGGTCGCTTCCCAGTCTCTTTCTAGCCTTCACTTGTACTAAGCGGGAATACTGCTTGTGCATCCACTTCCATAAACCTCAAAGTTATTCCATATGAGTCCACCATACCTTCCTATATGCGATATCTACCTGCCATTCCAAGTAAATTTGTATGTGCCAAACTCTAAACCTTCAAATGAAATTCTGTTTTGTATGCATGAATAGCTCATGTATCAACTAGGATTGTCTATATCTTCCATGCTAGATGGGTTATTCTCAAGATGAGTGGACCGCTCATCATTCACGAGAAAATGGCTGGTAACTAGGATGCCCAGTCCCATGCTCAAATCAAAATAATTGCAAACAAAACTTCCCCAAGATTGTTGTTAGTGGGAGGCACCCATTGTTTCGGACAAGCCATGGATTGATGCTTGTTGGTGGTGGGGGAGTATAAACTTTACCATTCTGTTTGGGAACCACCTATAATGTGTGTAGCACGGAAGATATCGAGATTTCTTGGTTGTTATGTTGACAATTAAAGTATGCCACTCAAAATATTATTTATCTCTATTTCGAAACTCGAGCTCTGGCGCTGCAAATCCCTGCTTCCCTATGTGAAGGGCCTATCTATTTACTTTTAGGTTGAGTCATCATCCTCTTATTAAAAAGCACCAGTTAGAGAGCACCGCTATCATTTACATGCATTGCTATTAATTTACATTGAGTATGACTGGATCTCTTTTACCTTGAATTACAATGTCTAGTCGGTCCTTGATCTTCAGGGGTGCTCTGCATTTATGTTTTGCGGTCTCAGAAAGGGCTAGTGAGATACCATCTTGTTATATCATATTATGATTGTTTTGAGAAAGTGTTGTCATCCGAGATTTATTATTATTGCTTGCTAGTTGATTATGCCATTGATATGAGTAAACATGAGGCCTAAATGTTATTGTGAATATGGTTTGTTCATAATCTTTCCTGAAAACTTGAATGTTGTCTTTACATATTTGCAACAACAAGATCAAACAAAGTTTCTAAAAGTTTTTCTTTATGACTTTCAGTTTGTCAACTGAATTTCTTGAGGACAAGAAAAGGTTTAAGCTTGGGGGAGTTGATACGTCTCCAACGTATCTACTTTTCCAAACACTTTTGACCTTATTTTGGACTCTAACTTGCATGATTTGAATGGAACTAACTCGGACTGACGCTGTTTTCACCAGAATTGCCATGGTGTTATTTTTGTGCAGAAATAGAAGTTCTCGGAATGACCTGAAAATCAACAGACACGCATTTTCGTATATATAAAAAATACTGGCGAAAGAATCAACACCAGGGGGCCCACACCCTGTCCATGACGGTGCAGGGAATCCCCTCCCCTGGGGCGCGCCTCCTGCCTCGTTGGCCCCCTGAGGCTCCACCGACGTCAACTCCAACTCTATATATTTGATACGTCTCCAATGTATCTACTTTTCCAAAAAGTTTTGCCCTTGTTTTGGACTCTAACTTGCATGATTTGAATGGAACTAACCCAGACTGACGCTGTTTTCAGCAGAATTACCATTGTGTTATTTGTGTGCAGGAACAAACGTTCTCGGAATGACCTGAAATTTCACGGAGCAACTTTTCAGAAAACATGAAAAATACCTGCAAAATATGAAGGCTAGGGGGCCCACCACCTCTCCATGAGGGTGGAGGCGCGCCTGCCCCCCTAGAGCGCCCCCTACCTCGTGGGCCCCCTGTTGCCTCTCCGACTCCAACTCCAACTCCATATATTGAGTTTCGGGAAGAAAAATATCAGAGAGAACAAATCATCGCGTTTTACGATACGGAGCCACCGCCAAGCCCTAAAACCTCTCGGGGGGCTGGTCTGGAGTCCGTTCGGTGCCCCGGAGAGGGGAATCCGTCGTCATCGTCATCATCAGCCATCCTCCATCACCAATTTCATGATGCTCACCGCCGTGCGTGAGTAATTCCATCATAGGCTTGCTGGATGGTGATGGGTTGGATGGGATCTATCATGTAATCGAGTTAGTTTTTATAGGGTTTGATCCCCAGTGTCCACTATGTTCTGAGATTGATGTTGTTATGACTTTGCTATGCTTAATGCTTATCAGTAGGGCCCGAGTGCCATGATTTCAGATCTAAACCTATTATGTTTTCATCAACATATGAGTGTTCTTGATCCTATCTTGCAAATCTATAGTCACCTATTATGTGTTATGATCCATTAACCCCGAAGTGACAATAATCGGGATACTTACCGGTGATGACCGTAGTTTGAGGATTTCATGTATTCACTATGTGTTAATGCTTTGTTCCGGTACTCTATTAAAAGGAGGCCTTAATATCCCTTAGTTTTCGTAAGGACCCCGCTGCCACGGGAGGGTAGGACAAAAGATGTTATGCAAGTTCTTTTCCATAAGCACGTATGACTATATTCGGAATACATGCCTGCATTACATTGACGAACTGGAGCTAGTTCTGTGTCACCCTAGGTTATAACTGTTACATGATGAACCGCATCCGGCATAATTCTCCATCACTGATCCATTGCCTACAAGCTTTCCATATATTGTTCTTCGCTTATTTACTTTTCCGTTGCTATTGCTATCATCACTACAAAATACCAAAAACATTGCTTTTACTACTGTTACCTTTTGTTACTGTTACCACTACTATCATATTACTTTGCTACTAAATACTTTGTTGCGGATACTAAGTTTCTAGGTGTGGTTGAATTGACAACTCAGCTGCTAATACTTGAGAATATTGTTTGGCTCCCCTTGTGTCGAATCAATAAATTTGGGTTGAATACTCTACCCTCAAAAACTGTTGCGATCCCCTATACTTGTGGGTTATCAAGACTATTTTCCGGCGCCGTTGCCGGGGAGCATAGCTCTATTCTTTGAGTCACTTGGAATATATATCTGCTTATCATTATGAAGAACTTGAGAGATCCAAAAACCAAGATCTATCCCTCAACTACGAGGGGAGGTAAGGAACTGCCATCTAGCTCTGCACTTGATTCACCTTCTGTTTTGAGTAAGCTTGCGACACCTATACCTGCTTCTGCTATTCGTTTCGATATGTCGCATGTTATTGATGATGCCACTTCTGCTATGCATGATACTTATGATGAAACTACCTCTATGCCTGATATTACTATGCCACTTAGTGATTTTCTTGATGAACAACTTGCTAGAGCTAGAGAAATTGAAAATATTGAATCTGATGATACTGATGAAAGTGATGATGAAGAATCACTTGTTATTCCTAAGGGTTATGTTTTTGATCAAGAAACTTCTTTAGCTATTTTACCTTGCAAAAATAGAAATGAACTCAAAAGGTTATTAGCTAAATGGAGTAAGCAATCTCTAAATGCTAGAATGAAATCTGACCCTGCTTTTGCTACTTCACCTATCTTTGTTACTGATAAGGATTATGAATTCTCTGTTGATCCTGATATAATTACTTGGTTGAATCTGATCCTTTTCATGGTATGAATCTGAAACTGTTGTGGCACATCTTACTAAATTGAATGATATAGCTACCCTGTTTACTAAAGATGAAAGAACTCATTACTTTTACATCCTTAAAATATTTCCTTTCTCATTAAAGGGTGATGCTAAGATATGGTTTAATTCTCTTGATCCTAGTTGTGTGCGTAGTCCCCAGGATATGATTTATTACTTCTCTGCTAAATATTTCCCTCCTCATAAGAAACAAGCTGCCTTAAGGGATATATATAATTTTGTGCAAATTGAAGAAGAGAGTCTCCCACAAGCTTGGGGGAGGCTTCTCCAATTACTTAATGCTTTGCCTGATCATCCTCTTAAGAAAAATGAAATACTTGATATCTTTTATAATGGACTAACCGATTCCTCCACGGATTACCTGGATAGTTGTGTTGGTTCTGTTTTCAGGGAAAGAACACCGGATGAAGCTGAAATTCTATTGAATAATATGTTGACAAATGAAAATAATTGGACACCTCCGAAGCCAATTCCTGAGCCTATTCCTAAACCAACTCCGAAGAAGAGGGGTATTCTATTTCTTAGTCCTGAAGATATGCAAGAGGCAAAGAAATCTATGAAAGAAAAAGGTATTAAAGCTAAAGATGTTAAGAATTTACCTCCTATTGAAGAAATACACGGTCTTAATTTACCGTCTGTTGAAGAAACATATAATCTTAATCCATTACCTATTGAAGAAACTCATGGTCTTGTTAACCCGACATAGGTAGTAAAGGTAAATTCTCTCTATAGATATGATAAAGCTGAAATCCCATTTACTAAATTTGCTAGCCCATGTTTAGATGAGTTTGATAAATTTATGGCTAAGCAAGAAGATTTTAATGTTTATTTTGGTAGAAAATTGAAATACAATTCAAATATTCTTGAACACTTGGGTGATTATATGGCTAATGTCAAAGGTGAACTTAAACTTATTAGTAAACACGCTTCAATGGTTACCACTCAAGTAGAACAAGTACTTAAAGCTCAAAATGATTTGCTCAATGAATTGAATAGTAAGAATAATGATAATGTTGTTAGAGTGGCTACTAGAACTGGTAGAATGACTGAGGAACCTTTGTATCCTGAATGCCATCCTAAGAGAATTGAGCAAGATTCTTAGAGAAATAATATAGATGTACCTAGTTCTTCTAAAAAGAAGAAAAAGAAAAATGATAGGACTTTGCCTGCTTCTAGTGAACCTATTACTGAAACACCTGAGAAGCCAAATGATATTCCTATTTCTCATGCTGAAACTCAATCTGGTAATGAACCTGAAGCTAGTGATAATGTTCATAATGATGCTCAACCTAGTAATGATAATGACATAGAAATTGAACCTGTTGTTGATCTTGATAACCCACAATCAAACAATCAACATTATGATATGAAATACTTTGTTGCTAGGAAACATGGTTAAGAAAGAGAACCATGGGTTCAGAAACCCATGCCTTTTCCTCCCAAACCATCCAAGAAAAAGGATGATGAGGATTTTGAGCGCTTTGCCGAAATGATTAGACCTATCTTTTTGCGTATGCGATTAACTGATATGCTCAAAACCAATCCTTATGCTAAGTACATGAAAGATATTATTACCAATAAAAGAAAGATACCGGAAGCTGAAATTTCCACCATGCTTGCTAATTATACTTTTAAGGGTGGAATACCAAAGAAACTTGGAGCTCCAGGAGTACCCACTATACCATGCTCTATTAAAAGAAACTATGTTAAAACTGCTTTATGTGATCTTGGAGCCGATGTTAGTGTTATGCCTCTCTCTTTATATCGTAGACTTGATTTGAATAAGTTGACACCTACTGAAATATCTTTGCAGATGGCTGATAAATCAACTGCTACACCTGTCGGTATTTGTGAGGATGTGCTTGTTGTAGTTGCAAACGTTACTATTTTAATGGACTTTGTTATTCTTGATATTCCCAAGGACGATAGTATGTCTATCATTCTGGGAAGACCCTTTTTGAATACTGCAGGGGCTGTTATTGATTGCACTAAAGGCAATGTCACTTTTCATGTTAATGGTAATTAGCATACGGTACACTTTCCAAGGAAACAACCTCAAGTTTATAGTATCAACTCTATTGGAAAAATGCCATCGATTATATTTGGAGGTTTTAAATTTCCTCTTCCTATTGTCAAGAAGAAATATGATATTCTTATTATTGGGGATGTGCATATCCCCGTTGAGGTAACATAGTGTTATTCGAAATTTCTCCGGTTCCATGTTATTCAGAATGAGTTCATTAACAAGACTTGATCAACCTTGTTAGTGGATTCCTTTTGATGATCATGAGATGGATGAAACTAGAAGGCACAACCTTCTATACCCCACTTTTACTTTCTGTTATTTATATTAAATAAAATGAAAATAAATACTTTTCTGTATGTTATCTGATTATCCGTGCAATATAAAAATACCTCGAAAATAAAAGTTCTCCAAATGCCCTGAAATTTAAATATGATTTTTTCTAGAATATTTGAGAATATTTGGCACCGAGAACACAGCAGGGGGGTCAACCACCTGCCCACGAGGGTGGAGGGCGCCCCTACCCCCCTGGGCGCACCCCCCTGCCTCGTGGGCCCATGGTGTCCCTCCTCCACTTATCCTTCCACCCATACACTCCTTCTTCCTCCCCCAAACACGAATATCCAGCTCAAGCACGAGTTCTAGCTCACTTTGCTGCCATCTTCAATCTCCTTGGTCAAAGCACCTCTCACAAAACTGCTTGGGGAGATTGTTCTTTGGTATGTGATTCCTCCATTGGTCCAATTAGTTTTTGTTTTAGTGCTTTATTCATTGCAATTTTTTTCTGCTTAGGTGACCCTGTTCTTGAGCTTGCATGTCAAATTTATATGGTTCCAAGTAGTTTTGATGCATGATATAGGCTCTAGGCACTTGTAGGAGTAGTTGCTATCAATATTATTGAGTTTGGTTTACTTTTATTTTGAAGTTACTAAAATTTTCAGAATTTTTCAGAAAATGATGAGGAGACTTTTAAGGGGCTCATCAAGCCAAAGCTCGAAGGAAAAGGCACCAAAGCCTAAGTATAATCTGCCTCGCACCGCGGAGGTTCGGGCGTGTGAACGGCCTTCCGATGATTTCTTGAGAGCAGCCGGGATTTATGAAGATTTTCATGAATTGGCTAAGAATGCAAGCCTCACCGCTTTCCTCCACGACCAATGCGATCAGTATCTCTTACTGAAAAATACCTTTGTGCAAAACTTTCATTTCCATTCTAGGAGCTCACCACCTACGGTGGAGTTTCATTTATATGATGAGCATAAGGAGATGTCACTTTATAATTTTTGTCAGGTTTGTTTAGTCCGTTTTGAGGGCAAGACAGAAGAACCACATCATGATGATGTGGAGGGGTTTATTGATACTATCACTGTAGGGGAAACAAGGAAGGTTTCCGATGCATGAATCACTAGCATACATTTTCCTGTTTTACGTTATTTTGCATTATTTGCTAGTCGTTGCTTAATTGGTCGCAGAAACTATGGAAACCTTAGTATCCCTGATATTATTATTTTTCTCCACGCTTTATATGGTGATAACTCTGTTAGTATGGACGGCATTATTGCCAAATGGTTAAGTCTGAACTGTACAAAGGGCCCCATCTTTGGAGGCATCTATGCTTCACGCCTAGCTGCACATTTTAACATAGCTATTAGGCATTATGAGAAGGAAGAAAAAGTGTTGCCTCGTGTTTATCTAGATTATAAAAGTATGGTGGCACATGATTTTATTGTTAAGAATAGGGAAGGAGAGCTTAAATATCAATTGTTCTTTAACAAACATCATCCTTCCCTATTCTTAACAATAAAACAAAAGAGGTCGAGAAAAGATGGTATGAACTCGACCTCTTTTGTTTTTGTAAATATGATTAGTTCATCATTCCTGATTCAGCCTATTATGAATAAACATGTTTGCAATGACAATTAGACATCATAGTTTCTTGTGTCGTGCTTGAATAGCTATGAGTTATAATGGTTTACCTTGCATGCCAACATGCTATTGAGATAGTTATGATGTGGTATGATAGGGTGGTATCCTCCTCTGAATGATTTAAGTGACTTGACTTGGCGCATGTTCACGCATGTAGTTGAAACAAAATCAACATAGCCTTCACAATATTTATGTTCATGGTGGATTATATCCTACTCATGCTTGCATTCGGTGTTGATTAATTTTAATGCATGTTGATGACTGTTGTCGCACTCTAGCTGGTCGCTTCCCAGTCTTTTGCTAGCCTTCACCTGTACTAAGCGGGAATACTGCTTGTGCATCCAATCCCTTAAACCCCAAAGTTATTCCACATGAGTCCACTATACCTACCTATATACGGTATCTACCTGCCGTTCCAAGTAAATTTGTATGTGCCAAACTCTAAACCTTCAAATAAATATCCTGTTTTGTATGCTCTAATAGCTCATGTATCAACTAGGGCTGTCTGTATCTTCCATGTTAGGCGGGTTATTCTCAAGAGGAGTGGACTCCGCTCCTCACTCACGAGATAAATGGCTGGTCACCGGGATGCCTAGTCCCATGCTTTATGCAAACTAAATCAAAATAATTGCAAACAAAACTCCCCCTGGGACTCTTGTTAGTTGGAGGCACTCGTCATTTCGAGCAAGCCATGGATTGATGCTTGTTGGTGGAAGGGGGAGTATAAACTTTACCATTCTGTTTGGGAACCGCCTATAATGTGTGTAGCATGGAAGATATCGCCATCTCTTGGTTGTTATGTTGACAATGAAAGTATACCGCTCAAAATAGTATTCACCTCTGTTTCAAAACCGAGCTCTGGCACCTCTACAAATCCCTGCTTCCCTCTACGAAGGGCCTATCTATTTATTTTTATGCTGAGTCATCATCCTCTTATTAAAAAGCACCAGTTGGAGAGCACCGCTGTCATTTGCATTCATAACCGTTAGTTTACATTGAGTATGACTTAAATGGATCTCTTTTACCATGAATTACAATGTCTAGTCAGTCCTTGGTCTTTAAAGGTGCTCTGCATTTATGTTTTGCGGTCTCAGAAAGGGCCAGCGAGATACCATCTTGTTATATCATATTATGATTGTTTTGAGAAAGTGTTGTCATCCGAGATTTATTATTATGGCTCGCTAGTTGATTATGCTATTGATATAAGTAAACTTGAGAACTACACGTTATTGCAAATGTGGTTAGTTATAATCTTTGCTGAAAACTTGAATGTTGGCTTTACATATTTACAACAACAAGAGCAAACAGAGTTTGTAAAAGTTTTTCTTTATCACTTTTAGTTTGTCAACTGAATTGCTTGAGGACAAGCAAATGTTTAAGATTGAGGGAGTTGATACATCTCCAACTTATCTACTTTTCCAAACACTTTTGCCCTTGTTTTGGACTCTAACTTGCATGATTTGAATGGAACTAACCCGGACTGACGCTGTTTTCAGCAGAATTACCATGGTGTTATTTATGTGCAGGAACAAATGTTCTCGGAATGACGAGAAACTTCACGGAGCAACTTTTCAGAATATATGAAAAATACCTGCAAAAGATGAAGGCCAGGGGGCCCACCACCTCTCCATGAGGGTGGGGGGTGCGCCTGCCCCCCTAGGGTGCGCCCCCTACCTCGTGGGACCCCTGTTGCCTCTCCGACTCCAACTCCAACTCCATATATTGAGTTTTGGGGAGAAAAAAATCAGAGAGAAGAAATCATCACGTTTTACAATACGGAGCCGCCGCCAAGCCCTAAAACCTCTCGAGAGGGCTGATCTGGAGTCCGTTCGGGGCTTCGGAGAGGGGAATTCATCGCCATCGTCATCATCAACCATCCTCCATCACCAATTTCATGATGCTCACCACTGTGCGTGAGTAATTCCATCGTAGGCTTGCTGGACGGTGATGGGTTGGATGGGATCTATCATGTAATCGAGTTAGTTTTGTTAGGGTTTGATCCCTAGTGTCCACTATGTTCTGAGATTGATGTTGCTATGACTTTGCTATGCTTAATGCTTGTCACTAGGGCCCGAGTGCCATGATTTCAGATCTGAACCTATTATGTTTTCATCAATATATGAGTGTCCTTGATCCTATCTTGCAAGTCTATAGTCACCTATTATCTGTTATGATCCGTTAACCCCGAAGTGACAATAATCGAGATACTTACCGGTGATGACCGTAGTTTGAGGAGTTCATGTATTCACTATGTGTTAATGCTTTGTTTCGGTACTCTATTAAAAGGAGGCCTTAATATCCCTTAGTTTCCGTAAGGATCCCGCTGCCACGGGAGGGTAGGACAAAAGATGTTATGCAAGTTCTTTTCCATAAGCACGTATGACTATATTCGGAATAGATGCTTACATTACATTCATGAACTGGAGCTAGTTCTGTGTCACCCTAGGTTATGACTGTTACATGATGAACCGCATCCGGCATAATTCTCCATCACTGATCCATTGCCTACGAGCTTTCCATATATTGTTCTTCGCTTATTTACTTTTACGTTGCTATTGCTATCATCACTACAAAATACCAAAAACATTGATTTTACTACCGTTACCTTTTGTTACCGTTACCACTACTATCATATTACTTTGCTACTAAATACTTTGCTACAGATACTAAGTTTCTAGGTGTGGTTGACTTGACAACTCAGCTGCTTATACTTGAGAATATTCTTTGGCTCCCCTTGTGTCGAATCAATAAATTTGGGTCGAATACTCTACCCTCGAAAACTGTTGCGATCCCATATACTTGTGGGTTATCAATATTCATGTTCGGGGAGAAAAAAATAAGAGAGAAGGATTCATTGTGTTTTACGATATGGGGCCGCCGCCAAGCCCTAATCTCTCTTGGGAGGGCTGATCTGGAGTCCGTTCGGGGCTCCAGAGAGGGGAATCCGTCGCCATCATCATCATCAACCTTCCTCCATCACCATTTCATGATGTTCACTGTTGTGCGTGAGTAATTCCATCGTAGGCTTGCTGGACAGTGATGAGTTGGATGAGATTTATCATGTAATCGAGTTAGTTTTGTTAGGGTTTGATTCCTAGTATCCATTATGTTCTAAGATTGATGTTGCTATGACTCTGATATGCTTAATGCTTGTCACTAGGGCCCGAGTGCCATGATTTCAGATCTGAACCTATTATGTTTTCATGAATATATGTGAGTTCTTGATCCTATTTTGCAACTCAATAGTCACCTACTATGTTTTATGATCCGGTAACCCCGAAGTGACAATAATCGGGACCACTCCCGGTGATGACCGTAGTTTGAGAAGTTCATGTATTCATTAAGTGTTAATTCTTTGGTCCGGTACTCTATTAAAAGGAGGCCTTTATATCCCTTAGTTTCCAATAGGACCCTGCTGTCACGGGAGGGTAGGACAAAAGATGTCACGCAAGTTCTTTTCCATCAGCCGTATGACTATATTCGGAATACAATCCTACATTACATTGATGAACTGGAGCTAGTTCTGTGTCAACCTATGTTATAACTGTTGCATGAGGAATCGCATCCGACATAATTATCCATCACTGATCCATTTCCTACGAGCTTTTCACATATTGATCTTTGCTTAGTTACTTTTTTGTTGTCACTGTTACGATTGCTACAAAAACTACTATTGTTACTTTTGCCACCGTAACCGTTACTTCCATACTACTTTGCTACTAAATACTTTGCTGCAGATATTAAGTCTTTTAGATGTGGTTGAATTGACAACTCAACTGCTAATACTTGAGAATATTCTTTGATTCCCTTGTGTCGAATCAATAAATTTGGGTTGAATACTCTACCCTCGAAAACTGTTGCGATCTCCTATACTTGTGGGTTATCAAGACTATTTTCTGGCGATGTTGCCAGGGAGCATAGCTCTATTACTTGAGTCACTTGGGATTTATATCTGTCGATCACTATGAGGAACTTGAAAGATGAAAGAACCAAGATTTTTCCCTGAACTACGAGGGGAGGGGAGGAACTGCCATCTAGCTCTGCACTTGATTCACGTTATGTTTTGAGTAAACTTGCGACACCTACTCTTGCTATTGATTTTGATATGTCGCATGTTATTGATGATGTCACTTATGCTATGCATGATGCTTATAATGAAACTACTTCTATGCTTGATTCACCTTCGAAGCGTACGTAGCATTGTCATTCTGGTCATGAACGTGTACGTACATACGATCGGTTATTCTGCAGGCTGCAGCGATGAACCGTGGCCGTGCAAGGAAGGGCATGTGTCGTAGTAGAGGCGCGCATGTGCCATAGTAGAGGCGTGCACGTAGCATGTACACATATGTACAGCGGCCAGGGTGCAAGAAAGTAAATACGGCCATGTACGTACATACGGGCTGGGTCTCGAACGCCTACTCGCGCATATATATACGGATGGCCAAGGCTTGTGTACATGGAGAGGCAACGGGCGGGAGCAACGGCGTCCTGTTCATCGGGCAGCGAACCGGCTGGGTCGGAACGGAGAAACAACGTCATGTTCAGGGGGAGGCAATAGAATACGTCGTGTTCATCGGGAGCCAACCGGCTTGGACGGAACAACCGATGGAAATGAGGCCTGTCGTACCACAGAACGGAGGAAACGGCCTTGTGTTCGACCGACCATAGTCAAAACGGGATCTTGTTCATCGGGAGGGGTCTAGCATACCGCAAAATTGAGGAAACAGACTTCTCTTGGACCTCCTACGATCGAAACCGGGTCCTGTTGATCAGAAGGGGTGTGGCATATCGCAAAATGAAGGAAACAGACTTGTGTTGGAGCGCTACGGTCGAAACGGGGTCCTTTTCATCGGGAGGGGTGTGGCGTACCGCAAAACGGGACTCCATGAGATATTGTTCATCTCCATCGTCGACCTGCTCCAGCCTCCACGGGCTACTGTTCATCCACCGTCGACCTCCTCCAGCCTCCACCTGCGACTGTTCATCCACATGCTCCTGTTCATCCAGCCTCCACCACTCCTCCACGGGCTACAGTTCAACTAGCCCTCTCCACGGGGTCCTGTTCAACCACCCCTCCACGGGCTGCTTTTCATCCAGCCCTCCACTGGCTACTGTTCAACCAGGCCTCCACGGTGTCCTGTTCATCCAGCCCTCCACGGGGTCCTATTCATCCACCCCCAACCGGCTAGATCGATTGGGGTCCTGTTCATCCAGCGGCAACGGCCTCTACTACCATGGGGTGCTATTCATCCACCCCCACAGGGAACTGTTCATCCCACCCCCCAACGATGCTCACCGTTCATCAAGAGGCAGCAGGTTCGATCGGCTTTAGTTAGTAGCAGTAGTGAAGGAATTCCTCGATTGGGTTCGGTTAACAGCCCTCGATCCATCGCTCGGGTTCAGTAATGCGTAGCCTACAGTGCAATCACTCGGGTTAAGTTAGAGCCCAACGCCTTGCTCGGGTTCAGTTAGAGTGCAACGCCTCGCACATGTGCGTACGTGTATGAGAGAAACGCTCATCGCTTGGCCCCCGATCACCCACCATAACTGGGAACACCCCCGATATTTTCCTCGCCCTCGCTTCTACCACAGTTTTATCTGTCATGGACGGCCCAAAGAATGTCATGCAGCTGCGTCTCCGGTCCGCTCAGGAAGAAAAACCCATTTTTTGTCATGATTTTTTTTCATAGAAGTAGGAGCCCACCACATCTATGATGATACCGGGTTTTGTCACAATTATCGTCATAGAAGTGTCATAAGCATGACAGGAAAAAAATCATTCGGCCCAAAATGTCACGGATGTGTCTTTTTTTGTAGTGTTCCATGACCCCTCCCCGGCGCCGCGAAGGGAAGAAGAATGGGGGGCGATTGACTACCACGCACCATGCCAACCTCGAGCTTCGACATGGTGTCATTCGCGTCCCTTCCCACTGAAGTCAAGGCCATGGGCGGCCCAGTGGTGAGCACGCCGGGGTCGCCACTCCCGGCGTTGTCGCCACGCCACCCGAGTCCCCCTTTCAGATCCAGGGAGGGCTTCAAGATGAAATCCGGGGCACAACCCCAAGCTCTTTTTATCAGCATAACCAGAAGAAGACAAAAGAGGAAGAATGCGAGGATGAGTGACTCCACCCTCCTCCACCCCTTCCTTTTACAAGTGAGCCAAGGAGGGGAGTCGCTCCCTTAACTGGCGGCCACCATCCTCTCCAATTCACGATGACCGGGCCCTCGCCTTGATGCTCTCCCACACCATGCGCCTCTGTTACTTGCCCCGCGTGATGCATGCAGCATGCGTGGCTAAGGATAAGGGCGTGGTGGGAAGAGTGGACTGGTGTGGCACCCCGGCTCAGAGTGACCGGTTTACCTTGCATTGCCAGCCCAGAGACCATGTCTTCTAGCAACACACAACATCTTGGTACAGAAAGCGACCGCTTTATTGATACTAGCCGCTCAAAGTTTACATTACAACAGGTAGCGAGGCCAAGCAGCACACCCGGTGTGGCTAAACAATATGTACATTATTTATTGAAGATAAAAGGGCCTCGACCATAACAACTACGCAGTAGTGGAACAACGTCGTAGCGGAACTCCATAGCACAAGGACGCCGATGAGGACACGATCTAGACTCGAGCAGCACTCCTTTCCATGGGACTTTCCTGAAATCTGGCATGACACGCCAGGTTAGTACATTGAATGTACTTGCAAGCTCACAACAAGGATAAACATAATGACAAACAATATCATGATAATTAACCAATTATTAGTAATGCAACAATGTAACCAACATGATGTGATCACGCACTTATGAGCACAGTCCCTCGGACTAGCTTACCACGATGATCACTTCTGGATCACAAATGTACCAACCACATGATCTTAACTCGGGATACCTCGTGGTCATTTCAGCGACCACAACCACGACCACTATTTGGTCTCAAACGGTGATCCTTCCGGCGATCACAACCATGACCAACACTTGGTCTCAATCGACAAGATGACCTCCCCGCCATCCTCAACAGTGCAAGGTTCATGACTTAGTGTGCAAGATTAATTAAATGTTGACCCATGGTGTGACCTACTTTCAAGGTGTCCGTAACCGTGGACTCGGCTATCTATAGATTAATACACTCTGTAGAGGTAGCGCACTGTACCCACACCACGGAACCCATGGCCCCATACTCCCATTCGGGTGGACCAACGGCATTCCGACGGAACCCCTCTATTGCCTGACACTCTCTCGGCCACTCCGACCCACTTCCCAACTGGGCTAGTCCTGGGTGGCCCCGTGTCTACCAAAGACACAACGACAACCGCCGTGGCCAACGTCCCTCACGAGGACCATCTCGCACGGGGACCGGCACCGAAATCTCAACAACGGGCTCACAAGGTTATGTTTGCTTACCGGGCTAGGGTACCGCACGCCCATAACCTTCCCTAGTTGGAGGCACCGACCAGAGGCATGACAATAGACCGAATAAAGGCCTTCCCATATAGGAAAATGTGGTTGCACTGGGAAAAACTCGATTCACTGGCACCATGACTCGGTCAACGATAAATTCAAGTTGTATTATTATCAGGTTCAACTTAAATTGAAAATAACCGGTGTCATAGTATGCCATGAAATGCAAGCACTAACATCTGCTCCACATAATAACGGAAATGACTGAGTACTGAATCCACACTAAGCATGAACATCAACAACACCTCATACTTCTCTGGTTAGGATATAAACTCACATTAAACAGAATCTTTTCTAACAAATTTTACCCTCTTTCTCATGCAAGAAAATGGTTTTAATAAACTACTTATATCCATAGCCATATTATTTTTTTTATCATAGCAAAGATTACTTCTACTTTCTTTAACCACTTAGTAGCTACAACTTTCTGATAACATAAGCATGTAAACTTAGAAAAATACTAAAAGAATATAAATAACCTAATGATGATGATTTAAATGCATGGGTTAAATCATTCATTCAAGTAGAAAAATATCACAATTATTGAAGTGGCATCATGAAAATTTTGATGTGGCTTGGCTTAGTGCAGATGAGGTTCACAAGCCCTCTGGTGTTCTTCAAGACAAGCTTCACACTCTGAAAATAAATTTAAACACAAAAACAAAATATCAAGAACACTTCTAAAATTCACCAAAAAATCTAGACAGCAGGGAAAAATCCCATTTTTGGTGAGCTGTTACATTTTCTTGCAAAGAACACAATGCAAAAAGAATCAATCCATTTGGACTTATGGTTGAAAAGTTATAGCGGTTTGGATCTCTCTGGAAATTTGAATTTAAATAAAACAGACAGGGGGGTGACGTCGAAGGCGTAAAGCCTTGGGGCGCTACCACTCGTACCACTTCGAGCGCGTACTGGGTGGCTGACTAGCGAGCCTCGCTAGTTAGGTGGGGGAAGAGGGAGAAGGAAACAGGGTGGGTTGCGGCTTCGCTAGAGCTCACGCCGGCGACGAGGGCTCCTTGGCCGAAACTAGAGGGAGGGATCGAGAGAGGGGATGGAGGCTGATGTCTACTACACAACCTTCTTCTTGTAGACGTTGTTGGGCCTCCAAGTGCAGTGGTTTGTAGGACAGTAGCAAATTTCCCTCAAGTGGATGACCAAAGGTTTATCAATCCATAGGAGGCGTAGGATGAAGATGGTCTCTCTCAAACAACCCTGCAACCAAATAACAAAGAGTCTCTTGTGTCCCCAACAAACCCAATACAATGGTAAATTGTATAGGTGCACTAGTTCGGCGAAGAGATGGTGAAACAAGTGGTATATGGATGGTAGATAAAGATTTTTGTAATATGAAAATATAAAAACAGCAAGGTAACTAATGATAAAAGTGAGCGTAAACGGTATTGCAATGCTAGGAAACAAGGCCTAGGGTTCATACTTTCACTAGTGCAAGTTCTCTCAACAATAATAACATAATTGGATCACATAACTGTCCCTCAACATGCAACAAAGAGTCACTCCAAAGTCACTAATAGCGGAGAACAAACGAAGAGATTATGGTAGGGTACAAAACCACCTCAAAGTTATTCTTTCCAATCAATCCGTTGGGCTATTCCTATAAGTGTCACAAACAGCCCTAGAGTTCCTACTAGAATAATAGCTTAAGACACAAATCAACCAAAACCCTAATGTCACCTAGATACTCCAATGTCACCTCAAGTATCCGTGGGCATGATTATACAATATGCATCACACAATCTCAGATTCATCTATTAAACCAACACATAGGACCTCAAAGAGAGCCCCAAGGTTTCTACCAGAGAATCACGACGAAAACATGTGCCAACCCCTATGCATAGGTTCATGGGCAGAACCCGCAAGTTGATCACCAAAACATACATCAAGTGAATCATGTGATATCCCATTGTCACCAGAGATATGCACGACAAGACATACATCAAGTGTTCTCAAATCTTTAAAGACTCAATCCGGTAAAAAAACTTCAAAGGGAAAACTCAATCCATTACGAGAGAGTAGAGGGGGGAGAAAACATCATAAGATCCAACTATAATAGCAAAGCTCGCGATACATCAAGATCGTAACACCTCAAGAACACGCGAGAGAGAGAGAGAGATCAAACACATAGCTACTGGTACATACCCTCAGCCCCGAGGGAGAACTACTCCCTCCTCATCATGGAGAGCACCCGAATGATGAAGACGGCCACCGGAGTGGGATTGCCCCCTCCGGCAGGGTGCTAGAACGGGGATAGATTGGTCTTCGGTGGCTACGGAGGCTTCTGGCGGCGGAACTCCCGATCTATTGTGCTCACCGATAGTTTTAGGGTATATGGATATATATAGGCGGAAGAAATACATCAGGGGAGCCACGAGGGGCCCACGAGGGTGGAGGGCGCGCCCCCTGCCTCGTGGCTTCCTCGTTGATCCCCTGATGTAAACTCCAAGTCTTTTGGGTTGCTTCCGTTCCAAAAATAAGTTCCGTGAAGTTTCGGGTCAATTGGACTCCGTTTGATTTTCCTTTTCTACGATACTCTAAAACAAGGAAAAAACAGAAACTGGCATTGGGATCTGTGTTAATAGGTTAGTCCCAAAAATAATATAAAAGTGTACAATAAAACCCATAAACATCCAAAACACGTGATATAATAACATGGAACAATCAAAAATTATAGATACGTTGGAGACATATCAGCATCCCCAAGCTTAGTTCTTGCTCATCCTCGAGTAGGTAAATGATAAAAACAGAAATTTTGATGTGGAATGCTACCTAACATATTTATCCATGTAGTTCTATTTATTGTGGCAAGAATGTTCAGATCCATAAGATTCAAGACAAAAATTTAATATTGACATAAAAATAATAATACTTCAAGCATACTAACCAAGTAATCATGTCTTCTCAAAATAACATGGACAAAGAAAGCTATCCCTACAAAATCATACAGTCTGGCTATGCTCCAGCGTGAGCCATGGATATATCACTATAGGTGGAATAGAATGGTGGTTGTGGAGAAGACAAAAAGGAGAAGATAGTCTCACATCAACTAGGCGTATCAACGGGCTATGGAGATGTCCATAAAGAGATATCAATGTGAGTGAGTAGGGATTGCCATGCAATGGATGCACTAGAGCTAGAAGTGTATGAAAGCTCAACAAAAGAAACTAGTGGGCGTGCATCCAACTCGCTTGCTCACGAAGACCTAGGGCATTTTGAGGAAGCCCATCATTGGAATATACAAGCCAAGTTCTATAATGAAAAATTCCCACTAGTATATGAAAGTGACAACATAGGAGACTCTCTATCATGAAGATTATGGTGCTACTTTGAAGCACAAGTTTGGTAAAAGGATAGTAGCATTGTCCCTTCTCTCTTTTTCTCTCATTTTTTTATTTGGGCCTTCTATTTTTTTTATGGCCTCTTTTTTTATTTGGGCTTCTTTGGCCTCTTTTATTTATTTATTTATTCGTCTGGAGTCTCATCCCGACTTGTGGGGGAATCATGGTCTCCATCATCCTTTCCTCACTGGGACAATGCTCTAATAATGATGACGATCACACTTCTTTACTTACATCTCAAGAATTACAACTCAATACTTAGAACAAAATATGACTCTATGTGAATGCCTCCGGCGTTGTACCGGGATGTGCAATGAATCAACAGTGACATGTATGAAAGAATTATGAACGGTGGCTTTGCCACAAATACGATGTCAACTACATGATCATGCAAAGCAATATGACAATGATGGAGCGTGTCATAATAAACAGAACGGTGGAAAGTTGCATGGCAATATATCTTGGCATGGCTATGGAAATGCCATAATAAGTAGATATGGTGGCTGTTTTGAGGAAGGTATATGGTGGGTTTAAGGTACCGGCGAAAGTTGCGCGGTACTAGAGAGGCTAGCAATGGTAAAAGGGTGAGAGTGCATATAATCCATGGACTCAACATTAGTCATAAAGAACTCACATACTTATTGCAAAAATTTATGAGTTATCGAAACAAAGTATTACGCGCATGCTCCTAGGGGGATATATTGGTAGGAAAAGACCATCGCTCGTCCCCGACCGCCCCTCATAAGGAAGACAATCAATAAATAAATCATGCTCCAACTTAATCACATAACAGTTCACCATTAGTGCATGCTACGGGAATCACAAACTTTAATACAAGTATTTCTCAAATTCACAACTACTCAACTAGCATGACTCTAATATTACCATCCTCATCTCTCAAAATAATCATCAAGTATCAAACTTCTCATAGTATTCAATGCACTCTATATGAAAGTTTTTGTTATATCCCTCTTGGATGCCCATCATATTAGGACTAGTTTCATAACCAAAGCAAATTACCATGCTATTTAGGACTCTCAAAATAATATAAGTGAAGCATGATAGTTCATCTATTTCTATAAAATAAAACCACCACGGTGCTCTAAAAGGATATAAGTGAAGCACTAGAGCAAATGACAAATTACTCCAAAAGATATAAGTGAAGATCAATGAGTAGTCGAATAATTATGCAACTATATGAAGACTCTCTAACATTAAAGAATTTCATATCTTGGTATTTTATTCAAACAGAAAGCAAAACTAAATAAAATAAAATGACGCTCCAAGCAAAACACATATCATATGGTAAATAAAAATATAGCTCCAAGTAAAGTTACCGATGAACGAATACGAAAGAGGGGATGCCTTCCGGGGCATCCCCAAGCTTAGGCTTTTGGTTGTCCTTTAATATTACCTTGGGGTGCCTTGGGCATCCCCAAGCTTAGGCTCTTACCACTCCTTATTCCATAGTCCATCGAATCTTTACCCAAAACTTGAAAACTTCACAACACAAAACTTAAGAGAAAACTCGTAAGCTCCGTTAGTATAAGAAAATAAATCACCACTTAGGTACTGTTGTGAACTCATTACAAATTCATATTGGTGTAATATCTACTGTATTCCAACTTACATATGGTTCATACCCTCCGATACTACTCATAGATTCATCAAAATAAGCAAACAACACATAGAAAACAGAATCTGTCAAAAACAGAAGAGTCTGTAGTAATCTGGATCAAACGTATACTTATGGAACTCATAAGATTCTCAAATAAATTTCTGGAAGTGAAGAATTTATCTATTAATCATCTTCAAAAATAATTAAGTAAATAGCACTTTCCAAATAGAAATGGCAGCAATTCTCGTGAGCGCTAAAGTTTCTGTTTTTTACAGCAAGATTAAAAAGACTTTCCCCAAGTCTTCCCAAAGGTTCTACTTGGCACAAACACTAATTAAAATCATAAAACCACATATAAATATAGGCTAGATGAATTATTTATTTCTAAACAGGAGCAAAAAGTAAAGAACAAAAATAAAATTGGGTTGCCTTCCAACAAGCGCTATCGTTTAACGCCCCTAGCTAGGCATGATGATTTCAATGATGCTCACATAAAAGATAAGAATTGAAATATAAAGAGAGAATAATGAAGAATATGACTATCACATTTAAGTCTAACCCACTTCCGATGCATAGGGATTTTGTAAGCAAACAACTTATGGGAACAATAATCAACTAGCATAGGAAGGCAAAACAAGCATAACTTCAAAACTTTAAGCACATAGAGAGGAAACTTGATATTATTGCAATTCCTACAAACATATATTCCTCCCTCATAATGATTTTCAGTAGCATCATGAATGAATTCAACAATATAACCAGAACCTAAAGCATTCTTTTCATGATCTACAAGCATAGAAAATTTACTACTCTCCACATAAGCAAAATTCTTCTCATTCGGAATAGTGGGAGTATCATAAGAGACTCGAATACTATAAATTGTTTCCACATTAAAAGAGTATTGTTCATAAAAAGGGTAAACATAATCACGACAAATTTTATAAATATAATCATCACTACTTTTTATGGCATATGTATCATCACAGTGTTGGGGAACGTAGTAATTTCAAAATTTTCCTACGCACACGCAAGATCATGGTGATGCATAGCAACGAGAGGGGAGAGTATGATCTACGTACCCTTGTAGATCGCAACGGAAGCGTTGACACAACGTAGAGGAAGTAGTCGTACGTCTTCTTCCCGATACGACCGATCCAAGCACCGTTACTCCAGCACCTCCGAGTTCTTAGCACACGTACAGCTCGATGACGCTCCCCGGGCTCCGATCCAGCAAAGCTTCGGGGATGAATTCCGTCAGCACGACGGCGTGGTGACGATGACGATGTTCTACCGACGCAGGGCTTCGCCTAAGCACTACGACGGTATGACCGAGGTGGAATATGGTGGCAGGGGGCACCGCACACGGCTAAGGAACGATCACGAGGATCAACTTGTGTGTTCTACGGGTGCCCCACTGCCCCCATATATAAAGGAGCAAGGGGGAGGGGTGTGGCCGGCCAGGAGGTGGGCGCAGGAGGAGTCCTACTCCTACTGGGAGTAGGACTCCTCCCCCTTTTCCTTGTCCAAGTAGGAGAGAGGGGGGAGAGAAGGAAAGGGGGGCGCCACCCCTCCCTCCTTGTCCAATTCGGACTAGGGGAAGAGGGGGGCCTGCCCTGGCAGCCCCTTCCTCTTCTCCACATTAGGCCCATAAGGCCCATTAACCCCCCGGGGGGTTCCGGCAACCCCCGGTGCTCCGGTTTTATCCGAAATTCATCCGGAACACTTCCGGTGTCCGAATATAGTCATCCAATATATCAATCTTTATGTCTCGACCATTTCGAGACTCCTCGTCATGTCCGTGATCACATCCGAGACTCCGAACTAACTTCGGTACATCAAAATTCATAAAACTCATAATAACTGTCATCGTAACGTTAAGGGTGCGGACCCTACGGTTCGAGAACAATGTAGACATGACCGAGACACATCTCCGGTTAATAACCAATAGCGGGACATGGATGCCCATATTGGCTCCTACATATTCTACGAAGATCTTTATCGGTCATACCGCATAACAACATACGTTGTTCCCTTTGTCATCGGTATGTTACTTGCCCGAGATTCGATCGTCGGTATCCAATACCTAGTTCAATCTCGTTACCGGCAAGTCTCCTTTACTCGTTCTGTAATACATCATCCCGCAACTAACTCATTAGTTGCAATGCTTGCAAGGCTTATGTGATGTGCATTACCGAGAGGGCCCAGAGATACCTCTCCGACAATCGGAGTGACAAATCCTAATATCGAAATACGCCAACCCAACATCTACCTTTGGAGACACCTGTAGAGCTCCTTTATAATCACCCAGTTAAGTTGTGACGTTTGGTAGCACACAAAGTGTTCCTCCGATAAACGGGAGTTGCATAATCTCATAGTCATAGGAACATGTATAAGTCATGAAGAACACAATAGCAACATACTAAACGATCGGGTGCTAAGCTAATGGAATGGGTCATGTCAATCAGATCATTCAACTAATGATGTGACCTCGTTAATCAAATAACAACACTTTGTTCATGGTTAGGAAACATAACCATCTTTGATTAACGAGCTGGTCAAGTAGAGGCATACTAGTGACACTAAGTTTGTCTATGTATTCACACATGTATTATGTTTCCGGTTAATACAATTCTAGCATGAATAATAAACATTTATCATGATATAAGGAAATAAATAATAACTTTATTATTGCCTCTAGGGCATATTTCCTTCAAGTCTCCCACTTGCACTAGAGTCAATAATCTAGATTACACCGTAATGATTCTAACACCCATGGAGCCTTGGTGCTGATCATGTTTTGCTCGTGGAAGAGGCTTAGTCAACGGGTCTGCAACATTCAGATCCGTATGTATCTTGCAAATCTCTATGTCTCCCACCTGGACTAGATCCCGGATGGAATTGAAGCGTCTCTTGATGTGCTTGGTTCTCTTGTGAAATCTGGATTCCTTTGCCAAGGCAATTGCACCAGTATTGTCACAAAAGATTTTCATTGGACCCGATGCACTAGTTATGACACCTAGATCGGTTATGAACTCCTTCATCCAGGCTCCTTCATTTGCTGCTTCCGAAGCAGCTATGTATTCCGCTTCACATGTAGATCCCGCTACGACACTTTGTTTAGAACTGCACCAACTGACAGCTCCACCGTTTAATGTAAACACGTATCCGGTTTGCGATTTAAAATCGTCCGGATCAGTGTCAAAGCTTGCATCAACGTAACCTTTTACGATGAGCTCTTTGTCACCTCCATATATGAGAAACATATCCATAGTCCTTTTCAGGTATTTCAGGATGTTCTTGACCGCTGTCCAGTGATCCATTCCTGGATTACTTTGGTACCTCCCTACTAAACTTATAGCGAGGCACACATCTGGTCTGGTACACAGCATTGCATACATGATAGAGCCTATGGCTGAAGCATAGGGAACATCTTTCATTTTCTCTCTATCTTCTGCAGTGGTCGGGCTTTGAGTCTTACTCAATTTCACACCTTGTAACACAGGCAAGAACCCTTTCTTTGCTTGATCCATTTTGAACTTTTTCAAAACTTTGTCAAGGTATGTGCTTTGTGAAAGTCCAGTTAGGCGTCTTGATCTATCTCTATAGATCTTAATGCCTAATATATAAGCAGCTTCACCGAGGTCTTTCATTGAAAAACTCTTATTCAAGTATCCCTTTATGCTATCCAGAAATTCTATATCATTTCCAATCAGTAATATGTCATCTACATATAATATCAGAAATTCTATAGAGCTCCCACTCACTTTCTTGTAAATACAGGCTTCTCCAAAAGTCTGTATAAAACCAAATGCTTTGATCACACTATCAAAGCGTTTATTCCAACTCCGAGAGGCTTGCACCAGTCCATAAATGGATCGCTGGAGCTTGCATACTTTTTTAGCTCCCTTTGGATCGACAAAACCTTTTGGTTGCATCATATACAACTCTTCTTCCAGAAATCCATTTAGGAATGCAGTTTTGACATCCATCTGCCAAATTTCATAATCATAAAATGCGGCAATTGCTAACATGATTCGGACAGACTTAAGCATCGCTACGGGTGAGAAGGTCTCATCGTAGTCAATCCCTTGAACTTGTCGAAAACCTTTTACGACAAGTCGAGCTTTATAGATAGTAATATTACCGTCAGCGTCAGTCTTCTTCTTGAAGATCCATTTATTCTCAATTGCTTGCCGATCATCGGGCAAGTCAACCAAAGTCCAAACTTTGTTCTCATACATGGATCCCATCTTAGATTTCATGGCTTCAAGCCATTTTGTGGAATCTGGGCTCACCATCGCTTCTTCATAGTTCGTAGGTTCATCATGATCTAGTAGCATGACTTCCAGAACAGGATTACCGTACCACTCTGGTGCGGATCTCACTCTGGTTGATCTACGAGGTTCAGTAGTATCTTGATCTAAAGTTTCATGATCATCATCATTAGCTTCCTCACTAACTGGTGTAGGTGTCACTGAAACAGTTTTCTGTGATGTACTACTTTCCAATAACGGAGCAGGTACAGTTACCTCGTCAAGTTCTACTTTCCTCCCACTCACTTCTTTCGAGAGAAACTCCTTCTCTAGAAAGGATCCATTCTTAGCAACGAGTGTCTTGCCTTCGGATCTGTGATAGAAGGTGTACCCAACAGTCTCCTTTGGGTATCCTATGAAGACACATTTCTCCGATTTGGGTTCGAGCTTATCAGGTTGAAGCTTTTTCACATAAGCATCGCAGCCCCAATCTTTAAGAAACGACAACTTTGGTTTCTTGCCAAACCATAGTTCATAAGGCGTCGTCTCAATGGATTTTGATGGTGCCCTATTTAACGTGAATGCGGCCGTCTCTAGAGCATAACCCCAAAACGATAGCGGTAAATCTGTAAGAGACATCATAGATCGCACCATATCTAATAAAGTACGATTACGACGTTCGGACACACCATTATGTTGTGGTGTTCCGGGTGGCGTGAGTTGCGAAAATATTCCACAATTTTTCAAATGTACACCAAACTCGTAACTCAAATATTCTCCTCCACGATCAGATCGTAGAAACTTTATTTTCTTGTTACGATGATTTTCAACTTCACTCTGAAATTCTTTGAACTTTTCAAATGTTTCAAACTTATGTTTCATTAAGTAGATATACCCATATCTGCTTAAATCATCTGTGAAGGTGAGAAAATAACGATATCCGCCACGAGCCTCAATATTCATCGGACCACATACATCTGTATGTATGATTTCCAACAAATCGGTTTCTCTCTCCATAATACCGGAGAACGGTGTTTTAGTCATCTTGCCCATGAGGCACGGTTCGCAAGTACCAAGTGATTCATAATCAAGTGGTTCCAAAAGCCCATCAGTATGGAGTTTCTTCATGCGTTTTACACCGATATGACCTAAACGGTAGTGCCACAAATAAGTTGCGCTATCATTATCAACTCTGCATCTTTTGGCTTCAACATTATGAATATGCGTATCACTACTATCGAGATTCGTCAAAAATAGACCACTCCTCAAAGGTGCATGACCATAAAAGATATTACTCATATAAATAGAACAACCATTATTCTCTGATTTAAATGAATAACCGTCTCACATCAAACAAGATCCAGATATAATGTTCATGCTCAACGCAGGCACCAAATAACAATTATTTAGGTCTATTAATAATCCCGAAGGTAGATGTAGAGGTAGCGTGCCGACCGCGATCACATCGACTTTGGAACCATTTCCCACGCGCATCGTCACCTCGTCCTTTGCCAGTGTTCGCTTAATCCATAGTCCCTGTTTCGAGTTGCAAATATTAGCAACAGAACCAGTATCAAATACCCAGGTGCTACTGCGAGCTCTAGTAAGGTACACATCAATAACATGTATATCACATATACCTTTGTTCACCTTGCCATCCTTCTTATCTGCCAAATACTTGGGGCAGTTCCGCTTCCAGTGACCAGTCTGCTTGCAGTAGAAGCACTCAGTTTCAAGCTTAGGTCCAGACTTGGGTTTCTTCTCTTGAGTAGCAACTTGCTTGCCGTTCTTTTTGAAGTTCCCCTTCTTCTTCCCTTTGCCCTTTTTCTTGAAACTAGTGGTCTTGTTGACCATCAACACTTGATGCTCCTTCTTGATTTCTACCTCCGCGGCTTTTAGCATTGCGAAGAGCTCGGGAATAGTCTTATTCATCCCTTGCATATTATAGTTCATCAAGAAGCTCTTGTAGCTTGGTGGCAGTGATTGGAGAATTCTGTCAATGACGCAATCATCTAGAAGATTAACTCCCAATTGAATCAAGTGATTATTATACCCAGACATTTTGAGTATATGCTCACTGACAGAACTGTTCTCCTCCATCTTGCAGCTATAGAACTTATTGGAGACTTCATATCTCTCAATCCGGGCATTTGCTTGAAATATTAACTTCAACTCCTGGAACATCTCATATGCTCCATGACATTCAAAACGTCGTTGAAGTCCCGATTCTAAGCCGTAAAGCATGGCACACTGAACTATCGAGTAGTCATCAGCTTTGCTCTGCCAGACGTTCATAACATCTGGTGTTGCTCCAGCAGCAGGCCTGGCACCCAGCGGTGAGGATAATCCTCAAGTTACGGACCCAGTCCGTGTAATTGCTACCATCATCTTTCAACTTTGCTTTCTCAAGGAACGCATTAAAATTCAACGGAACAACAGCACGAGCCATCTATCTACAACCAACATAAACAAGCAAGATACTATCAGGGACTAAGTTCATGATAAATTTAAGTTCAATTAATCAAATTTAAAGAACTCCCACTTAGATAGACATCCCTCTAATCCTCTAAGTGATCACGTGATCCAAATCAACTAAACCATAACCGATCATCACGTGGGATGGAGTAGTTTTCAATGGTGAACATCGTTATGTTGATCATATCTACTATATGATTCACGCTCGACCTTTCGGTCTCCGTGTTCCGAGGCCATATCTGCATATGCTAGGCTCATCAAGTTTAACCTGAGTATTCTGCGTGTGCAAAAACTGGCTTGCACCCGTTGTAGATGGACGTAGAGCTTATCACACCCGATCATCACGTGGTGTCTGGGCACGACGAACTTTGGCAACGGTGCATACTTAGGGAGAACACTTCTTGATAATTTAGTGAGAGATCATCTTATAATGCTACCGTCAATCAAAGCAAGATAAGATGCATAAAAGATAAACATCACATGCAATCAATATAAGTGATATGATATGGCCATCATCATCTTGTGCCTGTGATCTCCATCTCTGAAGCACCGTCATGATCACCATCATCACCGGCGCGACACCTTGATCTCCATCGTAGCATCGTTGTCATCTCGCCAATCTTATGCTTCCACGACTATCGCTACCTCTTAGTGATAAAGTAAAGCATTACATCGCGATTGCATTGCATACAATAAAGCGACAACCATATGGCTCCTGCCAGTTGCCGATAACTCGGTTACAAAACATGATCATCTCATACAATAAAATTTAGCATCATGCCTTGACCATATCACATCACAACATGCCCTGCAAAAACAAGTTAGACGTCCTCTACTTTGTTGTTGCAAGTTTTACGTGGCTACTACGGGCTTAAGTAAGAACCAATCTCACCTACGCATCAAAACCACAACGATAGTTTGTCAATTTGACTCCGTTTTAACCTTCGCAAGGACCGGGCGTAGCCACACTCGGTTCAACTAAAGTTGGAGAGACTGTCACCCGCAAGCCACCTATGTGCAAAGCACGTCGGGAGAACCGGTCTCACGTAAGCGTACGCGTAATGTCGGTCCGGGTCGTCTCGTCCAACAATACCGGCGAACCAAAGTATGACATGCTGGTAGGCAGTATGACTTATATCGCCCACAACTCACTTGTCTTCTACTCGTGCATATAACATCAAACCATAAAACCTAGGCTCGGATGCCACTGTTGGGGAACGTAGTAATTTCAAAATTTTCCTACGCACACAAAAGATCATGGTGATGCATAGCAACAAGAGGGGAGAGTATGATCTACGTACCCTTGTAGATCGCAACGGAAGCGTTGACACAAAGTAGAGGAAGTAGTCGTACGTCTTCTTCCCGATCCGACCGATCCAAGCACCGTTACTTCGGCACCTCCGAGTTCTTAGCACACGTACAGCTCGATGATGCTCCCCGGGCTCCGATCCAGCAAAGCTTCAGGGATGAGTTCCGTCAGCACGACGGCGTGGTGACGATGATGATGTTCTACCGACGCAGGGCTTCGCCTAAGCACTACAACGGTATGACCGAGGTGGAATATGGTGGCAGGGGGCACCGCACACGGCTAAGGAATGATCACGAGGATCAACTTGTGTGTTCTACGGGTGCCCCCCTGCCCCCGTATATAAAGGAGCAAGGGGGAGGGGTGCGGCCGGCCAGGAGGTGGGCGCAGGAGGAGTCCTACTCCTACCGGGAGTAGGACTCCTCCCCCTTTTCCTTGTCCAAGTAGGAGAGAGGGGGGAGAGAAGGAAAGGGGGGGCGCCGCCCCTCCCTTCTTGTCCAATTCGGACTAGGGGAAGAGGCATTAGGCCCTGGCAGCCCCTTCCTCTTCTCCACATTAGGCCCATAAGGCCCATTAACCCCCCGGGGGGTTCCGGCAACCCCCGGTGCTCCGGTTTTATCCGAAATTCATCCGGAACACTTCCGGTGTCCGAATATAGTCATCCAATATATCAATCTTTATGTCTCGACCATTTCGAGACTCCTCGTCATGTCCGTGATCACATCCGGGACTCCGAACTAACTTCGGTACATCAAAATACATAAAACTCATAATAACTGTCATCGAAACATTAAGGGTGCGGACCCTACGGTTCGAGAACAATGTAGACATGACCGAGACACATCTCCGGTTAATAACCAATAGCGGGACATGGATGCCCATATTGGCTCCTACATATTCTACGAAGATCTTTATCGGTCATACCGCATAACAACATACGTTGTTCCCTTTGTCATCGGTATGTTACTTGCCCGAGATTCGATCGTCGGTATCCAATACCTAGTTCAATCTCGTTACCGGCAAGTCTCTTTACTCATTCCGTAATACATCATCTCACAACTAACATATTAGTTGTAATGCTTGCAAGGCTTATGTGGTGTGCATTACTGAGAGGGCCCAGAGATACCTCTCCGACAATCGAAGTGACAAATCCTAATCTTGAAATACGCCAACCCAACATCTACCTTTGGAGACACCTGTAGTACTCCTTTATAATCACCCAGTTACGTTGTGACGTTTGGTAGTACCCAAAGTGTTCCTCTGGTAAACGAGAGTTGCATAATATCATAGTCATACGAACATGTATAAGTTATGAAGAAAGGAATAGCAACATACTAAACGATCGGGTGCTAAGCTAATGGAATGGGTCATGTCAATCAGATCATTCAACTAATGATGTGATCCCATTAATCAAATAACAACTATTTTGTCTATGGTTAGGAAACATATCCATCTTTGATTAATGAGCTAGTCTAGTAGAGGCATACTAGTGACACTCTGTTTGTCTATGTATTCACACATGCATTATGTTTCCGGTTAATACAATTCTAGCATGAATAATAAACATTTATCATGATATAAGGAAATAAATAATAACTTTATTATTGCCTCTAGGGCATATTTCCGTCACACAGTAATTATCATAAGTAGGAGGCATGCTATCATCATTATAAATTTGCATATCAAAACTTGGGAGACTAAAAATATCATCTTCATTAAACGTAGCATCCCCAAGCTTGGGACAAACATTAATTGCAGCAAATATATTCTCAAAAACATCATCTTCATCAAACATAGCATCCCCAAGCTTGGGCCTTTTCATAATATAAGCATAATCACTCTCATCATTAATAGTATGGATAGCACCAATAGTATAGCAATTATCATATTCTTCCAAGCAAGTGCCAAAAAGATTTTCAAGATCATAAGAAGTATCGTTATCTTCCACAATTATATTTTCATGAGGCACAATAGTAATAGGAGCAACATTATGTGGGGGAGATATCTTTTTACCTCTCTTCCTTTTTCTTTTGTTCTTCTTCACCACATCATGTGTGGGTTCAATCCTCTTTTTGGAGCTCCTTATTAATGAGATTGGTTGAATAGGAGGCTCTTCCTCGTTACCTGATTCATCATAAGAAATAATAGGAGGGTATTGGGAAGTCTCTTCCCTTTCATTAGTATTCTCTACATCCTCTATTTGTTTTCTTTTCTTTATGTAATTGGCAATATAAGGATTTTCAATGCAATTCACCGCACAATACATATAAATTTCCTCTAGATCAAAACCAAGAAGTTTATAACGGGCAAATTCTGGAAGATAGTTAGTTATACGTTTCATTTCTTTGTAACCCATAAGCAAACTAAGTTCATTATGATGTGCAAGAGAAATCAAGTCATCACAATTTTTGGAAACGATTAGATCATGAAACAATTTGCATTAGATGGTTAAATGAGCACATTCATTACAAAGCTCACAAGTATGGCCAAGAAAATTTAAATTTTCAGCACAATCATCTAGCCTTTCTTGCAACAATTTACTTTCTAAATGCTTATGCCTCTTGCAATATCTATCTTCCCTATTTGGTGTGTACTTGCAAACCCAATGCACTCCACAAAAATTGACATGTTTATAGGAGACATTTTCATCATAACTAGTGCAATCATCATTAGTACTATGGATATTCAAGGAGTTCATACTAACAACATTGCAATCATGCTCATCATTCAAAGATTTCGTGCCAAACATTTCAATGCATTCTTCTTCTAGCACTTGAGCACAATTTTCCTTTCCATCATACTCACGAAAGATATTAAAAAGATGAAGCGTATGAGGCAAACTTAATACCATTTTTATTTTTCTTTTATAAACTAAACTAGTGATAAAACAAGAAACTAAAAGACTTGATTGCAAGATCTAAAGATATACCTTCAAGCGCTAACCTCCCCGGCAACGGTGCCAGAAAAAAGCTTGATGTCTACTACACAACCTTCTTCTTGTAGACGTTGTTGGGCCTCCAAGTGCAGAGGTTTGTAGGACAGTAGCAAATTTCCCTCAAGTGGATGACCTAAGGTTTATCAATCCGTAGGAGGCGTAGGATGCAGATGGTCTCTCTCAACCAACCCTGCAACCAAATAACGAAGAGTCTCTTGTGTCCCCAACACACCCAATACAATGGTAAATTGTATAGGTGCACTAGTTCGGTGAAGAGATGGTGAAACAAGTGGTATATGGATGGTAGATAAAGGTTTTTGTAATCTGAAAATATAAAAACAGCAAGGTAACTAATGATAAACGTGAGCGTAAACGG
This sequence comes from Triticum urartu, assembly GCF_003073215.2. Classification (NCBI taxonomy): domain Eukaryota; kingdom Viridiplantae; phylum Streptophyta; class Magnoliopsida; order Poales; family Poaceae; genus Triticum; species Triticum urartu. The sequence continues at coordinate 217,809,328 of NC_053023.1, read as the reverse complement.
TATTGCAATGCTAGGAAACAAGGCCTAGGGTTCATACTTTCGCTAGTGCAAGTTCTCTCAACAATAATAACATAATTGGATCACATAACTATCCCTCAACATGCAACAAAGAGTCACTCCAAAGTCAATAATAGTGGAGAACAAATGAAGAGATTATGGTACGGTACGAAACCACCTCAAAGTTATTCTTTCCAATTAATCCGTTGGGCTATTCCTATAAGTGTCACAAACAGCCCTAGAGTTCGTACTAGAATAACACCGTAAGACACAAATCAACCAAAACCCTAATGTCACCTCAAGTATTTGTGGGCATGATTATACGATATGCATCACACAATCTCAGATTCATCTATTCAACCAACACATAGGACCTCAAAGAGTGCCCCAAAGTTTCTAGCGGAGAATCACGACGAAAACGTGTGCCAACCCCTATGCATAGGTTCATGGGCGGAACCCGCAAGTTGATCACCAAAACATACATCAAGTGAATCACGTGATATCCCATTGTCACCATGGATATGCACGTCAAGACATACATCAAGTGTTCTCAAATCTTTAAAGACTCAATCCGATAAGATAACTTCAAAGGGAAAACTAAATCCATTACAAGAGAGTAGAGGGGGGAGAAAACATCATAAGATCCAACTATAATAGCAAAGCTCGCGATACATCAAGATCGTAACACCTCAAGAACACGAAAGAGAGAGAGAGAGAGATGAAACACATAGATACTGGTACATACCCTCAGCCCTGAGGGAGAACTACTCCCTCCTCGTCATGGAGAGCATCGGGATGATGAAGATGGCCACCGGAGAGGGATTGCCCCCTCCGGCAGGGTGCCAGAACGGGTCTAGATTGGTTTTCGGTGGCTGCAGAGGCTTCTGGCGGTAGAACTCCCGATCTATTATGCTCCCCGATAGTTTTAGGGTATATGGATATATATATATATAGGCGGAAGAAATACATCAGGGGAGCCACGAGGGGCCCACAAGGGTGGAGGGCATGCCCAGGGGGGTGGGTGCGCCCCCTGCCTCGTGGCTTCCTCGTTGATCCCCTGATGTACACTCCAAGTCTTCTGGGTTGCTTCCGTTCCAAAAATAAGTTCCGTGAAGTTTCAGGTTAATTGGACTCCGTTTGATTTTCCTTTTCTGTAATACTCTAAAACAAGGGAAAAAACAGAAACTGGCACTGGGCTCTGGGTTAATAGGTTAGTCCCAAAAATAATATAAAAGTGTATAATAAAGCCCATAAACATCCAAAACACGTAATATAATAGCATGGAACAATCAAAAATTATAGATACGTTGGAGACGTATTAGAGGCGCACCTGGCCGTACCCGTAGCGTAGCTAGGGTGGTTGGACGGCGTCGGAATCGACCTCGCAAGCAGAGGCAGAGAGTGGGGGTCGCCGGAGACGAAGACTATGGCGAACTGCGGCGACTCCTGGGGCTCCAAGTGGACGGAACGGCTTCACCGAAGAGCGGTGGAGGGTCTGGAATGGTCGCCCAGGCCAGGGAGGGGCTGGAGCTACCGCGACGACCCGAGGGGATCGTCGGCGAGCTCGAGCTCGGGGACGGCGGCCCGCGGCCTTCCCGGCCGGGCTACAGCTATCTACACGTTTGTGGAGTGTGTGGGAGTGGAGGATGGTGCTCGAGGAGGCTGGGGGTGGCTCCATTTATAGGCGAGCGGCGAGGGGTGGATCAGGCTCCGCCGGCGACACCTGGCACTACAAAAAAAAGACACATCCGTGAAATTTTGGGCCAAACGAATTTTTTTTCTGTCATACATATGACACTTCTATGACGATAATTGTGACAAAACCCGGTATCATCATAGATGTGGTGGGCTCCTACTTCTATGACAAAAAATCATGACAGAAAGTGGGCTTTTCGTCCTTGGCAGGCCGGAGACGCAGCTGCATGAGATTCTTTTGGCCTTCCATGACGGAAAAAACTGTGGTAGAAGCGAGGGGGAGGAAAATTTCAGGGAGTTCCCGGTTACGGTGGGAGGTCGGGGGCCGAGTGATGCGCATTTCTCTCATACACGTACGTGCGTGTGTGCGAGGCGTTGGCTCTAACTGAACCCGAGCGAGGTGTTGGGCTCTAACTGAACCCGAGCGATTGCACTGCAGGCTACGCGTTACTGAACCCGACGATCGATCGATGGCTGTTAACTGAACCCGATCGAGCAATTCCTTCACTATTGTTGCTAACTGAAGTCGATCGATTGGATGAACAGTGAGCGTTGCGGGGGGGGGGGGTGGATAAACAGTCAACGTCAACGGTGGCATTGCGTCTGGATGAACAGGACCCCATGGTGTGGAGGGCTGGATGAAAAGTAGACGGTGGAGGGGTGCCCGTGGAGGGGTGGTTGAACAAGACCCCATGCTGTGGAGGGCTGGATGAACAGTAGATGGTGGAGGGGTGCCCGTGGAGGGGTGGTTGAACAGTAGCCGGTGGAGTAGCGCGCGGTGGAGGCTGGATGAATAGGAGCCCGTGGAGGCTGGAGGAGGTCGACGGTGGAGATGAACAGTATCCCGTGGAGTCCCGTTTTGTGGTACGCCACACCCCTCCCGATGAACAGGACCCCTGTTTCGACCGTAGGAGGTCCGTTTCGTCCGTTTTGCGGTACTCCACACCCCTTCCCGATCAACAGGACCCCCGTTTCGACCGTAGGAGGTCCGTTTCGTCCGTTTTGCGGTACGCCACACCACTCCCGATCAAGAGGACCCCCGTTTCGACCGTAGGAGGTCCGTTTCCTCCGTTTTGCAGTACGCCAGACCCCTCCCGATCAACAGGACCCCGTTCCATACATAGGAGGTCCGTTTCCTCCGTTTTGCGGTACGCCAGGCCTCGTTTCCATCCCATGTTCTGTCCAAGCCCTCCTGATGAACACGACCACGCATTCTGTTCCGACCCAGCCGGTTGGCTCCCACGCATTCCGTTGCCTCCCGATGAACACGAGGCATTCCGTTGCCTCCCCATGAACACGATGACGACGTTGTTTCTCCGTCCCGACCCAGCCATTTACACGAGCCCTAGCCGTACGTATGCACGAGTAGGCGTTCGAGACCCCGCCCGTATGTACACATACGTGGCCGTATTTTCTTTCTTGCACCCTGACCACTGTACGTACGTGTACATGCTACGTGCGCGCCTCTAATATGACACGTGTGCGCCTCTACATCCACCAGTATATATGTACGTACATGTTCGCGACCAGAATGACAACGCTACGTACGCTTTGACCAGGTGGGTCCCGACTGTCAGGCACTTCCTTGCGTGCGAAGATGTAGCTGGTGGTCCCAACAGTCAGGGGGAAATGTTTTTTTCACAAAATACGATGGCCTGCCCGGTGGGTCCCCGCTGTCAGGTGGAGGAATAATTATTTTGCACGTAATAAGGAGGCACTTCCTTGCTGCGGCCGTGGACCCAGCTGTCAGCCTCTCGACGTACAGTCCACGTCCGATGGAAGCCGTTCCTTGACCACGTTGACCACGCCGTGCCGAGAGCACCAGGGCGGTGGACGATGGCGAGGCCTAGGAAGGGGACGACGCGAAGCCAGGGAAGACGCGGTAGTGGATGCCCATGCGTAGAGGAGTACGAGGGTTCACTGGTTCGCTGCGGTGTGAGGCTTCCGTCGCCGCAGAATAACATGGGGTGTAGGTGAGTAGAGGGATGGCCTGGCCAGCGGTGGGAGTAGTAGGGGGCGGTGAGGCCTCCGCCGCATCCGAGCCGGCCATGGCAGGCAGGAGCACGAGGCACGACCAGCGCTGGTTTGGGCGGCTGGAGCAAGAAGACCAGAGGTTGAAGCAGCACTACGGTCGTTGGATGGACATCGTACGGTCACTGGAGCTAGAATCGTGCATATTGACTAAGTTGACAAAGCCCTCCATCCCCGTCAACTTAGTAGGCCCACAAGTCAGCCTGCCACTATACTGGGTCCTAGCTAACAGGGGGAGTATTCATTTTTTTGTGTAATAAGGAGGCACTTCCTTGCGTGCGAAGATATAGCTAGTGGGTACGAGCTGTCAGTGGCGGTAACATTTTTTTCACGAAATACAGAGGCCCTTTCGGTGGGTCCCTGATGTCAGGTGGAGGAATCATTATTTTGCACGTAATAAGGAGGCATTTCCTTGCATGCAGCCGTGGACCCAGCTATCGGCCTCTCCACGTACAGTCCACTTCAGATGCATGTCGGTCGTTGACCACGTTGACCAGGCCGCGCCGAGAGCACCAGGGCGGTGGACGATGGCGAGTCCTAGGAAGGGAACGACATGGAGGCAGGGAAGACTCGATAATTGTTTCCCACGCGGAGGGGAGTACGACTTTACGAGGGTTTACTGGTTCGTCTGCCGTCGCCGGAGAATAACAACAGGTGTGGGTGAGTAGAGGGATGGCTAGGCCAGCGATGGGAGTACGGTGGGGCAATGAGGCCTGCACGGTAGCATAGCCAGCCACGGGGAGGAGGGAGCAGGCAGTCCCGCTGGCGCTTGTTTGAGCGGCTGGAGCAGGAAGAGCAGAGATTGAAGAAGCACGACGGCCATTGGATGGCCATCCAACAGTCACTACTTGTGCGTCAACCTTTTTTTCAGGAAAGCCTCAAATCTGTGGAAAACAGCATACAACCCATCTGCCATTATTTCTAATAATTTACAGCCCATTTGCTAATTATTAAGGTTTTTTTGGAGCCCATATTCTTTTTGTTAGCATTACAGCCCATATTGTGGCCACGGTTAAAAAATTATATGAAATTTTGCATATTTCGGTGCGGTCCGAACTATTTTCAATCCCGAAATTTTGACTCACATTCAAACTGATTTTAAAAATAAATGTATATCAATATAAAATCCAACAAATTCTCCACGCATAAAAATTAATGTAATTTAAAATCTCGAAATGAAAAACAAGATATTTGAAACTAATTGCCGGTTTGATGTGTTTTGAAAATGTACAGCCCATTTCTCATTACTGATGGGCCATTTTTTCGTCCAGTCGAATGAAAGCTCTCCTCGTCTTGAAAGATTTGCGGCCCAACAGGCCTAACAAAGCTACTTACTTGGCAAATCACAAAAAAATGGGCTGTGGCCATGGACCCAGCTGTCAGCCTCTCCACGTACAGTACTCTTCCGATGGAATGTCGTTGACCACGTTGACCACACCGCGGCGAGAGCACCAAGGCGGTGGACGACGGCGAGGCCTAGGAAGGGGACGACGCGGAGCCGGGGAAGACGCGGCAGTGGATGCCCACACGGAGAGGAGAACGAGGGTTCACTGGTTCGGCTGCCGTCGCCGCAGGGCCTGGCTAGCGGTGGGAGTAGTAGGGGGCGATGAGGCCTCAACGGCAGCACAGCCGGCCACTGGAGGCAGGAGCAGGTAGTCTCCCCGGCGCTGGTTTGGGCGGCTGGTGCAAGAAGAGCAGCGATTGAAGAAGCAGCAAGACTGTTCGGTTCAAATCCAATGGTTACTGCTGCTAGAATCGTTTGTTGACTAAGTTGACAAGCCCTGCGTATGCGTCAACTTAGTAGGCCCACAGGTCAGCCTCCCAACCGGTGCGCCCCAGATGTCAGTGGGATGAATCATTTTTTTCGCGTAATAAGGAGGCAGTTGATTGCATGCGGCCAAGCCAGCGGAGGGAGTAGGGTGGGTCGGGGAAGCCTGCGCGGCATCACAACGGGCCACAAGAGGAGGGAGCAGGAAGTCCTACCGGTGCTAGTTTAGGCGGCTGGAGCAGGAAGATCAGATATTGAAGAAGCACGTCGGCCGTTGGATGGACATCCAACAGTCACTGCTGCTAGAATCATGTGTTCACTGACAAAGCCTTGCGTAAACAAGTGAGCCTCGAAGTCTGTGGCGTGTACAGCCCATTTTCTATTATTTTTATAATTTTTACTCATTTTCTAATTCATATGGAATTTATTGCAGCCCGTTTTCCATTTTTAGAATTGCTGGCCATTTTCGGGTCAGTACCAGGGTCAAAAAATTAACTAAATATGTGGGAAATTTTGAAAAAATTCGCAAATTTTTGCTAGGGAACGAAATATTCTTAATCCAAAATTTAATAGCCATACTAAAACAAATTTAAAAATAAATTAGTACTATGTCATGTTAAATCCAATGAAATACGTATAAGATATCAGTGATGAACAAAAACAAAAAAAGAAACTTATATCCCATTTGCTATAATTTTTTTGGAATTTTCAACCCCTTTTGATACTACTTTTAACTATGGGTGGGCGTTCGGTATAAACCGAAATTTCGGTTTCTACCATTCGGTTTATTTTTAAATTCGGTTAGCAAATTCAAAAACCGAAAATGATAGCTCAAAATAACTAACCGAAAATTCGGTTAACCGACATTTCGGTACGGTTTTCGGTTTACACCGAATAAACCTTTGCTTCAAGGAATTGTGCTAGCGGCACACTACTATTATATAGCAAAAAATCTTTGCCTCACGTCCAAAGCCACATCGCAGTTTGCTTGTGGGCTGGCGACTGGCTTGGTCCAACGGTGTGGCAGGCTGCGTGGTGCTACAGGATTGATGGACAACGTCTCACTAACTCACTCCACCCCCAGTTTTGCGTATGCATCATACTGCCTGTGTGTCTCAGGTATGCTGTGTTCGGTTTTGTTTCGGCTAACCGAATTAGAAACCGAAGCAACCGAACCTAGTTCGGTTAGTACAAGCAGAAATCGAATTTTTTGTATTATTGGCAAAAACCGAAAATTCAGTTTTTTTGGTTTCGGCTTTGGTCTGGTGTTCGGTTTGTTAGTTTTTATGCCCACCCCTACTTTTACCAGACATTGACCATACATTTAAGCCAGGCCGGAATGCATCCCTCCTCGTCTTGAAAGATTTGCAGCCCAGTAATTCAGAGAAAACAAATAGGCCTAGCTTGGGTATTCTTCAAAAAGAAATACTGGGCTACCTATTTTCCCAAAGAACTGGTGCATGAGCATTTAGCTTTATTTATTTACTTATTTATGTTTAGGGGACCATGAGCATGTACCTGGGCCAGATTCATGTGAGAGCCTCCCTTCCAGTTAATTATGGGCTTCTCTATTGGGCCTTCATCAGTGGGCTGCATGTTCTCAACAAGTGGAAAATGTGTTCCGTACAAAAAATAGTATGCGCTACGTACGGTACGGGGCACTAAAGGATCGAACCGTGCAATGACTTCTAAAACATAGTGTTTGTCGTTCTAACAAAACATTTATTCAACCAACAGACGAAATATACTACTAATTGTACATTGAAAACAGCAGCAGCAGCAACCAGGGCTGGGGGTGCAACAGAAGCAGTAAGCAGGCCAGAAGAGTGAAGACGCAGCTCTCTCTTCCAAACCGAACATCAGCCATCATTACAAAAGGGCTACCAAAAAAGAACAAGTGTATGCATCAAAATAAATAAAGATCCTACTACACCAAGTGTACGCATCTAACTAACTGGCTCAGCTAGATGTTACTATTTATTAAGCTGTGGAAACTCCAGCCAGCAGGTCAAAGTCTGATACTTGCAACCCTCTCTCCTACTTTGGGCTGCAGAGCGTGGCGTTTGTTGTAACAGCCGTTTGTAGCAATGACTGGAGTAGGCCAGCAATACGTCCAGCCATAGAAGGAGTCGACAGCGTAAATGAAGCCCTTGTGTTCAATGGCATCAGAGAACCATGGAGGATGTAGGATCCTGCGATGGACGTGCAGATTTATCCACTTACTGCAGTGACCTGTCAGATAGGCGAGACCGCGGTTGAAGAACGCAATTAGCCTGCAGTCTTTATAATTCGCAGATCTTGTGGGCACTTGGCAGATTACAACCTTGAGCAAATCAAACTTGGTATCATGTTGGCTACTGTAAGATTCCGAGTATTCTGGGTCGCGGTGCCAAAGCAGTGTAGTGTTAATCGAAGGAAGGGGGATCAGCCGCCGGGTGTAGACCTCGACAAGCATCCAGCTGCTGCGACCGTCGACGAGCACCATCCAAGACGTGTTCATGCCGACCCAGTACATACCGTTAATGTAGTTGAGGCTGACGGGGATTGGATCGCAGTCAAGGGGGTTGATGCTCGCCACCCTATGATCGTTATGCTGCGTGACACGCCGTTTCTGAAGATCAGGCATCATCAGCAAGTAAGGAGCTGGCTTAAAAACCTCCGGCCTAAGGGCTTTGAGTAAACGGTACAACCCCGACGAGCACGCGGCGAGCGGCATGGTACTGAGATTGTCCACACGCGAAACAATGAGCTTGATTACCTCTATGGGGAGCGAATTCCATCCACTCTTTCGGCGGACGCTGCTCGGTTCTGCCATTGTTAGTTCTTGGGTTTCGGACGAGGGGGGAGGCGCCTTATCGGGGATGGAAGATTGGACGAGATTATGTGCGGACAAAGATGGAGAAGTGAATATGTGCTGCGGGAGGTGGACAGCTGATGATGACTACAACACGCCGCTTGACTTACGAGACACATACCAGCAGCGTAGGGTCATGTTGATGCCAGACAACTTGCTTGAGTGATCACAGTACTGGTACTCCCTACAGTGCTGTGCCCTAACTTTCTTGAGTAGAGTAGTAGAGTAGGACTCTGCTCCACTACTAGCACCGGAGGATTAGTATATTCTAATATAAAATAGTTACAAACTTCAATGCCCGAGCGTGGAACGACTACGAACCGTGCTCAAAGACTGTGTCTATGTGGTGTTTGGACATGGGCGACAACCTCAACGCCAACGGTGCTGCTCCCGTTGCACCGTATGTGTTTCTGTCCTTCCTGTTCGAAATCGTGGTAGAATTCATGTTTCTACTATGTATCCTAATACTATGCTAGTACACATGATTAGTTTCATCTCTGTTATAGCCGTCATGATTTATTTTGTGCTTATTGGGATTAAATCTCGTAGTAACTTGCTCATATATTCAACTGGCGCAACGTCCCCTACAGCCACTCCCGTTTCATGGACGGCCTGGTCGATGCCTCCAAGGAGCCCTTCGTCCATTGCTATGAGAGTGCTCGATGCCGTTTTGTGGCTCATCGGCGGACATGGTGCATCACCTCACGGATGCGTGCAGTGGTCACTGCTGGCCCTTGGCAGAGAACATCAAGTATGAGACGTGCTACCCGTTCACCATGCCGGAGTCGCTGGAGGATCACCGCCGCCTTCTAGTCTCGGAGGAGGACGACTGCGTCTTCCTCTTGATCGTGGGCACCAGTGAGGCCCACGCAGGCCGCCGCCCCGTCTCTGTAATGTGCGTTAGGGGCAACGCCGCTAACGCTGACATTGACACGAGGCCGATGTACGGGTGCGTGGTCAGTGTTACTACCCCTCCGGGTCGCGTGGGCGGTGACACCAGCCTCATCGAACGGACTTGGACTCTGGGGAGCTGGGACTATCCCGCCAATGTGGACTTGGAAAACCCATGGCATCCTTTACCTGCCGACGTGGTGCACGAGGACTCCAAGGAGGTTCACCTAGACATACGCATTATCAAGTTAAATGTTGATCATTAGTCTTCGCTCAATGTAATCCGCTGTCTAAGCATGTGGAGACTTCCACGCAGGATCTTGCTCTATTGGAGTATCGCGCATGAATAAAAGTGTATCCGTTTATGGTTTAGTCTAGAATCTTCCATGTATGAATTTTTACTACATTACTGGTGAAAGACTTACGATGAACCATTTCTTACATCTCCTCTGCCCGCTTGCAAGTCATCCTGATTTAATCCCTCCATCTAGGTGTATAAGGGCATGGATAATATTACTTAATAGTATAGCCAACTGTTGACTATAAGAAAGTGCCATGTCATCTGTAGCCAACATGTATAACAATCGATACTCAAAAACTAATTCTTAAAGATCATTTCTTGCAAAGCACAATAAGTGTTATTTCTTCACAAGTTTTGATGCAGGTTGAACAGTTGAACGCTTTTGTTTGCAAAAGATACCTTTTTATCTATTTCACCCAGATGTTTGTGAGCTCTAGAGATGAAATAATATCCGAAGAAACCTATCGATACCCGTTACACATGAGATGACCCCCACATCCTTTGTCAAAATAAACAACTCCCCGATCAATGCATTTCACTCTTCGGTGCAACACACGGGCACCTTACTACAATAGATTAGTACGACCACAAATTGAACTAACATTATATATAGTACGATAAATGCTGATGCATGTCACCTAAAATTATATCATTCAAAACTATGTTCAAATATGAATCCAACGATATAGTTTTTGTTGACATGCACTAACATTTTGTCAGTTAAATCTTCAGTCAAATTCAATGGGGGACTAATAAACAACAACCATGTAGTACTAGTGTAGAAGGCGGCGCTGCACGGGAGTCTCACCTCTCACCCCGCTCGTGGGGCGGCAGTAAAGCCGCCATCTCACAAAACCCAACCACTCCCAGTAATAAGTGGCCTAGTAAAATAAACGGACAAGCAACCATCACATCCCTCCATCTTTTTTGCATTTCATCTCTCTGCATTTACTTTCTCTGGTTCATCTCGCACACTCGATCCCTAGCTACTACTCCTAGGGCCAGTTCTTTTGGCGGCTTCCCTGGCTTTTCCCACAAGACTAGTCACAGTGGAGAGTAATAATAAGGCCCCTCACTCATTTATTTGGGCTTCTAAACTACTACTCCGTCCTGGTTTATTCCTCACCATTGTAATTTGTGCTAAATTTTGACCAAAGATTTAACTGGTTTATTCCTCACCATTGTAATCCCTCCATCTAGGTGTGTAAGTCATCTTACAAAAACCAAATAATCCCAAAAAACTTAGGCGTAGTGCATTAACTTCTACCTCGTTTCTTGTTTCTTGACATATCAACCAATAAGAGATAAAGAGTGTGCATGCTTTTAATGACTTGAGATATCAAACGCGACATGCAGTGGTTAGTTCATTGCATGCAATACTATTAATTAGCAAATAAACATTAACATTTCTCGTTTTCTACTCCTCCTTGGTCACGGTGCACAGTCTAAGATGACTTACTCACCTAGACGGATGGAGTAGTGCATGTGACATGCACTAACATTTCATTAGTTAAATTTATGATCAAAATTTGACACAGATTACAATGGGGACCAATAAACCAGGACGGAGGTAGTAGTTATGGGATTACTAATCTAGAAGCCTAAAAGAACTGGCCCCTGGTACTCCTACTACTAGTAGTACTCAAGTTGGAATTCCAATTGCACAGCACAACTTGTTAGGCAAAAAATTCGATACAGGGTGTAGGAAGCGGTTTGGGAATTTGCATGCCTTTCCAACCAGTGAGATACTCCGTACAAAGTACGACAAAGAAATAACCATAGAGAAGGAAGCTAAAAGTAAACAATCAAACGAGCATTTTTGCATTTGTTTTGCATTGAATCATTTCACAAGCTTGACTAGTGATGTTTATCTACTTTTAAAAAACTGCGTCGTAATGTTAAAACGTGCATTTGCACGTACTCCCTCCGGCCGGGTTTATTAGGCCTAAAGACAACTTCTCTTAGACCATGACACATAGTAATTTGCTCACATTAATTCTTCCATTCCACTCCCAAGGCACTCTCTCACATGCATGCAGCCAATGAAAAAGCACACATGAAGTGTATTAACTTTTCAGCCATGGCACCAACAACAATAGCTTTCAATACAACCAATGAAATGGTTGCATGCATGCACCTTTCCAACGCGGGGCCTTATAAAAGGGGACATGCTTGTGATGTTGAGAGGCCTAATAAACCCGGACGGAGGGAGTATATAAGTAATAGTAGTGCTCCCTCCGTCTAGGTGTATAAGTATTCCCTCCTTTTTCATCACCGTGCACAACCAAAGATGACTTATTGACCTGGACGGAGGGAGTAGCACAGTCTGCAAGCATATATCGAGAGAGACGTGTAGTGCAATAGTATATAGTAAAGTTTGTGCTATATGCACGTACTTGCAAAATGCGTACGAATACACAAGGTTTCCAAACTTTCCCTTTTACATACTTAATTAAGGACGCTAAAAATTCCTGAACGTTCGGGATTTATCATTTGCGTCCCAAAACTAATGAGATCGCCTTACGAAACAAAAATTATACTCCTCCTAAAAGCCACGGCGCTCGCAGGAGCGCTTGCAGCACGCCACAAGTGCCCTGGTGCGCGGCCGTTTCCCAGCGTGCCAACACAAAGCCTCTTCCTCAGCCTGCAACTCGTGAGGTGCTGATTGGCGGCTTGCCGGCGAGCGAGCGCGATCACACCGGTGTGGTGATCCGGCGCCAACAGGTACTCCTCCTTGCTGGAAGCGTGCACCCGGTCCACGTACCGCCAAGCGTAGATGAGGCGCTTGGGCCCGACTGCACTCAGGGCGTCGGCACGGGCGTCCTCCACCACCCTCAGGGCCCTCGCACGAGCCTTCTGCCAAAGAGCCAATTGCCTGACTCTCTCGGACGCGACATAGGCCTCCCAGGCAGCTTGTTCCGTGGTGCGCTTCTCTTCCTCGGCCTTCTTCTCCGCCTCTATTTTGGCGCGCTCTGCTGGAGGCAAAGCCTCCCACAAGGCAACATCTATTTCTTTCCAAAGCTCCTCATGGCTGGGGGGGCTCGGCGGGTGGTGCGGTGTTCTCCTCGTAGCGGGGAGCCGATGCGTCCTCCAGTGCGCGTGCTGGCGAGACTGGGAACGCCGACGTGTCCACCTCGGCGCATCGCGACGAGGAGCAGAACACCGACGCATCCTCCTCGACAAGTGGCGGCGAGGAACGGAACGGCGACGCGTCGTGTCGCGGCGAGGAGCGGAACACCGACGCGTCCTCCTCAACTAGCGGCTGCGAGGAACGGAACAGCGACGCGTCGCGTAGCGGCGAGGAGCGGAACACCGACGCGCCCTCCTCGACTAGTGGCAGCAAGGAACGGAATGGCGACGTGTGACCGTCCGCGCGCTGCGGCGAGGGGCTCCTAGGGCTTGGGAGGGAAGATGCCATGGTGGTCGACGTGAGAGGGAGGGGGAGGAGATAGAGATGTCGTGGGAGGCGCAGTATTTATAGTGAGCAATGGCACACCTACGTAAGATATGGACTGAGCTGCACTGAGTTAACTGCAGGTCCAGTTGCGTCACTGACATGTGTGTCAGACCCCTGTTGGGCCCATATGTCAGTGACCCAATGCACCTGCAGTTAAGTAACAACTACGTGGGCATATTTGTTGGAGTAAATTACAGGGGAGTGAAGGGGTGGAAATATTGCTGGTCACAACGGATTGGACGAGCGTGGGGGGAGGAGAGTCATGCATGCAGATTAAATTAACCCCGCTAAAAACGATATTTTAAACGTGACTACTCGATCTGTGGTGATACGTCCATTTTGCATCATGCTTTTATATCGATATTTATTGCATTATGGATTTTTATTTCAATTATGTCACAATACTTATGGCTATTCTCTCTTATTTTACAAGGTTTACATAAGGAGGGAGAATGCCGGCAGCTGGAATTCTGGGCTGGAAAAGGAGCAAATATTAGAGACCTATTCTGCGCAACTCCAAAAGTCCTGAAACTCCACGGAACATCTTAAAATAAATAAAGAAAAATCCTCGCCAAAGATGAAGGCCAGGGGGCCCACACCCTACTCACGAGGGTGGGGGCGCGCCCCCTACCTCGTGGGCCCCCTGGTCGGTCTCCGACGTCCATCTTCTGCTATATGCAGTCTTTCGATGAGAAAAAAAATCAGAAGGAACTTTTCGGGACAAGACTCCGTCGCCACGAGGCGGAACCTTGGCGGAACCAATCTAAAGCTCCGGCAGAGCTGTTCTGCCGGGGATACTTCCCTCCGGGAGGGGGAAATCATCACCATCGTCATCACCAACGCTCCTCTCATCGGGAGAGGGAAATCTCCATCAACATCTTCACCAGTACCATCTCATCTCCAAACCCTAGTTCATCCCTTGTATCCAATTCTTGTCTCAATGTCCGGGATTGGTGCTAGTAGGTTGCTAGTAGTGTTGATTACTCCTTGTAGTTGACGCTAGTTGGTTTACTTGGTGGAAGATCACATGTTCATATCCTATATGCATATTATTACCCCTCTGATTATGAACATGAATATGCTTTGTGAGTAATTACGTTTGTTCCTGAGGACAAGGGAGAAGTCTTGCTATTAGTAGTCATGTGAATTTGGTATTCGTTTGATATTTTGATAAGATGTATGTTGTCTAGCCTCTAGTGGTGTTATGTGAACGTCGACTACATAACACTTCACCATTATTTGGGCCTAGAGGAAGGCATTGGGAAGTAATGAGTAGATGATGGTGCCAGGGTATGAATCCACGAGCACCTATGGGACCGGCGGACCGAGTCCCTTTCGGTTCGGCGGGGGCGGCGGTCGCACGAAGAGCGGATCGAGGCGAAGCACACAAGCGGTTTACCCATGTTCGGGCCGCACGGATGCGTAAAACCCTACTCCTGCTTTGTGGTTTGTATTGAGTTCTTGCTCGGGAGCGCGGAGTGCTACAGTACCCCTCAGCAGCTAACGAGACCGAGTGTGAATGTTCTCCTCATCCTCTTCTGCCATGAAGATCTGATGGTATCCTGAGTACGCGTCAAGAAATGAAAGCAAGTCACATCCGGCCGTGGAGTCAACAATCTAGTCAATGCGCAGCAAAGGAAATGGGTCTTTGGGACAAGCTTTGTTAACATTGGTAAAGTCGATACAAAGTCTCCATTTCCCGTTCGCCTTGCGCACGACTACAGGATTGGCCAACCACGTAGGATGGAGCAGTCCTCTGACAAGGCCTGCTGCTTCCAACTTCTTGATCTCTTCTGCGATGAATTCTTGGTGCTCCACTGCTTGCTTCCTGACCTTCTGCTTGACAGGCCACGCATGAGGACAAACGGCAAGATGGTGCTCAATTACTTTCCTGGGAACACCGGGGATGTCAGACGGTTGCCACGCAAACACGTCGACATTCGCCCGCAGGAAAGCAATGAGCGCTCTTTCCTATTTAGGGTCGAGAGTGGCACTAATGGTGAATGTACCACCAGTGCCGTCCTCTTTGGCAGACACCTTCTTGGTCTCTAGCGGAGCTGCCATTGTCTTCTTACACTTGCCGGTGGAGCTTGATGGTGCATCCTCGACGGCAGTGCAGCACTCCGAAGAGGTGCGCTTGCCGGAGTGGGCATCAGAACTCTTGCCGGACATGGTCTTCTTCTTCGAAGGAGGGCCAAAGATGCCGGGGTATGAATCCACGAGCACCTATGGGACCGGCGGAACAAGTCCCTTTCGGTTCGGCGGGGGCGGCGGTCGCACGAAGAGCGGATCGAGGCGAAGCACACGAGCGGTTTACCCAGGTTCGGGTCGCACGGATGCGTAAAACCGTACTCCTGCTTTGTGGTTTGTATTGAGTTCTTGCTCGGGACCGCGGAGTGCTACAGTACCCCTCAGCAGCTAACAAGACCGAGCGTGAATGTTCTCCTCATCCTCTTCTGCCATGAAGATCTGATGGTATCCTGAGTACGCGTCAAGAAATGAAAGCAAGTCACATCCGGCCGTGGAGTCAACAATCTGGTCAATGCGCGGCAAAGGAAATGGGTCTTTGGGACAAGCTTTGTTAACATCGGCAAAGTCGATACAAAGTCTCCATTTCCCGTTCGCCTTGCGCACGACTACAGGATTGGCCAACCACGTAGGATGGAGCACTCCTCTGACAAGGCCTGCTGCTTCCAACTTCTTGATCTCTTCTGCGATGAATTCTTGGTGCTCCACTGCTTGCTTCCTGACCTTCTGCTTGACGGGCCGCGCATGAGGACAAACGGCAAGATGGTGCTCAATTACTTTCCTGGGAACACTGGGGATGTCAGACGGTTGCCCCGCAAACACGTTGACATTCTCCCGCAGGAAAGCAATGAGCGCGCTTTCCTATTTAGGGTCGAGAGTGGCACTGATGGTGAAGGTACCACCAGTGCCGTCCTCTTTGGCGGACACCTTCTTGGTCTCTGGCGGAGCTTCCATTGTCTTCTTACACTTGCCGGTGGAGCTTGATGGTGCGTCCTCGACAGCAGCGCAGCACTCCGAAGAGGTGCGCTTGCCGGAGTGGGCATCAGAACTCTTGCCGGACTTGGTCTTCTTCTTCCCCCCGGGAGCTTCAACGGCAGGTGACTTGCAATCCACTGCGGCTGCCGCTTCCCGATAGATCTTGTCGGCGCAGATAAGAGCATCCTTCTTGTCGCCAGGGACAGAGATGACGCTTATCGGGCCTGGCATCTTCAGCATATTGTATGCGTAGTGAGAGGCTGCCATGAACTTGGCGAGTGCTGGACGGCCAAGTATCCCATTGTAAGGCAGTGGAATATCGGCAATGTCAAAAGTGACCCTCTCAGTCCTGAAGTTCACCTCGCTGCCAAATGTTACTGGCAACGTGACCTTCCCCTTCGGCTTGCTCCTTCCCGGGTTGATTCCTTGGAATGCGCCGGTCTCTTCAAGCTCGCTGTCAGGGATCTGGAGTTTCTGGAGTACAGCGGAGGATATTAGGTTCAAGCCGGCCCCGCCGTCAACTAGCATCTTAGTGACCTTGAGGTTGCGGATAGTTGGTGAAACCAAGATCGGCAAGCACCCGACCGCAGTTGTGCGATCAGGGTGGTCCTCAATATCAAAGATGATAGGCGTGCTGGACCATTTCAGAAGCTTGCGTGATTCGACGGGTGGTTCTGCCGCATTGACTTCCCGCACCCACTGCTTGAGTTGGCGGTGCGAAGTATGCAGAGAAGCACCGCCGTCAACGCACAAGACCTCTGTGGCTTTCTGGAACTCCTGCTCACTGGTCTCGACATCATCCATGTCTTCGTCGTCGTCGTCATCTTCATCCTTGTCGCGGCCGCGGGGAGGTCTGTCTCCTTGCCGCTGCTTGGCCTTGCCGCGGCGTCCTCCCCGGCCGGCGCGCTTCTTGCCGGATTCTCCAGCGCCTCCTTGGGCCCTCTCCTTGTCGCGTCGCTCGTATTCAGCCTTTTGCTGCTGGACAAGCTGCTCGACCTTCTTGCAGCTCTGGAGGTCATGGCCCTTGGTGCGGTGGATCTTGCAGTATTGCTTGTCGGTGCCGTCCTGCTTGTCGGCGACCGCCACAGCCTGGCAGTTGGTGCATGCGGCAATCTCCTTGCCGGAGCTACCAGCCTTGGCTTTCTTGGCGCCACCTTCGTTGCCGGACTGCTCAACGACTAGCACATCTTTGCCTTTCTTCTTCCTGTTGTTCCGCCACCGGTTTTTCTTTGCCGGGGCAGCATCCTCGCTGTCAGATCCTCCTGCTCCTGTATTCTCTCCAGGGAGTTTCCTCCCTTCCTCAGCACGTGCACACTTGTCGGCCAGGGCATACAACTCACTGACGTCTCTGATCTTGCACATCGCCATCTCCTCCCGCATCCTGCGGTTACGCACGTTCTGATGGAACGCGCTGATGACCGCGGCGGGGTGGACGTCTGGGATGTTGTGCTGTACACGGCTGAATCTCTGAATGTACTTGCGCAGGGGCTCTCCTTCCTTCTGGGCGAGCAGATGAAGGTCACTCTCTTGGCCATGAGGTTTGTGGCCGCCTGTAAAGGCACCGACAAACTGATGGCATAGGTCTGCCCAGGAGGATATGGAGTTGTCCCGCAAGTGCATGAGCCAGGACCTGACGTTGGGCTTGAGCACCAGCGGGAAGTAGTTGGCAAGGATCTTGTCGTCCCGCCCCCCGGCAGCCTGCACCGCGATGGTGTAGATGTTGAGGAACTCCGACGAATGCGACTTGCCATCGTACTTCTTTGGTACGTCTGGCTTGAAATTCTTCATGCTGGGCCACTGGACTTGCCGCAGCTCACGAGTAAACGCAGGGCAACCTACCGCGTACGTCAAGTCGCCTGGTTCCCCTGGCGCATGCATGTCGACAGAGGGCCCAGCGCACTGGTCCGATTGACGTCGCGCTTCTCTTCGGCGCTCGATGCGAGTACGAGCGTCTTCTTGCTGTCGTTCGTGAAGAACTTGGCACTGATCGCGATGAGCTCATGGACCTGATGACGCGGTGAAGTCGCTGTCGAGGTGGATCCGGCGAGTCGGCGATCTTGGCCTTCGGGGCGGAGAGTGCACAGTGGTTGCACCCCCACCGGTCTTGTCGCCACCGGCTCGTGCCTGGCTGACTTGCCGCAGCTGCGACGTGCTCGGCTGCCGTTGAGTGTCGCCGTTGGCGAAGCCGATGAGACTCTGAATGGTGGCCCTCCAATCGTCGATCCTGTCTGCCGTTGGAGGGTAGTCCAGGAGCAGTTGAGCTCGCGCCAAAGCTTCTGCTGCAGTGGCGGGTGGCGGTGGCGAACGGTGCGAGGAGCGGGACATGCTCGGACTTCTAACTATGTTAGAAGGAGCAGTGTCCCGTCCAGGCGACCGTGCCTCGCTCGTGCCAACATGTTGGCGTACATGCTGGTCTTGAGCACTCCGAGATCCACCAGCTCGATCTTGGTCCAGCAAATGCATGGTACCGTGAGTACCATGATGCTGCCGGTCCCGCGCCTCCTGAGATGGGCGCGGTGCACGTACGGACGCCGAGGTCTTGGAGTGCGCCCGGTCGCTGTCGGAGCCGGCTACGCCGCCGATGGGCAGCGCAGCCTTGTCCTTGGACCTGGCAGCACCGTGAGCTCCCTCATCGACGCCCGTTCTTCTGCCGGCATCCGCCCCATCAGCCGTTTGCTCCGGCGGTGGTGGGTTCGGCGCGGACGGAGCAGCTGCCTCCGAAGCCTTCTTCTTCGGCGGCATGTCGATGAAGATGATGAAGATCTAGCTCGTGTGAACGCCGGATCTGGTTCACACAACCTCGACGCCCCTACCTGGCGCGCCAAAGATGCCGGGGTATGAATCCACGAGCACCTATGGGACCGGCGGACCGAGTCCCTTTCGGTTCCGCGGGGGTGGCGGTCGCACGAAGAGCTGATCGAGGCGAAGCACACGAGCGGTTTACCCAGGTTTGGGCCGCACGGATGCGTAAAACCCTACTCCTGCTTTGTGGTTTGTATTGAGTTCTTGCTCGGGAGCGCGGAGTGCTACAGTACCCCTCAGCAGCTAACGAGACCGAGCGTGAATGTTCTCCTCATCCTCTTCTGCCATGAAGATCTGATGGTATCCTGAGTACGCGTCAAGAAATGAAAGCAAGTCACATCCGGCCGTGGAGTCAACAATCTGGTCAATGCGCGGCAAAGGAAATGGGTCTTTGGGACAAGCTTTGTTAACATCGGTAAAGTCGATACAAAGTCTCCATTTCCCGTTCGCCTTGCGCACGACTACAGGATTGGCCAACCACGTAGGATGGAGCACTCCTCTGACAAGGCCTGCTACTTCCAACTTCTTGATCTCTTCTGCGATGAATTCTTGGCGCTCCCCTGCTTGCTTCCTGACCTTCTGCTTGACGGGCCGCGCATGAGGACAAAGGGCAAGATGGTGCTCAATTACTTTCCTGGGAACACCGGGGATGTCAGACGGTTGCCACACAAACACGTCGACATTCGCCCGCAGGAAAGCAATGAGCGCGCTTTCCTATTTAGGGTCGAGAGTGGCACTAATGGTGAAGGTACCACCAGTGCCGTCCTCTTTGGCAGACACCTTCTTGGTCTCTGGCGGAGCTGCCATTGTCTTCTTACACTTGCCGATGGAGCTTGATGGTGCGTCCTCGATGGCAGCGCAGCACTCCGAAGAGGTGCGCTTGCCGGAGTGGGCATCAGAACTCTTGCCGGACTTGGTCTTCTTCTTCGAAGGAGGGCCAAAGATGTCGGGGTATGAATCCACGAGCACCTATGGGACCGGCGGACCGAGTCCCTTTCGGTTCGGCGGGGGCGGCGGTCGCATGAAGAGCGGATCGAGGCGAAGCACACGAGCGGTTTACCCAGGTTCGGGCCGCACGGATGCGTAAAACCCTACTCCTGCTTTGAGTTCTTGCTCGGGAGCGCGGAGTGCTACAGTACCCCTCAGCAGCTAATGAGACCGAGCGTGAATGTTCTCCTTCTTCCTCTACGTTGCGCAGGGGCCTCCTTTTAGATGCTCAAGGGGTCACCGACAGGTGGCAACGTAGACAAGGGTAAAAATGGAAAGGTGCTGTGGTAGGTACAGCTACCTTCTACAGTGTATCATACCTAACCCTGACGGCAGGGGACAAGGGCATTAAATGCCCGTCTGCGTCGCCTAAACAGTGCAAAAGGGACCGTCAGGGACGCCACCGCTTGCCACGATGGCAATATTGTCAGCGCCGCTTGCCACCGCGCGCCGCTGGCTGCACAGCCTCCCGCCACGTACGCCTGGAAGGGTCCCAAAGCGACACGTTGGTGGATGTGTTGGAGCGCGGGCACAGAGTGGTGGCTTGCCGCGGCAAGCGCCTTGCCGCGGTCGTTGTCTTGTCGCATCTGGGAGCTTGTCGCTCACCGGGCCTTGCCGGGACGCGTGGCCCGTTGCGGCAAGTTCCTTGAGATGCCTTGGGTGGCCTTCCCGGCAAGCTCCTCTTGCCGGGGTCTTGTCTCCTTAAGCGCCTTGCCTTGGTTGGCCCTCCCGGCAAGCTCCTCTTGCAGGGGTCTTGTCTCCTTGGCTTGGATACTTTGTTCTTGAATGGCTCCAAAGGAACCACGGAGGACCTTGGCGGTCACCCGGCAAGCCTTGCCGTGGGATGCTGTAACTGCCCGTGCAAAAGTTCGGGATACTAGGGTACCCCTACTCTAGTACACCGACAGATGGGTTGCTAGAGTGACAGAATCTTAAACCCTAGTTTATGCGTTGCTTCGTAAGGGGCTGATTTGGATCCATATGTTTCATGCTAAGGTTAGGTTTACCTTAGTACTTTTGTTGTAGTTGCGGATGCTTGCAATAGAGGTTAATCATAAGTGGGATGCTTGTTCAAGTAAGAACAGCACCCAAGCACCGGTCCACCCACATATCAAATTATCAAAGTACCGAACGCGAATCATATGAACGTGATGAAAACTAGCTTGACGATATTCCCATGTGTCCTCGGGAGTGCTTTTCCTATTATAAGAGTTTGTTCCGGCTTGTCCTTTGCTACAAAAAGGATTGGGCTACCTTGCTGCACTTTATTTACTTTTGTTACTTGTTGCTCGTTACAATTTATCTTGTCACGAAAGTATCTGTTACCACTTATTTCAGTACTTGCAGAGAATACCTTGCTGAAAACCGCTTTATCATTTCCTTCTGCTCCTCGTTGGGTTCGACACTCTTACTTATCGAAAGGACTACGATAGATCCCCTATACTTGTGGGTCATCAAGACTCTTTTCTGGCGCTGTTGCTGGGGAGTGTAGCGCCTTTGGTAGGTGGAATTTGGTAAGGAAAAATTTATATAGTGTGCTGAAATTTACGGTCACTTGTTACTATGGAAAGTAATTCTCTGAGGGGCCTGTTTGGGGTATCTTCACCCTGTCCAGTAGAGCAAAGAGTTGCTCCTCAACCTACTGAACTGCTAGCTAACCCTTTTACAGGAGATGGAACAAAGCATCCTGATGAGCACTTAATATATGTGGATGAAGTTTGTGGATTATTTAAGCTTGCAGGTATACCCAATGATGTTGGTAAGAAGAAGGTCTTCCCTTTATCGTTGAAGAGAGACGCATTGATATGGTATGGGCTATATGATGGTATGAGATCATGGAACTATAAAATATTGAAGTTGGAATTTCATCAAAAGTATTACCCTATGGATCTCGTTCATCGAGATCGCAATTATATTTATAATTTCTAGCCTCGCGAAGGATAAAGCATTGCTCAAGCTTGGGGGAGGCTTAAATCAATGTTATATTCATGCCCCAATCATGAGCTCTCGAGAGAAATAATTATGCAAAGTTTTTATGCTCGGCTTTCTGAAAACAATCGCACCATGCTCGATACTTCTTGTGCTGGCTCTTTTATGATGAAAACTATTGAATTTAAATGGAATTTATTGGATAGAGTTAAACACAACTCTGAATATTGGGACCTCGACGAAGGTAAGGAGTCAGGTATGACGCCTAAGTTTGATTGTGTTAAATCTTTTATGGACACCGATATTTTCCGTAAGTTTAGCACTAAATATGGACTTGACTCTGAGATAGTAGCTTCTTTCTATGAATCTTTTGCTACTTATGTTGATCTCCCTAAGGAGAAGTGGTTTAAATATCATCCTCCCATAGAAGTAAAAGTAGCTGCACCTATTAAAGTTGAATTAAAGATGGTCACTTATAATGATCCTATTGTTCCTACTTCTTATGTTGAGAAACCAGCCTTCCCTGTTAGAATAAAGGATCATGCTAAAGCTTCAACTGTTGTTCGTAAAACCAATATTAGAACTTATACACCTCCTGAGCAAGTTAAAGTAGAACCTAATATTGCTATTGTTAAAGATCTCTTGTCTGATAGTATTGATGGGCGTGTTATTCAGTTTGAAGGTGAAACTGCTAGAATTTCTAAACCTTGTGCTAAAGATAAACATAGACCTGTGGTAGGCGTGCCTATTATTTCTGTTAAAATAGGAGATCATTGTTATCATGGCTTATGTGATATGGGTGCGAGTGCTAGTGTTATACCGCATACTTTATACGAAGAAATTAAGAATGAAATTGCACCTGCTGAGTTAGAAGGTATTGATGTCATAATTAAACTTGCCAACAGAGATACTATTTCACCAATTGGAATTGTTAGAGATGTTGAAGTCTTGTGTGGGAAAACTAAATATCCTGCTGATTTTCTTGTTCTTACTTCTCCGCAAGATAGCTTTTGTCCCATTATATTTGGTAGACCGTTCTTGAACACTGTTAATGCTAGGATAGATTGCCAAAAGAATGTTGTTACTATTGGATTAGGTGATATGGTTCATGAGTTTAATTTAATTTCTCTAAATTTAGTAAACAACATCGTGAGGAAGAATTACCTAGTAAGGATGAAATTATTGGTCTTGCTTCTATTGTTGTACCTCCTGGTGATCCTTTAGAACATTATTTGCTAGACCATGAAAATGATATGTTCATGAATGAAAGAAGGGTTCATGAGTTTAATTTAATTTCTCTAAATTTAGTAAACAACATCGTGAGGAAGAATTACCTAGTAAGGATGAAATTATTGGTCTTGCTTCTATTGTTGTACCTCCTGGTGATCCTTTAGAACATTATTTGCTAGACCATGAAAATGATATGTTCATGAATGAAAGAAGGGTTCATGAGTTTAATTTAATTTCTCTAAATTTAGTAAACAACATCGTGAGGAAGAATTACCTAGTAAGGATGAAATTATTGGTCTTGCTTCTATTGTTGTACCTCCTGGTGATCCTTTAGAACATTATTTGCTAGACCATGAAAATGATATGTTCATGAATGAAAGAAGGGTTCATGAGTTTAATTTAATTTCTCTAAATTTAGTAAACAACATCGTGAGGAAGAATTACCTAGTAAGGATGAAATTATTGGTCTTGCTTCTATTGTTGTACCTCCTGGTGATCCTTTAGAACATTATTTGCTAGACCATGAAAATGATATGTTCATGAATGAAAGAAGGGTTCATGAGTTTAATTTAATTTCTCTAAATTTAGTAAACAACATCGTGAGGAAGAATTACCTAGTAAGGATGAAATTATTGGTCTTGCTTCTATTGTTGTACCTCCTGGTGATCCTTTAGAACATTATTTGCTAGACCATGAAAATGATATGTTCATGAATGAAAGAAGGGTTCATGAGTTTAATTTAATTTCTCTAAATTTAGTAAACAACATCGTGAGGAAGAATTACCTAGTAAGGATGAAATTATTGGTCTTGCTTCTATTGTTGTACCTCCTGGTGATCCTTTAGAACATTATTTGCTAGACCATGAAAATGATATGTTCATGAATGAAAGAAGGGAAATAGATGAAGTATTCTTTAAACAGGAACCTATTCTGCAACACAATTTGCATGTTGAAATTTTAGGGGATGCTCCTCCACCCAAGGGTGATCCCGTGTTTGAGCTTAAACCTTTGCCTGATAATCTTAAATATGCTTATCTTGATGAAAAGAAGATATATCCTATTATTATTAGTGCTAACCTTTCAGAGCATGAAGAAGAAAGATTATTGAAAACTCTGAAGAAGCACTGTGCTACTATTGGATATACTCTTGATGATCTTAAGGGCATTAGTCCCACTCTATGTCAACATAAAATAAATTTGGAAGCAGATGCCAAACCAGTTCGTGATCCTCAACGACGTTTGAATCCTAAAATGAAAGAAGTGGTAAGAAAAGAAATACTCAAGCTTCTGGAGGCAGGTATAATTTATCCCATTGCTGATAGTCAGTGGGTAAGTCCTTTCCATTGTGTCCCTAAGAAGGGATGTATTACTGTTGTTCCTAATGATAAAGATGAATTGATTCCACAAAGAATTATCACAGGTTATAGGATGGTAATTGATTTCCGCAAATTAAATAAGGCTACTAAGAAAGATCATTACCCCTTACCTTTTATTGATCAAATGCTAGAAATATTATGCAAACATATACACTATTGCTTTCTAGATGGTTATTCTGGTTTCTCTCAAATACCTGTGTCGGCTAGAGATCAATCAAAGACTACTTTTACACGCCCTTTTGGTACTTTTGCTTATAGACGTATGCCTTTTGGTTTATGTAATGCACCTGCTACCTTTCAAAGATGCATGATGGCTATATTCTCTGACTTTTGTGAAAAGATTTGTGAGGTTTTCATGGACGATTTTTCCGTCTATGGTTCCTCTTTTGATGATTGCTTGAGCAATCTTGATCGAGTTTTGCAGAGATGTGAAGAAACTAATCTTGTCTTGAATTGAGAAAAGTGCCACTTTATGGTTAATGAAGGTATTTTTTTGGGGCATAAAGTTTCTGAAAGAGGTATTGAAGTTGATAAAGCCAAGGTCGATGCTATTGAAAAGATGCCATGTCCCAAGGACATCAAAGGTATAAGAAGTTTCCTTGGTCACGCCGGATTTTACAGGAGGTTCATTAAGGACTTCTAAAAAAATTCTCGGTCTCTGACTAATTTATTGCAAAAAGATATACCATTTGTCTTTGATGATGATTGTGTAGAAGCATTTGAAATACTTAAGAAAGCATTAGTCTCTGCACCTGTTGTTCAGCCACCTGATTGGAATTTACCCTTTGAAATTATGTGTGATGCTAGTGATTATGCCTTAGGTGTTGTTCTAGGGCAAAGAGTTGATAAGAAATTAAATGTTATTCATTATGCTAGTAAGACTCTAGACAATGCTCAAAGAAATTATGCTACTACTGAAAAAGAGCTTTTAGCAGTTGTATTTGCTTGTGATAAGTTCAGACCTTATATTGTTGACTCTAAAGTAACTATTCACACTGATCATGCTTCTATTAAATACCTTATGGAAAAGAAAGATGCTAAACCAAGACTTATTAGATGGGTTCTCTTGCTACAAGAATTTGATTTGCATATTGTTGATAGAAAGGGAGCTGAGAACCCTGTTGCAGACAACCTGTCTAGGTTAGAGAATGTTCTTGATGACCCACTACCTATCGATGATAGATTTCCTGATGAACAATTAAATGTTATAAGTACCTCTCATAGTACTCCTTGGTATGCTGATTATGCTAATTATATTGTTGCTAAATTTATGCCACCTAGCTTCACATACCAACAAAAGAAAAAGGTTTTCTATGACTTGAGACATTACTTTTGGGATGACCCACATCTTTATAAAGAAGGAGTAGATGGTGTTATTAGACGTTGTGTACCTGAGCATGAACAGGAACAGATCCTACGCAAGTGTCATTCCGAGGCTTATGGAGGACACCACGCTGGAGATAGAACTGCACATAAGGTATTGCAATCTGTTTTTTATTGGCCTACTCTCTTCAAGGATGCTCGTAAGTTTGTCTTGTCTTGTGATGAATGTCAAAGAATTTGTAATATTAGTAGACGTTAAGAAATGCCTATGAATTATTCTCTTGTTATTGAACCGTTTGATGTTTGGGGCTTGGATTATATGGGACCTTTTCCTGCCTCTAATGGATACACACATATTTTAGTTGCTGTTGATTACGTTACTAAGTGGGTAGAAGCTATTCCAACTAGTAGTGCTGATCATAACACTTCTATTAAAATGCTTAAGGAAGTTATTTTTCTAAGGTTTGGAGTCCCTAGATATTTAATGACTGATGGTGGTTCACACTTTATTCATGGTGCTTTCCGTAAAATGCTTGCTAAATATGATGTTAATCATAGAATTGCATTTCCTTATCACCCACAGCCTAGTGGTCAAGTAGAGTTGAGCAATATAGATCTCAAATTAATTTTGCGAAAGACTGTTAATAGGTCTAGAAAGAATTGGTCCAAGAAACTTGATGATGCATTATGGGCATATAGAAGTGCATACAAAAATCCTATGGGTATGTCTCCGTCTAAAATGGTTTACGGAAAAGCATGTCACTTACCTCTCGAACTAGAACATAAGGCATATTGGGATATTAAAGAGCTTAACTATGATTTCAAACTTGCCAGTGAGAAGAGGTTATTTGATATTAGCTCACTTGATGAATGGAGAACCCAAGATTATGAAAATGCCAAGTTGTTTAAAGAAAAAGTTAAAAGATGGCATGACAAAAGGATACAAAAGCGTGAGTTTAATGTAGGTGATTATGTATTGCTATACAACTCTCGTTTAATATTTTTTGCAGGAAAACTTCTCTCTAAACGGGAAGACCCTTATGTTATCGAAGAGGTCTATCGTTCCGGTGCCATAAAAATCAACAACTTCGAGGGCACAAATCCGAAGGTGGTAAACGGTCAAAGAATCAAACATTATATCTCAGGTAATCCCATAAATGTTGAAACCAATATTATTGAAACCGTAACCCTGGAGGAATACATAAGGGACACCTTCCAGACCGTTTCAGGCTCCGAAAAGGAATAGGTATGTGGTGCGGTAAGTAAACGACTCCAAAACAATTTTTAAGGCAATATTTCTCCGTTTTGGAATATTTAGAAAAATAGAAAAATAAGTAGCACTCCGGGAAGGACACGAGGGCCCCACGAGGGTGGTGGGCGCGCCCTACCCCTCTGGGCGCGCGCCCTACCTCGTGAGCACCTCGTGTGCCTTTCAGACTACGTTTTCTTACACGATACGTATTTTGGTCGGTAAAAATTCTTTATATAAATTCTCGAAGGTTTTGACTCCTGTATCACACAAATATCCTCTGTTTTCGTTTCGAGATGTTGCTGCTGCAGATTAGAGCAAGATGACTTCTCAATAGTCAATCGGGGAGAACCGGGTATCTAATCCGGCACCAGAACCAAGGGCAAACAGCGAAGCCGACCACTTTGGGCCAACAATGGAGGAGGATATGGAGGCCGACTTGATGAGGATAGATGCCATGGAGGATCAAGAAGCCACCTCTCGCTTCCGAGCTGGATTCACGATGGGGGAACTACAGAGCTCGGCCATCCAAACTCGATTATCCCTTCCAATGTTAGATTTCTTTCTTATGAAAATATGAAGAGGAGTGTCACTTGTTCTCCCGCAGCTATGCAACACCCTTGGGTGCAAGGAGCTTTAGCTGTCACAGGAAAGCTTCGTAAGGAAATAATGGACCTGAAGCAGCAAGTCAATAAGCTCGAGGAGGAGAACCGCATCCTGAGGGGAATAATCACCAAGAATATTACACCAACAACAAAGAAGGAGATATAATCACATGGGTATGGGCACTCCCCTTGGCAACTGCCAAGCTTGGGGGAGGTGCCCCGGTGTAAGTGCATCTAGTGCCACCCCTACTTGGTTTTGGAGTATTGACGACAAACCTAGTTGAGGGACTAATGTGTTTGTGAGAGTTGCAGGATAACACAGGTAGAAGTCCCTCATTGATTCGGTTTTCCTACCAGAGATGACCCCTAAAAATGTATGAAGACATTGAAGTCAAAGGTGGTATATGAAGATATTCACATTGAAGACTATGACAAGAGAATACACCACATGAAGCCTATGGAGCTCCAAGACTTAGATCTTTTGTAGTTCTCTTTCTTTTGTGTTGAGTCATAGGAACCACCGTACTGTTAAGTGGGGTCCAAGAGAACCAGTCAAAATGACTGAAGTGATGCTTAAACAAAACCTATGTCTTCGAGTGAAGACTATGAGAGCGAATCTTGTCCAGAGTCGGACAAGTCAGCTTTGCTTGCAGCCCAAGTAAAGTTGCCGTGTGAGTTTGAAATCTGACCGTTGGAACACGTGTCAATTCCTTAGTGACCCAGGGTCATTTCGGACAAATCAGGTCGGGTTGCCAAGTGGCTATAAATAGCCCACCCCCTACAACCATAAACTGGTGGCTACTCAGATTCAGAGTACGACTTTTTTCGTTTGAGAGCAACCCACCTCGAAGCCTTTGAGAGAGAATTTCTTGCGAGGATAAAGCCCTAACCACCCATAGCCAAAGAGAATTAGGCATCACTTAAGTCTTCTTGTCTGTGTGATCTGAAGACTTATTACACTTGAGGACTGTGCATCCTTCAGCCGGTTAGGCGTCGCGTTCTGAGCATCCAAGAGACATTGTGGATTGCTGGTGAACGAAGTCTGTGAAGGTTTGGTAGTCTACCTTGAAGACTTACCAGAGTAATTGGACGAGGTCTGTGTGACCTTAGCTCAAGGGGAATACGGTGAGGACTGGGTGTCCGGGACTGTGTGTCCTAAGGTTTAAATACCTAGCCGCCCTAACCAGACGTTCAGTTGTCACAGCAACTGGAACTGGTCCAACAAATCATTGTCTTCAACGAGTCACTGGTTTCATCTTCCCTTCCTTTTACTTACTGTTACTCCTTGTGAAGTCATTGTATGTTTGCACTATCTTTTGTCTTCACTGAGTGACTGCGTGTTCTGTCTGGCTTCACAATATCTTCCTACCTGATCCTTATTACATTGGTGCTATTAGTCATTGTGCTTTCACTCTATTGAATACTTGACTATGGCTTGCCTAGTGTAGTTTACCTTCCGCTGTAGGGTATTAGGTTTATTTCTATCGTTTGTCTTCATAACTCCCACGTTTTGAAGACTTTCATAAAAATCGCCTATTCACCCCCCCGTCTAGTCGATATAACGCACTTTCAATTGGTATTAGAGCAAGGTGCTCCCTTGTTTTGTGTGATTTGGTTTAACCACCTCGAGTTTTAGCTATGTCGACTGCAGGGATAACTAAAGTCTCCACTGCGTGCCCCGTCTTCGATGGAACTGAATATCCCTACTGGAAGAATAAGATGCGCATGCATATTGAAGCCATTGACGTCGACCTATGGTATGTCATCGAGAACGGCGTTCCCAAGGCTGGAGAAGGTGTCACTGCTGCTGATGTCAAGAAATTCGTTCAACTGGACTCTACTGCCAAAAATATCATCTGTGGTCATCTGACCAAAGGACAGTATGGCCGTGTGAGTGCTTTGAAAACATCTAAGCTGGTCTGGGACTGGCTCTCCAAGGTCAATGAAGGCGTCTCAACCCAAAGAGATCAGAAAACCAGTGTCCTTCGCAACCTCTTCAACCGCTTCAAGCGAAATGACAATGAGAATGTCCAGCTCACATTTGACCGACTCACTGACATCACAAATGAGCTTCAAGCCCTCGACGCTACTGAGATCACCAAACATGAAGTCGTCAAGACACTACTGAGCTCACTTGATAGTTCGTTTGACACCCTAGCCCTGATGATTCAAGAACGTCCTGATTTCAAGATACTCGATCCATCTGACATACTTGAGAGGCTCAACACACATGAGTTTCAGCTTTCTGAGAAAAGAGATATCTACGGTCCAAACTATGGGCGAACTCGTGCCTTGAAGGCAAAAGCTGTCTCCTCATCTAAAGAAGAATCTGACAGTAGTTCTGATGATCCTGAAGACATTGGAAGGGAACTTGCTATGCTTGTCAAGAAGTTCCAAAAATTCACCAAGAAGAAAGGCTTCAGAAAGTCTTCCCGATCAGGCTCAAGGAATGATGAAGCTTCTGCTCATGACTATAAGAAGAAAACATGTCACAAGTGCAAGAAACTTGGCCACTTCATTTCTGAGTGTCCACAGTGGGACAATGAGAACAAAAAGAAGAAGAAGAGCAAGGAATATGACCGTGACGACATGAAGAAAAAGAAATACTCAAAGTCTTCTTCCAAGTCTTCCTCAAAGTCTTCATCACACAAGAAGAGCTCATCTGGGAAGGCACATGCGTTTGTTGGCAAGGAAATGGATTCAGAGGAGGAGTCTGCATCTGAGGAGGCGGAGGTGAAGTCTGAGGAGGAGTCCGATTCAGGCGTCGCAAGTCTGGCTACAACATACGTTGCCAAATCCATCTTC
Organism: Triticum urartu; assembly: GCF_003073215.2. Taxonomy (NCBI): domain Eukaryota; kingdom Viridiplantae; phylum Streptophyta; class Magnoliopsida; order Poales; family Poaceae; genus Triticum; species Triticum urartu. The sequence goes on along the minus strand of NC_053023.1, from coordinate 217,779,025 downwards.
AACACTGAAGACAATGACTTCATCACCGACACCGATGCAAATGACAAGGACTACTCCGCTTCTACCTACTGTTTCATGGCACGCGGTGCCAAGGTAAACACACGCACTACTCACTATCAAACATCTAGTGATGATGACTCTGATTGTGGTTCAAAACCCAGCTACAAAACACTTGCTAAAATTGCAACTGAACAACAGAAAGCTATGGAACATATTCAAAAACTGTTAGACAAAAGCGATGATATGTTAGGTGCTGAAATGAGTCGATCTGAATCCTTAATTGAAGACATAAAAAATATTCACGTTAAGTATCAGGAACTTGAAACTCGTCATGAAACTCTCTCAACAACTCATGAAAAGCTTTCCTATGATTATCTTCAAAGGAAGCAAGATCTTGAGAAATTGAGAGCGGCTCATGAAGATCTTCAAAAGGAAAGCGAGTCACTTCGCGCCAAACAGATCAGTTCCGCTCAGGAAGGATTTGAAACACCATGTCTTAAATGCATTGAGCGTGATAATGCTACTTCTGTTGCTGAATGTTCTACTGCTACTGCTGTTGCAATATCTTCAACTGTTGATGTGGTAACTAACCCCTCTACTGAGGATACCACCGCTATTGCTGATGAGAATGCTAGGTTGAAGACATTGCTTGAAACAGGGATGTGCAAAAGTCTTAAAGGGCATCAGACACTATGTGATGTCCTCAAAAAGCAGATTCTGAACCGAAACCCGAGGAAAGAGGGTGTTGGGTTCGTAAGGAAAATGAATGCTGATGGCTCTTACTGGAAACCTGAGCAGTACCCCAAAACCATGTGGGTTGCTGCAAAGGAACCTTCAGCAGATCCATCCAATCTATCTGGCTTCACTTGTGCTAACCCCATTATCATTGATGAATCCTTTGATGCAAACTATAAACTGTTTAAGAATCAGAATGGTGAAGTGTTTGCCAGGTACATCGGTACTAACTGCAGGAATGGACCGCCTATGAAGAAGATCTGGGTTCCGAAAAGGTGTTTGGAGAATCTTTCTGTGAATGTCATCATGACACCTCACGTGAAGAAGACAAACCTCAAACCAAAGGCTTCATACAGTCCAAAGGCTTCATACAGACAGAGGACTCACCTGAGTCGCACTAATGCAAATGCTTTGCAGGGAAACCATACTCAGGCATATGAATATGAGAGCGGTTCATCAAACCACCATGTTCATAAGACCAAGAACTATTCTACTTATTCTTATGAGTACTATTGTCCGCCTGCAAGACTGTTTGCTAGGGCTCCAAAGCCATAATTCTCAGATGCTACACTTAGACTTATTGCTTCTAAGCCACCCTTGAAGATGTGGGTGGCTAAGAAAGCTTAACTCTCTTTTGCAGGGAAAGGTCTCCAGCAGAAAACCAAAATCGTCTGACGCTATTGCTGGGGACCTTAAACATCTTGTAGGGTGCAAGATCAAATGCCCCGAATGGTCTTACTATGTACTTCATTCCTGAATCGCTTTCTACTCTCCCTATTAGTCCTAATCTGGATCTAAGATTTCATAACCCATTGGTTCGACAAATGTTTTTGCTTCACAATGCTCTTGGTGAAGCCTATCCCCCTAACTGCATTGTAGGGTACGACACTAGCGTCTTCAGAATGGATTATTGATAGTGGGTGTACAAATCACATGACTGGCAAAAGAAGCCTTCTTATGGACTCAACCTTACGTCCATCCGACAAGAGCCACATCACATTTGCTGACACTGGTAAAAGTAAGGTATTGGGTCTAGGTAGAGTTGCAATCTCAAGGGATCAACACATGTATAAGGTCATGCTTGTTGAATGCCTTGGCTTCAACTTAATGTCTATCTCAATGCTTTGCGATTTGAACATGATCGTAATATTTAGAAAATATCGTTGCCTTGTATTAATGGAATCTGACAAGTCTCTAGTATTTGAAGGGTATCGAAAAGATGATTTGTACGTGGTAGATTTCTCAGCAGGACCACAGCTTGCCGTATGTCTTCTAGCAAAAGCTTCAGAATGCTGGCTCTGGCATCGGAGGCTTGGTCATGCTGGCATGAGGAACCTCCACACCCTGGAAAATAAGAAGCATGTCATAGGCATCGAGGGCGTCAAGTTCAAGAAAGATCACTTATGCGGTGCCTGTGAGGCAGGAAAGATGACGAGGGCCAAACATCCCTCGAAGACAATCATGACCACTACTCGACCCTTCGAACTGCTTCACATGGATCTTTTCGGTCCCACTCATTACTCAACTCTTACTACTACTGCTTGTCTCTATGGCTTTGTCATTGTTGATGATTATTCTAGATATACTTGGGTGCACATAATCCTTTACAAGACTGGAGTGCAGGATGTCTTCAGACGCTTCGCCAGTCGAGCTATGAACAATTATGGTGCCAAGATAAAGCACATCAGAAGTGACAATGGCACTGAATTCAAGAACACAGGACTTGATACATATCTTGATACCTTAGGCATCACACATGAATTCTCGGCCCCGTACACGCCACAGCAGAATGGCGTCGTCGAACGCAAGAACAGAACACCCATTGAGATGGCCAGAACAATGCTAGATGAATACAAGACTCCAAGAAAATTCTGGCCTGAAGCCATTGATACTACATGCCATACAATCAATCGTGTTTATCTTCACAAGCTTCTAAACAAGACATCTTATGAGCTCCTTACCGGCAAGAAGCCAAATGTCAGTTACTTCAGAGTATTTGGCGCCAGGTGCTGGATCAAGGACCCACATCACATCTCAAAGTTTGCACCAAAAGCACATGAAGGTTTTATGCTTGGATATGGAAAGGATTCGCACTCCTACAGAGTCTTCAATCTCTTTCATTACAAAGTGGTTGGAACAGTGGATGTGCGGTTCGATGAGACCAACGGTTCACAAAGAGAGCAACTGCCAAATGTGCTAGATGAAGTTCCATCCAGTGAATCAATCAAGCTAATGGGAACTGGAGAAATTATACCTTCTGAAGCTCATCCTGAAGAAGAACTTATCATCTCAGCACCTGATCAACATGAAGACAATGCTCAGCCTGAAGACATTCCTTCTAACAACGACAATGATCAGCAAGAGCAAAATCTTCGCCCTGTACATCCTTGCGTTGCCAATGAAGTGCAGATTGAAAGAATTATTGATAGCATCAATGCACCCGGTCCACTCACTCGTTCAAGGGCAACTCAGCTAGCAAATTTCTGTGGGCACTTCGCATTCGTCTCAATAACAGAACCCAAGAGAGTTGAAGAAGCCTTCATGGAACCTGAATGGATTCAAGCTATGCAAGAAGAGCTTCAATAGTTTGAGCTGAATAATGTATGGGAACTGGTTAAGCGTCCTGATCCACGGAAGCACAATATAATAGGCACCAAATGGATATACCGCAACAAGCAAGATGAGCATGGTCAAGTTGTCAGAAACAAAGCTCGTCTCGTTGCTCAAGGATATACTCAAGTGGAAGGCATTGACTTCGATGAAACATTTGCTCCTGTGGCTAGACTTGAAGCCATACGCATAGTGCTGGCCTATGCAAATCATCATAACATACTTCTATATCAAATGGATGTGAAGAGTGCTTTTCTCAATGGCAAGATTGAAGAAGAAGTGTATGTTGCACAACCGCCTAGCTTTGAATATCCAAAACATCCTGACATGGTATACAAGCTCAACAAGGCACTGTATGGCCTCAAACAAGCCCCTCGGGCCTGGTATGACACACTCAAATACTTATTGAAGTGCAAAGGCTTCATACCTGGTTCCCTAGACCCTACTCTCTTCACGAAGACATATGATGGTGAACTGTTTGTGTGCCAAATATATGTGGATGACATTATCTTCGGCTGCACCAATCAGAAGTACAGTGAAGAGTTTGGATATATGATGCAAGAGCAATATCAGATGTCCATGATGGGAGAGCTGAAGTTCTTCCTCGGTCTTCAAATACGACAACAACGCAACGGCATCTTCCTATCTCAAGAAAAGTATCTCAAAGATTGCCTGAAGAAGTTTGGTATGCAAGACCGCAAAGGCTTCACAACACCAATGCCAGCCAAACATCATCTGGGTCCTGACGACAATGGTAAAGAGTTCGATCAAAAGGTATACCGCTCCATGATTGGTTCTTTACTTTATCTGTGTGCATCTAGGCCAGATATTATGCTTAGTGTTTGCATGTGTGCTCGATTTCAAGCGGCACCAAAGGAGTCGCATCACTTAGCTGTGAAGCGAATTCTTCGATATTTGGCTCGCACCCCAACTCTAGGATTATGGTATCCAAAGGGCTCAGAGTTTGATCTAGTTGGATTCTCGGATGCTGATTATGCTGGTGACAAAGTTGATCACAAGTCTACATCAGGGACATGTCACTTTCTGGGACGATCACTTGTATGTTGGTCTTCAAAGAAGCAGAACTGTGTATCTCTCTCCACTGCGGAATTTGAATACATTGCTGCTGGATCTTGCTACGCTCAGCTTCTGTGGATGAAGCAAACACTCAAGGACTATGGCATTCATCTGAAGCAAGTGCCACTCTACTACGACAATGAAAGTGCCATCAAGATTGCCAACAACCCAGTTCAACACTCGAAGACAAAGCACATTGAAATTCGTCATCACTTTCTCAGAGATCATGTTGTGAAGGAAGATATTGATATCATACATGTCAACACTGAAGAGCAATTGGCAGATATCTTCACCAAGCCCTTGGATGAGAAGAGATTTTGCAAGTTACGGTGTGAGCTAAATATCCTGGAATCCTCAAATGTCCTGTGATCAGGCACACATCCTAACCCTTATGCATATTGATGACTTAGATGTGCAACACACGAAGTAAAGTATATCTTCAATCAATGAAGACATACATTCTAAGTGTGAATACGTTAATGTGGAATTTGGCTTCGGAGCGCCACGATAATTGTGCGCCGTGTCTGGGTCTAATACTTCCTATACGGTGGGTAACGCCACCACCAATTGTTCTGTTTGAAACGTTTCACTCATGGCGTTATATTTGCTATGTCTTCACATTTGGTTTGGCTTCAATCTCAACATATCTTCATGATTATCTTCACTATGTTGATTATATATATATATGCTAGTGTTCTGTCCTCTACAGCATTCACTTATAGCTATGTCTTCTTGTTGAATCTTTTGGACTAAGTGAATGTGATCGGACCCTAACCTCTCTATGCTTTCTATCTCAAATTCTATCTCTCCAAATCATATGCATTCTATTGAAACTGTCGAATGTCTTCTCTGCGTCCCTGTCAGCAGAAGATACAGAGACAACCATTAAGTCCGTTTTCAATGCTCATTCCTCCACATGAAACCCGGAGAAGTAGGAACGACCACCCGACAATCCAGGCGTGCGTGGGACGTGGAACAAACCCCAAAATTCCGCATAATGGCCACGTGTTCCTCAGATGCGAATCGCCAGGGGCACCTGTGTAATAACGTAGTGCCGCCCCTGTACCTATAAATACACACTTCACAGCGGTCATTATCTCTTCTTCCACTCTCGCACGAACCCTAGCGCCACCGCTAGCCCTCGATGACGCCGGCGACGAAGCGCTTCGCTGCCGCAACCTCTCCGACGCCGTCTTCACGGCGACCGCGGACATCGTCCTCTCCGCCGTCGCCGTTGGTGTCCTCCGTCGCCAAGTTAGGGCACGGAAGATCGAACTGCTCGGCCTCATCTTCCACTCCGTCTAGCAGTTCTTAGTGTGGTAAATAAAACTTCCTTTTTACAGCACCATTGATCCTATGGCTTTGTCACTTTCTACCACAAGCAGTTTCTATTCACACAAGTTAGATCTCTCTCATACTGCATCTCATAAACATGCCTAGTATATTCACTTATGCTTCACAAAGTAGTTAGATTCCTCACTTGTACTGATCTGTGGATTTGTACAAATCTGGAACCAACTCCTTATCTATGAGTGAATGTCTTCGCACGATGAGGTCAATGTCTTCTAAACTGATTTATCTTCAAAATCTTCTGAGAATGCATATGACCTCTTCCCATTCCCTCGCACCTTAATGCTGTCACAGGTACATGTCCGTGGGAGAATCCTTTGGTTCTCATAGTCTGCATTCATTTGCAGAATTCTGACAGCATCACATAAATTCTCCCAAAGCCAGTTCCTGTTTGTCCAGCAAGCGAAAACCTTTGAAGCCTTTGAACGTGTTGAAGCCTTTCAGTTTAAAGTTTATGGCTTCAGAGAAATCAGCAAGGAAGGGTGGCAGAAAGCGTCATGGAGAAACATCCAGAGATCTGCCAGATGACCTCTCAGAACTGTACAAGATAGATCCTGAAGAGGATTACAATCAACGCAAGACCCGAATCCAATGGATTCGAAGATATTGGGCAGAACAATGGTTCAAATACCGATTTGTAAACTAGGAATATGCTGAGAAAAACGCCATCAAGAGACCATGGGGAGACATCCTATATAAGAATCTTCAACCCAGGTCCAGAGATGAAGCCATTGATCAGGGCTTCTATCCCTGCATGGTCCGTGGGCCATAGCCTGCTGATGCACACCCATCGTCACTACTATGGTGTCGTGACGACAATCTGTTCAAGCGCAACTTCCAGTTTGCCCAGAACTCAGTGAAGCAGAACAAGAAGACTTTGGGGTTAGATTTCAACCCTGGTTCCTCTGCACCCCATGCTGATGGAACTCGCGAAGCAGAACCCAATGTCATTGGTCCTTTCTACAACCTTGAAGGCCTCATCACCCATATCTTGGTTCAAGGGACTGAAGTGAATGAGCCTGCAGCTGACGCTGAATCAGATGAAGCGCCTGCAGCGCAGAAGCCAACCAAGTTGAAGAAGCCTAAAGCTTCGAAGCCTGCCCCTTCACCAAAAATCTCAAGGGCGAAGCCACTGGCAACTGCACCTCCTGAAGACAGTGTGCAGTCCGAAGATTTATCACGCATCTCCAAGCCCCAGAAGGTCAAGATGCCTCTACTACACGGCCAAGAGCTAACAGCTGCTGCCATTCTGCGTAATGATGTCATTGATCTGTCAAGTGATGAAGATCTTGCCGATGACGCTCTTGAGCAACTCATCAAGAGCAAAGAAGAAGCAAAAATATTCAATGATCTGCCTCTCTTTGATGTAACCATCATGCACAACTTCATTGACGAGTGGTTTGACACGCCAAACATCATCTTTGAAGATCTGCAACTACCCATTGGCCTCAGTGTCGCCTTCCAAGGCGCCATTGCTTCAGAGCTAGCTGTCGCCCAGCGCATTGTTGAACTGAAGCAAAAGATTGACTGTGAAAAGGCTCAGTTCAAGAAGCATATGGCCAAGCTCAGCGTGCAAGAAGTGAAGAACTTCAAGAGTATGATGCACGAGCTCAAGGAAGCCTTTGTAAAGAAACGTGTAGAAGCTCAGGGTTCGTGTGAGCGCATGAAGGTTCTGGCTGACAGATCTGTGCAAGCCTACAATGAGGCTGAGAAGCGCAAGGCCCTGGGGCGTCCTGGCATCGACCCTAGGATGGCCGCAAAGAAGAAGAAGAAGCCCGCTACGGCTGAACCAGACGCACCAAGGCAGGAAGCAGTTCCTATTGTCTTCCCAACTAAAATGACTGGCTCGAAGCCAAAAAGCCAGTCAACCGCTTCAGAGCTCAAGAAGACAAGGACTGCTGAGGCTGAAGCCAGGAAGAGGAAACATCCTGAAGCCTCTCCTACTGCCCCCTCCAAGAAGAAGAGGAAGACCAAGAAAGATCGGGCTGCTCCCAGAGAGCCTTTGATAGTTGAACCCATTTCTATGGTCTATCCTAATGCTGAACGCCAACTGACAGTCCATGAGCCTGCTTTCACAGAGGCTCATGAAGCTGAAGACTTTCCAGCAGCTGATCCCATCGCTACTGAAGACATTGGTCAACATAACCATGTAGAAGATGGTGCAGTCCTTCCTCAGCTCGAGAACAGCGAACTCATCAGCATCGGTCGTCCACTGACGCCAATTGCACAGGATGCTTCATGGGCGGATCGCCCACAAGAGGAAGAAGACTTTGAGGCCCAGCCAACTCCAACTACACAGGCGTCGCCTGCGTTGTGCAGGCTTCGCAAAGGTCCAAGGCCTCAAGTCTCTGCTGAAGACAATCCGGCTGCATCAGCCGCGGAAGAAGAAGTCCCACAAGTTCCCACTCCCCTGTCCAACCAAGAAGCAGTTCTCAAGGAGAATGTGCTTGTGACCGACCCTCCAGCTCGTCAAGTGGAGGATGAAAATCTTGAAGCTACCACCACCACCACCAATGAAGCCACTGCTAATGTGGAGCCCTCTCCAACGGAAGAAGAAGACAGCGAAGCCACTGATCCCGTCACTTCTGTTCCTGAGTCTGCTGCCAGTCCTCAGTTCGACTATCATGTTGAGCACAGGCCTCAGGTACAGAAGCCAATCCCAAGATTGCCAAGGTTCCCAGGTCCTGCATCAGCACCTGGCTCCGTCAATATCAATGGCTTCAGAAAAGACAACACATTCTTCGATAGCTCCAGGAACCCCTACTCAAGGGAAAGGATATCATCTGATCGGTTCTGGAGCTATCCGCAGCGAAGATATTTCTCATGCATTATTTACAACCAAGGTCGCATCTTCCCACACAAGCGCCTTGACATTGAAGCTATAGCTGCTCTGCCCTGTCTAGAAGAAGCTCTGGATTGCTTCAACGAAGTTGGACTGCTTCCGTTCGTTACTGACCAAGAGCACTGGAATGAAGAGTTGATGCTCCAATTCTATGCCACACTTCACATCCGCGGGTATAGCAGAGATCCGAAGACTTGGGTCCTGGAGTGGATGACTGGAAACGTTCATCATGAAGCCAAAGCCTTTGACATCATTGAGCTCACTGGTTTGCCCACTCCTGGCGATCTCTACGAGCATGGCTGTCGGCTGCATAGTGAAGCTATTGAGAGCATCTTTCAAAAGCCTAAACCTGATATGAGTCTGATGCTCAGCATGATGAAGCCATTGCCCCAAGATGCTGCTTATCCCACGGAGTTCTTCGTTGAAGACCTTGAGTATCTGCCAAGAACCATTTATCACATCATCACGTGAACTCTCTGGCCCATCAAAGGGCACTCTCCACATGCCAAGCTTGAGGGTGCAATGAAGACTTTGGTCTTCTATATTCTTCATGGAAAATGCTTCAATGCACAGGACTTCTTCATTCGCCAACTTGCTGCATCAGGCTCTGATCTGTTTGGCTTGAAGTTCTATGCCCCATGGGTAATGCGGCTAATCAAACTTCACTCCAATATCTCATATCAGCCATCTGCTCGCAATCATCGGATTTTTCTGCCTGATGTGGATATCTCTATTGAAGCCATCTATCCTGAGCCTGCCAAGGAACCTCTAAGTCTTCAGAATGCAGAGCATCAGAGTTTCTCTCAGAACATTGAAGGAGTTGAAGTAATCACTCGTGTGTATCCTTTGGCTGGCACTACACGTGCACCACACCCTGCTTCCATCGAAGCCACTGATAGTACAACTGCTCCACGACCCAAGAAGCGCACTCGTGTTCTCAACGACCGAGAGCTTCTTGTGGCTCTTCATCAGAAACAGGATAGGCATCATGACTGCCTGAAGCATCAGATGCAAAGCCTCTTGGTGGATGTTAATCGCATTCGCAATCTTGCCACCAAGAATGCTTTTGTTGCCCATGAAACCTCTCGCCGCACATGGAAAGGGCTAGCGCTGATGTGTTCTGAAGATGATCTTCAAGAGGATGGCTTCACTGAGCGATTCAAGTTTGACTCCACACCTCCTCAAAGGGCTGTGCTGCGAAGAACTCCATCCCTTGAAGACTCTGAGTTCTCTTCCTCTGCTGCAACTGTGACTGCCAGAGTTATTGAAGATGAAGACGATGCTACTTCACCGACACCTCCTTCAGCACGCTTCAACTCTGCTCCAAGCTCTTCAGCACCGCCAAACACCACCAACGACCCTGCTACTTCACCTACTCCTCATGGGAACGAGTAGATGCTCTATGTCTTCAAACCTTTTTGGTCCTCACTGACAAAAGGGGGAGAAGCATATGAGTTTGATAGTCTTCAAGCGGGTCCATATGGGTGAGTGCTTTATATTTTGCTTCGTGCTTACAACTCTCGTTTTGCTACATTTGGTTCTTTGAGTTGTAACACTTAAACTCGATGGTCGTCTGCTACTTATCTGCCACCTTGTTTTGCAATGATAAATTCTGCATGTGCGACGATAAATTCCGCACTTAGATCATTCTGCAAACGTCCATTTTCCATTATGCATGTCATTATCTTCATATACTTTAACATGCATAGTGGATTGTCATCATAAGTTGAAGTGGATCTCCACAAGCACAACCTGCCATGTGCATTTGCATTCCAAAAGAAAATTACTTATATGCACATCTTCAGGGGGAGCCCTTGCAACTTATGAAGACAATTCCTTATCCTTTACAATTTCACAGACTATATTCCCCGTTGAAAACTTCAACTAGTTTGTCATCAATCACCAAAAAGGGCGAGATTGTAAGTGCATCTAGTGCAACTAGTTGCTTTTGGAGTATTGAAGACAAACCTAGTTGAGGGACTAATGTGTTTGTGAGAGTTGCAGGATAACACAGGTAGAAGTCCCTCATTGATATGGTTTTCCTACCAGAGATGACCCCTAAAAATGTATGAAGACATTGAAGTCAAAGGTGGTATATGAAGATATTCACATTGAAGACTATGACAAGAGAAGACACCACATGAAGCCTATGGAGCTCGAAGACTTAGATCTTTTGTAGTTCTCTTTTTTTGTGTTGAGTCATAGGAACCACCGTACTGTTAAGTGGGGTCCAAGAGAACCAGTCAGAATGACTCTAGTGATGCTTAAACAAAACCTATGTCTTCGAGTGAAGACTATGAGAGCGAATCTTGTCCAGAGTCAGACAAGTCAGCTTTGCTTGCAGCCCAAGTAAAGTTGCCATGTGAGTTTGAAATCTGACCGTTGGAACATGTGTCAGATCCTTAGTGACCCAGGGTCATTTCGGACAAATCAGGTCGGGTTGCCAAGTGGCTATAAATAGCCCACGCCCTACAACCATAAACTGGTGGCTGCTCAGATTCAGAGTACGGCTTTTGTCGTTTGAGAGCAACCCACTTCGAAGCCTTTGAGAGAGAATTCCTTGCGAGGATAAAGCCCTAACCACCCAGAGCCAAAGAGAATTAGGCATCACTTAAGTCTTCTTATCTGTGTGATCTAAAGACTTATTACACTTGAGGACTGTGCATCCTTCAGCCAGTTAGGCATCGTGTTCTGAGCATCCAAGAGACATTGTGGATTGCCGGTGAACGAAGTCTGTGAAGGTTTGGGAGTCTACCTTGAAGACTTACCAGAGTAATTGGGCGAGGTCTGTGTGACCTTAGCTCAAGGGGAATACGGTGAGGACTGGGTGTCCTGAGCTGCGTGTTCAGGACCGGGTGTCCGGGACTGTGTGTCCTAAGGTTTAAATACCTAGCCGCCCTAACCAGACGTACAGTTGTCACAGCAACTGGAACTGGTCCAACAAATCATTGTCTTCAACGAGTCACTGGTTTCATCTTCCCTTCCTTTTACTTGCTGTTACTCCTTGTGAAGTCATTGTATGTTTGCACTATCTTTTGTCTTCACTGAGTGACTGCGTGTTCTGTCTGGCTTCACAATATCTTCCTACCTGATCCTTACTACATTGCTGCTATTAGTCATTGTGCTTTCACTCTATTGAATACTTGACTATGGCTTGCCTAGTGTAGTTTACCTTCCGCTGCACGGTATTAGGTTTATTTCTATCGTTTGTCTTCATAACTCCCACGTTTTGAAGACTTTCATAAAAATCGCCTATTCACCCCCCCCTCTAGTCGATATAACGCACTTTCACCCGGTATCGTACCACCATCACAACTCCTATCTTTGTCGTTTTTCTTAGTTCGATCCTATGAGTAGTATCTTGATCTAGTAGAATAAAGTTTATGGCATGATCTAGTTTTGAGTTTTGCTTTATGATCTTTCTTTGTAATTGAGTCTATGAGCTATATATAATAAAGATTAGTGTTGAGTCAAGGGCTTGATTATTTTGCCATGATCTTGGGTGAATAAAAGAAAGAAGAAAAGAATAAAAATAAAAAAAAGTTCATATTGATCTTATTGAGAGTAATGACTTCACATAGAAAGAGTATGATGATTAAAAGTTGTTGGGAGTTGGCAGACATAGCTTTGGTCATTGTTGCAATTAATAGGAAGTAATAAGGAAATAGAGGTTTTCACATATAGATATATTATCATTGACATCTTTTATGATTGGGAGCACTCATTAAAATATGACATGCTAAAGGGTTGATGTTGGACAAGGAAGACAACGTAATGAGTTATGTATTTCTTATATCTGAGATAAAGTATGTTGTCATGGATCCTCTAACTTGTTGAGCTTTCCTTTCCCCCTCATGCTAGCCAAATTCTCAGCACCAAGTAGAAATACTACTTGTGCTTCCAAATACCCTTAAACCAGTTTTGCCATGAGAGTCCACCATGTCTACCTATGGATTGAGTAAGATCCTTAAAGTAAGTTGTCATCGGTGCAAAGCAATAAAAATTGCTCTAAATATGTATGATTGATTGTTGTGGGAGAAATAAGCTTTATACGATCTTGTGATGTGGAAGTAATAAAAGCGACGGACTACATAATAAAGGTTCATATCACAAGGGGCAATATAAAGTGACGTTCTTTCGCATTGAGATTTTATGCATCCAACCATAAAAGCGCATGGCAACCTCCGCTTCCCTCTGCAAAGGGCCTATCTTTTATTATTATCTTCTACGTTATGAAAGAGTCATGGTGATCTTCACCTTTTCTTTTTCATTTTATCCTTTGGCAAGCTCAGCATGTTGGAAAGAACATGATATATATATATATATATATATATATATATATCTAATTGGATGTAGGGGAGCATGAACAATTATTGTTGACATTACCATTGAGGTAAAAGGTTGTGGGGCAAAACTATAAGCCCCTATCTTTCTCTGTGTCTGATTAAAACTCTATAACCACAAGTATTGCGTGAGTGTTAGCAATTATGGAGGACTAAATGATAGTTGAGTATGTGGACTTGCTTTTTACCTCTAACATAGACTCTTTCCGATGTTATGATAAATTGCAATTGCTTCAATGACTGAGATTATAGTTTGTCGGAGCCCAATAAGGTTTATGATTTATACTTTTGCATTGTGAATAGATCATCACTTGAACATAAGTAATCATATGACAAAATCTATATATGTTGCTGTTATGAGAATAATCATGATGCCTTCATGTCCGTATTTTTTTATCGAAGCCTCTACCTCTAAACAGGAGGACATATTTATTGTTATCGGCTTTTCGCTTGAGGACAAGCGAGGTCTAAGCTTGGGGGAGTTGATATGTCCATTTTGCATCATGCTTTTATATCGATATTTTTTGCATTATGGATTGTTATTTCACTTTATGTCACAATACTTATGGCTATTCTCTCTTATTTTACAAGGTTTACATAAGGAGGGAGAATGCCGGCAGCTGGAATTCTGGGCTGGAAGAGGAGCATATATTAGAGACCTATTCTGCGCAACTCCAAAAGTCCTGAAACTCGACGGAACATCTTAAAATAAATAAAGAAAAATCCTCGCCAAAGATGAAGGCCAGGGGGCCCACACCCTGCTCACGAGGGTGGGGGCGCCCCCCCCCCTAGGGCGCACCCCCTACCTCGTGGGCCCCCTGGTGGGTCTCCGACATCCATCTTCTGCTATATGAAGTATTTCGATGAGAAAAAAATCAGAAGGAACTTTTCAGGACGAGACTCCACCGCCATGAGGTGGAACCTTGGCAGAACCAATCTAGAGCTCCAGCAGAGCTGTTCTGCCGGGGATACTTTCCTCCGGGAGGGGGAAATCATCACCATCGTCATCACCAATGCTCCTCTCATCGGGAGAGGGCAATCTCCATCAACATCTTCACCAGCACCATCTCATCTCCAAACCCTAGTTCATCCCTTGTATCCAATTCTTGTCTCGAAGTACGGGATTGGTGCTAGTAGGTTGCTAGTAGTGTTGATTACTCCTTGTAGTTGATGCTAGTTGGTTTACTTGGTGGAAGATCATATGTTCAGATCCTATATTCATATTATTACCCCTCTGATTATGAACATGAATATGCTTTGTGAGTAATTACGTTTGTTCCTGAGGACAAGGGAGAAGTCTTGCTATTAGTAGTCATGTGAATTTGGTATTCGTTTGATATGTTGATAAGATGTATGTTGTCTAGCCTCTAGTGGTGTTATGTGAACGTCGACTACATAACACTTCACCATTATTTGGGCCTAGAGGAAGGTATTGGGAAGTAATAAGTAGATGATGGGTTGATAGAGTGACAGAAGCTTAAACCCTAGTTTATGCGTTGCTTCGTAAGGGGTTGATTTGGATCCATATGTTTCATGCTATGGTTAGGTTTACCTTAATACTTTTGTTGTAGTTGCGGATGCTTGCAATAGAGGTTAATCATAAGTGGGATGCTTGTTCAAGTAAGAACAACACCCAAGCACCGGTCCACCCACATATCAAATTATCAAAGTACCGAACGCGAATCATATGGACGTGATGAAAACTAGCTTGACGATATTCCCATGTGTCCTCGGGAGCGCTTTTCCTATTATAAGAGTTTGTTCCGGCTTGTCCTTTGCTACAAAAAGGATTGGACCACCTTGCTGCACTTTATTTACTTTTGTTACTTGTTGCTCGTTACAATTTATCTTGTCACAAAACTATCTGTTACCACTTATTTCAGTACTTGCAGAGAATACCTTGCTGAAACCCGCTTATCATTTCCTTCTGCTCCTCGTTGGGTTCGACACTCTTACTTATCGAAAGTACTACGATAGATCCCCTATACTTGTGGGTCATCATGTGGAAACTGGCGAGCCACCGCGCTCCAAGTCATTCACCTGTGGTCCCGACCATCAACTCTTACAGATCAAATTATCAGGCGAGCTGACTATTCCTACAAAGGTGCTCCACCATGTACCCAGTACTCGCGAATGCAGCAATCGTGCACCTACGGTTTTAGGGTTTATTTTTTAACATCACCTTTACGTAAAACTCATGTGTGCGAGACAGGGAGAGGCCGAGTATGTGTGTGCGCCTCTTCTCTTCGTATATGTACTCCACCGTTTGTCTGGTGTCCAAAAAATTATAATAACTACTAGCAATGTGCCAATGTGTTGCCACACGATCAAAGTAGATTAATACATATTCACCGATTTGCTAGAAAAAAAGTCTAGTTTTGAAATACGTATATCACTAAAAATATGTTATGTTTCACTCAAAATATATTCCTTTGGCGGTTTTGATGAGATAAGGGAGGAATGTTGTTGGTTTCAAGATTCAAGAAGTGGTATATGTCTAATTTCTACTCTTACTAGCAAGATGCCCGTGCATTGCACGGAACATCAAGATCTTGTGGGGGAAAAGGATGAACGAGGGAAGGCCTTATCTGCAAATGTGCTGAAGAGTGCGGGTAAACTGCCATATTTTCCTTCCTATCCGTCAGATATAAATCGGACGACCTACATTGCAGGATGGCAGGCCCACCATCATCACCAACTCTATTTTTTATCCCTACTCTTATAAAAAGCATTGTTGGTGATGATCATGTGCCTTCCATCCTGCAATATAGGCCGTCCGATCTATATCTGACGGATAGGAAGGAAACTATGACAATTTTGCAGAAAGATACCCACACCCCTCTCCACATTTGCAAATAAGGCCTTCCCTCGTTCATCCTTTTCCCACACAAGATAAACTAACACAAATGCATCTTGATGTTCCGTGCAATGCATGGGCATCTTGCTAGTTGTTGCCAAAAGCCCATGTGTGTGTGAGAGAGAGGGAGAGTGGAAGAGGACTGAGTGCATGTGTGACAAAGACACAAGGAGTGTGTGTGCGATAGGTATCAGCTTAAAATGAGGTGGTAGTGTGTGTGTGCACGATCGAGAGGGCGTGTCTCAAGAAGGGAAGAAAAATCTACATAGATACAAGGAGCGGGAGAGAGACATGTATGCGATGGTGGAAGCATGAGTGTGCGGGTGTATAAACCTATCTAGAGGCTAGCTAGTCGATAAATGTTTGTGAGAGAAATACGAGTCGGGGTGGGAAAGCGAGAGTTTTGTGTGTGAGAGACAGAGACGGTAGTCGGGAAGGGGAGTGGAAGCAGGAGTTGTGTGTGTGTGTCTGTGTGTGAGAGAGAGGAGACGGTAGTCGGGGTTGTCTGATCGGTAAACAAATGAATAATGTCAGTCTGGGATGGAGACGAAAAGGAGACCACAAAAAATGTTGTGTCTACAACAGAGAGAGAGAGAGTAATTTTAGTGGTATGAGTCATATGTAGAGACATATAGGGTGTGTGAGAGAATCCCATAGAGAGAAAGACAAAGTGAAAGATGAGTGGAGACTGTGTGTGTGGCTATGAAAAAGAAAGCTTAGGTACCGAGTGATACCAGAGAACAGTAGAGACGTGAGAGATAATGAAAACCGTGTAATGTATAATGATAGGGAGAGTGTGCCACTTCTCAAGGGAGACGTCGAGAGACCATGTTTGTGAGGATAGGAGAAACATGAAGTGAGCGTGCGGGTGAGCTGGAGAAAAGAGAGTGATAGCTACTTGAAGGAGCATGCATGCAAGAGAGATGGGCGTGA
This sequence comes from Triticum urartu, assembly GCF_003073215.2. Taxonomy (NCBI): domain Eukaryota; kingdom Viridiplantae; phylum Streptophyta; class Magnoliopsida; order Poales; family Poaceae; genus Triticum; species Triticum urartu. The sequence goes on along the minus strand of NC_053023.1, from coordinate 217,762,278 downwards.
AAGGAGTGAACAAAAAAGGGATTCAAATATTTGAATTCGAGACGATGATACATATAATCCATACTCGAACCAAAATTGATCTATCAAACATGCATACTCATATGAATTCACGCACATCTATGTTATTTAGTATGTAGATATTAGTGATCCATACATTTTAGTAGAACATAATTTGGTTAATTTTTTTTGAATTCAACCTTAAGATTTCGAGATCGTTGTATTTGTAAATCATATTATACATATAAAGGAGCATAATTCTTTGTTGTGCTTTTGAAAGTATATATAAAAATGATGTATATAGAATGTAATTCCAATTGAAAATGGATCCCGCCTGAAAAAAATAGAACACAAACGGGATTCAAATTGAGTTGGCACGGTAAACGTGCACTCTGCAAAATTTGAACGAAGCGGGGAAAGTCGCAGTAACTGCCCGAAACCAAAACCTGCGAGATGGAAATCACTACTGCCTATCACTGCCACGCAAAGCCTATCTGCTGGATTTCTATAGGTTTTGATAGGGGTAGGTTTGTAATTTCACCCAAACGTGACGTAAACGCCTCTCACCCGGATTCATACATGGTGGGTGCCAAAACACAGTGTGTCCTCGGCCGAAATTGACTCCCTCCCCCGATTCATATTCATACACGGTGGGCGCCAAAAATAAACTCTCGTCGGCAAATATTCGGTGTATGCGAGATTACTGTCCTATCCCCAACCGACTAATGTAGAAATTTGAAACGGGGGCTAAGTTTGTATATTTCCTCGCATTTGAGACAAGCGTGCCCTGAATACAATGTTCCCCCTTCCTCTCTACCTCCCTTTTCCCCATTCATACTCCGTGGGCGCCAAAACACCCTCTCCACCCCACCCTCCTCCGTCCGCCGTCGTCCTCCACCCCATCCACTGCCGTCCTCCTCCACCATGCCGAAGCTGATACCCCGATGCCTCCTTCCATTACAAGAGATTGACCTCTCTCATCCACGGCTTCGGACCGGGATCCCTGCATCCCATCCTCTCGCTTCATCTCCGCCGTCGTCCACCTTGTTGGCGCCGCTCCTATGACCGTCTCATCCACCGCGCCCTGCCACCACTGTCTACCCTCCTAGATTTGCTTCCACACCGCCACAGCCATCACTACCACAACACCATCAAATTCTCAGCAGATGTGTACACGGTGCTGCACCAGAGGCGGTACTCTTTCGTATCCGCTCAACTTATTTATCGCAGCAAGAAAATAGATCGCCACTACTTTACTCTGATTTCTTGTCTTGGTTGCGAAGTTGCCTTTGTCTGGTTTGCACCTTAAGATCCGCCATGGCATGCTCAACACTATACTCCCAATGCTTATGGTTTTCCCCTTTTATATTCCACACTAGTTAAATCACAGTAGACTAAATTTCAAAATTGGGTCAGTCGATTTTTCAGAGCTCACCGGAGTTCGCTGGTGTGATCTAAGGGGCTCGGGTGGTTGTGGGGCCTCGCCGAACGAAGAAAACTCGATGCGGGTGGGGGTTGGGGCGGGGGTGGGGGTGGGGGTGGCGGAGGAACACAGGCGGTGGGGGCCGGTGGTTCGGCCGGCGGCCCGTGCGGTGTTCTGTATGGGAAGAATCAAAGACGAGGAAGAAGAAGGGTTAGGAGACGTAGGATCTTCATCCAAATGCCTGAAATGGTCGAGAGACAGTTGGGAGTTGAATTCTTAATGCGCTCTGGTTCATCATGTGTGGGCACTGCGCAACCAACATTTTATTATCCAGAATCTGCTTGCTCTTCTTTACCATGTTCCTCTTCCGTTCTTCTTTAATATGTACTCTCTCCGTTCCTAAATACAAGTCTTTGTATAGAGTCCACCATGGACTACATATGGAGTAAAATGAGTGAATCTACACTCTAAAATGTATCTGGATACATCTGTATGTGATCCATAGTGGAAATCTCTACCAAGACTTATATTTTGGAATGGAGGGAGTATGATAGTAGTACAGTATGTTCCTTGTACTGAAGATGAGCAGGGACATTTGCAGTGTAGAGGTCTATACGGTCGGTTGTGATGGACACTTTGAGCCTCTTTGATTCGTAGGATCTTGTAAACATAGGAATAGGATTTGTAGTGGCCTGCCCACTTGAATCCTATAAGAATAGTAAGGAAATGCGGGGAGCTGTGTCGCCTTTGAGAGTTACACTGATATTAACAGTACCGCACCTTCAATTGAAGAGAGATGGTATCCGAAGCCTTTCTAGCCGTACCGGCAATACTAGCACATATATTCCAGCAAGTTCCACTTTGCTGATTTTACTCTGATGCTTAAGGTTTTCCCGTTATATCTACACTATGATCTGTGTAGCTGCTTTGTGTCGCATTAGCAGCTGTCCACTCTTGAAGCTAAATACTGCAATGACTTACAAAATTGGCACCAAGGCATTGAGTGCCATTCTGGATGCAATGAAACTCATACGCTCCCCACCTGTTGATTCTTGTTTAGAATATGATCCTAATGACTATTCTAACCTCGAGGAGTCAAATGCAGATGGCATGTCCTGTTCACCCATCAAGGTGCCTGTTCTAATTTGGCAATGTTTTATTGATTGCAGGTATCTTGCATATGTTGTCTTGCATTTCTTCTACTTTGTTGCACCGCCATCTACTTAGTTTACTCATCATATATGTGGAGATGCCATGCCCATCCGTTATCAATACATATTACATCTGTCATCATACCATGTTTTTTTCTCTCAAATGCTGTTCTTGTGCATCAGACATCAAAAAGGAAGAGGGTGATTGCCGAACCTAAAGGAGCACCAGAAAAACGTGGTGGTGCCAGAGAAATCAGACAACACCCCAGTTATATTGGTTGTACAACCAGTGACACAAAACGTAGGACCGACTCCAGCAGACTGTACCCATACTTCACTGGCCACACCACTAGCCCCACCACACAGGACCTGCACTCCAGCAAAAGGTATACCGATTTCATTTGCCATAGCACCAGCTGTACCATAGAAAAATCCCACTCCAGCCAAAAGTACAGCAAGTCCACCGACCGAAGACCTATCCCAACTGCAGAGACGGCCAATTCCTGCAGATTGGAACCCCATTCCATTTATTCCTAGTTGAAAAGACAATGCTTTCGATGTTGTTAGGGACTACGTGCATATATTCCCATCATGGGAAGATTATTGTGAAGACAAACACCATTTTCACATCTTCCTGTCCAACTTACGTGTAAGTGCTATTATTCATGGTTATTATTTTCCTGTTTTCTGCTGATTGAACACATCAATGATTTACATTACATTGTTGTAACTAGGCGAGGGTCAATCTGGATAGTCATGACGAGCAAAGCTTGCTTGTGCTTTTCAAGGAAGCATTGCAGCAGTATCTGTGTTACCTGAGGAAATCACACTTTGATGGCAAGTCTATGAACGAATTTCCGGTGAAGTCTCCTGTGCTAAATTTAGAAGATATTGAATGGAAAAAACTTGTTATGCACTGGTCTCATTCCCAGGATGAGGTACTGTCTATGAAATCACATGAAAATTTGAACTTCTACTTTTCCGCATGTGCCATACGTATCTTTTTTGCAGGAAATCTGCTCGAAGAAGAATTCGGGTTTGACAAGAACAACAGGATATCGAAAATATGCTTCCCGCTGCTTTGCTCGTGTTAGTACCTGTTGTACTGTATCACTATACTTGCATACATACCTGGTTCATTATGTGACAGCAGTATGCATGATAGCTTGCTTATCAATTGCTCGCTCCAAATTATCTGATCTGTATGAATGGTTACATTAGTGTAGAATATATCCAATGCCAATGTTTTTTTAACTCTGCATTGTTCTTGTAACTACATGTTGTCCTTTATCAGTGTACTTATAATGACATGTAGTTGTTCATGTACCATCACTCTGCAGCTTATTTTCCTTTGCCCTCCATTTTCTACACATCAGATCTATATTTACTCTTACCATAAGGTTGGTACTGAAGAAGTTTAGCTGTGCATTGCTCTTGGCTGTACCTTTTTCCTGTATCGATGCACTTACATTTATAGCTACTTGGTTATGTAGCATCACTCTTCATCTTATCTTAAATATTCTCCATTTTTCGTATATTATCACATCTATATTTCTTAACAAAATGTAGAATAAAGGCAATGCTTTTGAAGAAGATTCTCTATTAAACTTCTTGAATTGCCCCCCCCCCCCCATCAGCATGGACAGGACCTTTATAGAGCCTGTCTTCACCAATAATGTAAGTTTGTCCATCTCAAGCCTTCAAACTTTGTTGTATATATTTGGTTAGGCATGACTGCAATAGCTGTTTATTTTTGGTGTTTGCATCAAATTGCTTGTTTAAAGTTTATTATGTAGTTCATAAACAAAAGTTTGTCCTTTCTCAATTTAAGTTTTAGGTTGTACAACCAAGTTCCTTCTTCATACCATGTAAATTAAACTATAGAGAGCAAGTGATCTTCTTTTGCACTGCATGTATGCTTCTATTCTTCATCCGTAATCCAGTGGTGTGGTGAACCTACCCACTACAACACAATGTCATATTCTGCAATGTCTTAACTATGAACAATGTCATATCATTCTACTATTATTTAAACCGTCTCTTTATTTGCCAATCTGAAATGGTATAAATTGACAGCACACTAACCATTGATACTTATGAGTTCTTGATCTGTAATCCAGTGGTGTCGTGAAGCTGCCAACTCCTTCACAATGTCATTTCCTGCCATGTCTTGACCTGAACAATACCATATTGTGTTAATGCAATTTTAAACCGTGTCACTTTATTCGTCAGTAAGAAATGTGATGAATTTTCAGCACTGGTACTTTTATGTGCAAAACCTGTCATCTGTCTGCTTGTTTATCTTTCAGAGTGAGGAAGATATAAGTGTTGAACAAGCGCAGTCTCATCGTCTTGCTTAGCTGCTTGCGCTGCAGCTCCCTAGCAGGGCTAACCTTTCTTGAACTCTATTGAAGTGCTGTTGGTTTTGTATATTATTTTGTCGGCGTGTTTATTTGCACTGGCGGCGATCTTTGATGCCCAGTGTATGTAATCTGCTATCTGCTTGTGCTTTATTATCATAGTGGCGAACTTTGATCCCCAGTGGATGTAATATGCCGTAATTTCTTTATTGTATAGTCTAGGTTTTTTCTTATTCACGATGCTGCAGCTATTTTACTGTATATATATCCTGTCTTCGCAGTAAACCGGCCAAACCGTAAAATTATGGTACATAATCGGGCCGTCATGCAATCACGATGTAGGTTGGCCCTAAAACATGTCGAACAGCTCACGGGCCAGCAGCAGCCCGAAATGAACCCCGGCCCATGATTGTGCGAATCAAATCATAGGCTTTTAACAGGCCAAAATTGTCTCGGTCCTTGTTTGGCCCAATCAGATATCGGCTGAGAGTAGGCCGGATGCAAACCGGGCCGTAGTTAGGCCAAACTACATGACGGGCTTTTAACAGGCCGAAATTAATATAGGGCCGAAATGTTAAACGGGCCCTTAATAGGCCAAAACTAATATCAAGCCGAATTACTAAGTGGGCCTTTAGCAAGTGGGCCCAAAAGCATAGTGTCGAGTTGACGGGCCGAATCTGATATGGGCCATAATTGAGCCCAAAGCCTCTTAAAGGGCCGGACCTGATCTGGGCCGTAATTTGGCCCAGAACGTGGTAGTATTTTAATGGGACGGATCTCATATGGGCCACTATTAGGCCCAGAGCGTGGCAGGCCCTTAATGGACCGGATCAAATATGGGCCGACATTTGGCCCAAAACATGGCAGCCAGTTAATGGGCTGGCCTACTAGGGTCCTCAAAATCTTGTGGGCCTACAGCTGGGCCGGCCCATTAATGTCGGCGAAATCTCGGGGGCCTTTAGTTGGGCGTGCCCATTATGATCCACAAGAATCTTGTGGGCCTTTACCTGGGCCGGCCCATTATGGCACACAAAAATCTTGTGGGCCTTTACCTGGGCCGGACCATTATGGCCCGCAAAATCTTGTGGGCCTTTAGCTGGCCCAGTCCATTATGGTCCACAAAATCTCGTGGGCCTATAGCTGGGCCGGCCCATTATGGTCCACAAAATCTTGTGGCCTTCAGTTGGGCCGACCCATTTAAACTTGATGGGCCGGTCCACTTTTCAACATATCATAGGCGCGTCTCGCCCATTGGATGAGTGACACCTATGCCAACGCGGACCTGACACGTGTCTCCTCCAGCCAATGATGATTTTACACGTGGAAAATCCCCATTGGTCGGGGCTGTTAACGGGTTATCGAATCCAAAACCCGACCCGATAGCTTAACGGCGTTCCGTTACGGTGGATGCTGATGACCCACAAGTATAGGGGATCTATCGTAGTCCTTTCGATAAGTAAGAGTGTTGAACCCAACGAGGAGCAGAAGGAAATGATAAGCGGTTTTGAGCAAGGTATTCTCTACAAGTACTGAAATAAGTGGTAACAGATAGTTTTGTGATAAGATAGGTTGTAACGAGCAACAAGTAACAAAAGTAAATAAAGTGCAGCAAGGTGGCCCAATCCTTTTGTAGCAAAGGACAAGCCGGAACAAACTCTTATATTAGGAAAAGCGCTCCCGAGGACACATGGGAATATCGTCAAGCTAGTTTTCATCACGTTCATATGATTCACGTTCGATACTTTGATAATTTGATATGTGGGTGGACCGGTGCTTGGGTGCTATTCTTACTTGAACAAGCATCCCACTGATGATTAACCTCTATTGCAAGCATCCGCAACTACAACAAAAGTATTAAGGTAAAACTAACCATAGCATGAAACATATGGATCCAAATCAGCCCCTTACGAAGCAACGCATAAAGTAGGGTTTAAGCTTCTGTCACTCTAGCAACCCATCATCTACTTATTACTTCCCAATGCCTTCCTCTAGGCCCAAATAATGGTGAAGTGTTATGTAGTCGACGTTCACATAACACCACTAGAGGCTAGACAACATACATCTTATCAAAATATCAAACGAATACCAAATTCACATGACTACTCATAGCAAGACTTCTCCCTTGTCCTCAGGAACGAACGTAATTACTCACAAAGCAAAAGGCAAAAGGCGAGGCCACACCCAGAATGAGACAACCAAGGCATCCCGGCAGGGCCTGCCGAGACTCACAGAGATGAGACCGCCTCACCGACCACTCCACCACGACCCATGTCGTTGATCAATGCATTGTCAAGCCACAAAGTGACTAAGTGGCAGCCATTCCCCACATGGCAGCCTCTCCCTGCAGGAAAAACCCACCCATGACACCAGTCCTGCGACATGTCAAGGGAGCAGGCGTGAAGCTGGCAAGATGGCCCGACAAGCCTTGCCGGGCAACCAACAATGTGACGTTGAGCGGTGCATTTAATGTGCCCTCTCAGCCCGCAGAGTTAGATATGATAGCACTATTTGCTATCTTATCAGTGCATAATGACTACTTTGCCATTGTGGTAACCCCTTTGATCTATAAAAGGAGGCCCATGGCAACCATAGGAAGGGTTAGAAGGTTGGATAACTCACACCCCCATATGCGCATAGCCACTGCCGCCCTAAGGCAACCCCTGTTGGCCAAGTGTACTATGATCCACCACCACTCTTCCACCATCAATCCACCAAAAGAGGAGTAAGGTTTTATGTCTCACGGTGGCCTGAACCTGGGTAAAATTTCCTGTGTGATCTCTATCGTGCTGCCCCACGCTCCTCTGCTCTTTGTGCAATGCGACGTCCCCCTGCCGAACCAGCAAGGGGCCTTCTGGTCCCATAGGTGGTCGTGGTTTCCTGTGACACACTACGTAAATGGTACCTACACACAAAGAACAAATACTTGTAACCCGACGTGTAAGAGGGGTTGTCAATCCCTCTAGGGTAAAAGATAGATTGGTTTGTGGTAGATTGTATAAATAGATCTCACGGAAACGCGAAATATAATAAATAACGAAAAATTGCAGCAAGGTATTTTTGGGTTTTTGGAATAATAGATCTGAAAACAAAAGCAAATAAAAATAGATCTCAAAGCAAATATGATAAAGAATAAGACCCGGGGGCCATAGATTTCACTAGTGGCTTCTCTTCGGAAAAATAGCATACAGCGGGTAAACAAATTATAGTTGGGAAATTGATACAAATTCAAATAATTATGACGATATCCAGGCAATGATCATTGTATAGGCATCACGTCCAAGATTAGTAGACCGATTCTTGCCTGGATCTACTACTATTACTCCACACATCGACCGCTATCCAGCATGCATATAATGTATTAATTTCATGGGAAAACGGATTAATGCAATAAGAACGATGACATGATATAGACAAGATATATTCATGTTGGAATAGAACCCATATTGCTATCCTTAATAGCAACGATCAATACGTGTCTTGCTGCCCCTTCTGTCACTAGGAAAGAACACCGCACGACCGAACCCATCACAAAGCACTTCTTTTGATGGCAAGAAAAATTGATCTAGTTGGCCTAACTAAACCAAAGATACAAAGAAGAAATGCGAGGCTATAAGTAATCATGCATATAAGAGATCAAACTCAAATAACTTTCATGGATAACATAGATTTGATCATAAACTCAAAGTTCATCGGATCACAACAACACACCGCAAAAAGAGTTACACCAAATAGAGCTCCGAGAGACCATTATATTGAGAATCAAAAAAGAGAGAGGAAGCCATCTAGCTACTGCCTACGAACCCATAGGTCTACAATGAACTACTCACACATCATTGGAGAGGCACCAATGAGGATGATGAACCCCTATGTGATGGTGTCTAGATTGGATCTGGTGGTTCTGGAACTTGCGGCGGCTAGAATTGTGTTTTGTCGACTCCCCTATGGTTTTTGGATTTTCGGGGTATTTATAGAGCAAAGAGGTGGCGCGGGAGGCCACCGAAGTGGGCACAACCCACCAGGGCGTGCCTGGGCCCCCAGGCACGCCCAGGTGGGTTGTGCCCCCCTCGATGCACCCCTCTGGTACTTCTTTGGCCCATCTTTTGTCTTCTGGTCCAAAAAAATATCCAAAAAGTTTTGCTGCGTTTGGACTCCGTTTGGTATTGATTTTCTGGGAAGTAAAAAACAAGCAAAAATAGCAACTGGCACTGGGCACTATTTCAATAGGTTAGTCCCAAAAAATTATATAAAGTTGCTATAAAATGATTGTAAAACATCCAAGAATGATAATATAACAGCATGGAACAACCAAAAATTATAGGTACGTTGGAGACATATTAGGCACCTGGGTTGCCCCCTTTGGTATTTCTTTCTTCCAATATTTTTATTTATTCCAAAATAGTTCTCCGTGAAATTTCAGCTCATTTGGAGATGTGTAGAATAGATATCTCTGACCTAGCTTTTTCAGGTCCAGAATTCCAGTTGCCGGCAATCTCCCTCTTCATGTAAATCTTGCAAATTAAGAGAGAAAAGGCATTAGAATGGTACTACAAAGTATTATATTGGTCAAAAACATTATAAATAACAGTAGGAAACACATGATGCAAAATGGATGTATCATGCCACCCCACATGCTACTTGTACTAACCCATGTGAGTGTCAGTGTACTAAAGTTTGGGCCCTTTAATACTCCTTACTTGTCCACGAGCAGTTGCGACCGTACCCGCAGCAAGGCCTGATGGGGACAATTGGAAGCAAGTACTAGATGACCAAGACAGCGTCTGAGCCAGTAATCAGAGAACAAAAGACAAGTTGCGCCCCTGGCAAGAATCTTGCTAGGATGGTCTGCAAAGCCCCGGCAAGATCCTTGCCGGGATGGTTTGCAAAGCAAAGCCACGACAAGACCATCTCCCTTGAGGTTGAGAGCTCTGAAACCATCGACAATGTCAAGACCAAGATCCAGGGGCGTCTGTGTGGTGGCATATAGATCTTTGTGAAGACAAGAAGGCGAAGCTCCCAGCAAGGTTCTTTCTAGGGACGTTTGCGAGGCAACGGAAACGCTCGCACACGGCAAGGATCCGCCGCCCTGCCACTGCTCTAGCATAGTGACTAGCCTGCCAGCCTGGCAAGCACCTACGTGGTGGCATGCAGATCTTCGTGAAGATCCTGCCACAGCTCCAGCGTAGTGGCTAGCCAGTTGATACGTCTCCAACGTATCTATAATTTTTTATTGTTCCATGTTGTTATATTATCATTCTTGGATGTTTTAGAATCATTCTATAGAAACTTTATATCATTTTTTGGGACTAACCTATTTACCAAGTGCCCAGTGCTAGTTGTTGTTTTTTGCTTGTTTTTTACATCGCAGAAAATCAATATCAAAAGGAGTCCAAACACCGCGAAACTTTTTGTGGATTTTTTTGGACCAGAAGACCACAAGTGGGCCAGAGAAGCACAAGGGGGTGCCCCGAGGGGGCACAACTGACCATGACACGCCTGGGGGCCCAGGCATGCCTAGGTGGGTGGTCCCCACCTCAGTTGCCTCCCGCACCCCATCTTTGCCCTATAAAATCCCAAATATTCCAAAAGCCATTAGGGTAACCCTAGATGATAAGTTCCACCGCCGCAAGCCTCTGTAGCCACCGAAAACCAATATAGACCCTATTCCGACACTCCGCCGGAGGGGCAAATCATCACCGGTGGCCATCTTCACCATCCCGGCGGCCACCATGATGAGGAGGGAGTAGTCCAACCTCAGGGCTGAGGGTTTGTACCAGTAGCTATGTGTTTAATCTCTCTCTCTCTCTCTTGTGTTCTTGAGATGTCACAATCTTGATGTATCGCAGGCCTTGTTAATATAGACACATCATATGGTGTTTTCCCCTCTATCTTGTTGTGATGAATTGAGTTTTCCCTTTGAGATTTTGTTTTATCAGATTGAATACTTTTATGGATTTGAGAGCACTCGATATATGTCTTGCAAATGAATACTTGTGGTGACAATGGGGTATCATATTGATTCACTTGATATGTGTTTTGGCACTCAACTCGCGGATTCCCGCGGTGACATTGGGGTAATCTATGCATAGGGATTGATGCATGTTCTCGTCTTTTGTTTCTTCGGTAGAAATATTGGGGCACTCTATGAAGTTCTTTGTGTTGGATTGAGTATTATGAATCTGAAATTATTTGGTGTTATTTTAGTACGAACTCTTGGATAGATCAATCGGAAAAAATAGCTTCGAGGTGGTTTCATACCCTACAAACAATTTCTTCGTGTGTTAATTATATGCTCAATGCTCGCTTATGAGATTATTCGCTTCTTGGTTGGTCGCTTCTCAATCTTTTGCTAGCCTTCACTTTGCACTAAGTATGATCACTACTTGTGCATCCAAAATCCATTAAACCTGTTTTGCCTCATGAGTCCACCATACCTGCCTATATGCGGTATTATTTTGCCGTTCTAAGCAAATTTGTATGTGCCATCTCTAATTTGCAAAATAAATTTCTCTTTTGTGTGCTCGTACCGCTCACGAGGCGGTGAGGGGTGGCCGATATTTTCCATGTTAGATGTGTTATTCTCACGATGGGTGTTTATTCACTTGTCATTGCACGAGAGTAAGGCAAAGGTATTAGGGATGCCCGGTCCCGAAATGAAAAATGAATTTACTTTATGTTTTCAAATAATAAATTCCTTGGAAAGTGTTGGTATGGAGGGCACCTGTGGATACGGTTAGCCATGGAAACTGAAAGTATGGTTGAAAAAGGAATAAAATTTATTTTCTGTTTGGGAACCACCTATGATATATCTAGCATGGAAAGTGTTGGGAGCTCTAAGTCGTTTTCGTTGGTGGGAAAAGTATGCCTCTCAAAATGTTTTTATCTCTCAATTTTCGCTTTGAGCTCTGCCACCTCTACAAATCCCTACTTCCCTTTGTGAAGGTCCTTTCTTTTACTTTATGCAATTTTTATTTTTAATCTGAGTCTCCATCTTCTCTTATAAAGCACCAACTAGGGGGCACTATGATCGTACTTGAGCATTGGGTGTAGCTAATATGCTATTGTGTTTCATGAATGGATCAATGATTGAGCATGATGGGCTAGGGATAACTTATTTTAGCGTTGATATTTGGAAAGACATTGTTGCTTGTTGATATGCTTGAGTATTTAAGTCCTTGTGTCGAAACTAGACTATTGCTTTGAACCATATAAAAGTCCAAATGTCCATGCTACAAAGAAAAGAATATGAGATGACATGTTAGGCAGCATTCCACATCAAAAATTCTGTTTTTATCATTTACCTACTCGAGGACGAGCAGGAATTAAGCTTGGGGATGCTGATACGTATCTATATTTTTTGATTGTTCCATGTTGTTATATTATCATTCTTGGATGTATTACAATTATTTTATAGCAACTTTATATAATTTTTTGGGACTAACCTATTGACCCAGTGCCCAGTGTCAGTTGTTGTTTTTGGCTTGTTTTTTACATCACAAGAAATCAATATCAAATGGTATCCAAACACCGCGAAACTTTTTGTGGATTTTTTTGGACCAGAAGACCTCCAGTGGGCCAGAGAAGCACCTGGGGGTGCCTCGAGGGGGGCACAACCCACCAAGGCGCGCCTAGGGGGCTAGGCATGCCCAGGTGGGTTGTGCCCACCTCGGTGGCCTCCCGCACCCCCTCTTTGCCCTATAAAATCCCAAATATTCCAAAAACCCTCGGTGTAAGCCTAGATGAGAAGTTCCGCCGCCGCAAGTCTCTGTAGACACCTAAAACCAATCTAGACCCCATTCTGACACTCCGCCGGAGGGGGAAATCATCACCGGTGGCCATCTTCATCATCCCGGCGGCCACCACGATGAGGAGGGAGTAGTCCACCCTCGGGGCTGAGGGCTTGTACCAGTTCCTGGATCTTGAGATGTCACGATCTTGATGTATCCCAGGCTTTGTTAATATAGTCGGATCATATGGTGTTTTCCCCTCTCTATCTTGTTGTGATGACTTGAGTTTTCCCTTTGAGATTTCATTTTATCGGATTGAATACTTTTATGGATTTGAGAGCACTTGATATATGTCTTGGAAATGAATACTCGTGGTGAAAATGGGGATATCATATAGATTCACTTGATATGTGTTTTGGCACTCAACTCGCGGATTCCCGCAGTGACATTGGGGTAATCTATGCATAGGGGTTGATGCACGTTCTCGTGTTTTGTTTCTCCGGTAGAAATTTGGGGCACTCTTTGAAGTTCTTTGTGTTCGATTGAGTATTATGAATCTGAAATTATTTGGTGTTATTTTAGTACGAACTCTTGGATAGATCGATCGCGAAGAATAGCTTTGAGGTGGTTTCATACCCTACAAATGATTTCTTCATATGTTGTCTGCTAGATAGGAACTGTAACACCCAAGATGCAGCTATATCTCCCACGTGTCGGGGCACGACTTAGAGGCATAACCGCATGTTAGGCATGTCGCAAGAGGGGTAATGTTTACACATCCCATGTACTGAATAAGAAAGGGATAGAGTTTGCTTACAATCGCCACTTCACACAATACATAGATATATCATACATCATCCGGAATACAATCAAGGTCCGACTACGGAACCAAAATAAAGAAAGACAACCCCAAATGCTAGATCCCCGGTCGTCCCAACTGGGCTCCACTACTGATCAACAGGAAACGAAATAAGACTTTGATCAAGATCTTCATCGAGCTCCCACTTGAGCTGGATTGCGTCACCTGCACTGGTATCATCGGCACCTGCAACTGTTTGGAAGTATTTGTGAGCCACGAGGACTCAGCAATCTCACACCCGCGAGATCAATACTATTTAAGCTTATGGGTAGGAAAGGGTAGTAAGGTGGAGCTGCAGCAAGCACTAAGCATATATGGTGGCTAACATACGCAAATAAGAGCGAGAAGAGAAGCAACGCAACGGTCATAATCTAGAAGTGATCAAGTAGTGACCCTGAAGCTACTTACGTTCAAGCATAACACAAGAACCGTGTTCACTTCCTGGACTCCGCCGGAAAGATACCATCACGGCTACACACGTGGTTGATTCGTTTTAAGTTAAGTTTCAAGTTCTCTACAACCGGACATTAACAAATTCCCATCTTCCCATAACCGCGGCCACGACTTTTGAAAGTTCAAAACCCTGTAGGGGTGTCCCAACTTAGCCCATCACAAGCTCTCACAGTCAATGAAGGATATTCCTTCTCCCAGGAAGACCCGATCAGACTCGGAATCCCGGTTACAAGACATTTTGACAATGGTAAAACAAGACCATCAAGACCACCCGCTGTGCCGACAAATCCCGATAGGAGTTGCACATATCTCGTTCTCAGGGCACACCGGATAAGCTAAGCGTATAGGTACCGACATAACCCAAGTTTCCAAGGGACGGTCCCGCACGGTGCTCTAGTTTGGACCAACACTCAGAGGAGCACTGGCCCGGGGGTTTAAAATAAAGATGACCCTCGGGAGCGCGACTCCCAAGGGAAAAAGTCTTAGGTGGCAAATGGTAAAACCAAGGTTGGGCCTTGCTGGAGGAGTTTTATTCAAAGCGAACTGTCAAGGGGTCCCCATAACAGCCTATCGTGTAAAGAACGCAAAATCAAGGAACATAACACCGGTATGACGGAAACTCGGGAGGCAAGAGTGGAACAAAACACCAGGCATAAGGCCGAGCCTTCCACCCTTTACCAAGTATATAGATGCATTAATTAAATAAGAGATATTGTGATATCCCAACATATATCCATGTTCCAACAAGGAACAAACTTCATCTTTGATGACCCACAAGTATAGGGGATCTATCGTAGTCCTTTCGATAAGTAAGAGTGTCGAACCCAACGAGGAGCAGAAGGAAATCATAAGAGGTTTCCAGCAAGGTATTCTCTGCAAGTACTGAAATAAATGGTAACAAATAGTTTCGTGATAAGATAATTTGTAAAGAGCAACAAGTAACAAAAGTAAATAAGGTGCCGCAAGGTGGCCCAATCCTTTTTGTAGCAAATGACAAGCCTGGACAAACTCTTATATGATATAAAGCGCTCCCGAGGACACATGGGAATATCGTCAAGCTAGTTTTCATCATGTTCATATGATTTGCGTTCGGTACTTTGATAATTTGGTATGTGGGTGGACCAGTGCTTGGGTACTGCCCTTACTTGGACAAGCATGCCACTTATGATTAACCTCTATTGCAAGCATCCGCAACTCCAACAAAAGTATTAAGGTAAACCTAACCATAGCATGAAACATATGGATCCAAATCAGCCCCTTACGAAGCAACGCATAAACTAGGGTTTAAAGTTCTGTCACTCTAGCAACCCATCATCTACTTATTACTTCCCAATGCCTTCCTCTAGGCCCAAATAATGGTGAAGTGTCATGTAGTCGACGTTCAAATAACACCACTAGAGGAGAGACAACATACATCTCATCAAAATATCGAATGAATACCAAATTCACATGACTACTAATAGCAAGACTTCTCCCATGTCCTCAGGAACAAAAGTAACTACTCACAAAGCATAACCATGTTCATAATCAAAAGGGTATTAATATGCATATAGGATCTGAACATATGATCTTCCACCAATTAAACCAACTAGCATCAACTACAAGGAGTAATTAACACTACGAGCAACCTACTAGCACCAATCTCGGACTTGGAGACAAGAATTGGATACAAGAGATGAACTAGCGTTTTGAGATGAGATGGTGCTGATGAAGATGTTGATGGAGATTTCCATCTCCCGATGAGAGGAGTGTTGGTAATGATGATGGCGATGATTTCCCCCTCCGGGGGGTAAGTTTCCCCGGCAGAACAGCTCCGCCAGAGCCCTAGATTGGTTCCGCCAAGGTTCCGCCTCGTGGCGGCGGAGTTTCATCCAAGAAGATGGCTTATGATTTTTTCCCATCGAAAGACTCCATATAGCAGAAGATGGTCACCGGAGGGCCACCAGGGGGCCCATGAGGTAGGGGGCGCGCCCAGGGGTAGGGCGCGCCACCCACCCTCGTGGGCAGGGTGTGGCCCCCCTGTTGAAGTTCTTGCTCTCAGTATTTTTTATATATTTGGAAAACGCCTTCCGTGGAGGTTCAGGACTTTTGGAGTTGTGCAGAATTGGTCTCTAATATTTGCTCCTTTTCCAGCCCAGAATCCCAGCTGCCGGCATTCTCCCTCTTTATGTAAACCTTGTAAAATAAGAGAGAATAGGCATAAGTACTGTGACATAATGTGTAATAACAACCCATAATGCAATAAATATTGATATAAAAGCATGATGCAAAATGGACGTATTAACTCCCCCAAGCTTAGACCTCGCTTGTCCTCAAGCGAAAAGCCGAAATCGAAAAATATGTCCACATGTTTAGAGATAGAGGTGTCGATAAAAATAAAATACGGACATGAGGGCATCATGATCATTATTAGAACATCAACTTATATAATTCTTGTCATATAATCTCTAATGCTAGAGTAATAATTCAATCACAATATTAAGTATGAATCTTAAACTTCATTGAAAACTAACAAACTATAATCTCAGTCATTGAAGCAATTGCAATTTATCGTAACATAGGAAAGAGTCAATGTATAAGAGCTTTTCAGCAAGTCCACATACTCAACTATCATATAATCTTTCACAATTGCTGACACTCACGCAATACTTATGGGTATGGAGTTTTAATCGGACACAGAGAAAGATAGGGGCTTATAGTTTTGCCTCCCAATGTTTTACCTCAAGGGTAATGTCAATAGTAATAGTTCATGAAAACTCACATCCAATTAGCCATATATACCAGGATCTTTCCAACATACTGTGCTTGCCAAAGGATAAAATGTAAAAAGGAAGGGTGAAGATCACCATGACTCTTATGCAAGGTAGGAGATAAAAGTAAAAGATAGGCCCTTCGCAGAGGGAAGCAGAGGTTGTCATGCGCTTTTATGGTTGGATGCACAAAATCTTAATGTGAAAGAACATCACTTTATATTGCCACTTGTGATATGGACCTTTATTATGCAGTCTGTCGCTTTTATTACTTCCATATCACATGATCGTATAAAGCTTATTTCCTCCACACCAATCAATCATACATATTTAGAGAGCAATTTTTATTGCTTGCACTGATGACAACTTACTTAATGGATCTTACTCAATCCATAGGAAGATATGGGGGACTCTTATGGCAAGACTAGTTTAAGGGTATTTGGATTCACAAGTAGTATCTCTACTTGGTGCAATGAATTTGGCTAGCATGAGGGGGGAAAGGCAAGCTCATCATGTTGGAAGATCCAAGACAATATAATTCATCTCAGATGCAAGAAAACATAACCCATTATGTTGTATTCCTTGTCCAACGTCAACTCTTTTAGCATCTCATATTTTAATGAGTGCTCACAATCATAAAAGATGTCCAATATAGTATATTTATATGTGAAGACCTCTCTTTCTTTATTATTTCCTATTAATTGCAACGATGACAAAACTATGTTTGTCAACCCTCAACAACTTTTATTCATCATACTTTTCTATGTGAGCTCATTACTCTCCATAAGACTCACATGATCTCTTTGTTTCTTTTTTATTCTTTCTCTTTTCTTTTATTCACTTAAGATCATGGCAAAATAATCAAGCCCTTGACTCAACACTAATCTTTATTATATAGCTCACAGACTCGATTACATAGAAGGATAATAAAGAACAACTCACAACTAGATCACACTAGGAACTTTTATTCTACTAGATCAATATATTACCAAAAGGATCGAACTAAGAAAAACGGTAAGATAAAAGTGATGGTGATACGATACCGGGGCACTCCCCCAAGCTTGGCAATTGCCAAGTGAGCGCCCATACCCATGTGATTATGTCTCCTTTGTTGGTGAAGAAGGTGGGGATGTTGATGATGGATAGTCGCACATCGAGTGTAGGGCGTCTTCTAACTTGCGGATAATGCCCTTGAGTGTGATGATATGCTCCTTCAACAAAATATTTTCACGTGTGAGATACTTATTTTGTATACGAGCTAACTAAATCATCTTGAAAGCTTCGATTTCTGTTGGGGTAAGAAGATTGTGATCCAGTTGAAGGGTGTCTTATGTTGCCGGAACTTGGTCCTCCATGGCCTTCTTCATCCCTTCATCCTTGTTGATCTCCGTGGGTTCTGCTCTCTTCAGCTCTATCTTCATTAGCCAGGCATTGTTGCCCTCATGGTTGAAGGAGGAGGGAGATGACATAGTGTCTGGCCTTGACAACCCTAACAGAAAACAGCTCGAAACAAAGACAGGAGATTTTTGCGTGATACGGGAGTCAAGACCCCCGGGAGGTTATATAATGAATTTTTACCGACCAAAATACGTGTCGTGTACGAAAACGGAGTCCGGAGAGCACACAAGGTTCCCACGAGGTAGGGGGCGCGCCCAGTAGGGTAGGGCGCGCCCTCCACCCTCGTGGAGCCCTCGTGTCCTTCCGGACTGCTACTTATTTTTCTATTTTTCTAAATATTCCAAAACGGAGAAATATTGCCTTAAAAACTGTTTTGGAGTCGGTTTACTTACCATACCACATACCTATTCCTTTTCGGAGTCTGAAACATTCCGGAAAGTGTCCCTTATGTATTCCTCCAAGGTTACGGTTTCAATAACATTGGTTTCAACATTTATGGGATTACCTGAGATATAGTGTTTGATTCTTTGACCATTCACCACCTTCGGATTTGTGCCTTCGAAGTTGTTGATTTTATGGAACCGGAACGGTATACCTCCTCGATAACGTAAGGACCTTCCCATTTAGAGAGAAGTTTTCCTGCAAAAAATCTTAAACGAGAGTTGTATAGCAATACATAATCACCTACATTAAACTCACGCTTTTGTATCCTTTTGTCATGCCACCTTTTAACTTTTTCTGTAAACAACTTGGCATTTTTGTAGGCTTGGGTTCTCCATTCATCAAGTGAGCTAATATCAAATAACCTCTTCTCACCGGCAAGCTAAAATCATAATTCAGTTCTTTAATAGCCCAATAAGCCTTGTGTTCTAGTTCGAGAGGTAAGTGACATGCTTTTCCATAGACCATTTTATACGAAGACATACCCATAGGATTTTTATATGCAGTTCTATAGGCCCGTAATGCATCATCAAGTTTCTTGGACTAATTCTTTCTAGACCTATTAATAGTCTTTTGCAAAATTAATTTGAGTTCTCTATTACTCAATTCTACTTGACCACTAGACTGAGGGTGATAAGGAGATGCAGTTCTATGATTAACATGATATTTAGCAAGCATTTTACGGAAAGCACCATGAATAAAATGTGAACCACCATCAGTCATTAAATATCCAGGGACTCCAAATCTTGGAAAAATAACTTCTTTAAGCATTTTAATAGAAGTGTTATGTTCAGCACTACTAGTTGGAATAGCTTCTACCCATTTAGTAACGTAATCAACAACAACTAAAATATGTGTATAACCATTAGAGGAAGGAAAAGGTTCCATATAGTCAAAGCCCCAAACATCAAATGGTTCAATAACAAGTGAATAATTCATAGGCATTTCTTGACGTCTACTAATATTACCAATTATTGACATTCATCACAAGATAAGACAAACTTACGGACATCCTTGAAGAGAGTAGGCCAATAAAAACCAGATTGCAGTACCTTATGTGCGGTTCTATCTCCAGCATGGTGTCCTCCATAATCTTCGGAGTGACACTTGCGTAGGATATGTTCCTGTTCATGCTCAGGTACACAACGTCTAATAACACCATCTACTCCTTCTTTATAAAGATGTGGGTCATCCCAAAAGTAATGCCTCAAATCATAGAAGAACTTTTTCTTTTGCCGGTATGTGAAACTAGGTGGTATAAACTTAGCAACAATGTAATTAGCATAATCAGCATACCATGGAGCAGTATGAGAAGCATTTATGACATTTAATTGCTCATCAGGAAAGCTATCATCAATAGGTAGTGGGTCATCAAGCACATTTTCTAACCTAGACAAGTTGTCTGCAATGGGGTTCTCAGCTCCTTTTCTATCAACAATATGAAAATCAAATTCTTGTAGCAAGAGAACCCATCTAATAAGTCTAGTTTTAGCATCTTTCTTTTCCATAAGATATTTAATAGCAGCATGATCAGTGTGAATAGTTACTTTAGAATCAACAATATAAGGTCTAAACTTATCACAAGAAAATACAACTGCTAAGAATTCTTTTTCAGTAGTAGCATAATTTCTTTGAGCATTGTCTAGAGTTTTACTAGCATATTGAATAACATTTAGTTTCTTATCAACTCTTTATCCTAGAACAGCACCTACAGCATAATCACTAGCATCACACATAATTTCAAAGGGTAAATTCCAATCAGGTGGTTGAGCAATAGGTGTAGAGATCAATGCTTTCTTAAGTATTTCAAATGCTTCTACACAATCATCATCAAAGACAAATGGTATATATTTTTGTATTAAATTAGTCAGAGGCCGAGAGATTTTCGAGAAGTCCTTAATGAACCTCCTATAAAAACCGGCATGACCAAGGAAACTTCTTATACCTTTGATGTCCTTGGGACATGGCATCTTTTCAATAGAATCAACCTTGGCTTTATCAACTTCAATACCTCTTTCAGAAACTTTATGCCCCAATACAATACCTTCATTAACCATAAAGTGGCACTTTTCCCAATTCAAGACAAGATTAGTTTCTTCACATCTCTGCAAAACTTGATCAAGGTTGCTCAAGCAATCATCATAAGAAGATCCATAGATAGAAAAGTCGTCCATGAAAACCTCACAAATCTTTTCACAAAAGTCAGAGAATATAGCCATCATGCATCTTTGAAAGGTAGTAGGTGCATTACATAAACCAAAAGGCATACGTCTATAAGCAAAAGTACCAAAAGGGCATGTAAAAGTAGTCTTTGATTGATCTTTGGCTGACACGGGTATTTGAGAGAAACCAGAATAACCATCTAGAAAGCAAAAATGTGTATGTTTGGACAATCTTTCTAGCATTTGATCAATAAAAGGTAAGGGGTAATGATCCTTTTTAGTAGCCTTATTTAATTTGCGGAAATCAATTACCATCCTATAACCTGTAATAATTCTTTGAGGAATCAATTCATCTTTATCATTAGGAACAACAACAATACCTCCCTTTTTAGGGACACAACGGACAGGGCTTACCCATTGACTATTAGCAATGGGATAAATTATACCTGCCTTAAGGAGCTTTAGTATCTCCTTTCTTACCACTTCTTTCATTTTAGGATTCAGTCGGCGTTGACGATCACGAACTAGTTTAGCATCTTCTTCCAAATTAATTTTTTGTTGACATAGAGTGGGACTAATGCCCTTAAGATCATCAAGAGTATACCCAATAGCAGTGCGGTGCTTCTTTAGAGTTTTCAATAATCTCTCTTCCTCATGCTCTGAAAGGATAGCACTAATAATAACTGGATATATCTTTTTCTCATCAAGATAAGCATATTTAAGAATATCAGGTAACGGTTTAAGCTCAAACACGGGATCACCCTTGGGTGGAGGAGGATCCCCTAGGATTTCAACATGGAAATTGTTTTTCAGAATAGGTTCCTATTTAAAGAATACTTCATCTAATTCCCTTCTTTCATTCATAAACATATCATTTTCATGGTCTAGCAATTATTGTTCTAAAGGATCACTAGGAGGTACGGCAATAGAAGCAAGACCAATAATTTCATCCTTACTAGGTAATTCTTCTTCATGGTGTGGTCTACTAAATTTAGAAAAATTAAATTCATGAGTCATATCATCTAAACCGATAGTAACAACATCTCTTTTGCAATCTATGGTAGCATTAACAGTATTTAAGAAGGGTCTATCAAATATAATGGGTCAAAAGCTATCTTGTGGGGAACCAATAACAAGAAAATCAGCAGGATAATTAGTTTTCCCACGCAAGACTTCAACATCTCTAACAATTCCCATTGGTGAAATAGTATCTCTATTGGCAAGTTTAATTGTGATAGCAATATCTTCCATCTCAGCAGGTGCAATATCATGCATAACTTCTTTGTATAAGGAATAAGGTATTGCACTAGCACTAGCACCCATATCACATAAGCCATGATAACAATGATCTCCTATTTTAACAGAAATAACATGCATGCCTGCCATAGGTCTAGGTTTATCTTTATCACGGGGTTTAGCAATTCTAGCAGTTTCATCACAGAAATAAATAACATGCCCATCAATATTATCATACAAGAGATCTTTAACGATAGCAATATTAGGTTCAACTTTAACTTGCTCAGGAGGTGTATATGCTTGAATATTGCTTTTACGAACCACAATTGTAGCTTTAGCATGATCCTTTATCCTAACAGGGAAAGGTGGTTTCTCAACATAAGAAGTAGGAACAATAGGATCATTATAAGTGATAGTCTTTACTTCAAATTTAATAAGTGCATCTACTTTTACTTCTATGGGAGGATGATATTTAAACCACTTCTCCTTGGGGAGATCAACATAGGCAGCAAAAGATTCACAGAAAGAAGCTACTATCTCAGATTCAAGTCCATATTTAGTGCTAAATTTACGAAAAATATCGGTATTCATAAAAGATTTAACACAATCAAAACTAGGTGTCATACCTAAATCCTTACCATTGTCGAGGTCCCAATCTTCAGAGTTACGTTTAATTCTTTCCAATAAATCCCATTTGAATTCAATAGTCTTCATCATAAAAGAGCCAGCACAAGAAGTATCAAGCATGGTGCGATTGTTACCAGAAAGCCGAGCATAAAATTTTTGAATAATAATTTCTCTTGAGAGCTCATGATTGGGGCATGAATATAACATTGATTTAAGCCTCCCCCAAGCTTGAGCGATGCTTTCTCCTTCGCGAGGCCAAAAATTATATATATAATTGCGATCATGATGAACAAGATGCATAGGATAAAACTTCTAATGAAATTCCAATTTCAATCGTTTGTAATTCCAAGACCCCATATCATCACATAGCCTGTACCATGTCGATGCATCTCCCCTCAAAGATAAAGGGAAGACCTTCTTCTTAACAACATCTCCGGGTACTCCTGCAAGCTTAAATAATCCACAAACTTCATCCACATATATCAGATGTTCATCAGGATGTTTTGTTCCATCTCCTAAAAAAGGATTAGCTAGCAGTTTTTCTATCATACCCAAAGGAACTTCAAAGCAAGCATTTTCATTTTCAGTAGGTTCAGTAGGTTGAGGAGCAACTCTTTGCTCTACTGGTCGGGGTGATGATACCCCGAACAAGCCCCTCAGAGGATTACTTTCCATGGTAAAAAGTGACAGTAAATTTCAGCACACTATATAAATGTTTCCTTACCAAATTCCACCTACCAAAGGCGCTTCACTCCCCGGCAACGGCGCCAGAAAAGAGTCTTGATGACCCACAAGTATAGGGGATCTATTGTAGTCCTTTAGATAAGTAAGAGTGTCAAACCCAACGAGGAGCAGAAGGAAATGATAAGCGGTTTCCAGCAAGGTATTCTCTGCAAGTACTGAAATAAGTGGTAACAAATAGTTTTGTGATAAGATAATTTGTAACGAGCAACAAGTAACAAAAGTAAATAAGGTGTAGCAAGGTGGCCCAATCCTTTTTGTAGCAAAGGACAAGCCTGGACAAACTCCTATATGATGTAAAGCGCTCCCGAGGACACATGGGAATATTGTCAAGCTAGTTTTCATCACGTTCATATGATTCGCGTTTGGTACTTTGATAATTCGGTATGTGGGTGGACCGGTGCTTGGGTACTGCCATTACTTGGACAAGCATCCCACTTGTGATTAACCTCTATTGCAAGCATCCGCAACTGCAACAAAAGTATTAAGGTAAACCTAACTGTCGGTGTCAAAACCGGCGGATCTCGGGTAGGGGGTCCCGAACTGTGCGTCTAGGCGGATGGTAACAGGAGGCAGGGGACACGAAGTTTTACCAAGGTTCGGGCCCTCTTGATGGAGGTAAAACCCTACATCCTGCTTGATTAATATTGATGATATGGGTAGTACAAGAGTAGATGTACCACGATATCAAAGAGGCTAAACCCTAGAAGCTAGCCTATGGTATGATTGTGTGTTGTCCTACGGACTAAAACCCTCTGGTTTATATAGACACCGGAGAGGGCTAGGGTTACACAAGGTCGGTTACAAAGGAGGAGATATACATATCCGTATTGCCTAGCTTTCCTTCCATGCCAAGTAGAGTCCCATCCGGACACGAGACGAAGTCTTCAATCTTGTATGTTCATAGTCTAACAGTCCGGCCAAAGGATATAGTCCGGCTGTCCAGAGACCCCCTAATCCAGGACTCCCTCAGTAGGCCCCGAACCAGGCTTCAATGACGATGAGTCCGGCGCGCAGTGTTGTCTTCGGCATTGCAAGGCGGGTTCTTCTCCAACTTTCAAGTGTTCGTAAGCAGTGTCCGGCTCCATAAATGTTGAACCTCTTGGCTTCTGTGCCCAATAAGGGCTTTCTCCCATGCGTCGAACGAATACGAGGCGCCAGGGCGTTTTTACCTTCACCCCCTAGCCAGATAAATAAATTGTCTATTAAAGGAATGGGGATTCTTAGATCCGATCCATGCCATCTCCCCCAGCGAGAATTCATCGGAGCGTGTTTCGGAAAGATCCATTCCAGCATGGCCGACCTCCGCAGCTCCTCCTCCCACCCCCGTAGCCCTAAGCCCGGTGATTGGGAGAGGTGTTCAGTCCCGCACAGTCGATTAGTCGAGCTGCAGACTAAGGGATTTCTCCCTCCGGCGTATATGATGCCCGTTCGAGCCGGGTTTGCCACCTACAATGGCGGGGCGCAAGCGGAGAGCTTTCCTTGTCCCTCCATGGGGGAACGGGTCTGCCTTGTTCCTTACTTACTAAGGGGACTCGGATTTCCAATTCTTCATCCGTTCCTCCGCGGGCTCCTGGAGTTCTACGGCCTCCAATTACACAATCTCACCCCTACCTCCATTCTACATATCGCTGGCTATGTTGCTCTCTGCGAGGTGTTCCTGGGCTGCGAGGCTCACTTTGAGATATGGAAAAGGCTATTCTGCCTTGTCCCTCGCACACAAAGGGAATCTCTTTATCAAGTGGGCGGAGCCGAAATATGGCGCATCACCGATACCGGATACCTGTCAGGTACCCTGAAGAAGCCGTTCGAAGACTGGCCTTCAGAATGCTTTTATATGGAGGACGTTCCCCTTCCGGACCCTGTTCGGCGGGGTCTTCGTGAGTTCAACAATGCTCCTTTGAAGAAGCGCCGAAGTTGGCGCCCACGGAGCCCCAGGAAGAAGACAACGGAGAAGTCTTCAATCTGATGAACCGGATCAAAGCACTGGCTCGATTAGGATTGACAATAATCGAAGTTATGTCGATTTGCATAATGCGGGGAGTGTAGACACTTCAATATCGTGCGCACCCCTTGTGGTGTTATAACAGGGCGGATGACGCCACCCGCTGCGGGCGTAAGGGTCCGGACAATGCTGCTGCTCTAGCGAAAATTCTGTTCGAACTGTTCAAGGGTGAGGAAGAGGAGTTCACCCGCATCAAGCCACGAGATGGATTCTCCATGTACAATCGTCCAAGTTGGGTAAGTTATATCTCCCTGCCCCCATTTTTCCCGCATTCTTAGTTGTAAGTATTCACCTTGCCACTTTGCGGCAGGAACTGTGAAAAGCCATAAAGGAGGTCAGCAGCCCTTCTCCACAACCAGAGGACCCTGACCGGGCCCTCGGTTCCGGACTTGAAGAAGATCCGGTTATCTTCGTGGAACTGATAGACCGGCAGTTCAGTTAAGCTGCGACGATGCCCTGGTGGCCATTACGGCCGACTATCCCGGACTGCTCCCTGCATCGCAGGTAAGAAAAATCAAAAAGTCCCAACTCCAAAACTAGGATCCCCTTTTTAGGCACTTCACCCACCATATACACATGACATCTTTTACAGGGAAGGCATTCGGGACGCCCTGCCGAACCCGCAGCAACTCGTCAACAAGAGGTACCGAGGCCGGGTAGGCCAAAAAGGAAGGCGGTCAGGACGAAGACGCCGGCGCAAAGGTATAGGAAAAACCCCGCTCTGTGTCATCTTTCTCAAAATGTAATGATGCCCGTGTTTCTTTAACAGAAAGAACACTCGCCGGAATATGTCCGGCGATGCTGCCAATCAAGCTTCCACCAGTCGGGCGCCAGGACCGGACATGGAGGCAGAAGCCGATATGGGGCAGCCGCCGGATAATCCCCCTATAGAGAATGTGGATAGATTATCCGCTACAAACTCAGAAGTGGAAAGCGCCATGAATCATAGGCGCCGCCGGGCCGTACTCCGCGACGCTTGTTTCTCACCAGAGGCATTCGACGCCTTCAATTCTGGAGAGGCGTACCTCTGTGCTGCTCAAGATGGTCTAGCCAGAGCCACGGATCAGTATGTAAAGGATGTACGGGTGAGTAAATCTGGCAGTTTATATGTATCAATAGCCCCTGAGACTTGAAACAGTTAGCAGAACTAATTTAAGGATCATATTTAATGTGCAGGTTCTTACAAAGAAGAATACTAGGCTGTCCCAGGAGCTGGAGGAATGCAAGACCCAACTGGGGGCCGCTCTTGCCGCATTGCAGGAACAGAAAAAGCCTCCCGCTGGTAACATTTACTTTAAAGAATGATGGGTACCATATAGTGTGCAGCGTGTCTGCAGATCTAACAATTGATTTTGCAGATGAATCCGGAGAAAATCCGGGGGACCAACATGTTATGGGACAGCTAGAGGCTGGCAAACACGTGCTGACTAAGGTTATGCTGGAGAAAAACAATCTCCAAGACGCCAATATTAAGCTGAACGTGGAACTAAAATACGTTCGGGGCCAGCTTGGGGACTCCGAGAAGGAGAATAAGCGGCTTCGGTGCGGCATTTTCAGTAAGTGTTTGAACGAATCCTTTTTAAAGGAGTTCGGCGAAGAAGCTGACTAACAGCGTTATGTCTGTAGGTATGTTGACGGGTCATCCTACGGAGGAAATGCCCGGGTCTGCGGGTGATCTTCTGTCCGAGTTGTCACATCTGCATGAACAAGTTCGGCAGGTGATGCAGGGCGTTGCCCAGGCCTTGTGGCCGTCCGTCTCCCTGCCAGAAGGCGTTGCAGAGCTTGCGGAGAAGCTGAAGGGAGCACGGCGGCGCTTCCGTTTATGGAAGATATCAGCCTGCTGACAGGGTGCCAAAGAAGCCTGGGCCATGGTGAAGACGCGGTATACCAAGGCAGACCCAAATCGCATGGCCGAGGTCGGACCTGTGGGGCCCGATGGAAAAGAGATCCCCGTTAGATTAGTTTATGGGCAAGTAGAATTAGCCGCAAAGTATTCTCAACAGGATTGTAAGCTAGACCGCATGTTGGATGGTATAGAGGAGGAATTTAGTCAGTCTGCATGACTATGTAATGAAAGTGACATGTATAATGCCTTCTAGCTGGATTGTAGATCATTTGTCGTTGCGGACCTTTTCGCTTCAACCTCCGGGCCCGATAGTCCGGAGTGAATCCGAATACCCGCTCAGTTATATAAAACCGGGGTATGCATGGAGACCAGGCGTAGGGGTCATTAGTGCTTTATCAGACAAGTGCCCAACTAGTTATGTTATATTACATGGGTAGTAAGAAACATCTTCCAGGGAGAATAGTTCCGTTAATGGTTCCTTTCCCTGGGTAAGCATGCCCTAAAGTGCATGTCCGGACTGCGATAGGAAACGCAGAAAAAGCATCTGGGGGCAGATATGGACAATAAATAAAAATCACCTTTTGTTCACCGACCGAATATTCCCTTAAGAACGCTAGCTTTTGGCTTCACCCAGTCTAAGGTACACATCCGGCTGCCCCGGCAGTAACAATCGCAGAGGTGCTCCCCTTAGCCCTAGCCAAATTAATGGGAACGTAGGGCATAAATACATGAGCCAGGCAACCCAGCTTGGCCAAAACTTAAGTCATATCGATGCATATAATGGTGAAAAAGGTACATGCAGAAGTATAACACATGTGTTGGGCGTGAGGCCCAGATAAATAATTTAAGCTTCTGTGAAAGAAGCCCCCAGGTATGAAGAGTGCGGCTAGCGCATCTATAATGTACAAGCGAGGCACAAGGTGACCCTTGAAGGCCTAGAGAAATAATAAAAGAAAGAAGGAAAGGGAAACAAGACAGATGATGTGTATGCAGAAAATGGACAAAGGGAGGGGACTAACATAGAGTCCGGTGCTAGGCGTAGAATCTTCGGAGCCTGGCCGCGTTCCATGGGTTCGGCTCGAGTCGACTAGTCGATGCATCCCATAGTCGGTACGCTCCATCGGTCAGAACTTGGTCAATAATGAAGGGACCTTCCCATTTGGGCTTGAGCTTGTTCTTTTTCTTATTCGGTAGGCGTAGAACTAGTTCCCCAACGTTATAAGTTTTGGATCGTACTTCTCTGCTTTGGTATCTGCGAGCCTGTTGCTGATAAAATGCGGAATGGGCTTTGGCTACGTCGTGCTCCTCCTCCAAGGTGTCCAGACTGTCCTGCCGATCGAGCTCTGCTTCTCTTTCTTCGTACATGCGCACTCGAGGTGAGTCATGAATTATGTCACAAGGCAAGACTACCTCTGCGCCGTACACCATAAAGAAGGGTGTATATCCGGTACTACGATTCGGCGTGGTCCGCAGCCCCCAGAGTACGGAGTCGAGCTCCTCTACCCAGTGCGTGTCAGACTCCGTTAAGGAACACACTAATCTGGGTTTAATGCCGCTCATTATGAGACCGTTTGCTCGCCCGACTTGACCATTGGTTTGTGGGTGATAGACTGAAGCATAATCGAGCTTGATGCCCATTTTGCTGCACCAGAGTTTTACCTCGTCGGCCATGAAGTTCGTGCCATTGTCAGTGATGATGTTGTGGGGGACGCCATAACGGTGTACAACCCCGGATATGAAGTCAGTCACTGGTCCGGATTCAACTGTTTTAACAGGTTTGGCCTCTATCCATTTGGTGAATTAATCCACCATGACCAGTAAGTATTTTTTCTTGTGGGTTCCCCCTTTAAGGGGTCCAACCATGTCAAGCCCCCATACCGCAAAGGGCCATGTAATGCGGATTGTTTGGAGGGCGGTGGGTGGCATGTGGCTTTGATTTGCAAAGAGCTGGCAACCGGCGCAACATTGGACCAAGTCCTGTGCGTCTGCCGGGCTGTTGGCCAATAGAATCCTGTGTGAAAGGCCTTGCTTACAAGGTCCCGGGCTGCGGCGTGATGACCGCCGAGTCCGACGTGAATTTCCGCCACAAGATTTCGCCCTTCCTCTTCGGATATGCACCTTTGAAGGACTCCGGTAGTGCTTTTTTTGTACAATTCTCCCTCATGGACCCTGTAGGCCTTGGATCGCCGCACTATGCAGCGTGCCTCATTTTGGTCCTCCGGAAGTTCTTGTCTAGTTAGGTAGGCCGGGAATGGTTCTGTCCACGGGGCAATAATGGCCATTATTACATGGGCTGAAGGTGTTATTTCGGTGGCAGAGCCTCCAATTGTGTCAGAGTATTCGGTATCGGGCATTTTGGCTGGGTCCGGACTATTGTTACCGGTGTCTCCTTCACATACTACGGATGGCTTGAACAGCCTTTCCAGAAATATGTTTGGGGGGACCGTATCGCGTTTTGCGCCGATGCGGGCGACGACATCCACCGCCTGATTGTTTTCGCGAGCCACATGGTGAAATTCGAGCCCCTCGAACTGAGCTAACATTTTTAGGACGGCGTTTCGATAGGCCGCCATTTTCGGATCGTTGGCGTCAAAGTCTCCATTTATTTGGGATATTGCGAGGTTTGAATCCCCACGCACCTCCAGACGTTGAATTCCCATGGAGACTGCCATCCGAAGACCATGCAACAGAGCTTCGTATTCGGCTGCATTGTTGGAGTTTGTATACAATATTTGCAGTACGTACTGAACGGTATCCCCAGTTGGGGATGTCAGGACGATGCCAGCCCCTAGACCGGCTAGCATTTTAGAACTGTCGAAGTGCATGATCCAGTTGGAGTATGCGCCGTACTCTTTAGGGAGTTCAGCCTCCGTCCATTCGGCGACGAAGTCGGCCAATACTTGCGATTTAATGGCTCGTCGAGGTTTGTATGTTATGTCGAATGGGAGGAGCTCAATGGCCCATTTGGCAATCCGGCCCGTAGCATCGCGGTTGTTTATAATATCATTAAGTTGCACTTCCGAGGCTACCATAATCGAATACTCTTGAAAGTAGTGTCGTAACTTCCGGGACGCCATGAATACCACGTAGGCTATCTTTTGATAATGTGGGTATCGTGATTTGCATGGAGTGAGGACAGTGGATACATAGTATACTGGCTGTTGAAGAGGGAATTTATGTCTGGCAGCTTCTCGTTCGACGACGAGCACTGCGCTTACAACTTGATGAGTTGCCGCAATGTACAACACCATTTGTTCGCCAATGTTTGGCGCGGCCAGGATTAGGTTGGTTGCCAAAATGGCCTTTATTTCTTCCAATCCGGCTGTGGCAGCATCCGTCCACTCGAAGTGTTTGGTGCTCCGAAGAAGGCGATAAAGTGGTAAAGCCTTTTCTCCTAAGCAGGAGATAAAGCGGCTTAGAGCCGCCACGCATCCAGTTAACTTCTGGATTTGTTTGAGGTCTGTTGGTGTAGCCAACTGTGACAAAGCTCGGATTTTGGCCGGATTAGCTTCGATACCTCTACTGGAGACAACGAAACCCAGGAGCTTTCCGGCTGGTATGCCGAAAACGCATTTTTCTGGATTGAGCTTGATGTCGTATGTTTGGAGGTTGTCGAATGTGAGCCTCAAGTCGTCTATCAAAGAGTCGACGTGTTTGGTTTTGACAACCACATCGTCTACGTATGCCTCTACTGTTTTGCCGATTTGTTTCTCCAGACATGTCTGAATCATGCGCTGATATGTTGCGCCGGCGTTCTTGAGCCCAAAAGGCATTGTGTTAAAATAGAAGGGACCGTATGGTGTGATGAATGCCGTTGCGGCTTGGTCGGACTCCGCCATCTTGATTTGGTGGTAACCGGAGTATGCGTCGAGGAAACACAATGACTCGTGTCATGTGGTAGCATCAACGATTTGATCGATGCGTGGGAGGGGGAAGGGATCCTTTGGGCAAGCTTTATTGAGGTCTTTGAAATTGACACAAAGGTGCCAGGATTTGTCCTTTGGTACCATCACCATGTTTGCTAGCCAGTACGGGTGTTCTATTTCTTTGATGAATCCGGCCTCCAATAACTTTGCTAGTTCCTCTCCCATGGCCTGTCTCTTAGGTTCGGAGAAACGCCGAAGAGCTTGCTTGACCGGCTTGAATCCCTTTAGGACATTGAGGCTATGCTCGGCCAGCCTGCATGGGATTCCTGGCATGTCTGAGGGATGCCAGGCGAATATGTCCCAGTTCTCGCGCAGGAACTCTCGTAGTGCGACATCCACAGCGGGGCTTAACTATGCCCCGATGGAGGCTGTTTTTGTAGGGTCCGTTGGGTGGACTTGGAATTTGACTATTTCATCCGCTGGTTTAAAAGAGGTGGACTTGGATCTCTTGTCGAGTATCACGTCGTCCCTGTCCACTGTGGAGCGTAGTGTGGTTAATTCCTCGGCCGAAAGGGCTTCGGATAATGCCTCAAGGGCCAATGCTGCTGTTTTGTTTTCAGCGCGGAGTGCTGTGTCCGGATCGCTGGCGAGAGTGATGATTCCATTAGGCCCGGGCACTTTGAGCTTCATGTACCCGTAATGAGGTACGGCTTGGAAGATTGTGAATGCCTCCCGTCCTAAAAGAGCGTGATAACCACTGCTGAACGGGGCCACTTGGAATGTAATTTTTTCGGACCTGTAATTATCCGGCGTGCCGAATACCACATCTAGTGTGATTTTCCCAGCACAACGTGCTTCTCGACTGGGGATGATTCCTCTAAAGGTTGTGCTACTTTGCTCAATGCGGTTCCAGCCTATTTCCATCTTTTGAAGAGTTTCCTCATAGATGAGGTTTAATCCGCTGCCGCCGTCCATGAGTACTTTGGTGAGTCGAAAGCCGTCCACAATTGGACTAAGGACCAGTGCGGCTGGTGCTTGGGCTATTCGGAATTTAGGTTCGTCACTGGCATTTAAGGTAATAGCCGTGTCACTCCATGGATTTATTGCTGCTACGTGGCAGATTTCGGCCATGTTGCGGAGTGTTCGCTTGCGTCTATTATTTGACGCGAAGGTATCAAAGACCATTAACACCGTACTGTTATCCACGGGATGGTGCTCTGTGGTATTTTGGAGAAGAAGATCCACGCCACTTTTGGCCACCTGCCGGAGTATCCAACATGCTCTAAGGCTGTGCGTTGGTATTGTATCCGCTGTACTATGAATTTTGCAGGGTCCGTTGAGCCATCCCTCTAGTACGGTTCCATAGCCTGTAGAGGGTTTTTGCTTTTTGGTAGTTGACCCAGGTGTATTGTGATAATGCACCCTTTTGCTTCAGACTGGGTTTGTATTCAGGGCCGGATTATCCCAAAAGTTTATTTCGGTTTTCCAGGCACTTTCCATCGCACAGTACTATCATACTATGGACGCCAAGTCAGCGAAGCGTGTTATCTCACGGCGATTTATGGCGTTAAGGATTCCCTTGTCCGTGCAATTATTGTAGAAAAATATGATTCTGTCTTCGTCGCGACAGTCCTTAACCTTGTTCATCGCAAGGAGGAATCTGGGCCAATAGTGATGCACTGTTTCCTGGGGCTCTTGCCTGATGTGGGAAAGATCGCTTATGTTTGGGTGGGTGGGTGGAATAGAATCTGAACCCTCACCTGATCTGGGATCCAGGGGCTGAGGAATTTCCAATTTTGGAAGTTCCGGTTCCGGGGTGTGACCCGATAATCCTGGCCCGCTGCCTGACTCTAAGTTCAGGTATTGGATGTTGTCCTCCTGCGAACGGGCGTACGGCTCAGAGAGCTCGGGAATCCGTACATAGTTGGTCCTCAAGGTTGAGGAAAGGTCGCCGCATTGTTCCTCCACCACTTCAATATGATGGGTGACCGGCGGAGAGTTAATCTCCCTTTGATCGGGTTTAAGCCCAATCCGATCATAGTCCGTAGCGACTCCCAAGGTGGCGATGCGATCTAAGAGCTCGTTTAAGGAGGCGAGCTCCATTGGATCCATCTGTTCGGCGAGTGCCGATTTGACGTGGAGGCTGTTTTCGATGACCCGAGAAGTCATCATCGGCGAGGCGGCTGAACAGGCGGTCATGATGAAACCGCCTAGCCAGAGAGTTTGGCCGACAGCCAAAGCTGCCCCGATAGCAGTACCGTCTTTAAAGACGAGATGATACATCCTTCCTTCTGGTGACGGCACAAAGGAACTCTCAATGAAAGCACCAATGTCGGTGTCAAAACTGGCATATCTCGGGTAGGGGGTCCCGAACTGTGCGTCTAGGCAGATGGTAACAGGAGGCAGGGGACACGAAGTTTTACCCAGGTTCGGGCCCTCTTGATGGAGGTAAAACCCTACGTCCTGCTTGATTAATATTGATGATATGGGTAGTACAAGAGTAGATCTACCACAAGATCAAAGAGGCTAAACCCTAGAAGCTAGCCTATGGTATGATTGTGTGTTGTCCTATGGACTAAAACCCTCCGGTTTATATAGACACCGGAGAGGGCTAGGGTTACACAAGGT
Organism: Triticum urartu; assembly: GCF_003073215.2. Lineage (NCBI taxonomy): Eukaryota > Viridiplantae > Streptophyta > Magnoliopsida > Poales > Poaceae > Triticum > Triticum urartu. The sequence goes on along the minus strand of NC_053023.1, from coordinate 217,728,611 downwards.
CGGTTACAAAGGAGGAGATATACATATCCTCAGGAACAAAAGTAACTACTCACAAAGCATAAACATGTTCATAATCAGAGGGGTATTAATATGCATATAGGATTCGAACATATGATCTTCCACCAATTAAACTAACTAGCATCAACTACAAGGAGTAATTAACACTACTAGCAACCTACTAGCACCAATCCCGGACTTGAAGACAAGAATTGGATACAGGAGATGAACTAGGGTTTTGAGATGAGATGGTGCTGATGAAGATGTTGATGGAGATTTCCCTCTCCCGATGAGAGGAGTGTTGGTGATGACCATGGCGATGATTTCCCCCTCCGGGAGGGAAGTTTCCCCGGCAGAACAGCTCTGCCAGAGCCCTAGATTGGTTCCGCCAAGGTTCCGCCTCGTGGCGGTGGAGTTTCGTCCGAGAAGATGGCTTATGATTTTTTCCCATCGAAAGACTCCATATAGCAGAAGATGGTCACCGGAGGGCTACCAGGGGGCCCACGAGGTAGGGGGCGCGCCCCCACCCTCATGGGCAGGGTGTGGCCCCCTGGTGAAGTTCTTGCTCTCAGTATTTTTTATATATTTGGAAAACGTCTTTCGTGGAGTTTCAGGACTTTTGGAGCTGTGCAGAATAGGTCTCTAAAATTTGCTCCTTTTCCAGCCCAAAATCCGAACTGCCGGCATTCTCCCTCTTTATGTAAACCTTGTAAAATAAGAGAGAATAGGCATAAGTATTGTGACATAATGTGTAATAACAACCCATAATGCGGTAAATATTGATATAAAAGCATGATGCAAAATGGACGTATCAATCTTCACCTGCAACTAGCACCGCTATAAGAGGGGCTGAGCAATGCGGTAACATAGCCAAACAACGGTTTGCTAGGAATGGTGGGTTAGAGGCTTGACATGGCAATATGGGGGGCATAATATAGCAAGTGGTAGGTATCGTGGCATAGCAATAGAGAGAACAACTAGCAAGCAAAGATAGATGTGATTTCGAGGGTACGGTCATCTTGCCTGAGATCCCGCAAGGAAGAAGAACGAGTCCATGAAGAAGACAAACGGACGTAGTCGAATGAATCCTCGCAAACATGATGTTATCGGAACTAACCCGAAGAAGCAACACCGGAAAGAAGCAAACAACATAGTAAACAACCATCACATAAACATGGCATGATGCACAACCAAGTATGATGCATGTCCGGTTTAATGAAACATGGCATGGCAAAATGCACAAGCAAAACTACAAGTTAAGTGGAGCTCAATATGCAACGAGTTGCATATTGACGAAACACCACATGACTTATTTAGTTCATTCTCGTTTATGTGCCCAACAATATTAAGTGTTTTTAAGCATGGAAAGAGGTGAAGCAAAAGAAAACTACCTATCTAGGCTAGTTTAAATGAGGCCGGAACAACAAGTAACAAGTCTGGAAAAATCCTCATGTGCATATTTTAGGTTTGGTACTGTTCTACCCTAAACACAATTTTAGAGTTTTTAAACATGCAAAGTAAAGCCACCATGTTAAACTAGGCATTTTTCTACCCCATTTACATATAAAGTTTGTTAAGTTTGGAGCTATGGTTATTAAGTTATGAATTAAAGCATTTTAGCATGGCATTATGCAAAATAAACACAAACAACATTTTCAACATTTTTAACATGCATGAAAGTGGCAAAATATTAATCTACACAAAAATTTAAGCATTTTACATATATAATTTATCTTAAAATGATGCACGGTTGGTGAGTTATTAAATGCATGTGGCCTAGGGGGTTTTCTGCAAAACAGGCGCTCTCTGGAAAAATACTAAAACGCAGAACTGAAAAAAAAACACATGCGGGCTGAAACTAAGTAGAGGCCCAACACGGCAACACGCACAACATTAAGACAAAACAAAAAAAGGAGGGCGTCGGGGTTCTCACTAGGCCTCATGGGCCTTGGGGAGGCACTAGCCCATGATGGCGCTGGAGGCGGGCGCTCGGTCAACGCGAGGCGCGGGCGAGCTGGCAACCTGCTCGTTTCTGAAGACAGAAATAGCAACCCCTCATGGTGATGCAGAGATCAACGGTAGGGCTTCCTGGCGACGGGGTTGGTGGGAACTGGACGGAATGGGCGGAACGAAGCGCGGGGAGGTGCCTGGAGGGGGCGGCGTGGTCCGGCGAAGGCGGCTGCCGATGGCGGACTCCAAGGGCGCCACATCGGGGAGGTGGCCGAAGGAGGCAGACCGGGTGGTCCTTGGGCAGGGATGCGGCGAGATCCTCGCTCATGGACTCGAGCGCATGGACAAGGACGGCTGTGGCGCTGCTGGCGGCTTGCTCGGGCATCCAGGACGGGTAGCATGGCTGGGAGGCGCGGACGAACTTGCAACGGATCCATCAGGTGGACTTGGTGTGACGACGGCGAGGAAACGACGGCGCAGCAGGGGCACGGCGGGAACGGCGCGAGAATGGAGGCAGCGACATGGATCTCCGGTGGCGGTGGCTTGACTTCGGTGAAGCAGGGAACACCGGGACGAGCGGGGCGCGGGGATGGACGACGCAAACTCCTCAGGGCTCCCTGTTGCACGAGCAGAGAGAGAAATTGAGAGAGGGAGGAGGGAAGGAAGAAGAAAGGTAGAGGCAGGGGCACGGGGTCCTGCTGGTGCTCGTCGTCGGCGAGGTCGAAACCGACGGGCACAGATCAGCGAGCTCGGGTGCGCTGGTCGAAGGGCGGTCGGCTACAGTGGCGATCAAGAAGAGGAAGGCATGACATTGGGCTCGAGGAGGGAGGAAGCTGCGGTTGCTATGGTTGCTGGTGAAGAAGGCAGGGAGGAGGCGACCATGAATCGAGAGGAGTCGAGTGCTTCGGGAGGAAGGGAAGATGGATCTGGTTGGTGGGTTTGCTGAAAGAGAATCGGGGTGGATCCGCATGGAGGATGAGGCTGGCGGCGGCTCCATTGGATAGGCGAGGATGCAGGATGGATCCCGATGGGGATTTGGAGTGTGGCGGCGGTGAGGAGGATCCCTAGGAATTAGGGATTTGGTCTGATTTATATAACGAGTGGATTTTTGGATAGGGGCATTTGGTCCCTCCGATCTTAATCGGACGGCACCAGATAATTAGGCTAGGGAGACCTAAAAGAAAAACGGAGATGTTTTATAGACGTTAGGGGATGATCCGGACCCATCGGTGATGACTGTCCGTGTCGGGTTCGGAGAAGTTTTAGACACGGGCGAGGGGTCGATGCACTGTGCAAAGAGGGTTAGGAGGACGAGGTCAAGTGTGTGGTTGGACTAATAGGAGGGAGGAGGAATGCAACCCGACATCCGTTTCCGCACACCGAAAACGTCCGACGATAGACCGGCTATATTGCCGCTATAGTTTAACGGTTGGGCTAACAAACGAACTCTGAATGCGATGAAACTTGGCCGGCGGACTACTAACAACAAAAAAACACCACACGCCAACTTTCATCCCATTCCGAGAACATTTTTCGGCCACTCATAAAATACTATTTCGGAGGTGCCGCGGGTGCGTGCAAGTGTGTCTGGGCTCAGAACGGACAACGGAGAGAACCAGAAGACCCGGACGGATGCAAGTTTTAAAAAACATGATGATGCAATGCAGATGATGACATGATGAAATGCAACACGCAAGCAAATGACATGGCAACGACAACGAATAACTGGAGGACAGCTGGCGCATCGGTCTAGGGGCGTCACAACACTCCACCACTATGAGAGGGTCTCGTCCCGAGATCTAGGATGGCACCGGGGGAAACGGAAGAGGAAGGGGAAGAGGTCAAACTAAGTTGCTTCTTGGACAAACGAGTGAAACCACGAACCTTGAGAGGTTGACCAAATTGAAAGAAAGAATACAACGAAGATGAACAAAGTTGCAAACACTCCGTTAGAAAAGAGGAACAAGGAACATTACTAGAACCTTGTAGGTTGAAAGACATAAGAAAAGGGTTGCAATGGACAAGAAGTACATGCAACACTCCGGTAGAAACGAGATGTACCAGGAATGATAAGGATCAATTATGACAACACTCCGGTTGGAAAAAGAAGGTAAAGAATATAAACTTGGCAAAACGAAAGCACTTGGATGAGACTGTGGTTAGAAGAGGAATGATAGACAGAACCCTCAGGTTAAAACAAGATAGAGAAGGAATAAGAATGATATAATTTGGACAGCACTCCCACTGCAAATGGAAGGAATTAACAATAACTTGACAAGATGAGAGGATAGTTGATGAAATCAACAACACACTATCACTGAAACTATTGAAATAATGGCACAGTGGGTAAGAAAGATTTCAGACAGCACTCTGGTTTGAGAAGGGAGGCAAACTTGGTAAGATGAGAGAACTTGAATGAAAACACGACACTCCGGTTGAATGGATAAGCAAAAGGAAAGAACATGATCTTTGACAACAAATGGGATGATGGGTCGAAGAGTGCAACATCACAATGCCTCCGGAAGAAATGAAAGAAATGAATTTACTGAATGGAGGAAAACAAGATCTTAAAAGAGCACGCTTACACGAGATGCTAGAACGGAGTTGTTGGATTATCAACAACGAAAGGATAAGCTTGTTGTGGCCTTATGGAAAACATCTCAAAATTATGAGGTGACAACCTCCACTCACGGGAAAAAGATTGGATTGAGGTCAACAAGGAGATGACAACTCCTTTCGCCGAGAGGATAGGAGAAAAAAACTTGGATCATTGATAGACACCACAATAAGCAACATTCCTTAGGGAAGGCTTTTAGGTGAAAACTAACCCAAGGTAACTCCTACAAAAGGATTGATTGGTTGAAAAGATCTCTTTGAGTGAAGAGAAAATGATGGATTTAAATATGTCACTCTTTGAAAACTTGTGAATCATGAAACCCGAAGGGAAATTATCAAGAATGACATAACACCACCTCAAATGATAAGGTAGAAAGAATTGCACTTCCAAATGCAAGATAAAGAATGCTTGAACTCCTCAAAACAAAACATGTGTTGAGCACCATGTTTATTTGTGAGTATAGCTTGGCAGACCTTAGCTTCGAGAAAAATCTTGAAGAACAATTGAAGAATGAAAGGAATCCTTGATGAAGCACCATATAGAAACTCTCGAAGAACTCCGGATAGATGAAAAAAGTCGCAAGGAGAAAAAAAACTTGAAAAGAATAAGATGAACCCTTGCATCGATTTGATGGAGCTTCACGATGGTATAACCGAGAAAACTTGGAACTCTGGGAAGAAGGATGAACAAATGAGATCAAGAATTTTGATGAACCTCCGGAATAAGGAATTGAATTTACTCGATGAAACAAGAATAAGAATTACATTATGCTTATCCTTCACCAATTTAAATTGATGACAACTAACAGATTTGGCATACTACTTATTCTCGTAGAAAGGATTAAGATAGATATAGCGCAAACTCAATGGACCACCGGTAGGATTTGGAAACAACGAATGAATTGATATGATAACGAAGGAAGAGAAATCTTGAACGAACCAACATAAGAATTAAAAATGAAAGCAACAAAGGCTCAAATCACCGGGAGGAATTGGAAAACGAAAGAAGATACTTGAGAGAATTGAGATACAAGTGAACAAAGACATCACAAACTAATTAGAGAACACTTGAACAATGCACCGGTAAGATTTGGAGAACGAGAGATGAAAACTGGAATGAATAATTCTGAGATGATGGGCTCCGGAGAATCAAACTAAAAAGACTCTTGAATTGCTCCGGATGGTTCAAAAGAATTCTCACAATCAAAAATAATTATGAGAGGATGGCAACAAGCTAAAACTATGAATCTTGAAGAGAATGGAGGAAGATTGAGATAAAAACCTTCTTTGGTCTTCAAATCCGAGAATGACGACGAGAAACACCACCATGAATTGTAGAGGCACTCCGGGATGAAGAATAGAAAGGTTGAATCGACGATGAAAAGAATTCAAAAGATCTTGGAGAAAGACATTTGACTGATGAGAAATCATTCTTATGTCAAACTTTGAAATGAATTTGAGAATAACTCTGAAAAGATTAGAAGAGTCAGGTAAGATCCTGGGAAAAGACCTGTGGGTTAGGGCCCACTCAAAAGACACACCGTTGGAATGATTTAAAAGAGAGAATGCGCTGGTTGAATTAAATGGCTTAAATGAGATAACATCCTCAAAAGAACTTGAACGAATGCAGAGTGGAAACAGGAATCTTTAAGATATCTTCAGCACTCCGGAACAATTGAATAGCAAGCGGGGAATGATTATGAGGTGCACCGGCTTGGGGAAGCATTTGAAACAAGGAAAAGATATGATCGACAAAGCTTGACTTGAATCCACCAGAGAAGAAAGAGAACGAAGAATGATGAACTTGTAGAGCATCTTCATGAGAAGCACCGGGTAAGAATATTTATTGAAAAGAATGAAGAGACTTCACATGAATAAAATGGATACTTGATTAAGATATCTGATTCCTAAAAAAAAGGGGGGGGGGGGGGGGGAAAAACAAAGGCAACTTGGGGACGGATGAAACAAACACCGGTTGGAAAGAATTGACATGACAATCTCGATTATCATGAAGGATTAGTATTCCTAGAGAAATATGAGAACACCATTTAGAGAGAGACATGAAATCAACATTTGACTTTGAAGCAACTCGAATACCACAATCAAAACAAAACAAAGGATTCGGTTGCAAAATAAGCCAGAAACAAACATATGATAGACCCCATGTCGTACCATGTGTCTGTTGGGAGGATATCCTACGTGATACTTGAATTCCCACTTATAAACTCCCAAAACTTTCTGGTTATGCAATCAGGTGTTGGGGATACAGGGGAAGCATAATATCTCACCCAAACTAACAATCCCTACATCCAGCTGTATCCATCCTTCAACACACAACCAAGAAATCTTCGGAAATCATATACCTCAACCTTCGAAAAGCATCCGTTATCCGAGTTATGGCAATACTCCCAAACTCCCACCCTAGTACTGGGTGGCGTTGAGGTTATCTCACCAACAACTGCATAAAAGAGATTTTCAATGTCGGCGAACTCAGGTATTCCAGAAGTGCAACGATAAAATTGTGACGTCAACACCTCAGAGCTCAACTCCCCGGGACACTGCCATAACCCCTAAATGTCAGGAGGCACCAAGAACAATGGTCTTGTCACAAGACTATCAGAACGATTCCAAGATACCTGCGTGATCCTAAAAAAATTCGTGAAATTTGAGGATAGAAGAGTCAAAACTCTAAGTCAGGAGGCCTCACCAGAGCGACGAAGGGACTGAGGAGTAAAATGAATCCTGCTCTCCGAAATATATAATCCTAAGACTCAAAACATTTTGTTCTAGACTCAACAACGTCAGCGATTCGATCAAGCAGGGGGCTCCTAAGTCAGGGAAGGCTCTGATTACCAACTTGTAACACCCACGATGCGGCTATATCTCCCACGTGTCGGGGCACGACTTAGAGGCATAACCGCATGTTAGGCATGTCGCAAGAGGGGTAATCTTTACACATCCCATGTACTGAATAAGAAAGGGATAAAGAGTTGGCTTACAATCGCCACTTCACACAATACATAGATATATCATACATCATCCAGAATACAATCAAGGTCCGACTACGGAACCAAAATAAAGAAAGACAACCCCAAATGCTAGATCCCCGGTCATCCCAACTGGGCTCCACTACTGATCAACAGGAAACAAAATAAGACTATGATCAAGATCTTCATCGAGCTCCCACTTGAGCTGGATTGCTTCCCCTGCACTGGCATCATCGGCACCTACAACTGTTTGGGAGTATTTGTGAGCCATAGGGACTCAGCAATCTCACACCCGCGAGATCAAGACTATTTAAGCTTATGGGTAGGAAAGGGTAGTAAGGTGGAGCTGCAGCAAACACTAAGCATATATGGTGGCTAACATACGCAAATAAGAGCGAGAAGAGAAGCAACACAACGGTCATAAGCTAGAAGTGATCAAGAAGTGATCCTGAAGCTACTTACGTTCAATCATAACACAAGAACCGTGTTCACTTCCCGGACTCCGCTGGAAATAGACCATCACGGCTACACACGCGGTTGATTCGTTTTAATTAAGTTAAGTTTCAAGTTCTCTACAACCAGACATTAACAAATTCCCATCTGCCCATAACCGCGGGCACGGCTTTCGAAAGTTCAAAACCCTGCAGGGGTGTCCCAACTTAGCCCATCACTAGTTCTCACGGTCAACGAAGGATATTCCTTCTCCCAGGAAGACCCGATCAGACTCGGAACCCCGGTTACAAGACATTTCGACAATAGTAAAACAAGACCAGCAAGACCACCCGCTGTGCCGACAAATCCCGATAGGAGCTGCACATATCTCGTTCTTAGGGCACACCGGATAAGCTAAGCGTATAGGTACCAACATAACCCAACTTGCCAAGGGACGGTCCCGCACAGTGCTCTAGTTTGGACCAACACTCAGAGGAGCACTAGCCCGGGAGTTTAACATAAAGATGACCCTCGGGAGCACGACTCCCAAGGGAAAAAGGCTTAGGTGGCAAATGGTAAAACCAAGGTTGGGCCTTGCTGGAGGAGTTTTATTCAAAGCGAACTGTCAAGGGGTCCCCATAACACCCAACCGTGTAAGGAACACAAAATCAAGGAACATAACACCGGTATGACGGAAACTAGGGCGGCAAGAGTGGAACAAAACACCAGGCATAAGGCCGAGCCTTTCACCCTTTACCAAGTATAGAGATGCATTAATTAAATAAGAGATATTGCGATATTCCAACATATATCCATGTTCCAACAAGGAACAAACTTCATCTTCACCTGCAACTAGCACCGCTATAAGAGGGGCTGAGCAAAGCGGTAACGTAGCCAAACAACCGTTTGCTAGGAAAGGTGGGTTAGAGGCTTGACATGGCAATATGGGGGGCATGATATAGCAAGTGGTAGGTATCACGGCATAGCAATAGAGTGAACAACGAGAAAGAAAAGATAGAAGTGATTTCGAGGGTATGGTCATCTTGCCTGAGATCCCACAAGGAAGAAGAACGAGTCCATGAAGAAGACAAACGGACGTAGTCGAACGAATCCTCGCAAATGTGACGTTATCGGAACTAACCCGAAGAAGCAACACAGGAAAGAAGCAAACAACATAGTAAACAACCATCACATAAACATAGCATGATGCACAACCAAGTATGATGCATGTCCAGTTTAATGAAACATGGCATGGCAAAATGCACAAGCAAAACTACAAGTTAAGTCGAGCTCAATATGCAACGAGTTGCATATTGACGAAACACCACATGACTTATTTAGTTCATTCTTGTTTATGTACCCAACAATATTAAATGTTGTTAAGCATGGCATGAGGTGAAGCAAAAGAAAACTACCTATCTAGGCAAGTTCAAATGAGGCCGGAACAACAAGCAACAAGTCTAAAAAAATGAGGCCCAACAGGGTAACAGGCGCAACATTAAGACAAAACAAAAAAGGAGGGCGCTGGGGTTCTCACCAGGTCTCATGGGCCTTCGGGAGGCACTGGCCCATGATGGCACTGGAGGCGGACGCTCATTCAACGCGAGGCGCGGGCGAGCTAGCAACCTGCTCGTTTCTGAAGACAGAAACAACAGCACCTCATGGCAATGCAAAGATCGACGGCAGGGGTTCCTGGTGACGAGGTTGGTGGGAAATGGCCGGAACTGGCGAAATGGAGCGCGGGGAGGTACCTGGAGGGGGCGGCATGGTCCGGTGAAGGCGGCTGCCGACGGCGGACTCCAAGGGTGCCACGTCAGGGAGGTGGCCGAAGGAGGCAGACGGGGTGGTCCTTGGGCAGGGACGCGGTGAGGTCCTCGGTCATGGACTCGAGCGCATGGAGGAGGATGGCTGTGGCGCTGCTGGCGGCTTGCTCGGGCATCTAGGACGGGTAGCATGGCTGGGAGGCGCGGACGAACTTGCAGCGGATCCGTCAGGTGGACTTGGTGCGATGGCGGCGAGGAAACGACGGCGCAGCACAGGCACGGCGGGAACGGCACGGGAATGGAGGCAGCGATAGGGATCTCCGGTGGCGGAGCTCGACGCGGAGGCCGACGGTGGCTTGACTCCGGTGAGGAAGGGAACACCAGGACGAGCGGGATGTAGGGATGAACGGCGCAAACTCCTCGGGGCTCCCTGTTGCATGAGCAGAGAGAGCATGTGAGAGAGGGAGGAGGGAAGGAAGAAGAAAGGTAGAGGCAGGGAACGGAATCTTGCTGGTGCTTGCCGTCAGCGAGGTCGAAACCGACGGGCACAGATCAGCGAGCTCGGGTGCGCTAGTCGAATGGCGATCGGCTGCGGTGGCGATCGAGCAGAGGAAGTCATGGCCTTGGGCTCGAGGAGGGAGGAAGCTGCGGTTGCTATGGTTGCTGATGAAGAAGGCAGGGAGGAGGTGAGCATAAATCAAGAGGAATCGAGTGCTTCGGGAGGAGGGGAAGATGGATCTGGTTGGTGGGTTTGCTGAAAGAGAATCGGGGTGGATCCCCATGGAGGATGAGGCTGGCAGCGGCTCCCTTGGACAAGGGAGGATGCGGGATGGATCCCGATGGGGATTTGGAGTGTGGCGGCGGCGAGGAGGATCCCTAGAAATTAGGGATTTGGTCTGATTTATATAACAGGTGGATTTTTGGATAGGGGCATTTGGTCCCTCCAATCTTAATTGGATGGCATCGGATAATTTGGCTAGGGAGACCTAAAAGAAAAATGGATATGTTTTATAGATGTTAGGGGATGATCCAAACCCATCGGTGACGACTGTCCGGGTCGGGTTCGGAGAAGTTTCGGACACAGGCGAGGGGTCGATGCACTGTGTAAAGAGGGTTAGGCGGACGAGGTAAAGTGTGTGGTTGGACTAATAGGAGGGAGGAGGAATGCAACCCGGCATCCATTTCCGGAGACCGAAAACATCCGACGATATACCGACTATATTGCCGCTATAGTTTAACGGTTGGGCAAACAAACAACTCCGAATGCGATGAAACTTGGCAGGGGGCGACTAACAACAAAAAAACACGGCACTCCAACTTTCATCCCATTCCGAGAACATTTTTTGGCCACTTATAAAATACTATTTCGGAGGTGCCGCAGGCACGTGCAAGTGTTTCTGGGCTCAGAACGGACAACGGAGAGAACCGGACGACCCGGACGGATGCAAGTTTTAAAAATACTGATGATGCAATGCGGATGATGACATGATGAAATGCAACATGCAAGCAAATGACATGGCAATGACAGCGAATAACTGGAGGACACCTGGTGCATCGGTCTGTGGGCGTCACGGGAACTTTGGAGTGATTCTTTGTTGCATGTTGAGGGATGGTTATATGATCCAATTATATTAGCATTGTTCAGAGATTCCACTAGCGAAAGTACGGACTCTAGGCCTCATTTTCAAGCATTGCAATACCGTTTTTGTGCTCGTTTACTATTTGCTACCTTGTTGTTTTTATTTATTCAGATTATAAAAATATATTTCTAAGAGAATAACGTTGCGTAGTAGACATCACCAGTTAGCTTGGCATTGCATGCCACGTCATCCTAGGTGCGTGTCAAGATGGGGTGAGCCGGCGATAGACGGGACGGGCTCTGTTTCCGTCCCCGACAAAGTTAGGGGCACGTAAACAATGCATTTAATGCATTTGTCCTATGACGTCAGTGATAAGCATGTACACTATAGCTACTTTACACCTGCTGTATGCCTGTACGCCACTTTGGTAGCCCCTTGGTATAAAAGGAGGCCCAAGGCGATGCAGGAGGGGACTTTTTGGACCTTCCGGCCCAGTTTGCATGTGTAGCAGCTAGCCAAAGCTCAAGAACACTCAATCCACTAAAAGCAGGACTAGGGTTTTATGCTTCCCAACAGCCTGAACCTTGGTAAAAAAAACCCCTCGTGTTAATCGTTAGATCTGTTCTTTGCGCACTCTTCTTTCCATGCCAAACCGTTGAAGGGATCCACGTGATCCCGTAGGTGTCGTCTCCTCGACATCTTTGGCGCGCCAGGTAGGGGGCAGTAGGTTGCGCAAACCTAATCTAGCAGTTTAGCGCGTCAGTTTCTTCAACATCTTCATCATCATGTCTCCCAAGAAGAAGAGTATCACGGTGATCGGTTCATCTGCGATCGATCTGCCCCTACCGACACGGACAGGCGACGCGGTAGACGCGGGTGGTGGCAGAGGTGGAGATCACGAGCATCCACGGTGTTCTGGCGGCCGGAGCCAGGCGAGCAGTATTGTTTGTGGCCGCGACAACGAGCCATGCACCGCTGGATCCAAGGACGGAGCCACACTGCCTACGGGCGCCACGGCGACCTCCAAGGGTGCAAAGGAGACCTCCAAGACACCCCCGCCGGCGCATGCACCGTAGTATTTCCAGGTCGCGCACGACGAGCAATGCCGCGACTATGGTAACCCCGAGCGTTCCCATGGAAAGGGCCCTCAACATCATTCTCGAGATGCGCAGGGCTTGCATGCATGCCAAGATGCTGGTAGAAATGGTGCACGACCGCGGAACCGCGATGGAGCTCCTTCTAACATAGTTAGAGGTCAGAGCACCTCGTGTTCTTCGCGCTTGTCGCTACCACCCACGCCAGTAGAAGCGTTGGCGCGAGCGCAGCTGTCGGATTTCGGGTTCCGGCAAACCCTTGAGGTTCGAACACTAGGGTGTGCATAAAGATCTCTCCCCCTCTCTAGCTCGCACACATCATGATCTCACAGCCTAGCTCGACGAACCCAAAGAACAAGACACACAAGAGTTTATATTGGTTCGGGACACCGATGCGGTGTAATGCCCTACTCCAGTGTGGTGTGGTGGATTGCCTCTTGGGCTGAGGATGAACAGTTACAAGGGAAGAACCACCTCCTGAGGAGAGGTGTTCTTGTGCTTGGTGAGTTGATGCGTTCGGGGATTCTCTCATGATCAGCCCCTCTTCTATGGTGGTGGCTAGTCCTATATATAGAGGCCTGATGTCTACTAAACAACCTTCTTCTTGTAGACGTTGTTGGGCCTCCAAGTGTAGAGGTTTGTAGGACAGTAGCAAATTTCCCTTAAGTGGATGACCTAAGGTTTATCAATCCGTAGGAGGCGTAGGATGAAGATGGTCTCTCTCAAGCAACCTTGCAACCAAATAACAAAGAATCTCTTGTGTCCCCAACACACCCAATACAATGGTAAATTGTATAGGTGCACTAGTTCGGCGAAGAGATGGTGATACAAGTGTAATATGGATGATAGATAAAGGTTTTTGTAATCTGAAAATATAAAAACAGCAAGGTAACTAATGATAAAAGTCAGCGCAAACGGTATTGCAATGCATTGAAACAAGGACTAGGGTTCATACTTTCACTAGTGCAAGTTCTCTCAACAATAATAACATAATTGTATCACATAACTATCCCTCAACATGCAACCAAGAGTCACTCCAAAGCCACTAATAGAGGAGAACAAACAAAGATATTATGGTAGGGTACGGAACCACCTCAAAGTTATTCTTTCCAATCAATCCATTGGGCTATTCCTATAAGTGTCACAAACAGCCCTAGAGTTCGTACTAGAATAACACCTTAAGACACAAATCAACCAAAACCCTAATGTCACCTAGATACTCAAATGTCACCTCAAGTATCCGTGGGTATGATTATACGATATGCATCACACAATCTCAGATTCATCTATTCAAACCAACACAAAGTACTTCAAAGAGTGCCCCAAAGATTCTACCGGAGAGTCAAGAAAAAAACTTGTGCCAAACCCTATGCATAGATTCCCATGGTCACGGAACCTGTTGATCACCAAAACATACATCAAGTGGATCAATAGAATACCCCATTGTCACCATGGGTATCCCACACAAGACATACATCAAGTGTTCTCCAATCCTTAAAGACTCAATCCGATAAGATAACTTCAAAGGGAAAACACAATCCATTACAAGAGAGTAGAGGGGGGGAAGAAACATCATAAGATCCAACTATAATAGCAAAGCTCGTGATACATCAAGATCGTACCACCTCAAGAACACGAGAGAGAGAGATCAAACACATAGCTACTGGTACATACCCTTAGCCCCGAGGGAGAACTACTCCTTCCTCGTCATGGAGAGCGTCGAGATGATGAAGATGGCCACCGGTGAGGGGTTCCCCCTCCGGCACAGTGCCGGAACGGGTCTATATTGGTTTTCGGTGGCTATAGAGGCTTCTGGCAGCGGAACTCCCGATCTATTGTGCTCCTCGGAGTTTTTAGGGTATATGGGTATATATGGGAGGAAGAAGTACGTCGGTGGACCTCCAAGCTGTCCACGAGGGTGGGGGCGTGCCCAGGGTCGGTGGACCTCCGAGCTGTCCACGAGGCAGGGGGCGCGCCCCCACACTCGTGGGCAGCCGGGGACTCTCCTGGTCCAACTCTGAGACTCCGTGGGCTTCTTCTGGTCCAAAAATAAGTTACGTGAAGTTTGAGGTCAATTGGACTCCGTTTGATTTTCCTTTTCTGCGATACTCTAAAACAAGGAAAAAACAGAAACTGGCACTGGCACTGGGCTCTAGGTTAATAGGTTAGTCCCAAAAATCATATAAAATAGCATATAAATGCATATAAAACATCCAAGGTTGATAATATAATAGCATGGAACAATAAAAAATTATAGATACGTTGGAGACGTATCAGCATCCCCAAGCTTAATTCCTGCCCGTCCTCGAGTAGGTAAATGATAAAAACAGAATTTTTGATGTGGAATGCTACCTAACATATTTATCCATGTAATTCTCTTTATTGTGGCAAGAATATTCATATCCATAAGATTCAAGACAAAATTTTAGTATTGACATAAAAATAATAATACTTGAAGCATACTAATTAAGCAATTATGTCTTATCAAAATAACATGGCCAAAGAAAGCTATCCCTACAAAATCATATAGTCTAGCTATGCTCCATCTTCACCACACAATGTATTTAAATCATGCACAACCCTGATGACAAGCCAAGCAATTGTTTCATACTTTTGATGTTCTTAAACTTTTTCAATCTTCATGCAATAGATGAGCGTGAGCCATGGACATAGCACTACAGGTGGAATAGAATGGTGGTTGTGGAGAAGACAGTCTCACATCGACTAGGCGTATCAACGGGCTATGGAGATGCCCATCAATAGATATCAATGTGAGTGAGTAGGGATTGCCATGCAATGGATGCACTAGAGGTATAAATGTATATGAGAGCTCAACAAAAGGAACTAAGTGGGTGTGCATCCAACTTGCTTGCTCACGAAGACCTAGGGCATTTGAGGAAGCCCATTGTTGGAATATACAAGCCAAGTTCTATAATGAAAATTTCCCACTAGTATATGAAAGTGACAAAACAAGAGACTCTCTATCATGAAGATCATGGTGCTACTTTGAAGCACAAGTGTGGAAAAAAGGATAGTAGCATTGTCCCTTTTATTTTTTTTATTTTTTTATTTGGCCTTTATTTTTTTCTTTTTTTGGGACAATGCTCTATTAATGATGATCATCACACTTCTATTTATTTACAACTAAATGACTACAACTCGATACTAGAACAAAGTATAAATCTATTTGAATGCCTCCGGCAGTGTACCGGGATGTGCAATGACTCATGAGTGACATGTATGAAAGAATTATGAACGGTGGCTTTACCACAACTAAAATGTCAACTACATGATCATGCAAAGCAATATGACAATGATGGAGCATGTTATAGTAAACAGAATGGTGGAAAGTTGCATGGCAATATATCTCGGAATGGCTATGGAAATGCCATAATAGGTAGGTATGGTGGCTGTTTTGAGGAAGGTATATGGTGGGTTCATGATACCGGCGAAAGGTGCGCGGTATTAGAGAGGCTAGCAATGGTGGAATGGTGAGAGTGCGTATAATCCATGGACTCAACATTAGTCATAAAGAACTCACATACTTATTGCAAAAATCTATTAGTTATCGAAACAAAGTACTACGCGCATGCTCCTAGGGGGATAGATTGGTAGGAAAAGACCATCGCTCGTCCCCGACCGCCACTCATAATGAAGACGATCAATAAGATAAATCATGCTCCGACTTCTTAACATAACGGTTCACCATACGTGCATGCTACGGGAATCACAAACTTTAACACAAGCATTTCTCAAATTCACAACTACTCAACTAGCACGACTTTAATATCACCATCTTCATATCTCAAAACAATCATCAAGTATAAAACTTCTCTTAGTATTCAATGCACTCTATATGAAAGTTTTTATTATATCCCTCTTGGATGCCCATCATATTAGGACTAAATTCATAACCAAAGCAAATTACCATGCTGTTTAGAGACTCTCAAAATGATATAAGTGAAGCATGAAAGTTCATCTATTTCTTCAAAATAAAACCACTGCTGTGCTCTAAAAAGATATAAGTGAAGCACTAGAGCAACAACAAACTACTCCGAAAGATATAAGTGAAGATCAATGAGTAGTCGAATAATTATGCAACTATATGAAGACTCTCTAACATTAAAGAATTTCAGATCTTGGTATTTTATTCAAACAGCAAGCAAATCGTAGCAAAATAAATTGACGCTCCAAGCAAAACACATATCATGTGGTAAATAAAAATATAGCTCCAAGTAAAGTTACCGATGAACGAAGACGAAAGAGGGGATGCCTTCCAGGGCATCCCCAAGATTAGGCTCTTGGTTGTCCTTTAATATTACCTTGGGGTGCCTTGGGGATCCCCAAGCTTAGGCTCTTGCCACTCCTTATTGCATAGTCCATAGAATCTTCACCCAAAACTTGAAAACTTCACAACACAAACTTAACAGAAAACTCGTAAGCTCCTTTAGTATAAGAAAATAAATCACCACTTAGGTACTGTTGTGAACTCATTATAAATTCATATTGGTGTAATATCTACTGTATTCCAACTTCTCTATGGTTCATACCCTCTGATACTACTCATAGATTCATCAAAATAAGCAAACAACACATAGAAAACAGAATCTGTCAAAAACAGAACAGTCTGTAGTAATCTGGATCAGACATATACTTCTCGAACTCATAAAATTATAAAATAAATTTCTGGACGTGAGGAATTTATCTATTAATCATCTGCAAAAATAATTAACTAAATATCACTCTCCAATAAAAAATGGCAGCTAATCTTGTGAGCGCTAAAGTTCCTGTTTTTACAGCAAGATCAAAAAGACTTTCCCCAAGTCTTCCCAATGGTTCTACTTGGCACAAACACTAATTAAACACGAAAAACACAACCAAAACAGAGGCTAGATAAATTATTTATTACTAAACAGGAGCAAAAACCAAGGAACAAAATTAAAATTGGGTAGCCTCCCAACAAGCGCTATCATTTAACGCCCCTAGCTACGCATGATGATTTCAATGATGCTCAAATAAAAGACAAGAATTGTAACATAAAGAGAGCATCATGAAGAATATGACTAGCACATTTAAGTATAATCCACTTCCTATGCATAGGGATTTTGTGAACAAACAACTTATGGGAACAATAATCAACTAGCATAGGAAGGCAAAACAAGCATAACTTCAAAACTTTAAGCACATAGAGAGGAAACTTGATATCATTGCAATTCCTACAAGCATATGGTCCTCCCTCATAATAATTTTCAGTAGCATCATGAATAAATTAAACAATATAACCATCACATAGAGCATTCTTTTCATGATCTACAAGCATAGAAAATTTACTACTCTCCACATAAGCAAAATTCTTCTCATTCGGGATAGTGGGAGCAAATTCAACAAAATAACTATCATGTGAGGCATAATCCAATTGAAAATTAAAATAATGATGATAAGTTTCATGGATATCATTATTCTTTATAGCATACAAGTCATCACAATAATCATCATAGATAGCAACTTTGTTCTCATAATCAATTGGAACCTCTTCCGGAATAGTGGAATCATTACTAAATAGCGGAATGCTTTCGTCAAAATAAATCTGCTCATCAAAACTTGGGGGACAAAAAATATCATCTTCATCAAACATAGCTTCCCCACGCTTGTGGCTTTGCATATTATTAGCACCATGGATATTTAAGGAATTCATACTAACAACATTGCAATCATGCTCATCATTCAAATATTTAGTGCCAAACATTCTAATGCATTATTCTTCTAGCACTTGAGCACAATTATCGGAATCCTTATTTTCATGATAGATATTAAAAGATGAAGCATATGAGGTACTCTTAATTCCGTTTTTTATTATTTTCTTTTATGGACTAAACTAGTGATAAAACAAGAAACTAAAAGATTCGATTGCAAGATCTAAAGGTATACCTTCAAGCGCTAACCTCCCCGGCAACGGCGCCAGAAAAGAGCTTGATGTCTACTACACAACCTTCTTCTTGTAGACGTTGTTGGGCCTCCAAGTGCAGAGGTTCGTACGACAGTAGCACATTTCCCTCAAGTGGATGACCTATGGTTTATCAATCTGTAGGAGGCGTAGGATGAAGATGGTCTCTCTCAAGCAACCCTGCAACCAAATAACAAAGAGTCTCTTGTGTCCACAACACACCCCATACAATGGTAAATTGTATAGGTGCACTAGTTCGGCGAAGAGATGGTGATACAAGTGCAATATGGATGATAGATAAAGGTTTTTGTAATCTGAAAATATGAAAACAGCAAGGTAACTAATGATAAAAGTGAGCGTAAACGGTATTGCAATGCGTTGAAACAAGGCCTAGGGTTCATACTTTCACTAGTGCGAGTTCTCTCAACAATAATAACATAATTGGATCACATAACTATCCCTCAACATGCAACAAAGAGTCACTCCAAAGCCACTAATAGCGGAGAACAAACGAAGAGATTATGGTAGGGTACGAAACCACCTCAAAGTTATTCTTTCCAATCAATCCGTTGGGCTATTCCTATAAGTGTCACAAACAGCCCTAGAGTTCGTACTAGAATAACACCTTAAGACACAAATCAACCAAAACCCTAATGTCACCTAGATACTCCTATGTCACCTCAAGTATCCATGGGTATGACTATACGATATGCATAACACAATCTCAGATTCATCTATTCAAACCAAAACAAAGTACTTGAAAGAGTGCCCCAAAGATTCTACCGGAGAGTCAAGACGGAAACTTGTGCCAACCCCTATGCATAGATTCCCAAGGTCACGGAACCCGCAAGTTGATCACCAAAACATACATCAAGTGAATCAATAGAATACCCCATTGTCACCACGGGTATCCCACCCAAGACATAAATCAAGTGTTCTCAAATCCTTAAAGACTCAATCCGATAAGATAACTTCAAAGGGAAAACTCAATCCATTACAAGAGAGTAGAGGGGGGAAGAAACATTATAAGATCCAACTATAATAGCAAAGCTCATGATACATTAAGATCGTACCACCTCAAGAACACGATAGAGAGAGAGAGAGATCAAATACATAGCTACTGGTACATACCCTCAGCCCCGAGGGAAAACTACTCATTCCTCGTCATGGAGAGCGCCGGGATGATGAAGATGGCCACTGGTGAGAGGTTCCCCCTCCGGCAGGGTGTCGGAACGGGTCTAGATTGGTTTTCGGTGGCTACGGAGGCTTCTAGCAGCAGAACTCCCGATCTATTGTGCTCCTCGAAGTTTTTAGGGTATATGGGTATATATGGGAGGAAGAAGTACGTCCGTGGACTTCTGGGCTGTCCATGAGGCAGGGGGCGCGCCGAGGGGGTGGGCGCGCCCCACCCTCATGGGTAGCCCGGGACTCTCCTGGTCCAACTCCGATACTCCGTGGGCTTCTTCTGGTGCAAAAATAAGTTTCGTGAAGTTTCACGTCAATTGGACTCCGTTTCATTTTCCTTTTCTGTGATACTCTAAAACAAGGAAAAACAAAAACTGGCACTGGGCTCTAGGTTAATAGGTTAGTCCCAAAAATCATATAAAATAGCATATAAATGCATATAAAACATCCAATGTTGATAATATAATAGCATGGAACAATCAAAAATTATAGATACGTTGGAGATGTATCAAGGCCCGGGTCCTCTTCCCAAATATTAGGCGGGAAGGGATCCCACAACGGCCAATTTGAAGGGGGGCAACTAGTACAAGCTATCCTGACAAAAGTAGTCTTCGCCCGCCAAAGGCTCTGGTGGTGACGCTGTCTTGGGCTCCACGGTGACCACCGTCCTGCTGTCCTGCTGGTCTTGGTCTTGTTGCACCGATATGGAAACCATTGCCTGATGCCTCGGGACTCCTCACCTGCGCTTGCCTCTTTTGCACCAAAGTGGAAACGAGGACACTGCGTGTGTCATGGCTTGCATCACACGAACCTCGCGAGGTATCCCTTGCCTTGGTCTCTCCGCCCCTCGCGTGCCAGCCTGGTGAGGCCGCCCCTGAGGAGGTCTTGCGTCGTCCGCCTCGCGAGGCTCGACCCCTCACGCGGGTCTTGATTGTTTGCTGGTGAAGATGGTCCATACAGGGCCGCTGGTGGAGCCACACTGTGGGCCGTAGGCAGGCAAGTCTGGGGACCCCCGTTCCCGGAACGCTGATAGTAGCCCCCGGGCCCATGGCATGCTCGGGCTTGGCTTCAAGGCGAAGCCAAAGGGCAAGTGCGGAGCGTCATGGGCCCCAACTGCCTGCGGCCCTTCTTGACACGTGGCGATCGATTGGACATGGGCGGCCCCGCTTCCCCATGTAGCCTTGATATCCGCCTCGCCAATCGGCCACGGCGTCCCGCACAGTTATTTCCCCATTGCTGGAAATGCACCCCCCAACTCCTTCGCTTCTTTGAACCTCATCCTCCTCTCCCAATCCGACCTGAGCTCAGTCCTCTCCATCGCCATGGCGCCGAACCGGACGGAGAAAGGGAAGAAGCCCCTGTCCTCAGCCAGCCCGCCTTTGGCCGTCGAGCCCGCCGTCGGCCGATCGTGGGTGCTCAATGAGGAGGCCATGGACAAGGTCCGCCTTGCGCTTGCCACCAGCTTCAATGAATGGGGAGGGACAGCGGCCTGGCCTGCATCTCGAGCTTCTCTCGATAGAATAGCCATTGAGGTCTGGTTCTTCATCGGCGCCCTATGGGTCGGTCTGGTCCCCCTTCTCCGCCTTCTTCAACGCCATGCTTTCCCATTACCAGATTCATCTGTTGCACCTAGATCCCCAATTTGTCACTTTTCTTGCCGTCTTTGCCTTTGTCTGCAAGGCCATGGTGGGCATCGCCCCCTCCGTGGCCCTTCTGCGCCATTTCTTCTTGCTGCACCTGACCGAACCCTTGCAGTGCTCGGGGTGCCTGAGCTTCCAGGCCGTGGTGGCGACAGCCGGCTCGGGGATAGACTTTGAACTCCCGCCGTCCGCGAGCGGGTTCCGGACGCGGTGGGTGTATGTGGATGTTGGAGTGCTCAGCCCTTTGCTCTTGCCTCCGTCTACACCCATCGTCCCCAGCTCCGACTGGGCTCACGAGAAGGTTACGAGCCCATGCCTTGCCTTCGTCTGGCTCCGGCTGAGGAGGTTGAAAGATCTTGGCTTGACCGCGCCCATGGTGATGAAGGAGTTCCTCCAACGCCGCGTCGCCCCACTCCAGTGCCATTCCCAGCCGATGTGGGCCGTATCTCTCGGCCAGGATCGCATGAGGCTTCAGGAGTCAGAGCTTCCGCTCGAGGCACGAAGAATGGTGCTCGAGGTCCTGGCGGGCGACCCCTTGCCAGCCGTTATGCCACTGGAGGGCTATCTCTTGTACTGTTGCTAAAACAGGGTGGAGTTCGCAGGGCGGGTGCCCCCCTTTGACGAATGGGGGCTGCGTCCCATCGTCCTTGAGGGGTCCCGCGAGAACCCCGTCACCGTGGTTCCCCGGAGCCGAACTTGCCCCAAGAGTGGACGCAGGGGGGCAAGCACCACTGGAGGCCGGAGGTGCGGGTGCCAAGGTGTCGATGCCGCCCATGGCTATTGAGACGCCATCTCCGGGAGCCCGTGACTCTCGCTCTAGGGCGGTAGTTGAGGGGGCGACGCAATCCGTTGCTCCTGAGGTCGAAGCTCCTGAGGCCTCAGGAGGTCATCGCGAGGTGGAACTCGAGGGCTCTCCCCAGCTTGGCGCTCCTGAGGTCGCCTCCGCTGGCGCTTCACCGGCCACGGTCTGCGCTGGTCGCCATGTCTAACGCTTCGGCCAGCTCCGTGTAGACTTCGATGCGCTCCGGAAAAGGAAAGGGTCCCCAAGCTACAGCAGCGGCACCTTCCGGCCGTTTAAACATAGGAAGTACATCGCTATAGATGATTAAGTACCTTATCTTTGTAATTCCTCGAATGCTGCTTCCCTTCTTGACAGTGGCTCTTCAGGATCCCGTCTACTAAGGTCGTGAAGCCTCCTGGGGAGCAACCTCCTCCTGTCTCGAATCTCCCGCTGGCCTCGAGCATCCCAGGCCAGCATGCTGCGCCCGACGCGAGGTCAGCCGGAGAGGCAGACACGCTAGCTCGGCGCCTCGAGCCCGCGCTCCTGCCATCTCTTCTTCGTGGCCTCGTCGGGGGTGCTACGAGCGTGCCTAGGGCTCCTCCTCTGGTTGTAGACGGTAGTTGGATGGCTTCGGTCTTGGTTCCTTCTTCGAGTAGCGAGCCTCAACGCAACCGGGCTCCTGCCGAAGCCCAGTCGGTGACCGGGGGGGCACTAGCCCCCAGCCCCCTGCGGAAAGGGAGCGAGCCGCTTCGGATCCCGTCGGCGTCCCCGCTATGGAGGACGGAATCAGCCGCGCGCTCAAGTTTGCACATGAACGGAGTGTCGTCTGCCATGAGCTCTTTCGGGAGGCGATGGGCCTGATGAGTCGGCTTGGCGGAGAGCTCGCGGATGTAGATGTGTGCCTCGAGGCCGAGGGTCTTCGGCTGATGGAGGAGCGACATAAACTGAAGGTGGCCATCAACCTCGGGCGCCACCAATGCGAGCTTGATAATGCAAAGGCTAAGGCATCTCTTGCGACCTCGCACGAGGCTTGCGCCCGAGCCTTGAAAAAAGCCCGGGAAGCTGATCGTCGCCGCGAGATTGTAGAGAAACGCGCGTGGGAGCTCCAAGCCTGGAGTGCCTCCCTGGAGCAGCAATTGGAGGCGCGCAAGGTCGCCCTAGCATTGATGAAGGGGACGCCTACTGAGGAGGAAGAGATTCTGAGGCGCGAGGAAGTGCTGGTGCTGGAAGCCACGGAGCACAGCCTTGAGCTTGAGCGGTTGGAGACGAGGGAGCCACAAGTCGCCCAAGCGGAGGATGCTATCGGCGCGCGCGAGGCCAATGCCCAGGAGGAGGTCAGTCGCTGGGTGGCAGAGGCTCGCGCGTATCTTGTGGGCAGGTACGACCTGAAGCTGAAGCTCATGGAAGGCAAAGCCATGGGCAGGACTACTACCCTCAAGTCTGGGTTGGCTGAGGCGGGACATCGCGAGGAGGCCGCCGCAGCCGCCCTAGCCTCAGTGCAAGCCAAGCTGTCTTCCGCCCGTGCCGAGCTGCTTTCTCTTCAGCAGCGGGTCGCTAGAGACGAGTCCTCCATGTAGCAGAGCAGGGAGGAAGCGCTCCAGCAGAGGACACTGTACCGCGAGAACGCCCCCATGCTCCAAATCCTCAGGGTTAGAGCCAACGTGGCGCTGGGCGCCATCTGCGACGAAGATGCCCCTCATCCCCACTCGAATGATTACGCCCGTCATCTCCTCTTCTTCACTGACGTGGTGACACGCCTATAGAATCGATCTGAGAGGGCTTGCGAGCTTGTTAAGGAGAGGAGCCGCGGCTTGATCAGGTGCGTGTTCTCCCGCATCTTCAGCCACCTCTAGAACACCTACCCCAACTTCGATTTTGATGCCGCCATTGCCCCTGTGCCTGAGGCCATCCGGGGCGACCTGGCATGCTGGGTAGAAGACAATGTGGACGCTCTAGTCAGGGCCTTCTCCTCCGAGGATGACACGGTGGTGGTCATGGCGGATGAAGGTGACGTGTCGACGATGGTGCGGGCGATGCCGGTAATGGTGACGATGATGCCGGCGACGAGGATGGTGATGCCAGCGATGGTGACGGCGACGCCAGCGACGCGTCCGAGGGCGACCCGGAGGATGCAGTGAGAGATATGTCCGATTGAGCCCGTGCTTCATTGTCGCTGACCCTCTATGTGAAAACTTGGGCACGACCCTGAAAGTTGTAAGAGCATTTTGGGAGGGGGAGCCCATCATGTAAATAGATTACTGCCTCTATTCCTTAGGCCAAGCTGAAGTTGTGTTTTTATGAGCCTGCGAGCCCCGCCGCGAGCAGCATTCTATAGTTTACGTTAGTCAAGGCCGGTTCCCGACCGGCTCATGAGGTCGTGAGCTTCTAAGGGGCCTGTCGATCCATCCGAGGGGGCCTCGCGAGAAGCATGCGCTAGCAATGGAAGGTCGTGCACGCCACGCACGTGCGCCGCGCACCGTCCCCGCTCGCGAGGGGGGAGGCAGCAGGTGCAAACTCCGAATCAGGGCAAGGAACTAGATTGCAAGAAATCGCACGAATCGAGAAAAGACACCCCCCACGCGCGCATACCAATGAAAATTCAACTTCAAATTTAAATCCAAAGCCAGAAAACAGGGCTACAGAAAAGAAATTAAGAACAAATGGCCGCGTCTGGTGCCTAGTCTAGTATTCTTGTCTTCTCACCAGCGCAGAGCTAAGTGCTGCCACTAGGAGGTGGGAGGGAGCCCCGAGGCCCGAGGGCGGCACTCCTGAGACTCCGGGGCGTGTACAGCCCCACTCATTATTATGTGAGAGTGTCACAAGCGGAGATCTTCACAGGCGCGAGCCTTACTTCATATCGCCAGACGAGGGCCCCGCCTTGCGCCACTCTCGACCACCATTGGTGCGTCCGGAAGCCAGGGCGAAGCCAAGGGGCAAAGGGGACGCCAGCGGCACCCTCGGCGACCACGGATCCTCTGCTGGGGGAAGGCTCACCAGCACCTCCCCGACAGAGGGCCTACCTCCAGGGGATGCCCTACTCCACACGATGGGGGGAGGGACCTTGCTCCCGGCCCCTCCCCTGCAGCCCCCAACGCGCTCCTCCTGGCGGAAGGGAGGCCATTGTGCCGGGGCTGCCATCCGCCGTTGTGACTTGATCCTCCTGCGACCCATGGTTAGCGTAAGCTTGCTCCTGAGAGATTAGTGGTACCCTGTAGCTATTGTCGCCGTCATGGTTGGCGAGGCTCCCAGAAGGCTCTTGGAAGGCCTCGGCTTCCAACGCGTCCTCCTCCCAGCCCGGCTCAAGGAACGAGGAAGGGTCGTCTTCCAGCGCATACTCCTGGTCCATCATGCGGGGCACGTAGGCCTTCAAGGCCGCCGCCCCGAAGACCTCGCCGAAGTGCCCCACGCTCCATGTTGCCAGGCCCAGCGCGCCGCCCTGAGGATGATAGGGCAGCACTCCGCTAAGGCCGCGGGTGGCAACGCTCGTGCCCGCGCCCATTGGAGGTGGCGCGGGTGCGATTGGGCATCCAAAACTGCTGGTCGCGCCGGTGTCGATGAAGCCTCCTGGCACACCTGGGGGCACGTGGGCGCGGTGAGGCCCGCCATGTGATCCGGCCGTCGCCTAAGGAGTAAGCAGGGAGCAGAAGGGCGGTGCTCCCGAGGCCGCGGCGTCTAGTAGCTCGGCAATGCGCTCCAGCAATGCATCCCGGTCGCTCTCCATCAGCCGGCATCGCAGCAGCTCGCGAACCACCATGAGCACGACCCTCATGTTTGCTTGTTCTCGTCGGGTGTGCGGCGTCGTGACCGCAACGTGGCTTGAGGCCCTTGCGGCCGGCCGCGCTTGTCATAGAGTGAGGGTGGATGGCGTTTGACCGCGCCGCCCGCGCCCTACAGCATTTGGCAGTGCGTGTGCCGCCTGGGCTGAGGGTTGAGGTCTTCTTGGGCGGACGACGCCGCCCGGGCCGGTCAGGCTGCCCAGCGGTCGGCATTGGTCCTCGGGTCGCCGGACATCGGAACCGCAGAGTGTTGGCGGATTAACTGGTGGAAGAGAAGCTCCGACGCACCCCTACCTAGCGCGCCAAATGTCGGATTTTGGGTTCTGGCAAACCCTCGAGGTTCGAACACTGGGGTGCACACGAAGATCTCTCTCCCTCTCTAGCTGGCACACATCATGATCTCGTGGCCTAGCTCGATGAACCCAAAGAACAAGAGACACAAGAGTTTATACTGGTTCGGGCCACCGATGCGGTGTAATACCCTAGTCCAGTGTGGTGTGGTGGATTGCCTCTTGGGCTGAGGATGAACAGTTATAAGGGAAGAACCGCCTCCTGAGGAGAGGTGTTCTTGTGCTTGGTGAGTTGATGTGCTCGGGGATTCTCTCTCGATCAGCCCCTCTTCTATGGTGGTGGCTAGTCCTATATATAGAGGCCCGGGTCCTCTTCCCAAATATTAGGCAGGAAGGGATCCCACAACGGCCAATTTGAAGGGGGACAGCTAGTACAAGCTATCCTGACAAAAGTAGTCTTCGCCTGCCAAAGGCTCTGGTGGCGACGCTGTCTTGGGCTCCATGGTGACCTCCATCCTGCTGTCATGCTGGTATTGGTCTTGTTGCACCGATATGGAAACCTTTGCCTGATGCCTCGGGACTCCTTGCCTGGGCTTGCCTCTTTAGCACCAAAGTGGAAACAAGGACACTGCGCGCGCTGGCGCCCGCCTGGCGCCCGCCTGGCGCCCGCCTGTCTCCAGTCGTCATGGCTTGCATCACAGGAACCTCACGAGGTATCCCTTGCCTTCGTCTCTCCGCCCCTCCCGAGCCAGCCTGGTAAGGCCGCCCCTGAGGAGGTCTTGCGCCGTCCGCCTCACTAGGCTCGGCCCCTCGCGAGGGTCTTGTGTGTTTGCTGGTGAAGATGTGCCGTATAGGGCCGCTGGTGGAGCCACGCTGTGGGCCATAGGCAGGCAAGTCTGGGGACCCCCGTTCCCAGAGCGCCGACAGCAGCTACTCCTGGATTTATCTCCCTCTGCGGAGAAGCACGAAGAATGGAGAGCTGCTATCCAGAGCCTTATTGGTTTCGCCAATAAAGATTGGAACCAGGAGGCAGGGCCTTCACGGCGGTGGTCCACCGAGCCAGCGCGTGCCAATGGCGGAAGGAATGGCGGTGCTACGACTATGGTGCACTCTCCTCCACCACGATGACAGTGGCCGCCAGCTCGATGAGTCGATGTCCGTGATGATGGATCCATGGCGTCATCCGATCCACGAGCTCGCCGCGACCAACAAAGTTCTTCGGGAACGGGTCAAAGAAGACACTCGAACTACCATCGAGCAGCGGCGAGAAGCGCGCCATCAATCTGACAGGCGCGCAGGGGCCACTGTAGACATGCCTGTGCCAGGGGATTCTGGTTACTTGCCTTATGAGGTGGGTTGTCTAGCTTCTACCCATGAGCTGCGGCGATTCCAGTGGCCAACTTCCCGCACGTTCAAACCAGAGGTCCCGGAGAAATACGACGGCAAGACTCGTCCGTCTGAGTTCCTGAGCATCTACACCATTGCGAAGCAAGCTGTCGGGGCTCGAGATGGCAAGATGATCGCCAACTACTTCCTGTTGGTACTCAAGCCCAACATCAGGTCGTGGTTGATGCACCTGCCAGTAGTTTCCATATTCTCTTGGTCAGATCGTTACCATGAGTTTGTTGGCACCTTTACTGGAGGCCACCAAGCTCCTGGCCAGGCAACCGATTTACAGCTCATCCCCCAGAAAGATGGCGAACCCTTGCGCAAATATATATACAGAGATTCAGCCGTGTGCAGTAAAACATCCTAGACATTCACCTTGCCGCAGTCATCAGCGCGTTTCATCAGAATGTGCGCAACCACAAGATGCGTGAAGAGCTGGTGATGAACAAGGTTAGGGATGTTGCAGAGCTTTATGTTTTGGACGATAGATGTGCTCGGGCTGAAGAAGGAAGCAAGTACCTCGGAGAAGATGCCAGTGCGGGAAGCGACTATGGAGACAAAGACATCATCGCCCCAGCAAAGAAGGGCCGGCGGAATAACAGGAAGCGCAAGGGTAAAACCGTGCTTGCCGTCGAGGAATCCGGCAACCCCGGCACCGCCAAGAAGGCCAAGGTTGACGACCTCGGCAAGGAGGTTGCCGGGTGCGCCGCCTGCTAGGCCTTGGCGGCTGCCGACAAGACAGAGGGCTCCGATAAGTAATATTGCAAGATCCATTGCACCAAGGGCCATTACCTCCAAAACTGCCGGCAAGTTGAGCCGCTTGTGGAAAGGCAAAAAGCTGAGTATGAAAGGTGAGATAAGGAGAAGGGACAAGATGGTGTTGAGGGGTCCAGCAAGAAGCATGGTGGCCGAGGGGGTCGCCGCGGTAAGGAGAAGCAACAAGATAGGCTTGCTCGGGGCCACGACAAGAAAGAGGGGGATGATGACCATGAAGAGGATGACCAGTCCAGCAAGCATGAGTTTCAAAAATCTACAGAAGACATGCGCATTGATTGTGGTGCCTCGTTACATTCTTCTCACCACCAACTTAAACAGTGGGCGCGCGAGATTAATGCGAAAGAGCCATCGATCGTTCCCCAGAAGCCGTTGAAATGGTCCAACACGCCTATCATTTTTTACGTTGAGGATCACCCTGACCGCACAACCGCGGTCAGATGCTTTCCATTGTTGGTTTCGCCAATGATTCGCAACCTCAAGGTGACAAAAATGTTAGTTGACGGTGGGGATGGTTTGAACTTGATCTCGCCCAAGGTGATCAAGAGGTTACAAATTCCTGACGGAGATCTCGAAGAGACAGGAACGTTTCAAGGGATCAACCCGGGAAGAAGCCAGCCAAAGGGTAAGATCACACTACCAGTTACGTTTGGGGGTGAGCTGAACTATAGGACGGAGAAGATTTTTTTATGTCACCAAGATCCCATTGCCGTATAACGGGATCCTTTGACATCTTGCACTGGCCAAGTTTATGGCGGCGGCGCATTACGCCTACAACACATTGAAGATGCCCGGCCCAATGAGCATCATCATTGTCAACTCTGACAAGAAGGATGTGCTTATTTGCGCCGACCAACTCTACCGGGAGGCAGTTGTAGCACCTGCCGCCAAGCTGCTCGCTCCTGCCACTGGAGCTCCCGGGGGAAGAAGACCGACAAGACCTCTTGCACCCACTTCGCCAAGCGCGCCTCTTTGGAGTGCTGCGTGATGACCCACAAGTTTAGGGGATCTATCGTAGCCTTTTCGATAAGTAAGAGTGTCGAACCCAACGAGGAGCAGAAGGAAATGATAAGCAGTTTTCAGTATGGTATTCTCTGCAAGCACTGAAATTATCGGCAACAAATAGTTTTGTGATAAGGTAATTTGTAACGAGTAGCAAGTAATAAAAGTAAATAAGGTGCAGCAAGATAGCCCAATCCTTTTTGTAGCAAAGGACAAGCCTGGACAAACTCTTATATGGAGGAAAGCGCTCCCGAGGACACATGGGAATTATCGTCAAGCTAGTTTTCATCACGTTCATATGATTCGCGTTCGGTACTTTGATAATTTGATATGTGTGTGGACTGGTGCTTGGGTACTATCCTTACTTGGACAAGCATCCCACTTATGATTAACCCCCATTGCAAGCATCCGCAACTACAACAGAAGTATTAAGGTAAACCTAACAATAGCATGAAACATATGGATCCAAATCAGCCCCTTATGAAGCAACGCAGAAACTAGGGTTTAAGCTTCTGTCACTCTAGCAACCCATCATCTACTTATTACTTCCAAATGCCTCCCTCTAGGCCCAAACAATGGTGAAGTGTCATGTAGTCGGCGTTCACATGAAACCACTAGAGGGATGGCAACATAGATCTCATCAAAATATTGAACGGATACCAAATTCACATGACTACTTATAGCAAGACTTCTCTTGTGTCCTCAGGAACAAACGTAACTACTGACAAAGCATATTGATGTTCATAATCAGAGGGGTATTAATATGCATAATGGATCTGAACATATGATCTTCCACCAAGTAAACCAACTAGCATCAACTACAAGGAGTAATCAACACTACTAGCAACCCACAGGTACCAATCTGAGGTTTGGATTCAAAGATTGGATACAAGAGATGAACTAGGGTTTGAGATGAGATGGTGCTAGTAAAGATGTTGATGGAGATTGACACCCTCCCAATGAGAGGATCATTCGTGATGACAATGGTGATGATTTCCCCCTCCCGAAGGGAAGTTTCCCCGGTAGAATAGCTCCGTCGGAGCCCTAGATTGGTTCCGCCAAGGTTCCGCCTTGTGGCGGTGGAGTTTTGTCTTGTAAGCTTGCTTATGATTTTTTTTCCAGGTTAAAAGACTTCATATAGCAGAATATGGGCACCGGAGGCTTGCTAGGGGGCCCATGAGGCAGGGGTGCGTGCCCAGGGGGTAGGACGCGCCCCCACCGTCGTTCCCAGGGTGTGGGCCCCCTCTGGTACTTTCTTCGCTCAGTATTTTTTATTAATTCCAAAAATTACTTCCATGAAGTTTCAGGACTTTTGGAGCTGTGCAGAATAGGTCTCTAGTATTTGCTCCTTTTCCAGCCCAGAATTCTAGTTGCCGGCATTCTCCCTCTTCATGTAAACCTTGTAAAATAAGAGAGAATAGGCATAAGTTTTGTGACATAATGTGTAATAACAGCCCATAATGCAATAAATATCGATATAAAAGCATGATGAAAAACGGATGTATAACCTCCCCAAGCTTAGACCTCGCTTTGTCCTCAAGTGAAAGCCGAAATCAAAAAATATGTCCACATGTTTGGAGATAGAGGTGTCGATAAAAATTTAATATGGACATCAGGGCATCATGATCATTCTTAGAACAACAACATATATATATATATACTCATATTATCTCTTTTGCTAAAGTAACAATTCAATCAAAATTTCAAGTATGCATCATAGACTTCATTGAGAACCAACAAACTCTAATCTCAGTCATTGAGGCAATTGCAATTTATCATAACATAGGAAAGAATTAATATAAGAACTTTTTAGCAAGTCCACATACTCAACTATCATTTAGTCTTTCACAATTGCTAACACTCATGCAATATTTATGGGTATGAAGTTTTAATCGGACACAGAGAAAGATAGGGTCTTATAGTTTTGCTTCCCAACGTTTTACCTGAAGGGTAATGTCAACAATACTAGTTCATGAAAACTCACATCCAATTAGCTATATATATCAGGATCTTTCCAACACATTGTGCTTGCCAAAGGATAAAATGTAAAAAAGGAAAGGTGAATATCACCATGACTCTTTGCATGAAGTATAAGACAAGAATAAAAGATAGGCCCTTCGCAGAGGGTAGCAGAGGTTTTCATGCGCTTTTATGGTTGGACGCACAAAATCTTAATGCAAAAGAACGTCACTTTATATTTCCACTTGTGATATGGACCTTTATTATGCAGTCTGTCGCCTTTATTTCTTCCACATCACAAGATCGTATAAAACTTATTTTCTCAATATTAATAGATCATACATATTTAGAGAGCAATTTTTATTGCGTGCACCGATGACAACTTACTTGAAGGATCTTACACAATCCATAGGTAGATATGGTGGACTCTCATGGCAAAACTAGGTTTAAGGATATTTGGAAGCACAAGTAGTATGTCTACTTGGTGCAAAGAAATTGGCTAGCATGAGAGGGAAAGGGAAGCTCAACATGTTGGTCGATCCAAGACAATATAATTTATCTCAGATGTTAGAAAACATAACCCACTACGTTGTCTTCCCTGTCCAACGTCAACTCTTTAGCATATCATACTTTAATGAGTGCTCACAATTACAAAAGTTGTCCAGGATAGTATATTTATATGTGAAAAACTCTCTTTCTTTATTACTTCCTATTAATTGCGAGAATGACCAAAACTATGTTTGTCAACTCTCAACAACTTTTATTCATCATAATGTTTATATGTGAGCTCATTACTCTCCATAAGATCCATATGATCTCTTTATTTATTCTGTTTAATTTTATTCCCTCAAGATCATAATAAAATAATGAAGCCCTTGACTCAATACTAATCTTTATTATATATAGCTCACGGACTCGATTACATAAGAAGATCATAAAGCAAAACTCACAACTAGATCATACTAAAACTTTATTCTACTAGATCAAGGTATTATCAAAAGGATCGAACTAAGAAAAACGGTAAAAATAAACGGTAAAGATAAAAGTGATGGTGATACGATACCGGGGCACTCACCCAAGCTTGGCAGTTGCCAAGGGGAGTGCCCATACCCATGTGTTTATGTCTCCTTCTTCGGGGGTGGTGATGTGATATTCTTGGCGATGATGCCCCTCAAGATATGATTCTCTTCTCCGAGCTTATTGACTTGCTGCTTGAGGTCTATTATCTCCTTACAGAGCTTGCCCATGACGGCTAAAGCTCCCTTCACCCAAGGATGTTGCATAGCTGCGGGAGAACAAGTAACACTCTTCTTCATATTTTCATAACAAAGAAATCTAACATTGGAAGGGATGACCGAGTTTGGAATAGCCAAGCTCTGTAGTTCCCCCATAGTGAATCTTGATCGGAAACGGGAAGTAACTTCTTCATCCTCCTCCATGGCATCTATCCTTTTCAAATCGGCCTCCATCTCTTCCTCAGTTGATAGCCCAAAGTGGTCAGCATTGGTGTTTTCTCTCGGCCCCGGTGTCGGATGAGACACTCGGCTTTCCCTGACTGACTCTTGAGAAGACATCTTGCTCTAATTCTGTACCAAAAACAGCTCGAAACAAGAACATGAGATATTTGCGTGATACGATGGTCAAAACCTTCGGGAGATTATATAATGAATTTTTACCTACCAAAAGAAGTATCGTGCAAGAAAACGGAGTCCGGAGAGCGCACGAGGTGCCCACGAGGCAGGGGTGGCGCGCCCAGGGGGTAGGGCGCGCCCTCCACCCTCGTCAAAGCCTCGTGTCCTTTCTGGACTGCTTCTTATTTTCCTATTTTCTTAAATATTCCAAAACGGAGAAAAATTGCCATTAGAACTATTTTGGAGTCGGTTTACTTACTGTACCACATACCTATTCCTTTTCGGAGTCTGAAACATTCTGGAAAGTGTCCCTTATGTATTCCTCCGGGGTTACGGTTTCAATAACATTAGTATCTACATTTATAGGATTACCTGAGATATAATGTTTGATTCTTTGACTGTTCACCACCCTCGGATTTGTGCCTTTGAAGTTGTTGATTTTTATGGCACCGGAACGATAGACCTCCTTGATGACGTAAGGACCTTCCATTTAGAGAGAAGTTTGCCTGCAAAAAATCTTAAATGAGAGTTGTATAGAAACACATAATCGCCTACATTAAACTCACGCTGTTGTATCCTTTTGTCATGACATCTTTTAACTTTTTCTTTGAACAGCTTGGCATTCTCATAAGTCTGGGTTCTCCATTCATCAAGTGAGCTAATGTCAAAAAGCCTCTTCTCACCGGCAAGTTTGAATTCATAGTTGAGCTCTTTAATAGCCTAATATGCCTTATGGTCTAGTTCGAGAGGTAAGTGACATGCTTTACCATAAACCATTTTATACGGAGACATACCCATAGGATTTTTGTATGCAGTTCTATAAGCCCATAATGCATCATCAAGTTTCTTGGATCAATTCTTTCTAGATCTATTAACAGTCTTTTGCAAAATTAATTTAAGCTCTCTATTGTTAATTTCTACTTGACCACTAGACTGTGGATGATATGGAGATGCAATTCTATGATTGACATCATACTTAGCAAGCATTTTACGAAAGGTTCCATGAATAAAATGTGAACCACCATCAGTCATTAAGTATCTAGGGACTCCAAACCTCAGAAAAATAACTTCTTTAAGCATCTTAATAGAGGTGTTATGATCAGCACTACTAGTTGGAATAGCTTCTACCCACTTAGTAACGTAATCAACAGCAACTAAAATATGTGTGTATCCATTAGAGGAAGGAAACGGTCCCATATAATCAAAGCCCCAAACATCAAATGGTTCAATAACAAGTGAATAATTCATAGGAATTTCTTGACGTCTACTAATATTACCAATTCTTTGACATTGTTCACAAGATAAGACAAACTTACGGGCATCCTTGAAGAGAGTAGGCCAATAAAAACTGGATTACAATACCTTATGTGCAGTTCTATCTCCAGCATGGTGTCCTCCATAAGTCTAAGAGTGACACTTGCGTAGGATCTGTTCCTGTTCATGCTCAGGTACACAATGTCTAATAACACCATCTACTCATTTATAAAGATGTGGGTCATCCCAGAAGTAATGTCTTAAATCATAGAAGAACTTTTTCTTTTGTTGGTATGTGAAACTGGTTGGTATAAACTTAGCAACAATATAATTAGCATAATCAGCATACCATGGAGCAGTATGAGAAGCATTTATGATAGCTAATTCTTCATCAGGAAAGCTATCATCAATAGGTAGTGGGTCATCAAGAACATTCTCTAACCTAGACAAGTTGTTTGCAACGGGATTCTCAGCTCCCTTTCTATCAATAATATGCAAATCAAATTCTTGTAGCAGGAGAACCCATCTAATAAGTCTAGGTTTAGCATCTTTCTTTTCCATAAGATATTTAATAGCAGCATAATCAGTGTGGATAGTTACTTTAAAATCAACAATATAAGGTCTGAACTTATCACAGGCAAATACAACCGCTAAGAATTCCTTTTTAGTAGTAGCATAATTTCTCTGGGCATTGTCTAGAGTTTTACTAGCATATTGAATAACATTTAATTTTTTATCAACTCTTTGTCCTACAACAGCACCTACAGCATAGTCACTAGCATCACACATGATTTCAAAGGGTAAATTCCAATCAGGTGGCTGAACAATAGGTGCAAAAATCAAGGATTTCTTAAGTATTTCAAATTCTTCTACACAATCATCATCAAAGACAAAAGGAATATCTTTTTGTAATAGATTAGTCAGAGGCCGGGAAGAGAAGTCCTAAATGAACCTCCTTTATAAACTGGCATGACCACGGAAACTTCTTATACCTTTGATGTCCTTGGGACACGGCATCTTTTCAATAGCATCAACTTTAGCTTTGTCAACTTAAATACCTGTTTCAGAAATTTTATGCCCCAAGATAATACCTTCATTAACCATGAAGTGGCACTTCTCCCAATTCAAGACAAGGTTAGTTTCTTCACATCTCTGCAAAACTCGATCAAGGTTGCTCAAGCAATCATCAAAAGAGGATCCATAAACAGAGAAATCATCCATGAAAACTTCACAAATCTTTTCACAAAAGTCAAAGAATATAGCCATCATGCATCTATGAAAGGTAGCAGGTGCATTACATAAACCAAAAGGCATAGGTCTATAAGCAAAGGTACCGAAAGGGCAAGTAAAAGTAGTCTTTTCTTGATCATCAGCTGAGACATGTATTTGGGAGAAACCAGAGTAACCATCTAGAAAGCAAAAATGTGTATGTTTGGATAATTTTTCTAGCATTTGATCAATGAAAGGCAAAGGGTAATGATCTTTTTTGGTAGCTTTATTTAATATGCGGAAATCAATCACCATCCTATAACATGTAATAATTCTTTGCGGAATCAATTCATCTTTATCATTAGGAACGATTGTAATACCTCCATTCTTAGGGACACAATGGACAGGGCTTACCCACTGACTATCAGCAATGGGATAAATTATACCTGCTTCAAGGAGCTTTAATATTTCTTTTCTTACCACTTCCTTCATCTTAGGATTTAGTCGTCGTTGGTGATCAATAATTGGTTTGGCCTCTTTCTCCAAATTTATTTTGTGTTGACATAGAGTGGGACTAATGCCCTTAAGATCATCAAGAGTATATCCAATAGCAGCATGGTGCTTCTTCAGAGTTTTCAATAATTTCTCCTCTTCACGCTCTGAAAGGTTAGCACTAATAATAACAGGATATATCTTCTTTTCATCAAGATAAGCATATTTAGGAGTATCAGGCAATGGTTTAGCTCAAACACGGGAT
Organism: Triticum urartu; assembly: GCF_003073215.2. NCBI lineage: Eukaryota > Viridiplantae > Streptophyta > Magnoliopsida > Poales > Poaceae > Triticum > Triticum urartu. Next base: position 217,692,601 of record NC_053023.1, on the reverse strand, counting down.
CACCCTTGGGTGGAGGAGGATCCCCTAGAATTTCAACAGGCAAGTTGTGTTTCAGAATAGGTCTCTGTTTAAAGAATACTTCATCTATTTCCCTTCTTTCATTCATAAACATATCGTTTTCATGGTCTAGCAAATATTATTCTAAAGGATCAGTAGGAGGCACGACAATAGAAGCAAGACCAATAATTTCATCTTTACTAGGAAATTCTTTATCATGGGTTTGTCTATGAAATTTAGCAAAATTGAACTCATGAGACATATCCCCCAAACCAACATAAACAATATCTTTATTGCAGTCTATCTTAGCATTAACAGTATTCAAGAAGGGACTACCAAATATAATGGGACAAAAGTCATCTTGTGGGGAACCAAGAACAAGAAAATCAGTAGGGTATTTAACTTTCCCACACAAGACTTAACATCTCTAACAATCCCAACTGGTGAAATAGTATCTCTATTGGCAAGCTTAATTGTAACATCAATGGCTTCTATCTCAGCAGGTGCAATATCATGCATAATTTCTTGGTATAAGGAATGAGGTATTGCACTTGAACTAGCACCCATATCACATAAGCCATGATAGCAATGATCTCCTATTTTAACAGAAATAACAGGCATGCCTACAACAAGTCTATGTTTATTTTTAGCATCAGGTCCAGCAATTCTAGCAGCTTCATTGCAGAAGTAAATAACATGCCCATCAATATTATCAGCCAAGAGATCTTTAACCATGGAAATACTAGGTTCAACTTTAGTTTTCTTAGGGGGTTTAGGTGTCTTAATATTACTTTTGTTAACCATAGTTGAAGCTTTAGCATGATCCTTTATTCTAATAGGGAAAGGTGGTTTCTCAATATAAGCAGCAGGAACAAGATGATCATTATAAGTGATAGTCTTTTCTTCGACTTTAATAGGTGCAACTACTTTTACTTCAATGGGAGGATTATATTTAAACCACTTCTCCTTAGGGAGATCAACATGAGTAGCAAACGATTCATAGAAAGAAGCTACTATCTCAGAGTCAAGTCCATATTTAGTGCTAAATTCACGGAAAGTATCGGTATCCATAAAAGATTTAACACAATCAAACTTAGGTGTTATACCTGACTCCTTACTTTCGTCGAGTTCCCAATATTCAGAGTTGCGTTTAATTCTTTCCAATAAATCCCATTTGAATTCAATAGTTTTCATCATAAAAGATCCAGTACAAGTATCGAGCATGGAGCGATTACTGAGAGAAAGCCGAGCATAAAAATTTTGAATGATCATTTCTTTTGAGAGCTCATGATTGGGGCATGAATATAACATTGACTTAAGCCTCCCCCAAGCGTGAGAGATGCTTTCTCCTTCGCGAGGCCAATATATATATATATAATTACAATCACGATGAACCAGATGCATAGGATAAAACTTCTGATGAAATTCCAATTTCAATCATTGGTAGTTCCATGATCCAATATCATCACATAGCCTCAACCATGTCAATGCATCTCCCTTCAAAGATAAAGGGAAGACCTTCTTCTTGATAACATCATCGGGCATACCTGCAAGCTTAAATAATCCACAAACTTCATCCACGTAGATTAGGTGCAAATCGGGATGTAATGTTCCATCACCTGTGAAAGGATTAGCTAGCAGTTTCTCTGTCATACCCGAAGGAATTTCAAAGTAAACATTTTCAGTAGGTTCAGTAGGTTGAGGACCAAATCTTTGCTCTACTGGTCGGGGTGAAGATACCCCGAACAAGCCCCTCAAAGGATTATGTTCCATAGTAACAAGTGATAGTAAATTTCAGCACACTATATAATTTTTTCCTTACCAAATTCCACCTACCAAAGGCGCTTCACTCCCCGGCAACGGCGCTAGAAAATAGTCTTGATGACCCACAAGTGTAGGCGATCTATCGTAGCCTTTTCGATAAGTAAGAGTGTCGAACCCAACGAGGAGAAGAAGGAAATGATAAGCAGTTTTCAGTAAGGTATTCTCTGCAAGCACTGAAATTATCGGTAACAGATAGTTTTGTGATAAGGTAATTTGTAACGAGTAGCAAGTAATAAAAGTAAATAAGGTGCAGCAAGATGGCCCAATCCTTTTTGTAGCAAAGGACAAGCCTGGACAAACTCTTCTATGGAGGAAAGCGCTCCAGAGGACACATGGGAATTATCGTCAAGCTAGTTTTCATCATGTTCATATGATTCGCGTTCGGTACTTTGATAATTTGATATGTTGGTGGACCGGTGCTTGGGTACTCTCCTTACTTGGACAAGAATCCCACTTATGATTAACCCCCATTGCAAGCATCCGCAACTACAATAGAAGTATTAAGGTAAACCTAACCATAGCATGAAACATATGGATCCAAATCAGCCCCTTACGAAGCAACGCATAAACTAGGGTTTAAGCTTCTTTCACTCTAGCAACCCATCATCTACTTATTACTTCCCAATGCCTCCCTCTAGGCCCAAACAATGGTGAAGTTTCATGTAGTCGACGTTGACATGACGCCACAAGAGGGATGACAACATACATCTCATCAAAATATCGAACGAATACCAAATTCACATGACTACTTATAGCAAGACTTCTCCCATGTCCTCAGGAACAAATGTAACTACTCACAAAGAATATTCATGTTCATAATCATAGGGGTATTAATATGCATAATGGATCTGAACATATGATCTTCCACCAAGTAAACCAACTAGCATCAACTACAAGGAGTAATCAACACTACTAGCAACCCACAGGTACCAATCTGAGGTTTGGATTCAAAGATTGGATACAAGAGATGAACTAGGATTTCAGATGAGATGGTGATTGTGAAGATGTTGATGGAGATTGACCCCCTCCCGATGAGAGGATCGTTGGTGATGACGATGGTGATGATTTCCCCCTCCCGGAGGGAAGCTTCCCCGGCAGAACAGCTCCGCCGGAGCCCTAGATTGGCTCCGCCAAGGTTCCGCCTCATGGCGGCGGATTTTCGTCCTGTAAGCTTACTTATGATTTTTTTTCCAGGGTAAAAGACTTCATATAGCAGAAGATGGGCACCAGAGGCCTGCCAGGGGGCCCACGAGGCAGGAGGGTGCGCCCAGGGGGTAGGGCGCGCCCCCACCCCAGTGGCCAGGGTGTGGGCCCCCTCTGGTACCTTCTTCGCTCAGTATTTTTTATTAATTCCAAAAATGACTTCCGTGAAGTTTCAGGACTTTTGGAGCTGTGCAGAATAGGTCTCTAAGATTTGCTCCTTTTCCAGCCCAGAATTCCAACTGCCGGCATTCTCCCTCTTCATGTAAACCTTGTAAAATAAGAAAGAATAAGCATAAGTATTGTGACATAATGTGTAATAACAGCCCATAATGCAATAAATATCGATATAAAAGCATGATGCAAAATGGATGTATCACTGTGTTCCCGTCGAGGAGGTGCTAGAGGGCTCCACCAGCAAGATCAAGAAATCCAAGGTAGCCCACTAGAGACTAACAAGGTGCCTGTCAAGGAGGACGGCACGGGCGGAGCTTTCACTATAAGCTCCACCTTCGACAGCAAATAGGAAAGCGCTCTCATTACCTTCCTGTGGGCGAATGTTGATGTGTTTGCATGGCAAGCATCTGACATCCCCGGCGTTCCCAGGGAGGTGATTGAGCACCATCTTGCCATATGTCCTCCTGCGCGTCTCGTCAAGCAGAAGGTCAGGAAGCAAGCTTTGGAGCGACAAGAATTTATGACTGAAGAGATTATGAAGTTGGAAGCGGCGGGCTTGGTCAGAGGAGTGCTCCACTCTACGTGGTTGGCCAATCCGGTTGTGGTGTGCAATGCGAATGGAAAGTGGAGGTTGTGCATTAACTATACAAATATCAATAAAGCTTGTCCAAAGGATCCTTTCCCCTTGCCACGCATCAACCAGACCATGGACTCCACTGCCGGGTGCAACTTGCTGTCATTTCTTGACGCCTACTCGGGGTACCATCAAATCTTCATGACGAAGGAAGATGAAGAGAAGGTCGTGTTTATCACCCCATGTGGTACGTCTTGTTTTATACGAATGCATTTTGGGTTGAAAAGCGTTGGTTCAACGTTTGCAAGAGCGGTTCAGATCGGTTTTGAGCCCTAGCTACGTAGAAATATGGAAGCTTATATGCATGACATCGTGGTCCAAACCAAAGACAAAGTGACGCTCATACAAGATTCAAAAGAAACATTTGCAAATTTGTGCAAGATCAATCTCAAGCTCAATCCTGAGAAGTGTGTGTTTGGCATCCCGTCCGGCAAGCTTCTCGAATTCTTTGTGTCTCGGTGTGGGATCGAGGCGAACCTCGACAAAATCAAGACGACTAAGCAGATTGAAGCACTAAGACGAGTCAAACATGTGCGTTGACTTGCTGGCTGTGTTGCTACTTTGAGCAGGTTCATCTCCAAATCTGCTGAGCGCGCCCTACCCTTTTTCAAGATCTTGAAAAAGGCAGGTCCAATGAAATGGACTCCGGAAGCGGAGGCCACGCTGCAAGATTTGAAGAGGTACCTCTCCTCTACGCCAACACTAGTCGTGCCTAAACCGCAATAGCCGTTGCTGCTATATCTAGTGGCAACGAATCAAGTGGTCAGCGTTGCGCTAGTGGCGTAGAGAGAATTTGATGAAGAAGCAGCGGCACTGGCAAGACCATCGGATGACGAGCCGGGGCTCACCCCGGCAGAGTCTGGTGCCAGCAAGCCAGAACCCCCGGCAAGGTCTGGTGCTGACAAGGCAAGACCCCCGACAGAGTCTGGTGCCGGCAAGGCAGGATCTGCGCAAGCAAATGAAGTGACACAGAAGAAGAAGATGGTGCAGCACCCAGTTTATTTTGTCATCTCCCTTTTGTAGGGGGCTAGATCAAGATACTCTGGTGTGCAGAAGTTTCTCTTCGGCCTCCTTATGGCCTCGAGGAAGTTGCGCCACTATTTCCAGGCACATGAGATCACCGTCATCACTCGCTTCCCATTGCAACGGATTTTACACAACACAGATGCGACTAGAAGGATTGTGGAGTAAGGGTTGGAACTGTCAAGCTTTGGTCTCAGGTTTGAAAGCGCTTCAACAATTCAGAGTAGGGCCTTGGCAGAGTTCATTGCGGAATAGAGCTCAATGCCTAACGAGGAGATTCAAGAGACACTCTCCTCGGCAAGGAAACGAGCCGTGACTGGGTTATGTACTTCGATGGGGCTTTCTCGTTGCAAGGCATCGGTGTTCGTGTGTTTCCTGTCGCGCCCACCGGAGAACACCTCCAATACGTAGTACGGATGCACTTTCCCTGGGAGAGATCAACAAACAACACTACAGAGTATGAGGGACTACTTGCCGGTCTCAGGATCGCGGCAAACCTTGGAATTAAGAAGCTCATCGTCAGAGGTGATTCACAGCTTGTCGTCAAGCAAGCTAACAAAGATTATCAGAGCCCATTGATGGAAGCTTACATAGATGAAGTGAGGAAATTGGAGGAGCGTTTTGACGGTCTACAAGCAGAGCATGTTCCTCGAGTAGAGAATAGCATTGCTGATGACCTGTCAAAATGTGTTGCCCTCAAGTTACCTGTGGAAGCAGGGACTTTTGTGCTCCAACTGACTCAGCCATCCGTTGAACCATCGGCAAGACAAGATAAGCAAAAGAAGTTGAGCTCCGGCAAGTACTTTCCCGCTGAGGTCCCAAGGGCCGCCGGCAAGGAAGTTTTCGGGGACGACGCCAAGCTTTCCGGGGGGCGACAGGCTCCTGTAGGGCCTCGAGCCCTTCCTGTAGAGATAACTGCTCACGTGGCAGAAGACACGCCTTCAGTCCTTGCCGTCGAGCCTCAGGCTCCAGCATGGGCACAACACATCGTTCGGTTCCTCCAAACAGGGAAACTCCCTGAGGAATAGGAAGAAGCAGAGAAAGTAGCTCGTTGGTCTAATATGTACCAGTTTGTGGACGATGTCCTGTACAGAAAAAGATCGAATGGTGTGAAACTAAAGTGCATTCCTCGGGAGGACGGACTAGAGCTATTGGCAGAGATACATGGAGGCATATGTGGCTCTCACATAGGATCAAGGACTCTTGCCGGCAAGGCTTTCCGGTGGGGTTTATTTTGGCCCACTACCCTCTAGGATGCAACTACACTAGTAAACAAGTGTGAAGCGTGTCAGTTCCATTCGAAGAAACTGCATCAGCCAGCTCAAGCTCTTCAGACAATCCCTCTCTCCTGGCCATTTTCGGTCTAGGGGCTCGACATATTGGGCCCTTTTCCCCGTGGTCTCGGGGGCTTTGAGTACTTGTACGTCGCGATCGACAAGTTCACAAAGTGGCCAGAAGTGGAAGCGGTGAGAAAGGTGATAGCACAGTCAACCATCAAGTTCTTCAAAGGACTAGTTTGCCATTTTGGTGTGCCAAACAGAGTCATCACCGACAACGGCACATAGTTCACAAGCCGCACCTTCATGCAGTATGTCCAAGACCTTGGCAGCAAAATCTGTTTTGCTTCTGTTGCTCATCCGAGAAGAAATGGCTAGGCGGAAAGGGCAAATGTTGAGGTGTTGCAGGGTCTCAAGACGAGGACTTTCGACAGGCTGCACAAGTGCAGAAGACGCTAGATTGATGAGTTGCTGACAGTTCTTTGGTCAATCAGGACAACACCAAATCGAGCCACTGGCCAGACGCCCTTCTCCCTGGTGTATGGGGCAGAGGTAGTTCTCCCCACAGAACTCATACACTGGTCACCTCGAGTGCTCGCTTATGATGAGCTTAAGAAAGAGCAGTTGCAGCAAGATGATTCTACGCTTCTTGAGGAAGATCGTCTTCAGGCTACTGTGCGAGCTGCGTGCTACCACGAAGCCTTGCACCGCTACCATAGCCGCAAGGTTCACGCACGAAGCCTTGAGGAAGGCGACCTTGTTCTTCGGCATGTTCCGTCGGCCAAGAATTCCAACAAGTTGACACCAAAGTGGGAAGGCCCTTATCTGGTAATACAAGTCACCAGGCCCGGCGCAGTCCGCCTGGAGACCGAAGTTGGCATTCTAGTGAGCAACTCCTGGAATATCGAGCATCTTCGCAAGTTTTACCCATGAGGCGCGCTTGCCGGGTCCCCCGACAACCCCATTTTGTACTAACCTTGCCGGCAAGGCATATAGCCCTATGTACAGAGCCAGGCGCAGACCCTGTGCACATTTCAATAAGTTTAAATATGTACAGTTCTTGTTGATTTCATGTTTATTTATATGCATGCCTATTCGGGATATTGTACTACGTTTGTTTCTGGCAAGTACTGATGAACCGCCAAGGTTCCATGTTCATATTTTCTCTTCTTTCTTTTTCTCAAAGGATAGAAGGCTCCCTCGCATACGATTTTGCCGGGGGGATGATGGTATGGAGTATGGACACCAACGGGATAGAGTGCAGCAGCGAAAAGCTAATTTGTGAAACCTTGAGTAAATTTCTGTTAAATATGAGGTTATTCTCCTTGAAATCGAATCCATGCTTCCCCCGCCCCGAAGCGAGACTCTATCCAGATCTCAAAGAATAACGAGCTAGGCGGCCGGCGGGCAAAGAAAGGGGGCGGGGCGTTTACTTGAAAATGACAACCGCCTGTTCCAGCAGCGGGGGCCTTGCACGAAAGCAAACCTACGACGATTTTGGTTCTTGTATGGAAAACCTGGAGGCGAAGGAACCTTGTCATGATTGGTTGCGCCCTTGCTCTGTTTCGAGTCCGCTCAACAGTCCAAGTGGCTGCGCTAAGAACGGCAAGATATCTTACCAGCAACGACACCCCCAGCAGGTTGCTAAGGATATGTTCCTGAAAGCGCTCACGGCAAGGGTGCATGCACCGGCAAGTTTTTTTCCAATAAAGCGTAGGGAATATGCCATACAGAGGGAGATCAAACAAGAAGGATAGCATGCATTCATCCAAAGCACAGCAAGTTATATTACGTCAGTAGTTGCCGCAATTCTAACTTAAGATAAATTGTCTTGGGCACGAGTTCGTGGCCGCAAAGAGAAGCGAAGCGGCTAGTCCCTACGCTGTCCTTCCACCCTCTTGACTTGGTCGGCCTTGTCGATGATAGGCGCGACGAGCTCTTCAAGTGCCTTGTGGTCTGCATCCTTCGACAAGCAGTCGAGCACGTCGATGAGGCCGAGGTCGGGGTTCCTGTACACCACTTTGATGAGCACCTTGAGAAGGATGGCCCGGCAAAGTTTGCGGGATTTGCTGGCCAGTTGTGTTGCTCGGCTAGAGTGGAGCAGCTTAAGGGCGTCGAGGAGGGCCTCGAAGAACATGGTCAGTCTGGCACTCGAAGTCACCCTCTCCTCGGAAGAATACCTGAAATTCGACAGGCCCATGGTGGACAGTTGTGTTGTGAGCCTCTCCGCGACGTCGATGAGGCGCTCATTCCAGATTTTCACACCCTTCTCATAGTCATTATAAGTGGCAGCGGTGCTCTTAAGAAGCTCCTTCTCTTCCTAGAGGTTCTTGGTCAGGATCTTCTCGCGAGCCCTACTGATCTCAAGGGACTCCTCAAGTGTGCTCAGCTTTAGCTTTAGATCGGCAATGGAGTCATGCGGAGAGCTGCTTGGTCTTGTCGGATATGGTGGTCTGCATCTCCGCCAAGGTATAGAGAGTTTTCTCTCTGTCGCTTTTGAGCGTCCGGATCTCCTTATCGTGCTTCTCCAGATCCGCCTCCAGTTTCTCCACCTTGCCGGCCAGCTCATTCTTAGTGGCCTCTACAACTTCGGCGGCGTTGACGGCATCCTTCAGCTTGCCAGCATGGTCCATGACTAGAGTGTCAAGCGTCTTCTTGTGCTCCTGCTCCAACTCTTGGGTCTGCTGCGCGACGAGCTTTTCAATTTCTTCATCCTTGCCGCGGAGCTTGGCGACAAGTGCCTCCTTGCGAGCGGCAAGGTCCTCTTCATGAGCATCGAGCAAGACACGACGTTCCCTTAGTTGAGCATCTTCCTTGGCAGCCTGTTGAGCGGCCTCCTCCTGTGCCTTCTCAACATCAGACTGCTTCAAAAAGAGCTTGTCCCAATGTTGGCTCAGCTGCTCCCGGCTAGTCCTCAACTCTCACCAGGCCTCAAACCAGACCTGCATCTGCTCGACACGCTTCTAGAGGTCTACCTCTGCTGTGTCTACCTCTGCGCAACGAGCTTTTCAAGTGTGGTGAAGCGCCTGGAGCTTCTGGAAATTGTCACTCATGGCCTGGAGGAGTTGATCTTCTTTGGAACCACTGCTGCTGGCGCACAGCTCGTCGACAACCTTGAGCCCGGCAACAACAATGACTTCTTCATCGAAAGCCCCCTCCCCCTCGGTTGGCGCTCCGGTGCTTGTCGTCCTCAGGATGCTGACGAACAGGTTGTCGCCAACCTTTAGGTATCTGCTTGAGGGGGGGCTTCAGATGTTGACAGTTGGTCCTCGACAACCGCCTCCCCGGCAACTGAGGGCTCCGGGACCAACATAGCGCCAGCGCTCCTGCGGTAGGAGTGCCGTCAGTATGGTCACCGGACTCCTTGCCGGCTGAGGGAGTCCTAGACAAAGGGGTCCTCGGGCATCCGGCCTGTTATCCATGGGCCGGACTGATGGGTTGTGAAGATCAAAGACCATACTCGTGTCCAGATTGGACTCTACTTGGCGTGGAAGGCAAGCTTGGCGACCGAAGATTCCTTCTTATGTAACCAACTCCATGTAAACCCTAGATCCCCTCGGTGTCTATATAAACCGAAGGGGATAGTCTGGAAAGGACAACACATATACTCATTACCATACCCACATAGGCTAGGCTTCTAGGGTTTAGCCATTACGATCTCGTGGTAGATCAACTCTTGTAATACACATATTCATTAGGATCAATCAAGCAGGAAGTAGGGTATTACCTCCATAGAGAGGGCCCAAACCTGGGTAAACATCGTGTCCCCCGTCTCCTGTTACCATCGATCCTAGACGCACAGTTCGGGACCCCCTACCCGAGATCCGCCGGTTTTGACACCGACATTGGTGCTTTCGTTGAGAGTTCCATTGTGCCGTCGGTAGAAGGCTCGATGGCCCCTTCGATCATCAGTAATGACGTTGTCCAGGGAGAAACCTTCCTCCCCGGACAGATCTTCGTATTCGGAGGCTTCGTACTACGGGCCAACTTGTTTGGCTATTTGGAGCAGATCGACAGCTATGCCCCTGGCCATCAGGTCAGATTCGGAAGCTTGAATTACGTCGCGGACATCCGAGGAGATTTGATCTTCAAGGGATTCGAGACCGCGGCAACCGCTCCCATTGCCTCGATGAACATGGCTTAAACCTGTCATCGGGCCGCATCCAGGAGATAGCTCTTGTAGCAGCTCTGGCCTTAAATCCGGAGCAGATCAAGTCGCCTGAAGATGGGAAGCTCGACCCCATCACGGGGGCTACCGATTCCACGACGCTGGAGCCGCACACAGATTCCACTTCATACAATATCCGCATCAACGGAACCTCGGACTCGCCTCCGACGTCGAACTCTGAACCCTGCGAGCCCGCATATACCGAACTCGATCGGTTATCGATCTTCACGTTCAGTGCCGCAGATATCTTCCAACACTCGCCCATGGGTGACATACTAAACTCGCTAAAACCTATCCCTGGCAAACGACCCATCGCCGAACTATGTTTGGTTCGAACTTTCAGCGGACGATGGAGAATTTTGTTTCCCACCCGCCACCCACTTCGTAGCCATCGTTGAAAACCTAACCAACACGCCCGACCCCTGCCCCGAAGACATCGACGGTGTGGACGATGATGAGGGGCAAGGCGAGAGCTTACTACCCGCTCGACACAGGATGACCACTTCCTGGTATGACATGTGTATGATAGACACACCTTACGCCGCTCTCGACGATGAAAAAGAGGATCCGGTCGAGAATAAACCGCCTGGCACACAGCCCGGACACTGGCGCCCTAGGTCACATCGCCCAAGAGAAAACACTACTAGCACCAGAGAAGACGATACTCCAGACAACAAAGACCCTGTTGAGATAGAATCCGAGCAGGAGGAACAGGAAGGCGGGCAAGATAGCTCTGATGAACAGACCACATATGGGGACTCGGAGGACAACAACTATCTCCCACTCTCCGAGGAAGAGGAGATCCTCAGCAACGAGGATTTTATCATGCCCAAGGAACCTCTCGAGCAGGAGCGCTTTAAACGCCGGCTTATAGCCACTATAAGGAGCCTAAGAAAGAAGCAGCTGCAGCTTCAAGCAAGCCAAGATTCGATCATTGATAGATGGACCGAGGTCTTGGCCGCCGAAGAATACGGCCTTAGCAGCCCAGTCAAAAGCCACCCCAAGAATAGGTGTCTGCCTCAACACGATGGCAGAGCGATGGAACCCATACAACCATCGAACAATGCGACGGGCCGACCACAATTCAGTCCAGACAAAGCAACAACCCAAGCAGAGCACCATACCAACCCATCCGGCCGTCAAAACAAAACAGCTCAGGGGAATACCCACAATATTAACCAAGGCATGGAGGGTAGAGCAGGACGCACAATATCAATGTATAGATCACGAAGATATACCCCGACCGACGATGATGGTCGCCTATTCAGACGCTATAAAGCCAACCATGCCCAGTCCAAGCACCGTAAACGGAGCCCGTCGGAGGTGCTTCATAGTGTGGCCCAACATAGAGGAGCCTGACACCCTCTCTGCTTCACTAACGAAGTAATGGAGCACGAATTTCCGGACGGTTTTAAACCCATTAACATCGAATCATACGATGGAACAACAGATCCCGTGGTATGGATCAAGGATTACCTCCTCCATATTCACATGCCCCGCGGATACGACCTCCACGCCATTAAATACTTACCTCTCAAGCTTAAAGGGCCAGCTCGATACTGGCTAAATGGTTTGCCAGAAAATTCTATTGGCAACTGGGAAGATTTGGAAGACGCCTTTCAAGACAACTTCCAAGGAACATATGTCTGGCCATTATACGTCAATGACTTAAGTCACAATGTGCAGGAGCCCGGCGAGTCAGCCAGGGAGCTCTGGACTAGGTTCTTAGTCAAAAAGAACCAAATTGTCGACTGTCCGGACGCAGAAGCCCTTGCGGCCTTTAGACATAACGTCCGGGATGAATGGCTAGTGCGTCACCTCGGCCAGGAAGGACCCAAATCCATGGCAGCCCTTACCGCTCTAATGACCCACTTCTGCGCGGGAGAAGACAACTGGCTTGCTCGTAAAAGCAACTATGCCAGCGGTCCGGGCACTTCCGAAATCCGAGATGGCAACGGCAAGCCATGACGAACCAAACACAACAGTCGCAGTAATATACGCGACACAACGGTGCACACCGGATTTCACAATCCGAAGCCCGGTCAACAGAAGAAGCCACTAAAGGCAAACTAGGATGGACCATCCACCCTTGACAGGATATTGGACCGACCTTGTCAGATTCACGGTCACCCTGATAGGCAGCTAATCATACTAACTGAAATTGTTGGGTCTTCAAGCAGGCAGGCAAGCTTAACGCTGATAACAAGGGGATGAGGCCACCAGGCAATAAAGACAACGGATCGGTTCGCCAGCAGAACGCCAGGGGCCAGAAACAGTTTCCCTCCGACGTTTGACCACTTCAGGAACGCGAATAGCAGTTCGTCTTCCACCACCCACGTACTGTGCTGGCAAAATTTGCACCACACGCACATCACTACACACTCAAGATACCACGGGCATCAGCGGAAGCACAATACGGACAACCCTACAAGCATTCCCGTAAAGTTTTTTATCTGTTTACCTTATTTTTCTGTATCATCCCTAAAGAATAGGTGACCAGCTAGACAGCATCTACAACGGACTCTATCAGAGTTTGGATCTGTATGCTCACCTAAGGGGCTACTTCCATTAAGGATTCCCCTCCCCGAGGACGGGCGACGCAGACATGCGGCAGGAGGTCCAAAATAACTTTTTTTTTGGACCACACTCTTTATTCCGAGCCTGTACTATGCCCTCTTTCCTATGATCCCGACCCCGAGCATGTCAAATAGCCGGGTCCGTGGTTTCTCTCTTTTTATTATACATATACATAAATTTATCATTGGAACATCGCTCCATTCTCAGTAAGTCTCATCCGAACCGATCTTTCATACTCTTTCAACAATAAGTACGGCCTTAACGGCTGCTCTACAGATGCACCTCGGTATACCCTGCCAGGGGCTCCGCATGGGAATGAATGAGCTGCCAGTAAAAGTCCGAACAGCTCTATAGCGTACTTCGGCATTGCAAGTTTGGCCTTATATGCATCAGCTCCGAATCATTGTCTTGGGTCAATAGTTGGGTTGCCCGGCTCCTGTGTTTGCTACCCTATGTTCCACTCTATCGGCTAGGGTAGTAAAGGGAGAACTACTGCGATTGTGCCCTGGCCTAAACCGGATGAGCACCTCAGTAGAGAAAGCCGAAAACTGACTGTCATGATGCGGCAAGATCTGGTCAACCACTTGACGACTTATAGGAATCTTTAGCGATTCTCCATGTAACGCGAGGGATCTTTTTTAGATCATATATGCAAGGCACCACACGCCGCATACACACCAGGGGCTATGCCGTAGCCCCACCATAAAAATCCTATGGTTAAGTGAAAGTGTTAACGCCTTATAGTCCGATTGCCTGGTTCGCCGCATTATCACCTCCTTCATGGACCAAGACGTTGGATAAAGAGTGATTAAATACTTTTCCGAACACCCCCGTACTTCCTACGATGGGGCTGAAGCCGACGACTGGAAAACTTTCAGATTATATTAAAACGACTGCATAGGAGCAATTCAAGCTTTTCGCGCAAAACATAAATAGATTAACTATAAAATTGCCTTTTACAATCATCATACACCTCAAACATTATGTTTTTCGGGCATTGACCCTCTATCAAGCGGGCGGCCTCCAGGATGTCTTCAAAATAACGCTCCGGTTCCAGACGGTCCTTGCCTTCAGGCGGACCCTTTGTTGCGACGTTGATGGCCTTCATTTTTCCCCAGAATGTCTTGACTCGGGCAAGGGCCATCTGTGCACCTTCAATGCACGTCGATCGCTTCGCAGCATCGATTCGCAGCACCACATCGACAAGCTTCTGCACCAAACCGAAATAGCTACTCGGCGCAGGCTCAGTTGGCCACAGCCGGATTATAACATCCTTCATGGCAGTGCCAGATACCCTATGAAGTTCGGCCCATTGGGACATCTGTTCATTGAGCAGCAGCGAGCGCTTTGACGCACCGAAGTGTGACCAAAAAAGCTTCTCCGTTGCATATCCAGCTCGCGCTTGGTAATATCGCGCTGCATCGGAAGAACTCTTCGGCAAGTCCAAATAATCATCCGGGGAACTTCACACTTGGTTCAGCTGAGCATAGTCTGGGTCGCCGAACTTAGTCTGCAGCAGAAAAGGCTTTCCAGCCACTATCTCTTTCGCCTGCCGAACCTCCTCACAGAGTGCTCTGGACTCTGATCGCGCTTCTCTTGCCTCCTGTCGGGCCTTGTCCAGTTTAGCCATTAAGGCTTTATTCTCCTTCTCAAGAAACTCGCAGCCGCCAGTCGCATTCTCCAAAGTGAGTGTCATCGTGGATACCTTCTCCTCGCCCTGGCATCGCGCAGCTTGTTCGGCCTTCAGTTCAACCGATGCTCCTTCAACAGCAGCATCACTAAACCGGGCCCGCTCCTTGGCCCAGATTAGCTCCGCCCGAAGAGCCACCACGGCGGCAGCACCATCTGCATTTCATGCACATTTCATATAAATCTCTTTCCCACGTCAAGCACACTGGTGTAAAGAATGCTCGAAATACATACCTTGTGAGTCATCAAGACGCCTGTTGATCAATGCAATGTCATCCTCCGCAATATCCAGCTTTCGCTGCAGTTCGGCCACTTCCATATTCCAGACAGCCACAGGAGGGGAAGCAACCTGTATTTCAAATTAACCCAAGGTTAATACCTGAGCATATCTCTTTGATCCTCCGATCGCTTCCTTCGGAAGACAATCCGAGTCCCAGGGGCTACTACATATACAACAGGTGCATTCTGTCAATAAAATTCAATTGACAAAGCTACAACAAAAACCTCAAAACCCCTTAGAACGCTCGTGAAGGCCTCGTTCAATCCACTCTTCGCGGATAGAACCCTTTTGACCACCATAGCCATCAAGGTACGGTGCTCTTCTGAAATGGATGCTCGTCGTAGCAAGCCCGTCAGCATTTCCGGCGCTCCTGGGTCTTCGGAAACCGCCGCCGGAGTATGGCATTCCAGTGAAGGAACCCGCTTACTTGCCTCCAGAATCGTCTCCGGCTGTAAATCGGACGGTTCGGGGACGCTAGTCTTGATCCCGGAACCCCAAGTGACAGAGGCACCGCATTCGGGTAACGCCTTCTTTGTTTCCTGTACTACTTGGTGTTCAGGAGGAGCCCATCGGGACGATACCTCAGTATCATCCCCCCTATTGGGCGATGAGCCCGGAGAATGCGTGTCACTCTCCATCATCTCTGGAAGAAGATCTCCCGAGGAGGACGATTGAGAAGCACTAGGCGTTAATCTGTGTGGATGAACGTATATCGGATGATTACTTCACTAATAGGAAAAGAATGAGGTGAGTTTAAAGTACCCCAGCCTTGCTTATGGTTTTCCTCGAGGTTCGTCCTCGTCATCAAGCTCTATGGAAGCCTCGCTCGTCCGGCCCAAGCCGCTCGACGATAGCGTTTTTCCTCTCTTGGAAGGCTTGCCCTCTTGATCTTCAGAGGCGGCCCTCTTCTTGCCCTGGAGGGCTCCCTCTGCACTCTTGCCCTTGGGCAAAGGAATTTCGGTTTCCCCGAACACAGCCACCTGGTACGGTGTCGGCATCAGCATTCTCGTCAGCAGGGCGGTCGTAGGGCCTTCAGGAAGAGGCGTCGGACACTAGATTAGCACCGCTTTCTTTATCCAATCCTGTATAGGGACGGATTGTTCAGTATCTTGTTAAGAGATGCCTGAATGGAAGGTGCTCGGATATCGAGTACTTACCGAAGTGTCCGGATGATTGCAGTCAAGACCAACGTCTTCGGCGGTGTCCGGCCATTGCTCTCGTTCCCCGAAATATAATTTCCACATTCCTTCATGCGTAGTGCCGAAGAAGTGATGTAGAGTCCGCCGCCCTTCTGGGTTAAACTCCCACATACGAAGAGGCCTCCGCTAACATGGCAGGATCCGGCGGACTAGCATTACTTGAACGATGTTCACAAGATCGATGCCCTTCTCGGTAAGGCTTCGGATGCGACTTTGCAGAGTCTGCACATCATCGACGGATCCCCAGTCCAATCCCTTATTGCCCCATGAAGCAAGCTGAATTGGAGGACCGGGTCGGAACACAGGTGTAGCCGCCCACTTAGAGCCCCGCGGCTCGTTGATATAAACCACCCCTGCTGCCATAGGTCGGGTGATTTGGCGAAAGATCCTTCGGGTCAAACCGCGCCGGCCAGCTTGCCTATTATGACGCTGCCGCACTCAGCTTGCTCCTCCTCTACCACCTGCGACCTCACACCAAAGGTCTTGAGCCACAAACCAAAGTGCGTAGGAGTCCGGAGTAAGGCCTCACACGTGACGATAAATGTTGAGATGAGGAGAACAAAGTCCGGGGCCAGATCGTGAAAATCTGGCCCATAGTAGAACATGAGCCCCCAGACAAAGGGGTTAAGCGTGAACCCTAGCCCGTGAAGGAAGTGGGATACAAATACTACCCTCTCACCGGATCTGGGGGTTGGTATGACTCGCCCTTGTGCCGGAAGCTGATGAAAGATTCTCGGGGTCAGATACCTCGCTACACGGAGCTTCGCAATATCCTCCTCTATGACAGAAGAAGCCACCCACCGGCCTTGACAGTTGGATCCGGACATGACTAGGGCTGGTGGTGATTGGAACCCGAGGGTTGGAACTTGGGGTGGCTGGGGTTGAGGAAGGAGCAAGCGCAAGGGGAGAAGACGAGACTGGGTCTCTATATAAAGGCCCCGAATACTGGGCGTCTCCCCTAAGGTCTCTGAACTTACCTATCACCAAGGAGTTGTACCCGGGGGACAGTTGGGTTACCCACAGCTGCATTAATGAAAATCCCGTAAATAAAGGGACACGATCTCTGCCTTGACGAGACATGCCAGTAAAACCGTGCCCCGAGACGTGGGGCGGCTCGCTAGCCAATGGATGGAAATAGTAATCGGGCATGCATGATACGACGTCGTGAAGAGTTGTCAATAAGTTGGGCTCGTGGGATATTATATTCTCTGCAATTATGTACACAGGTCTGGATATACTTACTTCGTCCGAAAACTATTCTAGAATCCGGAAGGAGGGAACCCGCCTTGCAATGCCGAAGACAAATATGCGCGCCGGACTCCTCATCATTGAAGCCAGGTTCAGGGGCTACTGGGGGAGTCCTAGACAAAGGGGTCCTTGGGCGTCCGGCCTGTTATCCATGGGCCGGACTGATGGGCTGTGAAGATCAAAGACCATACTCATGTCGGGATTGGACTCTACTTGGCGTGGAAGGCAAGCTTGGCGACCAAAGATTCCTTCTTATGTAACCGACTCCATGTAAACCCTAGATCCCCTCGGTGTCCATATAAACTGAAGGGGATAGTCCGGAAAGGACAACACATATACTCATTACCATACCCACATAGGCTAGGCTTCTAGGGTTTAGCCATTACAATCTCGTGGTAGATCAACTCTTGTAATACTTATATTCATCAAGATCAATCAAGGAGGAAGTAGAATATTGCCTCCATAGAGAGGGCCCGAACCTGGGTAAACATCGTGTCCCCCGTCTCCTGTTACCATCGATCCTAGACGCACAGTTTGGCACCCCCTACCAAAGATCCGCCAATTTTGACACCAACACCTGCCTCCCCGGTGGACCCTTTAGCAGCCTCTTCATGCGCGTCCTTGGCGGCCTCATCAGTAGCGACTTTGGTGACTTCGGCGGCAGCATTCTTGGAGGTCTTCTCGATGATGCCATCGAGGTCCATCTAATCCGCCAAGGGGAGAACTGGGAGCCGGGTTAGAGAAACGAGGTGAAACCAAGGTTGAAGCTCAAAGCAGAAAGAGAAGAGAGGGAAATCATGCAGCAAGAATGATGAGTGCCCGAAAGCAAGTGGCACACCTGTGATGAGCGCCTGGGAGGTGGCTCCCTCCCCGGCAACATTCGTTGCTGGTATGGAGCTGCCGGTGCCTGTGCTCGCCTGCTCCTCCTCCATGCGTGTGGTCTCGCCAGTGTAATCCCTTGCCAGGGATCCATCCCTGGGTGGTGTGATTCACGGAGGCGGCATGTTAGGGTCGGCCCTTCGTGGCTCTCCTTGTTTTTGTTCTTCTACTGCAAACTCGGCAATATCAGCAGCAAAGATACAGACCCCAACGCCGACAGCGGGAAATGAGTAGTGGGCTCACGCTAGGGACTGGGTTGGGGGTTGTGTCGTGGGCTGGACTCCGGGCTGATTGTGATCATCTCAGGCGCACCTGAGGTGCTTGCTGGGGGCCCGTCACCCGTTGAGGTCTTGGCCTTCTTCGCCATCCTCTACTCGAATGTTTCCGTGTCCCTGTGGGGATGGGCCAAAACGGGGACAAGATAAGATAAGCAAATCAGAGACTCGGGAGATAAAGAAAGTGGCACGACGCCGACTCATCTTGTTATTCTTATGGCCTCTTCTCCCTCCTCGGGCTAAAAGAGGAGAAGTCGAAGTTGACCTCCGCTATGGTGTCCGTGTGACAGGGTGGAGACGAGGACCTGGGCCGCTTGGTTATGGCCGGAGCGACAGGCTAGTGTGAGCCTGTTTCATCTATCGGTGCCGTCAGGCCACCCCTGCTGCTTTCCTCGCTGTCGCGGTCATGCGCCTCGTATGATGCACGGATTGCTGTTGGGCTCCTTGCCGCTCCACAACCTTGCTGGCAACATCCTTGCCGGGAACCTCTTTGGGCGAGGAAGCTCGTTGGACTGCCTCACCGGAGATGGCTCGCCGTAGTACCCTTTTCTTCGTCCCTGGAGCTGGGGGCTCCTGATGTGTTTGCTCCTCAACTGTATCTTCGGCGGAAGGCTCCCCGGCTACTACGCCACTCTACTCTCCGGCAGGCTCCCCCCACTCAGCAAAGTCTTCCCCTACGCTGGCTTCGTCTTCCATGAAGCCAATGCTGCTAGCCTCCTCAGCAAGGTCCACCTCTTCCGCCCTACTGGCAATGTATGCCACCTCTTCGTTAGTGGTGGGGCGGATGAAATTTGTCTCTTCCGGGATGGCCTCCTTTGATAGGTTGTCGAAGAAATCCTTCACCTGCTCTACGGATGGCTTGGCCCATGTTTGATCAAGGCCATGGACGTTGAACATCGGCATCATGGCAATGATCGAGGTGAGGGCGGTGTTGTTGCACAAGGGGGTGATGCTTGCCGGCAACTTGTACTTGCCGTCGACCCTGAACATCTTATGGCAGAGGGTTGCGTGCTTCATCATCGTCAAGTTGTTGTTCAGTCTAGGGCACAGGCTCATGATATCTGCCATGTTCCGGTACTCCCAGGCTGGTCTCCCTTTGTTCAGCAGAGGGGCGATGCAGCGGCGAAGGAAGTCGGCGCCAATCATCTCGATCGTGAGCCCGGCAGCTCTTAGGCGCTTGATCTTGTCGATTGCGATTATGAGCTCCCCGTCTCGAGGGTCGAGGGCGGTCCAATTGTTGCCACGGGTCGGCTTCGTTTGTCGGGGCATGCAGAACGGCTGTGGATCCTCCTCCGTGATCCAGCACCATCGGCCCCGCCACTCATCCCACTTTTCGTGCCAGAGCCCGTTGGGGTACGTCTCCTTGTTCCATGCCCTTGGAATCCAGGCGACGCAGCTGGAAAGGGCCTCTCCTGGCTGGATGCGAGGAATGAAGAAGTGGCGAAAGAGGGCTGTGTTGGGGACCACTTCGGCAAAGTTCTCGCAGAGGTGGGCAAAGGTGGACATACAAGCTACCGCATTTGGCGTGAAATCCGAGACGTGGAAGCCGAATCTATACATGATGTCGACGAAGAAATCAGAAAATGGAGGGCAGAGCCCACAGAAGAGATAATCAAAGAAGAAGGGGGATTTATCTGGAGTAGGCATGGCGCGGGAAGCAGGGATGACGCGGGTAGCGGGGTGCCCCTTTGTTGCTCTTCCCCACATGCACAGGTACCGATCCTTCAGCACGCGCGCTGAGCATGGGGGAGAAGACGACACTCCTCTTCTGCATCTTCACCAGCTCACTCTTTGACACATCTTTGCCCTTACCCGCCTTTGGCGCTTCCTTGCCCTTGCTCGCTTTGGGCCATAGCAGTCAAGGAGAGGGCAGGAGGCCGAGGGCGGTGGGAGTGTGGGGGCGGGGGACGGATGAGGAGGCTCTATTTTGGGCTCGAGGAGGAAGACGATTGCGATTCCTAGATTGGAACGGGCGAGAGGTAAATGAGCAGTGCCTCCACGGATTCCTCTTTTTATGGGGAAGGCGCGGGGCTGCCTCTTTACTGTTCGATGTGAAGGCATTTTTGTAGGTGTGCTGCTGCTGCGACCGTTCCACGCACGCACCCCACGTCGCGCACTCAATGTGGATCATGAGGAAGCACGATGGACAAGATGATTACAGCAGTTAACACCTGCCACACGTGCCCGTGCACTGTTTGGGCCTAGCCCAACAAGGCCTTTGCAGCCGCGTGTGTGGCCTAGGCCCGGGGGCTCCTGTTGGTGTACTAAAGTTTGGGCCCTTTAATACCCCTTACTTGTGCACGGGCAGTTGTGAACGTACCCGTGGCAAGGCCTGATGGGGACAATTGGAAGCAAGTACTAGATGACCAAGACGGCATCCGAGCCAGTAATCAGAAAATAGAAGACAAGCTGAGCCCCCGTCAAGAATCTTGTCGGGATGGTCTGCGAAGCCCTGGCAAGATCCTTGTCGAGATGTTTCACAAAGCAAAGCCATGACAAAGACAATCTCCCTTGAGGTTGAGAGCTCTAACACCATCGACAATGTCAAGACCAAGATCCAGGGGCGTCTACGTGGTGGCATGCAGATCTTTGTGAAGACCAGAAGGCAAAGCTCCCAGCAAGGTTCTTGCCAGGGACGTTTGCGAGGCCCCGACAAGATTCTTGCCGGGGACGTTTGTGAGGTCGTGGCAAGGCTCGCACATGGCAAGGTTCTGCTGCCCTACCACCGCTCCAGCACAGCGACTAGCTTGCCAGCCTCGCAAGCACCTGCGTGGTGGCATGCAGATCTTCATGAAGATCCCGCAACCACTCCAGCGCAGTGGCTAGCCAGTCAGCTTGGCATTACATGCGACGTCATCCTAGGTGCATGTCAAGATGGGGTGAGGCAGCGACGGACTGGACGGGCTATGTTTCTGTCCCCAATAAAGTTAGGGGCACATAAACAGCGCATTTAATGCATTTGTCCTAAGATGTCAGTGATAAGCATGTACACTATAGCTACTTTACACGTCATGTATGCCTGTACGCCACTGTGGTAGCCCCTTGGTATAAAAGGAGGCCCACGGCGATGCAGGTGGTGACTTTTTGGACTTTCCGGCCCAGTTTGCGTGCGTAGTAGCTAGCCGAAGCTCAAGAACACTCAATACACTAAATGCAGGACTAGGGTTTTATGCTTCCCAACGGCCCGAACCTGCGTAAAAATCCCTCGTGTTGATTGTTAGATCTGCTCTTTGCACACTCCTCTTTCCCTGCCAAACCATAGATGGGATCCATGCGATCCCGTAGGTGTCATTTCCCCGACACTGAGTCATCATCAATTTGTTCGTCACTCCGACCTATATCCCCTTCCCCCTTCCTTTTTGGTCATCCATCGTGGTGAGAGGACACCTTAGCCCCTTGTGTAAATGACAAGTGATTATGGGATGATGTTCATAAAGTGAATGTACATTTATTATTCGTATGTGTTTGATGAATGGGTGGCCAGGAGTCCTCGAGCAGAAAATAAGAGAAGAAGGTGTCTTGTTTCAACTCTCGCATTTTATCTCATGTTGAGTGCTACTTGTGAGCTACGTTGGGATTTCCTTGAAGAGGAGAGGAGAAGTATAGTAGACACAAGTATTTCCCTCAATTCAGAACCAAGGTTAGCAATCTAGTAGGAGAACCACGCAACACCTCGTTAGCGGTACCTACACACAAAATAACAAATACTTGCACCCAACACGAACAAGGGGTTGTCAATCCCTCGGTGGCTAATTGCAAGGATCAAATCTCATAGTGATAGATAGATAGAACAAAAATACAAAATAAAAAAGAAAGAAAAATTACAACAATGTATTTTTGATTTTAATATATGATAAAAAGTAGATCTGGGGCCATAGTTTTCAATAGATGCTTCTCTCTTGAAAATAGCATATGGTGGCTAAACAAATTACTGGTGGGATTTTGATAGAAAAGAAAATAATCATGATGATATCCAAGGCAATGATCATGTATATAGGCATCACGTCCGAGACAAGTAGACCGAAATGATTCTGCATCTACTACTAATACTCCACACATCGTTCGCTATCTAGCATGCATCTAGAGTATTAAGTTCATAAAGAACGGAGTAACACCGTACCTTAAGCAAGATGACATGGTGTAGACAAAGTAAACCCACGCATGAATAAACCCCATCTTTTTATCCTTAATGGCAATGATACAAATAGATGTCATGTCCTTTTTGTCAGAAGGATTGGGCACTGCAAGATCAAACCCATCACAAAGCAAATCAATCTAGTTGGCCAAACCAAATCAACAGATTAGAGGGAAATACAAAGCTATAACAATCATGCATAAAAGAGTTTAGAGAAAACTCAAATAATATTCATGGATAATCTAATCATAAACTCACAATTCATTGGATCCCAACAAACACACCACAAAATGTCATTACATCGACTAGATCTCCAAGAACATCGAGAAGAACATTGTATTGAAGATCAAAGAGAGAAAAGAAGCCATCTAGCTACTAGTTATGGACCCGTAGGTTTGTGGTAAACTACTCACACATCATCAAAAGGGCGGCAAGGTTGATGTAAATCCCCTCCGTGATCGATTCCTCCTCCGGCAAGGACTGGAGAAGGCCTCTAGGTGGGATCTTGTGGGACAGAAACTTGCGGCGGCGGAAAAAGTATTTCGGGTGGCTCTCTGATGTCAGGGGAATATTTTAGAATTTATAGATGCCGAATTAGGTCAAGAGGTGCCACGAGGGGCCCACAAGCCTGGGGACACGCCTCCCGAGCTTGTCGCTCCCTTGTGGCTCATCAGGTCTTCTCCCAAACCTTCTAGGGTCTCTTCTAGTGCAGAAAAAATTAATCCAAAGTTTTTCTCTATTTGGACTCTTTTTTATATTGATTTCCTAAAAAGCCAAAAACAGCAACTGGCACTGGGCACTAGGTTAATAGGTTAGTGCCAAAAATGATATATAATTACATATAAGACATCCAAGATTGATACTATAATAGCATGGAACAATAAAAAATTATAGATATGTTGGAGAAGTATCAAGCATCCCCAAGCTTAATTCTTGCTCGTCCTCGAGTAGGTAAATGATAAAAACAATTTTTTTGATGTGGAATGCAACCTATCATGTTCATCATGTAATTTCTTTTTGTGGCATGAATATTAAGGTCCATGTGATTCAAAGCAATAGTCTATAGTTTGACATAAAAACAATAATAATAAGGCATACCAACAAACAATCATGTCTTTCAAAATATCAATGCTAAAGAATGTTATACCTACAAAATCATATAGCCTTTTCATGCTCTATCTTCTTAAGACAAAGTATTTATCATGCACAAACCCGATGACAAGTTGAGCAACTGGTTCATACTTTTTAACACGCTTCAGCTTTTTCAACTCTCACGCAATATATGAGCGCAAGCCATGGATATAGCACTATGGGTGAAATAGAATATGATGTTGGGAGTTGTATGGAGAAGACAAAAAACGAAGAAAGTCTTGCATTGACGAGGCTAATCAACGGGCTATGGAGATCCCCATCAATTGATGTCAATGCAAGGAATATGGATTACCATGCAACGGATGCACTAAGAGCTATAAGTGTATGGAAGCTCAAAAATAAAAATAAGTGGGTGTGTGCTACCTCTTGAGCACTGCGTTGGTTTTCCCCGAAGAGGAAGGGATGATGCAGCAAAGTAGCGTAAGTATTTCCCTCAGTTTTTGAGAACCAAGGTATCAATCCAGTAGGAGGCTACACGCGAGTCCCTCGTACCTGCACAAAACAAATAAATCCTCGCAACCAATGCGATAAGGGGTTGTCAATCCCTACACGGCCACTTACGAGAGTGAGATCTGGTAGGTATGATAAGATAATATTTTTGGTATTTTTGTGATAAAGATGCAAAGTAAAATAAAAGCAAAGTAAAAAGCAAAGGAAATAGCTAAGTATTGGGAGATTAATATGATGAAGATAAACCCCGGGGCCATAGGTTTCACTAGTGGCTTCTCTCGAGAGCATAAGTATTCTACGGTGGGTGAACAAATTACTGTTGAGCAATTGACAGAATTGAGCATAGTTATGAGAATATCTAGGTATGATCATGTATATAGGCATCACGTCCGAGACAAGTAGACGGACTCCTGCCTGCATCTACTACTATTACTCCACTCATCGACCGCTATCCAGCATGCATCTAGAGTATTAAGTTAATGAAAACAGAGTAATGTCTTAAGCAAGATGACATGATGTAGAGGGATAAACTCATGCAATATGATGAAAACCCCATCTTGTTATCCTCTATGGCAACAATACAATACGTGCCTTGTTGCCCCTACTGTCACTGGGAAAGGACACCACAAGATTGAACCCAAAGCTAAGCACTTCTCCCATTGCAAGAAAGATCAATCTAGTAGGACAAACCAAACTGATAATTGGAAGAGACTTGCAAAGATAACCAATTATACATAAAAGAATTCAGAGAAGATTCAATTATTTCTCATATATAGACTTGATCATAAACCCACAATTCATAGGTCTCAACAAACACACCGCAAAAATAAGATTACATCGAATAGATCTCCACAAGAGAGAGGGAGGACATTTTATTGAGATCCAAAAAGAGAGAAGAAGCCATCTAGCTACTAACTATGGACCCGTAGGTCTGAGGTGAACTAGTCACACTTCATCGGAGGGGCTATGGTGTTGATGTAGGAGCCCTCCGTGATCGATGCCCCCTCCGGCGGAGCTTCGGAACAGGCCCCAAGATGGGATCTCGTGGATACAGAAAGTTGCGGCGGTGTAATTAGGGTTTTGGCTCCGTATCTGATCGTTTGGGGGTACGTAGGTATATATACGAGGAAGGAGTACGTCGGTGGAGCAACAGGGGGCCCACGAGGGTGGAGGGTGCGCCTGGGGGGGAGGGGGGGTAGGCACGCCTCCCTACCTCGTAGCCTCCTCTTTTGTTTCTTGACGTAGGGTCCAAGTCCCCTGGACCACGTTCGGTGAGAAAATCACGTTCCCGAAGGTTTCATTCCGTTTGGACTCCGTTTGATATTCCTTTTCTTCGAAACCCTGAAATAGGCAAAAAAACAGCAATTCTGGGCTAGGCCTCCGGTTAATAGGTTAGTCCCAAAAATAATATAAAAGTGGATAATAAAGCCCAATAATGTCCAAAACAGTAGATAATATAGCATGGAGCAATCAAAAATTATAGATACGTTGGAGACGTATCAGTGTGCATCCAACTTGCTTGCTCATGAAGACCTCAGGCATTTGAGGAAGCCCATCATTGGAATATACAAGCCAAGTTCTATAATAAAAATTTCCCACTGGTTATATGAAAATAAAGCATAGGAGACTCTTTATATGAAAAACATGGTGCTACTTTGAAGCACAAGTGTGGAAAGAATAGTAAGATTGCCCCTTCTCTCTTTTTCTCTCATCTTTTTTCTTGTTTTTTGTTGGGCTCTTTTTGGACTCTTTTTGTGGGCTCTTTTTGGCCTCTTTTTTTTTTACAGTTTTGCTAAGTCTCAGTCAACTCAGACTTCGTTATGTCCCAGTCGATGCTATATTTCTTTGATCTTGCATGGAGATTCGTACATAAATTTTCTTTTTAATTTTCCCTTTTTTATTCTTATAATATATCACTTGACTTAGACTTGGTTAAGTCTCAGTTGACTGAGACCTAGCCACACCCTTTTTTATTTCCTCACTTGGGGCAATGCTCTAATAATGAATATGATGATAATCACACTTCTATTTACTTACAACTCAAAAGAAAATTACAACTCGATACTAGAACAAATATGACTCTATATGAATGCCTCTAGCGGTGTACCGGGATGTGCAGTGATCTAGCATAACATGTATAACAAATGATGAATGGTGGCTGGGCCACAAATACTATGTCAGCTATGTGATCATGCAAAGCAATATGACAATGATAATGTGTGTCATAATAAAATGGAACGCTGGAAGTTCCATGGCAATATATCTTGGAAAGGATATCGAAATACCATAATAGGTAGGTATGGTGACTATTTTGAGAAATATATAATGAGGCTTATGTGTGATACAGCGTATCATATCACGGGGTTTGGATGCACCGGTGAAGTTTGCACCACATCTCAAGGTGAGAAAGGGAAATGCACGGTACCGAAGAGGCTAGCAAATTGCGGAATGGTGAGAGTGTGTATAATCCATGGACTCACATTAGTCATAAAGAACTCACATAATTATTTCAAAAGTTTATTAGCGCTCAAAACAAAGTGCTACTACGCATACCCCTAGGGGGATAGATTGGTAGGAAAAGACCATCGCTCGTCTCTGACTGCCACTCATAAGGAAGACAATTGATAATAAATCATGCTCCAACTTCTTAGCATAACGGGAGACTATACATGCATGCTTCGGGAATCACAAACCTTAACACCAATATTCTTACTAAACCACAATTACTCACTAGCACAACCCGCATATTACCACCTTTATATCAGAAAACTATTGCAAGGAATCAAACTTATCATATTTAGTGATCTACATGAATGTTTTTATTATATCCTTCTTGAACCTATCATATTAGGACCGAAGTCATAACCCATACTGATTGCCATTACTATTATCAACTCTCAAAAATATATAAGTGAAGCATGAGAGTGCAACTATATCTTTAAAATATAACTACAATCGTGCTCTAAAAGATATAAGTGAATCACTAGAACAACTGCCTAGCTCAAAAGATACACGTCAAGCACCTAGAGTATTCTGGAAAATCACAAATAATGTGTGTCCATATCAAAAAGGTGTGTCCAGCAAAGATGATTGTGATAAACTAAAAAGCAAAGAATCATATAATACACGACTCCAAGCAAAACCCATATCATGTGATGAATAAAATATAGGTCCAAGTAAAATTACTGATATTTGGTAGAAGAATGAGGGGATGCCTTTCGGGGCATCCCCAAGCTTCGGTGCTTGGGAGTCCTTTAATATTACCTTGGAGTGCCTTTGGAATCCCCAAGCTTAGGCTCTTGCCAGTCCTTATTCCTTCATCCATCGTGATCGCACTTAAAACTTGAAAACTTCAACACGCAAAACTCAACAAAAACCTTCATGAGATGTGTTAGTATAACAAAGCAAATCACTACTCTAAGTATTGTTGCAAACCCATTCATATTTTATTATTGCATTATACCTATTGTATTCTAACTTCACCATGTTTTATACCCCCGATACAATCCATAGATTCGTCAAAACAAGCAAACAACACAATGAAAACAGAATCTGTGAAAAACAGAACAATTTGTAATAATTCAAACAATGACCATACTTCCATAACTCCAAAAATTCTGAAAAATCAGGAAAACGTGGGAAATTTCTATGTAAATCATGTGTAAAAAATTCAGAATTTTATCGTGCTCCAGCAAATCTCAATAATTCTGCTACTAGACGCAAAAGTTTCTGTTTTTGCACAAAATCAAAGCAAATATCATCCAAATCATCCCAAAGGCTTTACTTGGCACAAACACTAATTAAAACACAAAAACACAACCATAACAGTAGCGTAATTGGGTGCACACAAAAAACCAAATAAAGAAAAAAGAAAATTAAGATAATTGTTGGGTTGCCTCCCAACTAGCGGTATCGTTTTACGCCCCTAGCGAGGCGTAATGCATAGTTTCATGTGTTATCATCCTTGAGATTAATTCCATAGGTGTCCCTCATAGTGGATTCATATGGTGGCCTAATCTTCTTTCTAGGGAAGTGTTCCATACCCTTCTTTAACGAGAAATGAAATTTTATATTCCCTTCTTTCATATCAATGATGACACCTATGGTTCATAAGAAAGGCATGCGAAGTATTATGGGATATGACGGATTACAATCAATATCAAGCACAATGAAATCAATGGTCACATAATTCCTATTTGCAAGAATAAAACATCATTTATTCAACCCAAAGGTTTCTTAATAGTGGAGTTTGCTAAGTGCAAATTAAGGGAACATTCATCCATATTGGTAAAACCTAACACATCACATATAGATTTTGGTATTGTGGAAACGCTAGCACCCAAATCACATAAAACATTGCACTAATAGTTTTTAATTTTAACTTTGATGGTAGGTTCCCACTCATCATATAATTTCCTAGGTATTGAAACCTCCAATTCTAGCTTTTCTTCTAAAGCTTTCATCATCGCTTCTACGATATATTTAGTAAAAGCCTTATTTTGCTCATGGATTGCAACAAAGAAATACACTCAATAAAAGAACAACTATCATAATGAAAATCTTTGCAATCCAAAAGAGCGGGCACATCGCTATTTAAAGTTTTCACCTCTCCAAACCCACTTTTATCAATTTTTTCATTAAGATTGTCACCCTCCGAATTATGGGTACGCCTTGTAGCTAAAGTTGAATATTTTTCAGTCCCCTTTTCATCAACTTTAATATCACTAAACAAAGATTAAATGGGAGAAACACTAATCACTTTAATGTCTTCATCATTACTACGATAAAAACCGGGCGGAATCGCCTTTCCTAAGAATTCTCGCTTAGCCCTCAACCTAGCGGTTCTGTCTTTACTTTCATCCATGAAGACCTAAAAGAGCTTTAATTGAATAATTAATATCAAGCTTGGGTGGCAGAATTTTAGATTTAAGATTTGCCACATCGTGAACGATTCTATACATACTCCTAGACATATTGTCAAGTTTACTCATTTTTTCATCTATCATAGTGTTGAAAACTTTTTGAGCAATAATAAATTATTTGATATTAATTTCGAGGTCAAAGGGTATCATATTATTATTATTATTATTATTATTATTATTATTATTATTATTATCATAGGAATTACCATAATTAAAGGAATTATCAGGAAAGGGTCTAGGATTAAAATTACCTCTATAAGCATTACTATTGAAATTGTTTCGCGAGAAAAATTCAAATCTACGGGATCATTGTTTTGCTCAATCAAAGTAGAAAATTACACATCATTAGGATCAATACGAGCATTTTTACTAGCAACCAATTTCATAAGAGCATCTACTTTATCACTCAAAGTACTAATTTCTTCAACATAATTCACTCTTTTACTAGCAGGTGTTCTTTAAGTGTGCCATTGTGAATAATTTTCCATAATATTATCAAGCAATTTGGTGGCTTATACTAATGAAATTTCCATAAAAGTAACTCCCATGGCGGGATCTAAAAAATTTCTAGAAACAAAGTTCAATTCTGCATAAAAAATTGTATGATCATCCATAAACTTAAACCGTGAGTAGGGCGATTTCTTAGCATTAATTTCATCCCCTCCCAAGATTGGGCAACATGTTCCTGATCAAGTTGCTTAAAATTCATAATTTGATTTCTAATAGAAATAATTTTTGTGGGAGGAAACTACTTGGCAATAAAAGCATCCTTACACTTACCCCAAGAATCAATACTATTTCGTGGCAAAGATGAAAACCAAGTTTTAGCACGATCTCGTAGTGAGAACGGAAATAATTTTAATTCCACAATATTATTATTTACATATTTTTTCTTTTGTATGTCACACAATTCAACGGAAGTGTTAAGATGGGACGCGACATCTTCATTAGGACTACTGAAAAATTGTTCATTCATAACAAGATTTACCAAAGCAACACTAATATCACAAGACTCTGCACTAGTGGCGGGAGGAGCAATCATAATACTAATAAAATCATTATTATTAGTACTAGAAAAATCACAAGATTTTTTATTTTCTTGAGACATCGTGACTATGCAAACAAGATAACAAGCAAACAAAAAGGTAAACACGAAAGGGCAAACAGAAAATATTTTTGTATATTTGTGAAAACATTTTAGAAGTGTGGAGATGAAAATGAGAGGCAAATGGTAAATAATGTAAATGCAAGGAGATGAAATTTTATGCGATGGTACTTGATAGATCTTGATGATGTATCACCAGCAATGGCACCAGAAATTCTTCCTGCTACTTGTGAGCTGCATTGGGATTTTCTCGAAGAGGAGAGGATGGTGCAGTACAATTGAGATAAGTATTTTCCCTAATTTAAGAACCAAGGTTATCAATCTACTAGGATAACCACGTAACACCTCCTTAGTAGTACCTACACACAAAGTAACAAAAACTTGCACACAACGCGAACAAGGGGTTGTCAATCCCTCGACAGTTAATTGCAACGGTCAAATATCGTAGAGATAGATAGAACAAAAATATAAAATAAAATAAATAAAGAAAAATTATAGGAAGCTATTTTTGATTTTAATATACACTACAAAAAAAAGACACATCCGTGACATTTTGGGCCGAACGAAATTTTTTTCTGTCATGCTTATGACACTTTTATGATGATAATTGTGACAAACCGGTATCATCATAGATGTGGTGGGCTCCTACTTCTATGACAAAAAATCATGATAGAAAATGGGCTTTTCTTCCTGGGCGGGCCGAAGACGCAGTTGCATGACATTCTTTGGGCTGTCCATGACGGAAAAAATTATAGTAGAAGCAAGGGCGAGGAAAATATCGCGGAGTCCCAGGTTACAGTGGGTGATCGGGGCTGAGCGATGCACTGTGGTTTGCGTGTTTCTCTCGTGTACGTGCGTGTGTGCGAGGCGTTGGCTAACTGAACTCGGAGCGATCACACGTTACTGAACCCGAGCGATCGATCCCTTGGCTGTTAACTGAACCCGAGTGATTCATTCGCTGCTGACTGAACCCGAGCAATTCCTTCGCTGCTGTTGCTAACTGAACCCGAGCGATCGATCACTGCTGCTAAGTGCTACTTACTGAAGTCGATCGAGCCCCCGTGCGAGATGTAGTCAGCCGGTGTTGGGTTGCCTCTCGATGAACAATGACCGTTGCTACTATGCGTGTGGCACGTAGAATGAGTCAAGACGTGGTGAGTCGAGCCGGTTGGTTGGTTGTGGATGAACAGTTCCCAGTGAGGGTTGGATGAACAGGACCCCGTGGTAGTAGGTCGTTCCCACTAGATGAACAGGACCCCGAGGAGGCCGCCACACCCCAGTCGGTTGGGATGGATGAACAGGACCCCGTGGAGGCTCTATGAACAGCAGCCGGTGGAGGCTGGATGAACAGTAGCCGTGGATGAACAGTAGCCCATGGAGGCTAGAGCGAGGCAGTAGACAGTGGATGAACAGGACCCATTTCGACCGTAGGCGCTCCAACACAAGTTTGTTTCCTCCGTTTTGCGGTACGCCACACCCCTCCCAATCAACATGACCCTGTTTCGACCGTAGGGACTCGAACACAGGTCTGTTTCCTCCGTTTTGTGATACACCAGACCCCTCCCGATGAACAGGATCCTGTTTTGACCATGGCCGGTCCAACAGAAGGCCATTTCCTCTGTTCTGCGATACGCCAGACCCCGTTTCGGCTGTTCCGTCTAAGCCGGTTGGCTCCCGTTGAATCGGACGCATTCCGACCAAGTTGGTTGCCTCCCGATGAACATGACAATGTTTCTCCGTTCCAACCCAGCCGGTTTGCTGCCTGATGAACAGGACGCCATTGTTGCCATCCGTTGCCTCTCCATGTACACAAGCCCTGGCCGTCCGTATATATGCTTGAGTACGCGCTCAAGAACTCGCCCGTATGTACGTGTGTGGCCGTATTTTTTACCCTGTGGTTGTATGTACGTGTACAGGACTTAGACGGGACTACGTGAACTGCTATGTCGGGCGCTCTACAATGACACGTGCCGCTACTTACTCGGCCATGGTTCATACTTGCAAAGAGGCCGATCGACCAATATGTACGTACACATTCACGACCAGATAGACAACGCTACGTACGCTTTGATCGGGTGGGTCCCATCGGTCAGGGAGGATAAGGACGCACTTCCTTGCGTACGAAGATATAGTTGGTTGGTCCCAGCTGTCACGGGGAGGAATCGTTTTTATTTTGGGACTAATAAGGAGGAACTTCCTTGTGTTCGAAGATGTAGCTGGTGGGTCCAGCTGTCAGCCTCACCGCCTAAAGTCCTCTTCCGATGGTTGTCCTTCGTTGACCATGTTGACCACGCCGTGCCAAGAGCACCAAGGCAGTGGACGACGGTGAGGCCTAGGAAGGGAATGACGTGAAGCCGGGGAAGATGCGGCAGTGGATGCCCACGCGGAGGGGAGTATGTGGGTTGCCTTCTTCGGCTACTGTGTGAGGCTGTCGTCGCCGAAGAATAAAAGGAGGTGTGGGTGAGTATAGAGGGATGGCATGGCCAACGGTGGCAGCATAGCCGGACACGGGAGGCAAGAGCAGGCGGCACGGTCGGCACTGGTTTGGGCGGCTGGAACAAGAAGACTAGAGGTTGAAGAAGCACGACGGCAGTTGGATGGACATCGTAGGGTCACTGCAGCTAGAATCGTTTATATTGACTAAGTTGAAAAACCCTTGGTACGCATCAACTTAGTAGGCCCACAGGTCAGCTTCCGAAACGGTGCGCCCCATATGTCAGGGGGAGGAATCATTTTTTGGGCGGCTGAAGCAAGAATATCCGAGATTGAAGAAGAAGCACGGCATCCGTTGGATGGAGATCCAATGGCCACTGCTGCTAGGACCGTGTGTTGAATATATGTTGGCAAAGCCTTGCGTACGCGTCAACTTAGTAGGCCCACAAGTGTGTGGCAGAGAACATATAGCCCATTTTCGATTTGTAAGAATGTACAGCCCATTTTTGAATTCCAATGGAATTTACTACAGCCCATTTATAGTTTGTTAAAAGTACAACCCATTTTCTAGCTAGGACAACGATTAATAATTTCAACCAACCGCTCAAAACAGAATTTAATAAAAATTTCCCACATTTTGATGGGATCCGGAATATTTTTATCACGAAATTTCTAGTCAGATTAAATATAATTTCAAAATAAATTTGTATCAAATAAAAATCCAATAAAATATTGCGCGTGCAACAAGTAATGAAATTAAAATTTTCAAAATCCAAAAATAATATATTTTTAACTAATTAGGTGTTTGGTGCATTTTTTTAGAGTTACAACCCAGTTTTTATTATTACATCCCATTTATTATTTCTTAATGCCCATTTTCTTGTTAAGCCTAATACATCCCTTTTAGGAAAGATTTGTATCCCAGCGGGGCGGTGAATAACAAGTTGACCTGGCCTGGGTATTCCTAAAAAAAGGTATAGCTGGGCTAGCCATTTTTAGCTTGAAAAAAAATTAATATCTGGGCTAGCCTAGCCTAGCTATACCTCAAGGCCTGGGCTAAACGGGCCACAGCCGGCCCAGTTGATACCCTGCTCCTCTGAACAACAATAAAAATATCGCTCAAGAAAAACTCTGCTCACACCTCAAAAACACAAATACTGTTCGAGCTGCTGGGTCTAAGCTGTCGGCCGCTCCTTATGCAATTCTCTCGTTTGTTGACTATATAGGTTGACAATGGTGTGGGACCGTGATGTCAGGAAACCAGGATGAAGCAAAAAATAGTTGTATATAATAAGGAGGCACTTGCGTACGTGCGGCTATGGCCCTGGTGGGTCCCCACTGTCATCCTCTCCAATTAAAGTCATCTCCTGATTCCTCATGTTCGTTGACCATGTTACCAACACGAGACGGCGGCACCACGGCGAGTGCAACAACTCAAAGGACAACGGAGAGGGCCTCACGGGTCATGGGGATGGTCTAATACAGCGCCCGCTGCTCATTTAGGAAGTCGGGATCATATGGCCACATCTCTGTGACAGCATTGTCGTTCGCTTGTTCGCCGGCGATTCGTATTTCTCTGGGCCGATGCTTGTTGAGGAGACAGAGGTTGCAGCACAGGTCCTCCTGCGCTGGTAGCTCTTTCGCCATTAGGGTGTCGAACTATGGCCACACCTACTCTATGGTGAACACAGCATTAAATGGCTTGGGCGATGGCGCGGCTCCTGGTCAGAAGCCATGTCCATCGTCTGATTGTCGTTGCTCAGCTAGGCGAGCTCGCTGCAAGCCAGCATGTCCGGCTGCTGGACCGGACTGCTGTCAAGCACGTGTCTGGCCGCCCTGGCCCACCCATACCGCCTCCCTCGCCCGCGCACGCTTTTCGCCTGAAACGGTCAGCGCCGCCCGCGCTGCTTCCCGGTGCAGGCGATTGCTCCGCGTCCAAACTACACAAGTGTTGTCCGTCAATCCATCTGCCGCCCACATTAATGATACGCGGTTGCCGACACGGCTACTCTGGCGCCACCCATCCGTCCCTCTGCTGCCCACCATTGCTATATAAACTGTTGTGCCGGCCATAGCCGTAGTCATCCACCTTCGTTACCTTTCTCCTATCCACACCACTCCCACCATGGTTTCCTCGCGCTTCAGCGCTCTTCGGGACGGGCGGACGACAGACCAAAAGGAGATGGCAGCCATTGCTGCCGACTGGCTGGCCGGCAGGAAGCCAGAGGACGATGATGTCAGAATGGAGAACATGGTATTCGATGATCTGGCGCCAACCCCCTCCTCCGCGCCATCCTCGCCGGCGCATTGCACCATGACCATCGGCGAGGCCCGTGCCCAATACATGGACATGATGAGGTAGAAGCGTCAGGAGCAGTGATACGTATCCAACGTATCTATAATTTTTGATTGTTCCATGCTGTTATATTATCAATCTTGGATGTTTTATAATCATTTTATATCATTTTTTTGGTACTAACCTATTGACATAGTGCCAAGTGCTAGTTGCTATTTTTCCATGTTTTTACATTGTAGAAAATCAATACCAAACGGAGTCCAAATACCATGAAACTTTACGGTGATTTTTTATGGACCAGAAGACATGTAATGGGCCCTGGTTGTGCCTGGCGAGTGCTCCAAGGAGAGCACAACCCACCAGGGCACGCCAGGGAGCCCGGGCGCGCCCTGGTGGGTTGTGCCCACCTCGGGTGCCCCCGGACCGCCTCTTTGGTCTATAAATACCCCAATATTCCCAAAACCCTAGGGGAGTCGACAAAATATTTATCCTGTCGTCACAGAGTCCAGAAGCACTAGATCAAATCTAGACACCATCTCGGATGGGGTTCACCATCTCCATTGGTGCCTCTCCGATGATGCGTGAGTAGTTCTTTGTAGACCTTCGGGTCCGTAGTTAGTAGCTAGGTGGCTTCCTCGTTTGCTATTTTTCTCGAGAGAAGCCACTAGTGAAACCTACGGCCCCCGGGTCTCTTTCTCATATATTTGCCTTTGCGATCTACTTTTCCTTTGCATTCATTTTCAGATCTATTAATCCAAAATGTAAAAATACATTGTTGCACTTTATTTTATTTGTGATATTCAATCTATTAAAACTTTATCCCATCTGCCCACCAATTTCTGGCGCCGTTACCCGAAAGGGATTGACAACCCCGTTTACATGTCAGGTTGTGAGTGGTTGTTATTTGTGTGCATGGGCTGTTAATGTTTCGTTGCTTGGTTCTCCTACTGGTTCGATAACCTTGGTTTCATATCTGAGGGAAATACCAACTGCCGTTGTGTTGCATCATCCCTTCCTCTTTGGGGAAATACCGACGTAGCTTCAAGCGACATCAAAAGGAATTTCTGGCGCTGTTGCAGGCGAGGATCTTCAACATATACCAGGTTCCTAATCACAAATCTCATCTCCTCGCAATTTACATTATTTGCCATTTGCCTCTCATTTTCCTCTCCCACACTTCACAAAAATTTGTTGTTTTATTCGCCTCTCTTTTTCGTTCGATGTTTTCTTTGCCAGATCTGTTTTTGAGTGCAATCTTGTTGTGTGGTCATGATGACTCAAGAGAACACCAGGTTATGTGATTTCTCAAATACCAACAACAATGATTTTATCAGCACTCTGATTGCTCCTCCTGCCACTAGTGCGGAGTCTTGTGATATTAATACTGCTTTGCTGAATCTTGTTATGAAAGATCAATTTCTGGTACTTCTAATGAGGATGTCGCGTCCCATCTTAATACCTTTGTGGAATTATGCGATATACAAAAGAAAAAATATATGGACAATGATGTGATGAAGATGAAATTATTTTCGTTGTCTTTGCATGATTCTACAAAATTTTGGTTCTCTTCTTTGCCTTGCAATAGTATGGATTCTTGGAATAAGTGTAAAGATCCTTTTATCACTAAGTATTTTCTGCCCACAAAAATTATTTCCCATAGAACACAGATCATGAATTTCAAGGAACTTGAACATGAGGATGTTGCACAATCTTGGGAAAGGATGAAAATGATGCTAAGGAATTTCCCAACTCATGGGTTAAATCTTTGGATGATCATACAAAAAATTTATGCGGAGTTGAATTTTATTTGTCGTAATCTTTTAGATTCCTCCGCGGGTGGTACTTTTATGGAAATTACTTTGGGTGAAGCTACCAAATTGCTTGATAATATTATGGCAAATTATTCGCAGTGGCACACCAAAGAGCTCCTACTAGTAAAAAAGTTAATTTGGCTAAAGAAATTTCTTCGTTGAGTGAAAAAGTTGATGCTCTTATGAAAATGGTTGCTAGTATAAGTGCTCCTATTGATTTTAATGATATGCCTTTGTCTACTTTGATTGAGAAAAATAGTGATGCCATAGATGTGAATTTTATCTCTCGAAATAATTTCAACAACAATGCTTATAGAGGTAATTTTAATCCTAGGCCTTTTCCTAGTAATTCCTCTGATAATTATGGTAATTCCTATGAAAATCAATCATACAATAATAATAGGAACACCTCTGATCTTGAGAATAATATTAAAGAATTTATCAACACGCAAAAAGTTTTCAACACTACCATAGAAGAAAAGTTGAATAAAATTGATGATTTGTCTAGAAGTGTTGATAGAATTTCTCATGATGTGGAAAATTTCAAGATGAAAATTTTTGTGCCTAAGGTTGATGAATCAATTAAAGCTCTTTATGTTTCTATGAATGAATGTAAGAAAAGAACCGCTATGCTTAGAGCTAAAAGACAATTTTTAGAAAAAGCGTTTTCTAGTGATTTATTTCGCAAAAGTGATGAAGATCTTAAAATGATTGGTATTTCTTCTATTGATTCCTTATTTAGTGAAGTTAAGATTGATAAAAAAGGGAATGGAGAAGAGTCAACTTAAGGTAGAAGGCATCCCAATATTTAGGAGGGTGAAAATCTTGTTGAGAAAATTGATTAAAGTGGGTGTGAAGAGGTCAAAACTTTAACTAGTGATGTGCCCACTCTTTTGGATTACAATGACTTTAATTATGATAGTTTCTCTTTGATTGATTGTATTTATTTGTTGCAATCCATGATAAATTCACCCCATGCTTTTACTAAACATATTGTTGATGCTATGATGAAAGCTCTTGAAGAAAAATTTGAATTAGAAGTTTAAATTCCTAGAAAAGAATGGGAACCTACTATCAAAGTCAAGATTAAAAATTATGAGTGTTTTTCTTTGTGTGACTTGGGTGCTAGTGTGTCTACAATTCCGAAATCTTTATGTGATGTGCTTGGTCTTACCGATCTTGAATCATGCTCATTAAATTTGCACTTGGCGGATTCTACTATTAAAAATCCTATGGGAAGAATTAATGATGTTCTTATTCTTGCAAATAGGAATTATGTGCCCATACATTTTATTGTTCTTGATATTGATTGCAATCCATCTTGTCCAATTATTCTTGGTAGACTGCTTTTACGCACTGTCGGTGTCGTGATTGATATGAAAGAAGGCAATATTAAGTTCCAATTTCCTTTGAGGAAGGGTATGGAACACTTTACTAGAACTAGAATTAAGCCACCCTATGAATCAATCATGAGGGTGTCTTATGGATCGCGAACCAAAGATGACAAAACTTAGATCCTTGCTTTATGCCTAGCTAAGGGCGTAAAACTATGTCGCTTGTTGGGAGGCAACCCAATGAATAAAATTTATTTTTTCTTTTTGCTTCCTGTTCTTCTGTGTTAGCACAATTATGCTATTGTTATGATTGTGTTTTTTATGTTTTAATTAGTGTTTCTATCAAGTAAAGCCATTAGGATCTTCTCGGGTGATAGTTGTTTGATCTTGCTGGAAAAACTGAAACTTTTGCGCTCACGAAAATAATTCTCATTTTTTACCAAAGAATGATAAAATACCCTTGCTCAGGTATTCCTAATTTTTTAGAATTTTTGGAGTTCCAGAAGTTTTCAAAATAGTTAGATTGCTGCAGACTATTCTGTTTTGACGGATTCTGTTTTCTTTGCATTGTGTGCTTATTTTGATGGCTCTACGGCTTTCTTCGATGAGTTTTTGCCATAGAAAAGTTGGAATACAGTAGATATTATGCAAAAAACAAAATATGAATTGGTTTGGTACAGTACTCATAGTAGTTATTTGCTTTCTTTTACTAACGGATCTCATGAAGGTTTTGTTGAGTTTTGTGTGATAGAAGTTTTCAAGTTTTGGGTTATCTTACGATGGATGAAGGAATAAGGAGTAAGAAGAGCATAAGCTTTGGGATGCCCCGGCATCCCAGGCTATTATCCAAAATTGAGCAAACAACTAAGCTTGGGGATGCCCCCGAGTGGCATCCCCTCTTTCTTCTAACGACCATCGGTATTTTACTCGAAGCTATATTTTTATTCGTGACATACTATGTGTTTTGCTTGGAGCGTATTGTATGATATGAGTCTTTGCTTGTTTTATTTTGTGTTTTAAGTCTTGATTCCTTGCTGAACACACCTATTTGTGAGAGCCAAAATTATGTCATGACTTGTTAGAGTTGCTCTCTATGCTTCACTTAAATTTTTATGAGCTATGAACTTGCTCTAGTGCTTCACTTATATCTTTTTGAGCACGGTGTGCTTTAGTATTTTTGAAGAAATGATCTCTTGCTTCACTTAGAATTATTTGAGAGTTAGTAAAATTTTCAAGAAATTCTCTCTTGCTTCACTTAAATTAATTTGAGAGAAAGAAAGAAATATTATGCTCATGATCTTGACTTATATTTGTTTGAGCTTGTCAAAAGCAACACATAAAAATTAGTCCCAAAGTGATAGATATCCAAGAACGATATAATAAAAACTTCCATGAAGATCATTGGACAAAATAAACTTGATTCTTAGTAATAGTTTTGAGATATGATGATGTGATACGTGAGTTATGTTGATGAGTAATTATGCTTTAGTAAGAATACTGGTGTTAAGGTTTGTGATTCCCTATGCAATCATGAAAGTCAATAATTATGCAACGAAATTATATCCTACTTGTGGTGCATTATTCGGTAACTATGCTTAATGCTCGCTTTTGAGATTATCCGTTTCTTGGCTGGTCGCTTCTCAATCTTTTGCTAGCCTTCATTTTGCACTAAGTATGATCTCTACTTGTGCATCCAAAAACTTTTAACCCACTTTTGCCACATGAGTCCGCTATATCTACATATATGCGGTATTCTTTTGCCGTTCTAAGAAAATTTGTATGTGCCATCTCTAATTTTCAAAATAAACTTCTCTTTTGTGTGTTCGTTTCGCTCGCGGAGTGGTGAGGGGTGGCCAATATTTTCCATGCTAGATGGGTTATTCTCAAGATGAGTGTTTATTCACTTGTCATTGCACGAGAGTAAGGCAAACGTATTAGGGATGCCCAGTCCCGAAATGAAAAATGAATTTACTTTATGTTGTCAAATAATAAATTCCTCGAGAAGTGTTGGTATGGAGGGCAACCATGGATACGACTAGCCATGGAAATGAAAGTATGGTTGAAAAGGGAATAAACTTTATTTTCTATTTGGGAACCACCTCTGATATATCTAGCATGGAAAGTGTTGGGAACTCTTAGTCGTTTTCATTGGTGGGAAGGATACACCTCCCAAAATGTTTTTACCTCTAAGTTTTTCGCTTTGAGCTCTGGCACCTCTACAAATCCCTACTTCCCTCTGCGAAGGGCCACTTGTGCGCGTCGGTCCTAAACAAACGGTTTTAACCCCTTTCCGCGACGGCATATGGAACCGTCTCCAAGTGAGTGCGGGCGATAGGGGGGTCCTTCCCACACGACCCAGAAACCGTCAGGGATAGGGATCCTTGATGCATACCGTTGTCCCTATATAACCGTTTCTGATATCTCGAATATCCCAAATGCTTCATCCTTGCTACTCGTTTGTGCTCGCATTGCCATCACAGTCAGAGTTTTGTGTTTCTGCCTAAACCTAGACAGATTCTAGGCACGGGAGCTTTCCAGGAAGATTCCAGGCACGGGAGATTCACGATGTCTGGCACATCACAAACAGTTCATGATTATAAACCATGTACGATAGGTAGACAATCACACACATTTAGTTTTCCCACACCGTATGTGATAGTGTTTGACATCACACACGCTTTGCGAACGGCAACTGTGTGCATGCTTGCACACGTTTCCTCTCTGTGAACCGTCTCAAATTATGGTGTATATAGGAAACGTTTGTGTTTTACCAACTATGTGTGCCATAATGACCTGCACAACGTAATTTCGCCCTAATTTAATTGCTGCTATTTAAAATTGTACCTAATTTAAACTTGAAAGTAGGTTATAGCTTTGTTCATATCCATCAGGTTCACAAAACGAATGCATTATTCGATTCATAGGTACATATGTTTAAGAATTACAGAAGCACCAAATAAAGAATGATGTACCAGGGTTCTATACTTGTACTCTTACAGATGGTAAAGAAAGAGGTGACAGACATTCCAGTTGCTGAACAAGGTGAAGCGGAATGGCCCTATTGTGCTCTCCTGGATGCAGAAGGCATGCAGGACTCTAGTCCAACCCCTTGTGATGGCCGGCCGCCAATCATATAGTTTGAGAGGTAATATTGAGTAAACTGCTTCAGGATCCACTGCAAAACAAAAAAAGAATAGGATATTTTCATCTAACACAACTCATTACGGGCGGTAAAAAGAAGGCTACAGGGTTCTTACTTACCATCCTGCAGTTCACTGTTGTCTTGCATAAAGTGTAAACAAATAGTTCGATTGACATATTTTGACCCATTTTAGTAACAATCTTTATCAGTTTCCTCACTTGATGATGGTTCATGAATATCTCATTGCCCCATACGCAAAAAGGGTCAAAGTTTGGATCTTTGGCAATGATATATATACCTAAAAGCACCAAGTTAATATTAGAAGCTAAACAACAATTGAAAAATGATGTACTACAACACTCCATCCATCCCATTATATAAGATTTTATTACATGTATATCTAGACATCATCAGTACATTAAGGTAACACTCTTCCTTGTTGCTATGTAGCCTGGGATTGCATATTTAGTCATTCAGTACAATGCATGTTGCTAAACAAAAATTGAAAACGAAAAGGCATGTTAACTTCAATATCATTAACAGCAACCAAATATCATAATTCATAGTGGTATTGTTGAAACTTTTATTCATGAAATTGAACTGCACAGCAAATAGTTGCACATATAGAGCATCACACCGTGAAGAACTGAAATAAACAAGTCATAAGGACATCTCTAGGCGATCCTTAAAAAGTTAAAGGACTAAAACCCTTAGTGGATATATATATACTCCAGCAATTTTTGGCCTTTTCTAGTCGATCCCCTAAACTTAAGGTTGTAAAATTCAATTTGATCAAGTTCAAAGCAGGTTCAACCGAAAGTATCATGCATTCAAACATAAACATACATAGTTTTGCATAGTCGAACATAAAACATAACTTTAAACTAAGCTAAACTACTTTCGGTCGAAGTAGAGGTCGAGCCAATCCTTCCTCGTCATGTACAGTGTGCCGCGAGCCGGGTCCAGGCCAGTACCGTCGTCGGGGTCATTGGGGAAGGCACTCTTCCACTCGTCGACATCGATCTCCTCGTCCTCGGGGCCCACCTCAACGCCCTCCGCGCCGCCGCCTTAGACCTCATCATCAGAGGAGAGAGCAATAACCTCGCCGCCCTCTGCATCGCCGTCCTTGCTGCCTTTGATCTCGTCATCGGAGGAGAGCGTGATAACCTAGCCGCCCTCCGCGCCGGCAAAGATCACCTGCTCCGCCTCCACGAGCTCCGGGTGCTGCCGGCGGAGCTCTTGCATGTAGGCCTCGTTGGCGGCCTCGGCCTCGAGACGCTCCCATGCCTCACGGTCCTCCCGCACCATAGCCGAGCTCACCACCCCTCGCTCCGATGGAACGAGGTGGACCGGACGTGTGCCAAAGGGGAAACCGAGCCTAGCCACCGCGCCATGGTAGCGGACCTGCCAGCGGTCGTACTCCATGGCCGCGAGCTCGGCCGTGTGGAAGCTACCGAGACACTTGTGGGTGTGGGTCTCTCGAAATGTAATCTCGGTGACCCACATCCCCCACCATCGCTGCCGGACCCCGAGGTAGGACTTCGTCTGCTACCGGGTCCGGGGGAGGACAGAGAAGTCCTTGACCCGGCGTAGGGGCACGGCGGCGGGCGAATCGGGGGACCGGTGACGGTGGATCGGGCCCGCGGAGTACCACGGGAACACCTCGGCGGCCACCTCGCCGGCGTCAGGTGAAAAGGCCGCAATAAACCTCTTTTTGGCCATTGGCTACTTGAGCTCCCCGGCACACAGGCAGAGGTTGCGGATGGAGGCGCCAAAGATGGCGGCGACTGATGTCTACCACACAACCTTCTTCTTGTAGACGTTGTTGGGCCTCCAAGTGCAGAGGTTTGTAGGACAGTAGCAAATTTCCCTCAAGTGGATGACCTAAGGTTTCTCAATCCGTGGGTGGCGTAGGATGAAGATGGTTGAGGGAGTCCTGGACTAAGGGGTCTTCGGGCGTCCGGCCTATTATCCATGGGCCGGACTGATGGGCTGTGAAGACATGAAGGCCGAAGATTATACCTGAGTCCGGATTGGACTCTCCTTGGCATGGAAGGCAAGCTTGGCGACCGACTATGAAGATTCCTTCTTATGTAACCGACTCTATGTAAACCCTAGATCCCCCGTGTCTATATAAACCGGAGGGATAGTCCGAAAAGGACACATTCATTACCATAGTCATATAGGCTAGGCTTTTAGGGTTTAGCCATCACGATCTCGTGGTAGATCAACTCTTGTAACACCCATATTCATCAATATCAATCAAGCAGGATGTAGGGTATTACCTCCATAGAGAGGGCCCGAACCTGGGTAAATATTGTGTCCCATGTCTCCTGTTACCATCGATCCTAGACGCACAGTTCGGGACCCCCTACCCGAGATCCGCCGGTTTTGACACCGGCATTGGTGCTTTCATTGAGAGTTCCACTGTGCCGTCCGCGAAAGGTTCGATGGCTCCTTCAATCGTCTACAGCAACGTTGTCCAGGGAGAAACCTTCCTCCCCGGACAGATTTTTGTGTTCGGCGGCTTCGTACTACGGGCCAACTCGCTTGGCCATCTGGAGCAGATCGATAGCTACGCCCCTGGCCACTGAGTCAGTTTTGGAAGCCTGAACTATATTGCGGATATCCGTGGAGACTTGATCTTCAAT
Source organism: Triticum urartu (assembly GCF_003073215.2). Classification (NCBI taxonomy): domain Eukaryota; kingdom Viridiplantae; phylum Streptophyta; class Magnoliopsida; order Poales; family Poaceae; genus Triticum; species Triticum urartu. Next base: position 217,648,723 of record NC_053023.1, on the reverse strand, counting down.
GGATTTGAGACCGCAGCGATTGCTTCCCCTCGGTCCGATAAACATGACCTAAATCTGTCATCGGATCACATCCAGCGGATGGTCCCTGCTGCTGCAATGGCCTTGTAACCGAAGCAAATCGTACCATCCGAAGCCACAGAGTCCCCAGCGTTGGAGCCGCACACAGACTCGTCACCCCGCGATATCTATGTCAATGGAACTCCGGACTTGTTTCCAGCTATGAGTTCCAAATCGGGTACGCCTGTAGACACCGAGCTGGATCGGTTATCTATTTTTGAATTTAGCTCCGCAGACATCTTCTAGTATTCACCCTTGGGTGATGTACTAAACTCTTTAAAGAACCTGTCCTTAGAGAAGGACTCATAGCCGAACTATGTTCGGCTCGAGCCATAGGCTGATGATGGGAAATTTTGTTTCCCACCCGCCACCCACTTCATAGCCACTATCGATGATTTAACCGACGTGCTCGATTACAGCTCCGAAGACATCAACGGTATGGATGACGATGTCGACTAGGAGCAAGGCCAAAACCCTCCATTTACTGGACGTTGGACGGCCACCTCTTCCTACAATCTGTACATGGTCGACACACCTAAAAAAGCTAGCGACAATGACAAAGGAGATCCAGTTGCGAATAAACCTCCTGAGACACAGTCCAAGCGCCGGCGCCCTAAACGCCGCTCTAAGCCTCGTCACTCAAACGATGGGAATACTGGCACCAGAGAGAATAGCACTCCAGGCGACGCCAAAAATAACGAAGACCCTGTTGGGGCTGCATCCGAATAGGAGGAACAAGACAACGGGCAAGATAACCCTGATAATCAGACCATGCCCAATGACCCAGACGATGACAGTTATCGTCCAGTCTCCGAGGATGATGAGAGCCTCGGTAATGAGGACTTCATCATACCTGAGGCACCCCTCGAGCAGGAGCACTTCAAGCGTCAGCTAATAGCCACCGCAAGAAGCCTGAAGAAGAAGAAGCAGCAGCTTCAGGCCGATCAAGACCTGCTCATCGACAGGTGGATTGATGTCCTGGCAGCCGAAGAATACGGCCTCACGCGCCCAGCCAAGAGTTACCCAAAGCGTAGACTACTACCTCAGTTTGATGAGGAGGAACTAAATCCCATACCTCCCTCACGCAATGTGGACCGACCACCACGCGGTCGAGATAGTGCGGCGAACCGACCACCCCGTGGTCGGGATAAAGCGGCAACTCAGGCTGAATAACAACCCACCCCACCACCTTGCAAAAACAAGGACAGAACAGCTCGGGACCTTACATACGACCTTCGGCAGGAGCTGGACAGCAGAGCAGAACACACCAGATCAATCTACGGATCGCGAGGACACTTCCCAACTCAGGATGATGGCTACCTATTCGGGCGTGACAAACCTAGTCACACGTAGGCCAATAGCCGCAGACGCACTCCATCGGAGGTGCGCTATGATGCGGCTCGATATAAAGGCGCCGCACACCCTCTCTGCTTCACAGACGAGGTGCTGCATCACGAATTCCTCGAGGGATTCAAGCCCGTCAATATTGAATCATACAACGGAACAAATGACCCCACACTATGGATTGAGGACTTTATTCTCCACATCCACATGGCCAGGGGAGACGACCTCCACGCCATCAAATACCTCCCACTAAAACTCAAACGGCCAGCTAGACACTGGCTGAATAGTCGGCCCGAGAATTCCATCAGCAGCTGGGAGGATCTGGAAGAAGCCTTTCTTGACAACTTCCAAGGTACATATGTCCGGCCACCCGGTGCCGATGATTTAAGCCACATAGTTCAACAACCTGGAGAATCAGCCAGAAAATTCTGGACTAGGTTCCTAACCAAAAAGAACCAGATCGTTGACTATCCGGATGCTGAAGCCCTAGCGGCGTTCAAACACAGCATCCGTGACGAACGGCTAGCACGCCACCTCGGCCAAGAGAAACCAAAGTCCATGGAAGTCCTTACGGCACTCATGACCTGCTTTTGCGCGGGAGAGGACAGCTGGCTGGCTCGTAGCAAAAACACAGCCGGTGAGACAGGCCCCTCCGAGGCCAAGAACAGCTCCGAAGAGATCCGGCACAACAGACACAAATGCCGAAGCAATGGCGACAACACTGATGACACCATAGTTCACGCCGGATTCAACGGCTCCAAATCTGGCCAGTGAAAGAAGCCCTATAAAAGGAATGGCGGAGGACCATCCAGCTTGGACCGCATACTCGATCGTCCTTGCAAAATACATGGCACCCCAGACAAACCGGCCAACCATACTACTAGGGATTGTCGGGTCCTTAAGCAAGCCAGCAAGGTAAATAGCGGAAACAAGAAAGGGGAATCGCAGAGCGAGGACGAAGACGAGGAACCTCGGCAGCCGAACAACGGCGGCAGAAGAAATTCCCTCCTCAAGTCAAAACGGTGAACATGATATACGCTACACACATCCCCAAAAGGGAGCACAAGTGCGCACTTTGGGACGTGTACGCGGTAGAGCTAGTCGCCCCAAAATTCAACCCATGGTGGTCATTCCCGATCACCTTCGATCATAGTGATCATCCAACTAGTATCCGTCATGGTGGTTCGGCCGATTTGTTACTGGACCCAATCATCGACGGATTTCACATGACAGGAGTCCTAATGGACGGTGGTAGCAGCCTCAACCTGCTCTATCAGGATACAGTACACAAAATGGGCATTAATCCCTCATGAATCAAGCCCATGATAACTACCTTTAAAGGAGTTATACCAGGCGTGGAAGCCTGCTGTGTGGGCTCGATCACGCTGGAGGTGGTCTTCGGTTCCCCAGATAACTTCCGAAGCGAAGAGCTAATCTTCGATATCGTCCCCTTCCGCAGCGGCTACCACTTACTGCTCGGACGAACCGCGTTCTCCAAATTCAACACGGTGCCACATTATGCTTATCTCAAGCTCAAGATGCCCGGTCTATGTGGTGTCATTACGGTAAATGGAAACACGGAATGTTCCCTCCGTACAGAGGAACATACTGCAGTAGAAGTACAGAGCGGCCTTCTAAAGCGGCACCATAATCCAGCCGCCGAACCCGTGGACATCGTCAAGAAGGTCCGGACTACACTACAAAAGGGCAGTTCGGTTCATCAAGAGCTGAATTAGTAAATTCGGCCTCCGTCCCAGCCCTGATGAGGAAGGAGGCACCCGTGCTGCGCGTACATAATTACGCACTCAAACCTCATGGGTACTGATGGAGGCATAACTCGCTCGCGATCCATAGTGCGGCTTGACTGACCCTGGGATTTGCACGCCTTTATTTTTTCTTTCTATTATCACGGGTCTTTTCTCTTTTCTAGGTCTATATGGTTGACCCGCTTACAGAACACACCAAGGAGGCAAGAAGCTCTGGCATACAAGGGAATCCCTAGGTGGTCTCTATTAAACGATTGCCAAACTTGTTTTACATACCCGCACGTAGCTCGGCCTTGGTTACGACATGTCGAATAGCTTTACTTGCTTATCACATTACTCGCACAAAGTACGCCTCGACGTACTAATTACATCACAATGATTGATAAATGGTGGCGTCAGCTTATTACTTAATTTTTCCTGTTTCCTCAACTTTGTGTATATTATATATTACACGCGTACACTATGGTACGTATTACTGCACCAGGGGCTTCATTACACCCCGTTCTACGGCAACAAAAGTCCGAACACTTTTTCTAATATAGTTCGGCACCCCGAACTTATAGCACTATATGCATCGGCCCCGAATCATGTCTTTGGTCAATAGTTGGGTTGCCTGGCTCCTGTGCTTACTACCCTACGCTTCGCTATATCATCTAGGGTAGTAAAGGGATAACTACTACGATTGTGTCCCGGATCTTCCATACGAGCACCTCAATAGAGAAAGCCGAAAACTGACTGTCATGATGCGGCGATAGCCGGTCAACTGTTCGAGAGGTTCCAAATCGTTAGAGATTTTTACCGCTTCATGCGAAGAGTCGGTCCCTCTGATTAGGCGTGTATAACGCCCCTCGTTCGGCCTTCCGAATACTAGGGGCTTCGCCAAGCTTTTTCAAATTGTCAAACTCCTATGGCTAAGTGAGGGCGGTAAAGGCCGCATAGTCTAATTGCCTTGTTCGTTGCACTAAACACCTCCTTTAAGGACCAGAATGTGGAGTAAAGAGTGTTTAGATTTATCCTGAACAACCCCGTACTATCTACGTGGGGGCAGAAGCCGATGACTAGTCAACTCTCAGATTTCATAAACGACCGCACAGGAGGTAAAATGTAAATCATAAGCATTATAATACATAACATCACTACTCCAAATTACAGGACAAGATAATACAAATGTTCTCATGGTAAAATGACATCCTTCGAACATTGTTCCGCCACAAGGCGGGACCCCTCCAGGACGCCATCAAAATAGAGCTTGGGTCGACGATGCTTTTCGCCCTCCCGCGGCCCCTCGGTCATCAGCTTCTTGGCATCCAGCTTTGCCCAATGCGTCTTGATGCGGGCAATGGCCATATGCGCACCTTCAATGCAGACCGACCGCTTCACGGTTTCGAGTCGCGGACAGGCATTTACAAGCCACTTAACAAGTCCGAAATAGCTGGTAGGTACAGGCTCGACAGGCCACAGCCGGACTATCAGGTCCTTCATGGCTAGCTCTGCCGACTTGTGCACCTCGACCAACTGCTTCAGCTGGTCGATGAATGGCAACGGATGTTCGGGTCCAAGATACTAAGACCAGAACAACTTCTCCGTAGAAATACCTTATTTTCCTCTGTAATACTCGGCAGCATCCGATATACTACGCGACAGATCCGCAAACGCCCCTGGAAAACCCAAATTCAGATAAGTACATGGAATGTTTCTTTTACATACTTGATTTGCATGGTGAAAGAATTACCCGTCGTAATCTCCTTGGCCGCCTGAATTTCCTGGAGGGTGTTCTGGGCTTTGGCTCGTGCATCCAGTGCGCTCCGGCGGGCCGTCACCAGCTCGGACTTGCGCCTTACAATCACGCTCCAAGGACTCAAATCTCTTGGTCGTTTCCTGGAGCTGTTGCTTGGCCTCGCCGACCTGGGCCTTGTGCTTCTCATTCACGGCATGCTCCTTGGCCGCCTCGGCCAGCGCCTTCTTGAGGGTTGCCACCTCGGTCGTGGCCCCAAATAAAGTTCACAGCAACTCAGTCTGGATGGACTTTTCATTTTTTTCTTAAAAGGTACCAGCAGATCAGCACATACCTTGGGTATCCTCTAGCTGCTTCTTTACGAGGACGAGCTCTTCCTCGGCCCGCTCCAGTTTCCGCTTCAGTCTGGAGACCTCTACAGCTTGAGCGGTGGCAGCCTGTAGCGACACCTGCTTATTCACAAAGACAACTTATGTTAGACTCCTGTGATTTTTTTCTCTTCGATCCTCTGTTCGACTTCTTCTTTCCGAACACCAAACAAAGCATCAGGGGCTACTGTCTATACTGTGATATTCTTCTTACAAATGCATTACTTAGCTCAAAGCATGATAGAAGGCTAGTGCAAGCTTCGGTCAGTCCGCTTTTCATGAACTGGACCTTCTCTATTACCGTGCCCATAAGGGCGCGGTGTGCATCCATAATAGAGGCACCTCGTAGCGCCTCCAGCAGGTTATCCGGTGCCTCTAGTTGGATAGAGGTCACTGGCGGAATAGGCACACTCCCTCCTCTCGGAGCATGCCGTTCGTTGGACTCTGGAGCCACATAGGTCTCCGGAATGGCACCCGGCTCAGGTCCGAAGGGAACCCGGCCCCCGTCGCCGGTCCTCACAGGGGCTTTCCCCCCATGCGTCCGACAATTGAGGAATCATCCTGGGGCATCGCCCCGATGATCTCCAGAAGCCCCCCCGGTCGGGGATGATCTTTTGCGACACCACCTCGTCATCCTTGGGAGAGACAGAATGAGCATGTGGCGGAGACATGCTAGCCATCTCCTTGGAGTCTAGCGATCCCTCGGACGAGGATCGAGGGGAGCCATCGCGCGCTGGACTGCAATAACAAGGTTTATCAATATTCCAAACCGGGAAAGCTAGATGTTTTCGGATCCTGGTACTTACGAGGCGGCCTGAGGCTTGGTCCAACGAGGTCTCTCCGGACTGCTGTCCACATCCCACACGGAGTTATCCGCGTGGGAACCTCTAACCCTTTTAGGCGCTCCTGCCTCTGGATTTGTGGAGGCCGCTCTCTTCTTCCTCCCCACTTCAGGTGGGGAGTCTCTTTCTTCTTCCTCCTCGTCATCGTCGGCGGCGGACGAAGAGGAAGTCTCGTCTTTGGGCATCATGTCCGGAGCGCCTTTTCGGTGAAGGCCCTTCTTGGCCCCTTTGGCCGTCTTCTCCGGCACCTCATAAGGTGCTGGAAAAAGCATTTTCGTCAACAATGGGAATTCTTGGTCTTCGGGTAGCGGAGCCGGACTGTTAATCTCCTCTGCTATCTTGATCCAGGCCTGAAAACACGGGTAGGAAGGCTTAGGCCTTTTCTCAAAATATGCTAGTAAAGGGTATGCCTTGAAAACATTAGAAGAGCTTACCGGGTTAGCCTGGTGTTTTAAGCTAAGCCCGCGATCTTCGGTCATGGGCGGTGGCGTCTCGCTGGCCTTGAAGAGCACTTTCCAGATTTCTTTGTGCGTTGTGCCAAAGAGCTCTTGTAGCGTCTGGTGCTTTGCCAGATCATACTCCCAAAGATAGCGAGTCTGGCGTTGGCACGGAAGAACCCGACGAATGAGCATGACCTGGACCACATTGACGAGCTTGATCTTCCTACCCATCATATTCTGGACACACGTCTGGAGCCCAGTCAGTTCGTTCGAGGCACCCTAGGTTAGGCCCCTCTCTTGCCAGGAGGTGAGCCACATCGGGAATCCAGATCTAAATTCGGGGGCCGCCACCCAGTTGGCGTCGTGCGGCTCGGTGATATAGAACCACCCCGATTGCCACCCTTTCACCGTCTCCGCGAACGAGCCTTCGGGCCAGGTAACGTTGGGCATCTTGCCCACCATGGCGCCTACGCATTCTGCTTGTTGGCCACTCACCACCTTCGGCTTCACATTGAAGGTCTTCAAGCATAGGCTGAAATGAGGCGGGATGCGGAGGAAGGCCTCACACACGACAATGAATGTCGTGATGTTGAGGATGAAGTTGGGGGCTAGGTCATGGAAGTCTAGCCCGTAGTAAAACATCAGTCCATGAACGAAGGGGTGGAGAGGGAAACCCAGCCCGCGGATGAAATGTGTGAGGAAAACAATCCACTCATGGGGCTCTGGAGTAGGGACGATCTGTCCCTTATCCGGGAGTCGGTGAGCGATCTCCTTGGCTAGATATCCGGCCTGCCGGAGCGCCTTGATATCCTTCTTCTTGACGGAGGAGGCCATCCACTTACTCCCAGCTCCAGATCCGGACATTTTTGGAGTGTTTTCTCGGTTGAGGGAAAAGCTAGAAGCTTGGGCGCTGGAGCTCAGGGGCGGAAAGGCTGAGGAGGGGCTGAGGTGTGGTGAAGGTAGGGAATCCTTATCCCCTTATAAAGGCCGCGAATGTCAAGCGTCTCCCCACTCGCCTTGAACTTGCCTATTCCCAAGGGCCGTGCAAAACGGCACGGTTGGGTCATCCACACCCGTATTGATGAGAATCCCGTAATAAGAGGGCACGATCTCTGCTTTGACAAGACGTGCCAATGGCAACCGCGTCTCGAAACATGGAGCGGCAGACGAAAAATGGTCCAAAATTATGACCGGACAGGCGTGATGTCATATTATAAAAGTTGTCGGGCCTACAAAAGAGCTTGATGTCTACTACACAACCTTCTTCTTGTAGGCGTTGTTGGGCCTCCAAGTGCAGAGGTTTGTAGGACAGTAGGAAATTTCCCTCAAGTGGATGACTAAGGTTTATCAATACGTGGGAGGCGTAGGATGAAGATGGTCTCTCTCAAGCAACCCTGCAACCAAATAACAAAGAGTCTCTTGTGTCCCCAACACACCCAATACAATGGTAAATTGTATAGGTGCACTAGTTCGGCGAAGAGATGGTGATACAAGTGCAATATGGATGATAGATAAAGGTTTTTGTAATCTGAAAATATAAAAACAGCAAGGTAATTAATGATAAAAGTGAGCGTAAACGGTATTGCAATGCTAGGAAACAAGGCCTAGGGTTCATACTTTCACTAGTGCAAGTTCTCTCAACAATAATAACATAATTGGATCATAGATCATATAACTACCCCTCAACATGCAAAAAAGAGTCACTCCAAAGTCACTAATAGCGGAGAACAAACGAAGAGATTATGGCAGGGTACGAAACCACCTCAAAGTTATCCTTTCTGATCGATCTATTCAAGAGTCCATAGTAAAATAACATGAAGCTATTCTTTCGGTTCAATCTATCATAGAGTTCATACTAGAATAACAACTTAAGATACAAATCAACCAAAACCCTAATGTCACCTAGATACTCCAATGTCACCTCAAGTATCTATGGGTATGATTATACGATATGCATCACACAATCTCAGATTCATCTATTCAACCAAAACAAAGAACTTCAAAGAGTGCCCCAAAGTTTCTACCGGAGAGTCAAGACGAAAACTTGCGCCAACCCCTATGCATAAGTTCACGGAACTCGCAAGTTGATCACCAAAACATACATCAAGTGGATCACATGATATCCCATTGTCACCACAGATAAGCACGTGCAAGACATACATCAAGTGTTCTCAAATCCTTAAAGACTCAATCCGATAAGATAACTTCAAAGGGAAAACTCAATCCATTACAAGAGAGTAGAGGGGGAGAAACATCATAAGATCCAACTATAATAGCAAAGCTCGCGATACATCAAGATCGTACCACCTCAAGAACACGAGAGAGAGAGATCAAACACATAGCTACTGGTACATACCCTCAGCCCCGAGGGAGAACTACTCCCTCCTCGTCATGGAGAGCACCGGAGCACCGGGATGATGAAGATGGCCACCGGAGAAGGATTCCCCCTCCGGCAGGGTGCCGGAACGGGTCTAGATTGGTTTTCGGTGGCTACGGAGGCTTCTGGCGGCGGAACTCCCGATCTATTCTGCTTCCCGATGTTTCTTGGGTATATATATATATATAGAGGCGAAAAAAGTTGGTCAGGGGGGGCACGAGGCGGCCACGAGGCACGGGGCGCGCCCAGGGGGGTAGGGCGCGCCCCCACCCTCGTGGTGGCCTCGGGACTCTTCTGGCCCACCTCCGGTACTCCGTGGGCTTCTTTTGGTCCAAAAATGATCTCCGTGAAGTTTCAGGTCAATTGGACTCCATTTGATTTTCCTTTTCTGCTATACTGAAAAACAAGGAAAAAACAGAAACTGGCACTAGGCTCTAGGTTAATAGGTTAGTCCCAAAAATAGTATAGAAGTGTATAATAAAGCCCATAAACATCCAAAACAGATAATATAATAGCATGGAACAATAAAAAATTATAGATACGTTGGAGACGTATCAGCATCCCCAAGCTTAATTCCTGCTCGTTCTCGAGTAGGTAAATGATAAAAACAGAATTTTTGATGTGGAATGCTTCCTAACATATTTCTCAATGTAATTTTTCTTTATTGTGGCATGAATGTTCAGATCCGAAAGATTCAAGATAAAAGTTTATTGTTGACATAAAAATAGCAATACTTCCAGCATACTAACAAAGTAATCATGTCTTCTCAAAATAACATGGTCAAAGAAATTTATCCCTTCAAAATCATATAGTCTGGGTATGCTCTATCTTCACTACACAAAATATTTAAATCATGCACACCTCCGATGACAAGCCAAGCAATTGTTTCACACTTTTGATGTTCTCAAACTTTTTCAATCTTCACGCAATACATGAGCATGAGCCATGGACATAGCACTATAGGTGGAATGGAATGGTGGTTGTGGAGAAGACAAAAAGGAGAAGATAGTATCACATCAACTAGGCATATCAATGGGCTATGAAGATGCCCATAAATAGATATCAATGTGAGTGAGTAGGGATTGCCATGCAACGGATGCACTAGAGCTATAAGTATATGAAAGCTCAATAAAAGAAACTAAGTGGGTGTGCATCCAACTCGCTTGCTCATGAATACACAGGGCATTTTGAGGAAGCCCGTCATTGGAATATACAAGCCAAGTTTTATAATGAAAAATTCTCACTAGTATATGAATGTGACAACATAGGAGACTCTCTATCATGAAGATCATGGTGCTACTTTAAAGCACAAGTGTGGTAAAAGGATAGTAGCATTGTCCCTTCTCTCCTTTTCTCTCATTTTTTTTATTTTTTATTTTTTTTATTTGGGCCTTTTCTCTTTTTTATGGCCTCTTTTTTCTTTTTCTTTTTCTATTTTTCTTCCGAAGTCTCATCCCGACTTGTGGGGGAATCATGGTCTCCATCATCCTTACCTCACATGGGACAATGTTCTAATAATGATGACCTTCACACTTTTATTTACTTACAACTCAAGAATTACAACTCGATACTTAGAACAAAATATGACTCTACATGAATGCCTTCGGCGGTGTACCGGGATGTGCAATGAATCAAGAGTGACATGTATGAAAGAATTATGAAGGTGGCTTTGCCACAAATACGATGTCAACTACAGGATCATGCAAAGCAATATGACAATGATGGAGCGTGTCATAATAAATGGAACGGTGGAAAGTTGCATGGCAATATATCTCGGAATGGCTATGCAAATGCCATAATAGGTAGGTATGGTGGCTGTTTTGAGGAAGGTATATAGTGGGTTTATGGTACCGGCAAAAGTTGCGCGGTACTAGAGAGGCTAGCAATGGTGGAAGGGTGAGAGTGCGTATAATCCATGGAATCAACATTAGTCATAAAGAACTCACATACTTATTGCAAAAATCTAGTAGTTATCGAAACAAAGTACTATGCGCATGCTCCTAGGGAGGTGGATTGGTAGGAAAAGACCATCGCTCGTCCCCGATCGCCACTCATAAGGAAGGCAATCAATAAATAAATCATGCTCCGACTTCATCACATAACGGTTCACCATACGTGCATGCTACGGGAATCACAAACTTCAACACAAGTATTTCTTAAATTCACAACTACTCAACTAGCATGACTCTAATATCACCATCTCCATATCTCAAAACAATCATCAAGTATCAAAATTCTCTTAGTATTCAATGCACTTATATGAAAGTTTTTATAATGCCATGTTGTTCTAAAGGACTCTCAAAATAATAGAAGTGAAGCATGAGAGATCAATTATTTCTATAAAATAAAACCACTGCCGTGCTCTAAAAGATATAAGTGTGTTCGCACACGAACACGTCACCGTGTGCCTCCAACACCGAGGGTGATGCACCGCAGCTCACGTCGAAGGAGACCCGCCAGAAGCGCGGTACGCAAGACAATCCGGGGGGTGCTTTTGTAGACCCAAAACCTCACACGCCCGGTAGGGACCCCATCAGGGCACGAGGCGGCTATGGGCTGCCCTAGGTCAGCCTGACCGCCCCTAGGGCCTCGAGGTTCGTCGCCCTGCAATGAAGAAGAACGAACGAAGAACGAGAAAGAAAAAGAACAAGGGAGAGAGATAAAGGTAAAGGTAAAAGATGATAGATTGATTGTTCGATTGTGTGTTGTTCAATCAGCCGTCACCCCTTAGATATATAAGAGGCAGCTGGACTTCCCGTTCAAGGAAAAGGCTTGGATTCACGTCCAAAACCCTAGTCAATTGTGGATTGGTTTTATCCGAACTTTCCAAAACTGTTCAGTTTAAACTGGCTGCACCTCGCGGGCCTTTTTTGTGATGGTAAACCATCTCGGATGAAAACGAGCCCAAAAGAAATATTGACCGTTTCGACGAGACGAACAACTTTCATGCTGAAGGTTTTTCTATCAGAAGTCATCTTGAGGGTTAAATCGGTCGCGCAAAACAGGCTATTCCCTCGCGCTACCCATCAGACATGTGTCTGGTGGGGCGCGCCACATCTCGCCTCGTGACAAGGCTGCACTCCGATTGCTCTAACTTTTGCATACGAACTCGGACTTGAATAATTTTTATATCAAAATCGATCGTTTCGACGAGACGAAGACAACCCATGTAGATCATTTTTCCATTTGAGGTCGTCTTGGGGGCCTAATCGGCCAAACTGTACTCTGAATATAAGATCTTAGTATTTTGAGCATAGTTTCGGCCTTCGAGATGAAATCGAACGGTGATGACCCAAACTTCAATGATGTTCATATCAATAATACAGAACTCTTCCGCGTAGATCACTTCTCCATTTGAGGCCATCTTAAATAAGTTCTTGACCGTGCCAAAATCTGGTGTCAACACATGCCCCCCTGTTTTTCGGCAAAGCTTGTGTGCCGAAAAATAACTTGCACATAGCTTGCTCTAAGGACGATGTCAACACTACATCAGCCATTTTTCATATGCTTAGGATGATAATTTTATATTCTCAACTTCATTAATCCTACTATAAAGTTCCATAGGTATGCATGTCAAGAGCATCCATCAACCATATTGTCCACCCTTCTGCTAGGATCTTGCAGATAATCAACAATGAACTTTCTCGAATCCTTACTTTGTCTGCATAAAAGTTTCATTAGTGGCCGAGGTAGTGAGCTCCAATTCGCCCTTACCTATGTTGGCAAGAATAAGCATCGGCTATTGATAGATATGCAATACACCATGATGGACATGGTAGCCGGATGCTTGCTATGCCAACTCTCTTCAATTGACATGTCTAAATATATGAACAATTTTAACGCAACCCAAGGTAAATTTTGCATCTAGACATACCCCAAGATAAACTATAAGTGATTTGTCAAAAAATTGATTATCCTTGGATATTTGTTGTACTACTCATAACGAATCACCCAAAGCCTCAATATGTATAGCACCTATGGCAACCAAAAGCTCCAAACCGAATAAAAATTTATATTCAGCTTTGATTATTGTGAAAAAATATTTTCAGCGGCATGGTGCTTGTTTTGGTCTCCAATTGAACTAAGGACGGTGTTAGGATACTACACCGGCCATGCTTTGACATATTCCTAGGGCGATAGATAAATATCGGCCATTAACATGAGGTCCATGTAGAATTCACCCACCAAATTATGTATTGCCGAAATATACAAATAAAATAGGAATAAAATATTCCGGCCCCTTTGTATTAGCAACAATGTAACTAACCATACGTATAGTAATTTGGTAATACCCTCTCATCATATAGAAAATTATGTTGCATCCATGGATCAAAATAAATCCATGGAGGGTAATTGATCATACCTAGGGATGAATTTCATGACAAAGGCATCAACGGCATGGTTGAAGAAAATGGATGATGTGCTAACTGAAGATTTTGATGTTGTGATGCGCACCTTCGGCTTAATTGTTTGTTGCTTTCATTCTTTTCCTTCTTCACTTTTATTGTACTTGTTGCAATAGAAGCATGCACATCATTTTTGTCTTGATTGATCTTCTTGGGAACCCATGCCATGTTCTTCTTTCTTAGCTCTTGTGCACTAAGATTTTGGAATTTCTTCTTTTGCCAATATGATAAGCCAAGTGAGCATGTCGGCTGTGATTTTGTTTCAACCAATGGCAGCTCGTTTTGGGCCTTGTGCACCCTCAACCTCTTTTCTTCAGATTTGGCACTCTGATTTTTATCAATTGATTGCTTCACTTCTTTGCCTTTTGTAGCCAATGTCAACACTTTAATTGGCTCTTTGTTATTTGAGATCAAATCTGAAGTAGCACACTTACGACCATCTCTTTTCACGCGGTAAACTTGCTTTACCGCCTCTTTCTTCTTCCTTGAGCTCTGGACCGATTCGTTATGATTGAAACGGTCTTTAACATGTGATTGTTCAAATGTTGATCTTCTTGAAGCTGCATAATATTGGTGAGATGGTCTAAAATAAGATGGAGAATGTGCCCTTGTATCATACATGTCCCATGAGGAATATGGATCTATATGAGCATAGGGAGGCATCCATAAAATTGGCATTGGTGGCCCAAAACAAGGATATGAATATGTTGTATTAAAATTCTCACTTTGCCAATACCGATCCTCATATTTGCGCCTTGGGGATGATCTTGGTTTCTTTACATGATTTGGCCGATAAGCATTCTTCTCTTCAATCTTCTTTTGATATTTATCCAATAGTTCAGCGAAGGTGATTTTTGATCTCTTACACTTGCGCTTATTTCGGCCTTTGTTTTCTTTTGGTTTGCTTTCATCGATCATTGGATTTTCTTGCTGCCCCCCGGTCCTTGGCGTCCCCATTGTAGCTTCGATGGAAATCTCTCCCTTAAGATTATGTTCATTATGCTCTTCAACAACTTCTTTACTTGAAAGCTTGATCCCATCACCTGCAGTTTTTACCTTCTCTTTAAATGGATCGGCTTGAAGCAGCCAACGCAAAAACTTTTTGCCATCGGGACCAATCGGAATAGACTGGTCATCTCTTGGTATTTCAACAAACTTCAATCGTCCTTTTTCAATGGCCAATTTAACTATTTGACGAAACATGTTGCAATCCTCAAAATTATGCTTGGACGAATCATGCAACTTACAATACATTCGTCCTTGGATTGATGGCTTAACATGGTGATCAAGAATTGTAATGTAATTATTTTTCAGCAACAAATCAAATATTTGATCACACATGCTTGAATTGAAGGTATACTTCTTGTTTTCTAGCCGATCGTGTTGTGAGAACGGCTTTGGAGTTAAGCAAACGAATGGTTCAGATTTTGCATCACCCCATTCGGCTATGCATTGTGTTTTGCACTCTATCTCCGATGTCTTTGGATAAGAAACTATACTGGCATCAGTTTTCTCAGAAGATTTTAACCTTGGCTTTAAATTTCTGAAACGAAAATAGCTAGAACATACATGTCTCAATTGAGACCAAGTGTAAACCAAGTAAGAAATAAGCAGAGCTACCCAATTAGATATGAGCTTTAGAGAAAGCAACGGGGAAAGCCTTGGCTGCAATAATTTTTTGCAATCGGTCTTTCTGAATGGTGCAATATGTTGACTTATATGCTTTGTGACAATCTGATTGCTAACAGATAAATTACCCTTCTTCATTGGTCTCTCAATATTTTTTATGAAGACTTTTCTAATATATGCATCAACAACTAAGTCATGACCAAATCTGAAAACAGGTAATTAATTGCTAGACATACCTCTTCAAATATGTTGGGAGAGCATGATGGTGGTGTGACTTGAAGAATATCTTGCTCCGCCTTCGGATAGCTCCCCAGCGCCTTGTGATCATTTTTCTCTTAATTTCGTGCATCATTAGTTTGAAGAACTTCGTCCACCAAACTTTCTTCGGCCACTTGTTCTTGTTCTTGAAGCTCATCAATTTCTATGGCATGAAACTCATAGGGCAGGAATTAGGTTCCATTAACTTCAGAAAAATCAAGTATGGCTGTCTTGCTATACTTTCCATGCCCTTTCTCAACAATGTTTGCCTCTTTGGATTTGATGGATTCGGAATATATACAACTTGATTCGGCTTTTTCAACCAAAGAACTTTTAGTTTCCGAATCATCATTATTTTCACCGGTTATATCAATTGGCAAGGATTCTTTTCTTTGAGCTAATTGCCTATCAATTTTCTCTTGGCGAAGTACTTGCATCCTATCACGCAAAGCTTTAACTCCCCTCTCAATTTCAGTCTACTCTAGATTAGTTTGCCCCCCAATGCTTTTAGGATCTTTCGGCAATGAAGTGTTAGTGTTGCCGAAATTTTGCAATTGTGTAGGGGGTGTATAATATGCTGCGGTACTAGGTGGAGGTGTATGCACTGCTGTATAACCATATGCTCTCTCACCAATACTATCAATTGATGAAGTTTCATCTTCCTGCAAAACTCTAGCCTTTATTGCAGCATAATCAGGAAACAACCCCTTTTCATATTGTTCAAGGCAAAGAGCACTAATTCTCTTGTTTTGTGCCAAGCTCTTTTTTAATGCAGCCACAACCGCTTCTGGAAGGGATTGCTCTGCAATACTTTCAGATTCTTGCGGCAATGATTTGTGAGTGTTGCCGAAATTCTTGAATTGCATAGAGTACGCATTATATGCTACAGTATTTGATGACCGCACATGTGTTCCTGTAAAAATTTCACTTATTCAGCTATGACCATGAAGATGCGGGGCCAAATTACGAACATCTACAGTTGCATACGGTGCTGAAAAATTACTAACATGAGGTATAGCATATGATGGTTGAGATTAAGTGGGCGAATAGCTAGTAGTAGCATGGCCAATTCTCCCATTCATCGGCAAGGTGGGATTCACATATTGCAAATTAGTTGCCGATGAATAAAAAGGTGAAACACTTTCTTGTATGCTATTGGAAATTTTAACATGAGGTGTTTCAAATTGATTAACCAAACCCATCATGTTGTTCGTCGGCATATGTATTTGTGGGGTTGCCGATGCATGAGAGTTTGGATACATATGTTGTACGTTGCTAAAATCGTAAGAATTTGAAGTATGAAGATTGCTTTGCATCGGCCCTTGCGCATAATTAGATGCATGATTGATAAAACTAGGGCTAGCCGATACATTATGCTCATTAGGTGATCCAGCAACAACATATGGATTATTTGCATCTACAAAGGGGAATTGGGTATTCATATTACCTTTGTAGATTCCAGCAACTTGATGACGATCTCTTCGTAGCAATAATGGGCTGGAGACCGTTCAAAGCTTCTTCCCCAGCGGAGTCGCCAAAAAGTGTGTCCGCACATGAACATGTCACCGTGTACCTCCAACACCGAGGGTGATGCACCGCAGCTCGCACCGAAGGAGACCCGTCCGAAAGCACGGTACGCAATCAATTCGGCGGGCGCTTTTGCAAACCCGAAACCCCACACGCCTGGGAGAGACCCCGTCAGGGCACGCGGCGGCTATGGGCTGCCCTAGGTCGACTTGATCGCCCCTAGGGCCTCGAGGTTCGCCGCCCTGCTACAAGAAGAACAGACGAAGAACGAGGAAGAAGAAGAACTAGGGTAAAGGAGAAAAGATAAAAGATAAAAAGTGGTAGACCCCACACGCCCGGGAGAGACCCCGTCAGGGCGCGCGGCGGCTATGGGCTGCCCTAGGTCGGCCTGACCGCCCTCAGGGCCTCGAGGTTCGTCGCCCTGCAATGAAGAAGAACGAACAAAGAACGAGAAAGAAGAAGAACAAGGGAGAGAGATAAAGGTAAAGGTAAAAGATGATAGATTGATTGTTCGATTGTGTTTTGTTCAATTGGCCGTCACCCCTTAGATATATAAGAGGCAGCTGGACTTCCCGTTCAAGGAAAAGGGTTGGATTCACGTCCAAAACCCTAGTCAAATTCGGATTGGTTTTATCCGAACTTTCCAAAACTGTTCGGTTTAAACTGGCTGCACCTTGCGGGTATTTTTTGTGGTGGTAAACCATCTCGGATGAAAGCGAGCCCAAAAGCAATCTTGACCATTTCGACGAGACGAACAACTTTCATGTTGAAGGTTTTTTGATCAGAGGTCATCTTGAGGGTTAAATCGGTCGCGCAAAACAGGCTATTCCCTCGCGCTACCCATTAGACATGTGTCTGGTGGGGCGCGCCACATCTCGCCTCGTGACAGAGCTGCACTCCGATTGCTCTAACTTTTGCATACGAACTCGTATTTGGACGATTTTTATATCAAAATCAATCGTTTCGACGAGAAGAAGACAACCCGTGTAGATCATTTTTCCATTTGAGGTCATCTTGGGGGCCTAATCGGCCAAACTGTACTCTGAATATAAGATCTTAGTATTTTGAGCATAGTTTCGGCCTTCGAGATGAAATCGGACGGTGATGACCCAAACTTGAATGATGTTCATATCAATAATATGGAACTCTTCCACGTAGATCACTTCTCCATTTGAGGCCATCTTAAATAAGTTCATGACCGTGCCAAAATCTGGTGTCAACAAAGTGAAGCACTAGAGCAAATGACAAACTACTCCGAAAAATATAAGTGAAGATCAATAAGTAGTCGAATAATTATGCAACTATGTGAAGAATCTCTAACATTTAATAATTTCAGATCTTGGTACTTTATTCAAACAGCAAGAAAAACAAAACAAAATAAAATGACGCTCCAAGAAAAACACATATCATGTGGCGAATAAAAATATAGCCCCAAGTAAAGTTACCGATGAACAAAGACGAAAGAGGGGATGCCATCCGGGGCATCCCCAAGCTTAGGCTCTTGGTTGTCCTTGAATATTACCTTGGGGTGCCTTGGGAATCCCCAAGCTTAGGCTCTCGCCACTCCTTATTCCATAGTCCATCGAATCTTTACCCAAAACTTGAAAACTTCACAACAGAAAACTTAATAGAAAACTCGTAAGCTCTGTTAGTATAAGAAAATAAACCACTGCTTAGGTACTGTTGAACTCATTCTAAATTCATATTGGTGTAATATCTACTCTGTTCCAACTTCTCTACGGTTCATACCCTCCGATACTACTCATAGATTCATCAAAATAAGCAAACAACACATAGAGAACATAATCTGTTAAAAACAGAACAGTTTGTAGTAACCTATAGGCTTCGAATACTTCTGTAACTCCGAATATCCTGAGAAATTAGGAAGTCCTAGGCAATTTGTTTATTAATCTACTGCAAGTGTAATTGGTATTTTATCACGCTCTGGTAAAAAATGAAAATTATTCTCGTGAGCGCATACTTTCTGTTTTTTTACAGCAAGATCAAATAACAATCACCCAAGAAGATCCTAAAGGCTTTACTTGGCCCAAAAACTAATTAAAACATTAAAAGCACAATCATAACAGAGGATAGATGACTAATTTATTACTAAACAGGAACAAAAAGCAAGGAGAAAAAATAAAATTGGGTTGCCTCCCAACAAGTGCTATCGTTTAACGCCCCTAGCTAGGCATGATGCTTTCAATGATGCTCACATAAAAGATAAGAATTGTAACATAAAGAGAGCATCATGAAGAATATGACTAGCACATTTAAGTATAACCCACTTCCTATGCATAGAGATTTTTTGAGAAAACAACTTGTGGGAACAAGAATCAACTTGCATAGGAAAGCAAAACAAGCATAACTTCAAGATTTTAAGCACATAGAGAGGAAACTTGATATTATTGCAATTCCTACGAGCATATATTCCGCCTGCATAATAATTTTCAGTAGCATCGTGAATGAATTCAACAATATAACCATCACCTAAAGCATTCTTTTCATGATCTACAAGCATACAAATTTTATTACTCTCCACATAAGCAAAATTCTTCTCATTCGGAATAGTGGGAGTATCATAAGAAACTCGAATACTATAAATTATTTCCATAATAAAAAGAGTGATGTTCAGAAAAGGGCTAATCATAATCATGACAAGTTTTATAAATATAATCATCACTATTTTTTATAGCATAAGTATCATCACAATAATCATCATAGGTAGCAACTTTGTTCTCATCATAATTGATTGAAACCTCTTCCAAGATAGTGGAATCATTACTAAATAAAGTCATGATCTCTCTGGATCCACTTTCATAATTATCACAATAAGATTCAACATCCTCCAAAATAGTGGGATCATTACTTCCTAAAGTTGACACTCTTCCAAACCCACTTTCATCAATATAATCATCATAAGTAGGAGGCATGCTATCATCATTATAAATTTGCATATCGAAACTTGGGAGACTAAAAATATCATTTTCATTAAACGTAGCATCCCCAAGCTTGGGACAAACATTAATAGCACCAAATATATTCTCAAAAACATCATCTTCATCAAACATATCATCCCCAAGATTGGGCCTTTTCATATCATAAGCATAATCACTCTCATCATTAATAGTATGGAAGGCACCAATAGTACAACAATTATCATCATCACAATGAGTAATAGGAGCAACATCATTTCAGAGCGATCCCTTTCTACCTTTGCTTCTCCGTCTTTTCTTTTTCTTCTTCACATCATATGTGGGTTCAATCCTCTTTTTGAAGCTCCTTATTAATGAGATTGGTTGAATAGAAGGCTCCTCCTCGTTACCTGATTCATCATAAGAAATAATAGGAGAATATTGGGAAGTCTCTTCCCCTTCATTAGTATTCTCTTCGTCCACTATTTTTTTCTTTTCTTTATGTAATTGGCAATATAAGGATTTTCAATGCAATTCACCGCACAATACTTATAAATTTCCTCTAGATCAAAATCAAGAACTTTATCAAGGACAATTTCTGGAAGATCCTTAGTTACACGTTTCATTTCTTCATAACCCAATAGCAAACTAAGTTCATTATGATGTGTAAGGGAAATCAAGTCATCGCAATTTTTGGACACGATATGATCATGAAACAATTTGCATTGGTTATTGAAATGATCACGTTCATTGCAAAGTTCACAAGTAGGGATAAGAATGTTTAAATTTTTAGCACAAACATCTAGCCTTTCTTGCAACCATTTAGTTTCCAAATACTTATGCCTCGTAAAAAATCTATTTTCCCTAATTGGTGTGTACTTGCCAGCTCTATGCACTCCAAAAAAGTCGACATGCTTATAAGAGACATTTCCATCATGACTAGTCCAATCATCATTAGTACTATGGATATTCAAAGAGTTCATACTAAAAACATTGCAATCATGCTCATCATTCAAAGATCTAGTGCCAAACATTTTATAGATTTCTTCTCCTAGCACTTGAGCACAATTTTCCTTTCCATCATTCTCACGAAAGATATTAAAAAGATGAAGCGTATGAGGCAAACTCAATTCCATTTTTTTGTAATTTTATTTTATAAACTAAACTAGTGATAAAACAAGAAACAAAAAGATTCGATTGCAAGATCTAAAGATATACCTTCAAGTGCTAACCTCCCCGGCAATGGCGCCACAAAAGAGCTTGATGTCTACTACACAACCTTCTTCTTGTAGACGTTGTTGGGCCTCCAAGTGCAGAGGTTTGTAGGACAGTAGCAAATTTCCCTCAAGTGGATGACTAAGGTTTATCAATACATGGGAGGCGTAGGATGAAGATGGTATCTCTCAAGCAACCCTGCAACCAAATAACAAAGAGTCTCTTGTGTCCCCAACACACCCAATACAATGGTAAATTGTATAGGTGCACTAGTTCGGCGAAGAGATGGTGATACAAGTGCAATATGGATGATAGATAAAGGTTTTTGTAATCTGAAAATATAAAAACAGCAAGGTAACTAATGATAAAAGTGAGCGTAAACGGTATTGCAATGCTAGGAAACAAGGCCTAGGGTTCATACTTTCACTAGTGCGAGTTCTCTCAAAAATAATAACATAATTGGATCATATAACTATCCCTCAACATGCAACAAAGAGTCACTCCAAAGTCATTAATAGCGGAGAACAAACGAAGAGATTATGGTAGGGTACGAAACCACCTCAAAGTTATCCTTTCTAGTCGATCTATTCAAGAGTCCGTAGTAAAATAACATGAAGCTATTCTATCCGTTCAATCTATCATTGAGTTCGTACTAGAATAACACCTAAAGACACAAATCAACCAAAACCCTAATGTCACCTAGATAATCCAATGTCACCTCAAGTATCCGTGGGTATGATTATACGATACGCATCACACAATCTCAGATTCATCTATTCAACCAACATAAAGAACTTCAAACAGTGCCCCAAAGTTTCTACCTGAGAGTCAAGACAAAAACGTGTGCCAACCCCTATGCATAAGTTCACGAGGTCACGGAACTCGCAAGTTGATCATCAAAACATACATCAAGTGGATCACATGATATCCCATTGTCACCACAGATAAGCACATGCAAGACATACATCAAGTGTTTTCAAATCGTTAAAACTCAATTCGATAAGATAACTTCAAAGGGAAAACTCAATCCATTACAAGAGAGTAGAGGGGGAGAAACATCATAAGATCCAACTATAATAGCAAAGCTCGCGATACATCAAGATCGTGCCACCTCAAGAACACGAGAGAGAGAGAGATCAAACACATAGCTACTGGTACATACCCTCAGCCTCGAGGGAGAATTACTCCCTCCTCATCATGGAGAGCGCCGGGATGATGAAGATGGCCACCGGAGAGGGATTCCCCCCTCCGGCAGGGTGCCGGAACGGGTCTAGATTGGTTTTCGGTGGCTACGGAGGCTTCTGACGGCGGAACTCTCGATATATTCTTCTTCCGACGTTTCTAGGGTATATTGATATATATGCGAAAGAAGTCGGTCAGGGGGGCACGAGGCAGGGGGCGCACCCAGGGGGTAGGGCGCGCCCCCACCCTCGTGGTGGCCTCGGGACTCGTCTGGCCCACCTCCGGTACTCCGTATGCTTCTTCTGGTCAAAAAATGATCTTCGTGAAGTTTCAGGTCAATTGGACTACATTTGATTTTCCTTTTCTGCGATACTTAAAAACAAGGAAAAAACAAAAACTGGCACTAGGCTCTAGTTTAATAGGTTAGTCCAAAAATAGTATAAAAGTGTATAATAAAGCCCATAAACATCCAAAACAGATAATATAATAGCATGGAACAATCAAAAATTATAGATATGTTGGAGACGTATCAGCGACCTACCAATGGTTTCGAGGGTTGTGTGTGTCTGTGTGAGCGGAGGTTGTGTTTGAGGAAATACTGCGACAACTGAAAATTTTACTAGGCGGGAGTAATAAGGCGGGGCTACTGAAAATTTGGATCAAGGGCGAGCAGATATTTTTGAGATTGCAAGGGATGTAGAGGCGGGAGTAAAATGTCGGGGCTACTAAAAATTTGAATCAAGGGACTAAAGCAGAGAGGGATGCAGAGGCCGGAGTTTTGGGGGAGCGAGCTAGTGTGCTTGACACGCCGGCTGTGGACTATAGCCGATGCACCTTCTCACGTAAGCCATAGGCGTACTATACACCAACGGTGCTCCAAGATATTTTGTACTACATCTCACACGGTTGGTGAGAATAAACTGTCTGGGATCTACTTGATTTGAATTACAAAATGGGGTCACAGTGGCAATGGACGGTGTTTGAATTGCTAGACCTTTTATCTGCAGTGAACATGCAACCCTATGTGTGTCATAAAAGAATTGGAATTATTCAAGGTTCGTTGGACATTTCATACATTAAACTAGTTTTCAAGCCATTTCAGGTGCACAATTCAAAATTAAACTACATGCACATGCTCTAGTGCATACAAATTGGTTGAAAAATCAAATATGTGTCCTTCAGTGCATGCTTAGGTCCCATGGAAGAAATGGGAATGAATTTTTCGGGGTTCATTTGGCCTTTTTTATACATTAACTGGGTTTTCTAAGCATTTTATGTGCATAATTAAAATTTTAACTACAAGCACATGCTCCAATGCACCAAAGTTGGTTGAAAAATCACATGTGTGTCCTTGGGTGAATTTCTAGGTCCAATGCAAGATATCAGAATGAAATATAAACACCATGGCACTGTTGACTACCGGCAAAACGTTGAGATGCCTGGTTTTTCAATTCTAGTAAATCCAAAACTTGTCTGAAATTCATGTAACTTGGCATGCTATCATGGAGCGTCATCAACATGCCGTGGTGAAAATTTTGTCCCATTTGGGGCAGGTTTAGGTATAAGCTTCTCACAACAAGCATGATGGCTTCGATAGGGAACATACCACCTTTGGTGACGGGACGATATCCGTTGCCTCTTATTGCTTCCAAAAAAATTCTAGTGTCAACATAGAACAACAGGAGTGTTCTGTTCAATCTTGGAATTTTCTGGGGTTCGTTTGGCCTTTTTTATACATTAACTGGGTTTTCTAGGCATTTTATGTGCATAATTCAAATTTGAACTATAAGAACATGCTCCAATGCACCAAAGTTGGTTGAAAATCACATGTGTGTCCTTGGGTGAATTTCTAGGTCCATGCAAGAGATGGGAATGAAATTCAAACACCAGGGCTGTTGATTGCCGGCAAAACTTTGAGATGGCTGGTTTTTAAATTCTAGTAAATTCAAAACTCGTATGAAATTCATGAAACTTGGTATGCTATCATGGAGCGCCATCAACATGACATGGTGAAAATTTTGTCCCATTTGGGGCAGGTTTGGGTATAAGCTTCTCACAAACCAGAACTTCTCACAACAAGCATGATGGTTTCGATAGGGAACGTACCACCTTTGGGGAAGGGACGATATCCGTTGCCTCTTATTGCTTTCAAAAAATATCTAGTGTCAACATAGAACAACATGAGTGTTGTGTTCAATCTTGGAATTTTCCGGGGTTCGTTTGGCCTTTTTATGCCTTAACTGGGTTTTCTAGGCATTTTATGTGCATAATTCATATTTGAACTACAAGCACATGCTCCAATGCAATAAGGTTGGTTGAAAAATCACATGTGTGCCCTTGGGTGAATTTCTAGGTCCCATGCAAGAGATGGGAATGAAATTTAAACACCAGGGCACTGTTGATTGCCGAAAAAATGTTGAGATGCCTGGTTTTTAAATTCTAGTAAATCCAAAACTCGTACGAAATTCATGAAACTTGGCATGCTATCATGGAGCGGCATCAAGATGCCATGGTGAAATTTTTGTCCCATTTGGGGCAGGTTCGGGTATAAGCTTCTCACAAATCAGAGCTTCTCACAACAAGCATGATGGTTTCAGTAGGGAACATACCACCTTTGAGGACGAAACGGTATCCATTGCCTCTTATTGCTTTCAAAAAATTTCTAATATCAACATAGAACAACAGGAGTGTTTTGTTCAATCTTGGAATTTTTCAGGGTTCGTTTGGCCTTTTTTATGCATTAACTGGGTTTTCTAGGCATTTTATGTGCATAATTCAAATTTGAACTACAAGCACATGCTCCAATGCACTAAAGTTGGTTGAAAAATCACATGTGTGTCCTTGGCTGAATTTCTAGGTCCCATGCAAGAGATGGGAATGAAATTCAAACACCAGGGCACTGTTGATTGCCGGCAAAACATTGAGATGCCTCATTTTTAAATTCTAGTAAATCCAAATCTCGTCTGAAATTCATGAAACTTGGCATGCTTTCATGGAGCGGCATCAACATGTCATGGTAAAAAAAATCCAGTTTGGGGCAGGTTTGGGTATATGCTTCTCACAAACCAGAGCTTCTCACAACAAGCATCATGGTTTCGGTAGGGAACGTCCCACCTTTGGGGACGAAACGATATCCACTGCCTCTTATTGCTTCCAAAACTTTTCTCGTGTCAACATAGAACAACAAGAGTGTTGTGTCAATTTTTGTAATTTTTCGGTGTTCTTTTGGACATTTTTATGTATTAAGCGAGTTTTCAATGCATTTATGTGCATAATTAAAATTTGAACTACATGCACATGCTCTAATGCATATAAATTGGTTGAAAAATCAAATCTGTGTCCCTGGGTGCATGCTTAGGTCCCATGCAAGAAATGGGAATGAATTTCAAACACCAGGGCATCGTTGATTGCCGACAAAACATTGAGATGCCTGGTTTTTTAATTCTAGTAAATCCAAAACTCGTCTGAAATTCATGAAACTTGGCATGCTATCATGGAATGGCACCCGACATGATGTGGTATTTTTCGTGTCCATTTTGAGAGAAGGCGCACTCGAATAATGACAGCCAACAAAGGCATTTTGAAAAAATAGCTGACACTTTAATATCTCAAACATTTGTATAATTCAAACTATGTGCGTTCTGTTAACCATTCACGTGACGTCACGTGTCTTGGTTTTAATGGCTATAGGAGGTGCTGTGCGGGCAGCTGCTTGACCTTGACTGAACGGGAGGCGTGCGAGCACAATCCTCTGTGGATGCTGACCTAGAGGCGTGCAAGCTGTCCTCCAATGCGCAGGCTCACCGAGAAGCGTGTGAGTTGTATGCTGCGCAGGCTCACCGGAAAGCGAGCCCTTTGACTTCCATGGCCGCCCGCCTTCATGTCCATTATTGGCGCCCGAGCCGTTGTTTAATACGGGCGGCCTTACTGTTCACCTCCCATTCCCCTCCCCCCTGCATACCTCCACCGCCATGGCGCAGAATGATCATCTGCCACTAGTCTTCAAGTTTGGTGAAGTCCACTCCGAGCCGGAGGAGATAGAAAATAAGGAGGAATGGGGCCTCATGGACATGGCCCAGAATGAACTGGCTGTCGCGGTTACTGCCCCCGCTCCCATCCCAGCTCCCATCCCCGCGCCCGTGCCAGTGACCATCCCCCTAGCATTGACGGGCTGGTCGCCGAGCACTATCGCAGAGCTGGAAGCCGCGGGCGTCGGCGAGGTCTCCGCGGACCCACGTGAGCTCGTGTACATGTCAGCGCCAGCGCCCGTGCCCGTGCCCGTGCGCGCCCCTCCACCAACCGCGGCGCCGGCCCCCGTGCGTTTGGCTTCACCCGCCGTGCCTAGGCACGCCCCTCCACCCATCATGGCGCCGGTCCCCATGCGTTTGGCTGCACCCGCCGCGCCCGGGCCCGTGCCCATGCGCCCCCCCCCCCTCAGCGGCATGGGACGCTGCCATCGACCGCTACCTCTCAGTAGTGCTAGTTTCCGTCCTCCCGTGCCCCGCCCGTCAATCGCGCGATGACATGATGTTTGATTTACAAGTGAAGAACATTTTGTGCTGCCTTGAAGACTTCAACAACGGCGTGCCAGAGGACGACAATGATGGCGCGACACGCCGCCTCCGCCGCCGCCGGAAATAGTTTTTTTGGGGCTTAATATTGTATCTCGAATTCTCGATCATATTAATATAAATTCGAAGTGTGACTGAATGAAAGATATGGTTTGAACGAACTTGTGTTTTTCTCTCTTAATGTACAGACTTATCAAATTATCTTCTATTAAAAAACATCAACAGTTTTTAAATATAAAATAGTGATCGCAAACATTTTAGTTAGAACACCCGTATGCAAACTGACAGCTTCCCCAGGAAGCCCAGGGAAAATGTGTTGAGCAGAATTTGTGCATCCCTTCAACGCAAACGGTTGTTTTGCATGACCCGTGTGCAACCACGTACAAACAATTGGGTAAGATTTGCATATCTGTCATTTTGGGTATGTTGCCATTTCTCAAACTGGAAAGATTGACATTTGTTTATCTAGTAACATTGCCATTTGTCAACCTTGTAACACTGCGATTTGTCAAAATATGAAGCTACAAATCACTAGCACTGTCGGTGTCAAAACCGGTGGATCTCGGGTAGGGGGTCCCGAACTATGCGTCTAAGGCGGATGGTAACAGGAGGCAGGGGACACGATGTTTTACCCAGGTTCGGGCCCTCTTGATAGAGGTAAAACCCTACGTCCTGCTTGATTGTTCTTGATAATATGAGTATTACAAGAGTAGATCTACCACGAGATCAGAGAGGCTAAACCCTAGAAGCTAGCCTATGGTATGATTGTATGTTGTCCTACGGACTAAAACCCTCCGGTTTATATAGACACCGGAGGGGGCTAGGGTTACACCAGGTCGGTTACAAAAGAGGAGATATACATATCTGTATTTCCTAGCTTGCCTTCCACGCCAAGTAAAGTCCCATCCGGACACGAGATGAAGTCTTCAACCTTGTATCTTCATGGTCCAACAGTCCGGCCAAAGGATATAGTCCGGCTGCCCGGAGACCCCCTAATCCAGGACTCCCTCAGTAGCCCCTGAACCAGGCTTCAATGACGATGAGTCCGGCGCGCAGAGTTGTCTTCGGCATTGCAAGGCGGGTTCCTCCTCCGAATACGCCATGGAGGAGTTTGAATGCAAGGATAGTGTCCGACCCTGTAAAATAAGTTCCACATACCACCGTAGAGAGAATAATACTTCCATAAATCCAATCTGCTGACATGTTTTGATAGTATGACATCACTTCATGGCCCGGTTATTATTCGAACCGCTTTTCTCAACCAGCTCCGCACACATCGCAAGGCGGTTTTCTCGATACGTCTTGTGAAAGCAGAGATCGTGTTCCCCTTATCACGGGATTCTCATCAATACGGATGTGGGTAACCCAACCGCGCCATCAATTACGGCACTTGGGGAATAAGTGGTTTTGCCAAGCAAGTGGGGAGACTCATCGCCTCCTCCGCCCTTATAAAAGGGACAAAGATCTACTTTTTTCACCCACGCCTTCTTCCTTCTCGCTTTCCCATTCCCACACACTCGAGCTCTAGCGCCCAAGAACCCGTCCTTCTACTCAAACCACTCCAAGCATGTCTGGAGCAGGAGGCAAGTGGATGGCTTCCTCCGTCATAGAGGAAAACATCAAAAAGTGATGGGAGGCCGGATACCTACATGTGAATATCGCGCACTAGCCGCCAAATGCGGGGCAGATCGTCCCAACGCCCGAACCCCATGAGAGGGTAGTTTTTCTTTCCCATTTTGTCTGCGGACTGGGATTTCCTCTCCACCCGTTTGTCCGCGGGCTCATGTTCTACTATGGGCTGGATTTTCATGATCTAGCCCCCAACTTCATCCTCAACATCTCGGCGTTTATCGTCATGTGCGAGGCCTTCCTCCGCATTAGGCCCCACTTCGGCATATGGCTGAAAACCTTCAATGTCAAACCAAAGGTGGTGAGCGGCCAGCAAGCAGAGTGCGGAGGCGCCATGGTGGGAAAGATGCCTAATGTCACCTAGCTCGAGGGCACCTATGTGGATACCATAAAGGGGTGGCAATCGGCGTGGTTCTACATCATCGAGCCACGCGACTCCAACTGCGTGGAGGCCCCCAAATTCCGATCCGGAATCCCCACGTGGCTCACCTCCTGGAAAAAGAAGGGCTTGTCCTGGGGCTCTCGGCAGAGTTGACCGGACTCCAGACCTGCATCCGGAACATGACGAGCAAGAAAATCAACCTCGTTAACGTGGTCCAGGTTATGCTCTTCCGCTGGATCCTTCCGTGTCAACAGCGGGCATTTGTTTTGTGGGAGTTCGACTCGGCTAAGCACTAGACGCTGCGAGAGCTCTATGACACGACGCACGAGGACGTCTGGAGGGTGCTGTTCAAGAGCGCCGAGATCCCTCCCCCTCAACGAGGACCGTGATACGTCTCCAACGTATCTATAATTTTTGATTGCTCCATGCTATATTATCTATTGTTCTGGACTATATTGGGCTTTATTTTCCACTTTTATTTTATTTTTGGGCTAACCTATTAACCGGAGGCCCGGTGTAACATCCCAAATTTTCAATTTGGAATGTTATACATTAGATCATCATGCATATCATATTGTAATTGCTTTGGGTTTTGATCCTAGAAAATTCTAAGCAACTCAAGGACCCATGAAGAGAGTTGGGGATTTCGTTATTTTCATATTTGAGTTTTTTTCTCAAATTTTGAGAATAGGATCATTTGATTTTATTTATTTTATCATCAATTATTTCTATTACAAAAATATGAGAGAGGGAATAAAATGACTTTCCCAAAAATATAGAAATATTGAGGATTTAATAAAAAAATCAAATAGTTTTATTTCGGAGTTTTTTTGTTGTTTTTATTTGAATTAGGAAAAATGCGCGTTTTTCAAAATTGCATTTAGGGCCCAAATAAATGTTCACTTTGTCGGGCTTGATTTTAGAAGCCCGGGAAAATTTATTTCGGGATTTTTGGAGTCCGTTTAGTATTTCTTTTTATTTTTCTTCCAAGCGAAAAAAAAGCGGAACCGACTACGGCCCGTAACCGGCCAGAACTCTGCCGGCCGAGGGGCTTTATAAGCCGCGCCTCGGGCCCGAGCCAGTCCACCAGCAGCCGCCGCCCGAACCCTAACCCTAGCCGCCAGCCGCCGCCGCCGCCCCGCTGCTGATCCGCCGGAGCCACGCGTCGCCCGAGGTTCGCCGCACCTCGAAATCCGTGCCATTTTTTTTAAATTCCGTTCATCGTTTTTCTTTTTCGTCGGATTATTCTGCGGTTATTTTCTGATCGCGATTTCTGATCTGATTTTCATTTTAGTTTTTCTTTTCGCTCGTTTATCGGAATCAGGCAATTCAAGCGCCTGGAGTTTCGTCTCGAAACCCTCTATCCGAATAATCAACTTAAACAAGTTTTTGCTACTATAAAATTTGACTTAGGTTCAGATTACTAGAACGAAGTTGTTTTCTTTCGCCATTTGACTTTCTTTGCTTCGTTCGATTTGATTCTTTTTGCCAACCGGAGTTCTTAAGTTGAACCTTCTGGTTAGATCTCTTATTTGAGTTTTACCTGTGCATTAGATGAGTACTTATTGTATGCTTGTTTGTTTGCCTACGATAGAGTACCCAGAGTGCGCCGCCTGTTACTTCGAATCATTAGGTTTCGTGGATCACCAGCAAGGCAAGTAACACTTTGATCATACCTTTTCTACAACCCAGTTTTTTTGCATTAGATCAATCTTCACACATTGCATGATTAGGATCTAATTAAACTGTGGGATGGGAAGTAGATGAGGTAGTACCTATTACCTGTTTATTATCAAACCTTTGGGAGTTACTTCTACGTTTGCTTATTATGCCATGCTATGCTAGTAGACGTGGATTGGGTGAGTGAAATCCATGATAGATGTGAGATTGATAATTAATGGTTTATCTAAGGTGGCAACTTAAACACACATCTGGGTGGATTGAGGCACCTGGGTATTCCAGGACATGCCTGTTTTCTTTTGGACCGCCACCCAGGCTCAAAGGGATCATGAGATTTTTCAAACTAGAAACTTCCGTGTGCAGCCACAAGCCATTATGGGCTCTGGCATAGTTGATTAAGTCGTGCAAACTCTTACAGGGTAGACTAGCAGATGTAGGGGAAAGTAGGTGTACCGGTCTATCCATCGTAAGGTGCTAGCGCTTCTGAAAGACTGTGTCTCGGTCATCCGTTTCTCAAACACCATGTAGTGCGAGAAATCCAACAGAGGCGATCTTGTCTTGTGGGGAAAAGTGCGCAAACCTCTGCAGAGTGTAACAAACTAATCATGATTAGCCGTGTCCCCGGTTATGGACATCTTGAGTATCTAGTATCTGGATTATCATGTGAATCTCAACATGTTACTCTAAAATTAATGTTGTTGGGTTAATGATGATGCTTAATTGGGATTGAGAATGCTGTCAACCATTCTCAATGTTTAACAACCACCATGATAGTAATTAAATTTATTCCTTTTGAAGTAGGGAAAAATTGGATTTATGCAAAACTGTAACCATAGAGCTTTCCACCAGCCAAATATGCATATAGTATAGCTGTTGCATTCCATTACACTCTATGTGTTACCTTGCCAGCATATTCCATGTGCTGACCCGTTTTCGGGCTGCAACGTTAATGTTGCAGACTTTTCAGACGACGATTAAGGAGTTTTTAGGTCGTGGTTCTATACTCAATGATGCCATTGGAGTTGATGGACTCACTTATCTTCCAAGCCTTCCGCTGTTATCGTAATTAGATGGCCTTAAGCCATATTTATTGTAATAAGTTCACTTTTGAGACACTCGATGTAATAAGTGTGTGATTGCTACTCTGCTATAAATCCTCCGAGTACTGTGTGGTGTCAGCATTACTGATCCAGGGATGACACCGAAGCACAGAGATCGGACTGTTTGAGGTCTGGTCGCTACACCCAGCCCAGACTTGCTGTTTTTTGCCTATTTCAGTGTTTCGAAGAAATGGAATATCAAACGGAGTCCATACGGAATAAAATCTTCGGGAACGTGATTTTCTCACCGAACGTGATCCAGGAGACTTGGAACCTGCTCCAAGGAACAAAAGAGGCGGTCGTGAGGGTGGGGGGCGCCCCCCCTAGGGCGCACCCCCCTGCCTCGTGGGCCCCTCGTTGCTCCTCTGGCGTACTTCTTCCTCCTATATATACACACATACCCCCAAACGATCAGAACAGGAGCCAAAAACCTAATTCCACCGCCACAACTTTCTATATCCACGAGATCTCATCTTGGGGCCTGTTCCGGAGCTCCGGCGGAAGAGGGCCGTCATCACGGAGGGCTTCTACATCATCCTAGCCCCTTCGATGAAGTGTGAGTAGTTTACCTCAGACCTTCGGTCCCATAGTTAGTAGCTAGATGGCTTCTTCTCTCTCTTTGAATCTCAATACAAAGTTCTCCCCCTCTCTTGTGGAGATCTATTCGATGTAATCTTATTTTTGCAGTGTGTTTGTTGAGACCGATGAATTGTGGGTTTATGATCAAGTCTATCTATGAATAATATTTGAATCTTCTCTGAATTCTTTTATGTATGATTGGTTATCTTTGCAAGTATCTTCAAATTATCCGTTTGGTTTGGCCAACTAGATTGGTAGTTCTTGCCATGGGAGAAGTGCTTAGCTTTGGGTTTGATCTTGCGGTGTCCTTACCCAGTGACAGAAGGGGCAGCAAGGGACGTATTGTATCGTTGCCATCGAGGATAACAAGATGGGGTTTATTTCATATTGCATGAATCTATCTCTCTACATCATGTCATCTTGCTTAAGGCGTTATTCTGTTTTTAACTTAATACTCTAGATGCATGCTGGATAGCGGTCGATGAGTGGAGTAATAGTAGTAGATGCATAATTGTTTCGATCTACTTGTCACGGACGTGATGCCTATATACATGATCATGCCTAGATATTCTCATAACTATGCTCAATTCTGTCAATTGCTCAACAGTAATTTGTTGACCCACCGTAGAATTCTTATGCTCTTGAGAGAAGCCACTAGTGAAACCTATGGCCCCCGGGTCTATTCTCATCATATCAATATCCATCACTTTAATCTTGCTTTGATTTTTACTTTTCTTTTACTTTTACTTTGCATCTTTATACCCAAAATACCAAAATATTATATCTATCAGATCTCACTTTCGTAAGTGATCGTGAAGGGATTGACAACCCCTAATCGCGTTGGTTGCGATTAGCTATCACTTTGTGCAGGTACGAGGGACTTGAGCGTGGCCTCCTACTGGATTGATACCTTGGTTCTCAAAAACTAAGGGATATACTTACGCTACTCTGCTGCATCATCCCTTCCTCTTCGGGGAAAACCAACGCAAGCTCAAGACGTAGCAGACCGCGGACTCAGCGCAAAGCGCCGCGCAAATCCGGTAAGATTTTTATATTTCTCAGGGTATTTATTAGCCCCGGTTTAGTTGTGTGTAGGATCTGAACTTCCATGTCATTAACAGGACTGGATAGAGACGGCGGAGCAGCTCCATAGCCCAGCCCCGCTGCCCGAAGATCCTGCAGACGCTCTTCTGACGAAGATGCTGACTCCGGCACCCTACGAGGTGTCGGAAAAGACCAAGAAGAAGGCCGCGGGGGCCCGAAAGGGTCTCTGGCACAAGGTTGTATCAGAGTCATCGGACGATGACTCCGACGCGCACTCCTCCCACGGAAAGGAGGAGGAGGAGAAAAGTCCCCCCCCCAACCAGGGGACACAAGAAAAGGAAGGCTGACCCATCCGGGGAGGCCGAAGGGTCCAAGAAGGGAAGGAGCCTCCTTCCGGACTGTGCCATGACGGCCGCCGAAAGCGGCGACGAGTGGCTACCCAGGGACAAGCCCCTGGCGAAGTCGTAAGTGTCCGGACACCGTAGCACTTCATGATATGTTTTATTGTACTGCCTTTCCTCATGCTGAAAATGATTGTGCAGTTCGTCCTGAGCTCATATCGATGTACCCTCATCGAGCGGCTCTTTGGACTCATCGGATATGAACAGCGGTTCTCTTCTGACCGCCTCCACCCCTCGCCCTACGGACAACGCCGAGGTGTTGTCTAAAAAGGCACCGAGCCAAGGGGAGGTGGTCCTGGGGGCGCCTCGCGGCGACTTCCCGGACCTTGGGTACCAAGGGAGCGAGGCTCCTACGGGCTTCGAGTTCGGGCCCCAGCCGGACACTGTGCCGGAAACCTTGATGGTTTCGGACTCCGGCAGGCGGTCCCCCATCAAGGGGGGCCAACCATCCGTGCCAGTGTCTTCTGTCCAACCAGAGGCACCGGACAACCTGCTGGAAGCGCTTCGCAGCGCTTCCATCGAAGAAGAGCACTACAATATCATGAGTGCGGTGGTCGAGAAGGTTTAGTCCGCCAAAAATGAACAGACCGAAGCCTGCGCCAACCTTCTAACAGGCTTTGAGGTGAGCAATCGAAGTATAACAAAGTATACCACATAGATAGTAGCCCCTGATGCTTTGTTTGGCGTTCGCGAAGAAAAGCCGAATAGAGGATCAAATGATAACTCAGGAGTCTAATTAGAGTATGTCTATGTGTATGTGCAGGCTTCACTGCTGGCCGCTGCCGCACGTACTGCGGAGGTCGCTGCGCTAAAGCTGGACCTGAAGTGGTCAGAGGACGAGCTAGGCCTTACCAAGAGGCAGCTCGAAGAGAACAAAGGTAAGAAATACCCCTGTCTATGTAGTTAAAAAGAAGTTTGGGTGTAAAGTAGTAGGATCATCATGGATTTGTTAGAGGCCACGAACGAGGTGGCGACCCTGAGGAAGGCGTTGTCCAAGGCCGAAGATAAAGCGGCCAAAGAACGCATTGAACGGGAGAAACAAGAATCCCGAGTAGGCGAGGTGCAGCAAGAGCTCGAGGATCTCGCCAAAAAGCACGAGTCCTTGGAGCTGGACTCGAAGACGCGAGAGTCCGAGCTCGCGCAGGCGCTTGAAAGCATCCGGAGCACCAAGGCTGAAGCCCACAAGGCCCTCCAGGAGATTGACGCGGTGAATAAGATAGCACCGGGTAAGGCATTCATTATGTGAAGCAAGCACGTGAAGGAGACTTTCCTTTTTCTTACCTGAGTTCGAAGCTCTCCAGGAGCATTTGCAGATCTTCCCCGCAGTGTACTGGATGCTGCAAAGTTTTACCGGGATGAGGAGGGGAGCTCAATGGAGAAGTTGTTTTGGTCTCAGTATACTGGGACCGAACACTCCGTGCCCTTGAGCGACCAGCTGAAGCAGTTGGTCGAGCTTAACAAGGCGGCCGAATAGGCCATGAGGGGCCTTATAGTCCAGATGTGGCCTGGCGAGCCCCTGTCCGGCAACTACTTCGGCCTGGTAAGGCGGCTTGTGGAAGCCTGCCCGCGGCTTGAAGTCATCAAGCGGTCCGTCTGCATTGAGGGTGCATGCAGGGCTTTTGCCCGGGCGAAGGTGCACTAGGTGAAGCTGGACGCCGTGAAGCTGGTTAAGGAAGGGCCGCTGGAGGGCAAGGAGCATCGCCGCCCCGAGAATTATTACAAGGGTGTCCTGGAGGGTTCCCGCTTAGTGGCAGATGAGTGTGCCAAGGATGTAATTTTTGAATGAACATGCCCATGTGATCCTGTAATATGAAACAAGTTCTTTTGCGCCATGCGACACTTCCTTAATTTAAAATATTACCTTCTGTGTGGCTGTTTATAAAATCTGAGAGTTGGCCAGTCGTCGGCTTCTGCCCCCATGTAACTAGTACTGGGGTGTTCGGGGTAAATCTGAACATTCTTTACCCCAATGTTGGGTCCTTCAAGGGAGGTGCTCAGCGCAACGAACCAGGCAATCGGACTATAATGCTTTAACACTCTCACTTAGCCATAGAAGTCTATGATTTTAATTTTTTGGCGAAGCCCCTGGTATTCGGAAGGCCGAATTTGGGGCGCTATACACGCCTAAGCCGGACAAGGCCGACTCCTCGCCCGAAGCGGAAAAAGTCTTTAAGGACATGAGACCTCTTGAACAGCGACCAGTCTCTCGCCTTATCATGACAGTCAGTTTTTGGCTTTCTCTACTGAGGTGCTTGTCCGGAAGAACCGGGACACAATCGCAGTAGTTCTCCCACCGCTACCTTAGCCGATATAGTGGAACATAAGGTACCAAAGCATGGGAGCCGGGCAACCCAATATTTGACCCAAAACATGATTCGGAGCGGATGCATATAATGCTATAAGTTCGGGGTGCCGCACTATCGAAAGTGTTTAGACTTCTTGCGCCGTATTACGGGGTAAACGAGAGCCCCTGGCGTACTGACCGTACCCGAGCGTGCAGGTGCGGAATGTCGTAGATGGACATATAAGAGAAAGATAAAAACTTAAATAATGCAATGACAGATTAATAATATGCATTGTTATTTGAATAATACGTCGAAGCGTACTGGTACAAGTAGTGCAATAAGCTGAAAGTAGGACAATTCGAAATGTCCCATCCAAGGCAAGCTACGCATAAAGAGTGAAAAGTGGGTATATCAAGTATTACTAGAGACCACCTGGTGGTTCCCGTGTTCATCTTAGCTTCTTACCGCCTCGGTTGTTGCTTCCGGAATGTGTCCGGTAGTCTTACTGCCGAAAAGGCCTTCCGAAGAGTTAAGCCCTGAAAGAGAAAAGGAATGTCAAAGGTATACAACCCCTGGTGTGGTTAAGCCACAATGCAGGGCGTGTCCTGATTGTGCCCCCGCCTATGGCCATGGTATTTTCAATGCATAGTTATGTACGCGCGGCACGAATTTCGTTGTTGCACGGGGACTGGGACGGGGGCCGAATTGCTAGGTGAGCACAGATCATGCCAGGCGATCCTGTTGCAGATTATTCTAGACTCGCTTGAAGGTGTCCGGGGGCTGTAACGCCTAATGAGAGGTCTGTCTGAACAGGCTGCTTTGTGCCTCTGCTGCAAGGGCTACAGTGTGCTCTTTCGTACGGAGCGAGCGTTCTGTGTTTCCATTTACTGTTATGACCCCAGGAGGACCTGGCATCTTGAGCTTGAGGTATGTGTAATGCAGCACTGCATTGAATTTTGCAAATGATGTCCGTCCGAGCAATGCATGATAGCCACTGCGAAACAGGACGATGTCAAAGATTAGCTCTTCGCTTCGGAAGTTATCCGGTGATCCAAAGACCACTTCCAGTGTGATTGAGCCTGTGCAATGGGCCTCTACACCTGGGATGACACCTTTGAAGGTGGTTTTGCTGGGTTTGATCCTTCAGGGATCGATTCCCATTTTTCGCATTGTATCCTGATAAAGCAGGTTTAGGCTGCTGCCGCCGTCCATAAGGACTCGAGTGAGATGAAATCTGTCAATGATGGGGTCTAGGACCAGTGCGGCAGATCCGCCATGAAGGATGCTAGTGGGGTGGTCCCTGCGATCGAAGGTGATCGGACAAGCAGACCATGGGTTGAACTTCGGGGCGACGGGCTCCATCGCGTAGACGTCCCTTAGTGCACGCTTCTGCTCCCTCTTGGGAATGTGGGTTGCGTATATCATGTTTACTGTATTTACTTGTGGGGGAAACCCCTTCTGTCCCCCTGGGTTCGGCAGCCGGGGCTCCTCCTTGTCATCGCTATGCAGCCCCTTGTCCTTGTTTTCGGCATTTAACTTGCCGGCCTGCTTGAACACCCAGCGTTCTCTGTTGGTGTGATCGGCTGGCTTTTCAGGGGTGCCGTGGATTTGACACGAGCGATCCAGTATGCGATCCATACTGGACGGAGCCGGAGTATTTCTTTTGAATGGCTTTTTCCGCTGACCGGATCTAGAGCCTTTGAATCCGGCGTTGACTGTCGTATCTTCGGTGTTATCGCCGTTATTGCAGTGCTTTGGTCTACTACGACACTGCCTACCGTTAACCTCTTTGGTATCCGAGGTATCCGGATTCCTTGATGTGTTGTTGCTGTGAGCCAGCCAGCTGTCCTCGCCCGCGCAAAAGCGGGTCATGAGTGTTGTGAGGGCTGCCATAGATTTCGGCTTCTCCTGGCCGAGGTGGCGGGCGAGCCACTCATCGCAGATTTATGTTTGAATGCCGCTAGGGCTTCTGCATTCGGACACTCTACGATTTGATTTTTCTTGGTCAGGAACCGTGTCCAGAATTGTCTGGCCGATTCCCCTGGCTGCTGGGTTATGTGGCTCAAGTCATCAGCATCCGGTGGCCGCACATAAGTGTCCTGAAAGTTGTCAAGAAATGCATCTTCCAAATCTTCCCAACTGCCGACGGAATCTGCTGGCAAGCTATTCAGCCAATGTCGAGCTAGTCCTTTGAGTTTTAGTGGGAGGTACTTGATGGCATGTAGATCGTCACCACGATCCATGTGGATATGAAGGAGGAAATCCTCAATCCATACAGCGGGATCTGTTGTGCCGTCATATGATTCGATATTTACGGGTTTAAAACCCTCCGGGAATCCATGATTCATAACTTCATTAGTGAAGCATAAGGGGTGTGCGGCGCCTCTGTGTCGGGCTATATCCCGACGTAGTTCGTATGAGTCTTGTCTGCTATATTCGGCCCGGCCGGATTTACTCTTGGTGTATCCGACGCGACGATCATCGTCCTGTTTGGGCGCACGTGTTCGTGTCCCGTATATTGAGCTTGCGATTTTTTCCTTCCTGTCCAAGATGTCTCGCAGGTTCTCTGTGTTGCCCCAGGCCTTAGTATATTTGACTGAGTGGAGACGGGGTGCGAGCTGAACTTTGGGCTGAAATGCCTCTCTGGCTCGGCCGCGTAGTGGCCGGTCAGCCGCATTGTACACTGGTGAGTGAGGTTTGAATGCTTCCTCCTCGAGGTGAGGTAGCAACCTGCGTTTTGGGTAACTCTTGGATGGGAGCTCGAGTTCATGCTCCTTGGCCGCAAGGACTTTGGTCCACCCTGTCTGCTAGCAAGTCTTGATCAGCTTGAAGATGTTGTTGTTTCTTCTTTAGGCTATTTGCTGTGGCCATAAGCCGGCACTTGAAGCGCTCTTGCTCGACGGGGTCCTCAGGCACAATAAATTCGTCGTCACCGAGGCTCGCCTCGTCTTCGGAGAGAGGCAGGTAATTGTCCTCCGCTGGTTCTCCATCTGCTGCCTGCTCTGGAGGGCTAGCTTGTTCGTCCTCCAACTCTTCGCCGTGCTGGAGGGGATTGTTGTTGTCTTCGGTGCTATTCGGAGTGTTATTATCTCCTGTGCCGGTATCACTGCTCTTACTGTGGCGGGACTTAGAGCGGCGCCGCTGACGTCGGCGCTTGGGTTGCTTCTTGGAGGGGTCATCCTCCGCTTTCTCCTCGCCATTGGCTTCTTTGCGGGTGTCCACCATATATATATATATATATATATATATATCATATGATGAGGTGGCGGTCCAGTGCCCCGAGGGCGGTGGATCCTATTCGTCTCCGGCTTCGTTGTCCATACCGTCAAAGTCTTCGGAGCCGAAGTCGAGCATGTCGGTTAAGTCGTCGACAGTGGCTACTAACTGGGTGGTGGGTGGGCAGCAAATTTCTTCGTCGTCCGCATCCCATTCTTGCCGGACATAGTTCGGCCAAGGTTCTCCTAACAGGGAGAGAGACCTTAATGAATTTAGCACATCTCCAAAAGGTGAGTGCTAAAAGATATCCGCGGAGGTGAACTCCATGATCGGCGCCCAGTCGGACTCGATGGGCACGGATACAAGCGGCTCGGAGTCCGTGGCTGAGAATGAATCCTGTGGTTCGGCAACACGGCTCTCGTAAGGGGTGAAGTCAGTATCCGGCTCTATCACCACTGAGAGTGCGACCTCCGTGGCGGGGTCCATCCCTCCACTCTCGGATGGCACGACTTGCTCCAGATTAAAGGCCGGAGTAGCTGCGGATGCGATCTCCCGAACACTGTCCGACGGTAGAGTTACGTCTTGCTCGTCGTGACTGCGTGGCGCATCCGGCATGGGCTCGAATCCATCGAATATCAAGTTTCCGCGGATATTGTCCATGTAGTTCAAGTTTCCAAATGTGACCTGATGGCCAGGGGCGTAGCTCTCAATCTGCTCTAGATGGCCAAGAGAATTGGCCCGCTGTGCAAAGCGGCCGAATATGAAGATCTGTCCGGGGAGGAAAGCCTCACCCTGGACCGCATCCCTAGCGATGATCGAAGGAGCCATCAAGCCTTATGGTGGCGACACAGTGGAACTCTCAATGAAAGCACCAATGTCGGTGTCAAAACCGGCGGATCTCGGGTAGGGGGTCCCGAACTGTGTGTCTAAGGCGGATGGTAACAGGAGGCAGGGGACACGATGTTTTACCCAGGTTCGGGCCCTCTCTATAGAGGTAAAACCCTACGTCATGCTTGATTGTTCTTGATTATATGAGTATTACAAGAGTAGATCTACCACGAGATCAGAGAGGCTAAACCCTTGAAGCTAGCCTATGTTATGATTGTATGTTGTCCTACGGACTAAAACCCTCCGGTTTATATAGACACCGGAGGGGGCTAGGGTTACACCAGGTCGGTTACAAAAGAGGAGGTATACATATCCGTATTGCCTAACTTGCCTTCCATGCCAAGTAATGTCCCATCCGGACACGAGATGAAGTTTTCAACCTTGTATCTTCATGGTCCAACAGACCGGCCAAAGGATATAGTCCAGCTGTCCGGAGACCCCCTAATCCAGGACTCCCTCAAGCACTATCTAATTTTTGCAACTAAAATCACTAGCACTGTTCATATGGACACCACTAGCAGGCGTGAGTTCATGGACGGATATGCAAATGTACCATTGATTACATACAACAAGTCATCAACCCACAACGACAACGAGGATACACGTTGGATCATAGATCATTTCCAACAAAACATTCTAGTAAAGTTTTCTCACACAACAAATAACAAAGCGATGAAATGAACTTCAGCTCAACCACTCGTCGGCGTTGGAAACGCTTGCTTTTGATTCTCTGGGAAGGGCCAGCAACTGTCAATCTCGAGACCAATGCAGGACTGATCATCCGGGATGAAGCGGCCTATTTCAATACCCATATTGGGACGGTAGGGAAGCATAGTAATGCCCGAGGTATAGATACAGATGCTTCTCATAAATGGTAGTAACATTGTGTCAACAGCAGCTGGATCGCCTTCCACCATCATTGGATAGTTTTGTCCAAGGAAGAGTGAGTTTCCTCCAAGACTTTCAATACTGAACCAGGGAGAAGGTGTTGGCGCTAGTACACCAGTATCCATCCCGAATACCCTGCAACGGATGTTGGAATAGGTCCGGAGAGTGCGACCATACGAGACAACACCTGCTTCCTTAGTAACGTCAGCAGTTCCCCGTATACAGATAAGAAGAGGTGATCCATCAGCATAAGTTTCCAGGCGCCACTGAGTATATGGGTCCTGCTCGTCCTCATGCTCGTGAATAAAATTTTCAAGTATAGGTGGTGGAATGTTCATAGGACCTTGGAAAGATAAGAAGGTTAATTAGTAAAGGGAAACTAGCTAACCCGCATGCATGTGTATGAAACAATTATAATTATGGTGGAAGACAAACGTACCGAAATCATGAGGATTCCATGCAAAAAAAGTGCCACGAGTGGTGGCAGCAAACACAAGACCCTCGCATTGAATTGCATCACAGTACTCATCCATGTATAGAAACTGATTTTTGAGCAATGTCCATCGATTCGTACGATGAAGGACGACAACAAGCTTGTCAAAGATAGTGACAACATAAGAATTCCTATAACCCCAAGAGCGGTTGGGAACTCGACAAATTGCTATCTTCCGTAGACGACAGTCAGCATGATCATATTTGAACTCACATAGAATACCGGTGTACTCAACCTCTAGCCAGTCGTCTGAGATTTTTTGAAGTGGAACCCGGTGACGAGTGTACACATTCACAAGTTCCCACTCGCAATTGTACCCAATATAAACAACCCAATCTCCATTTTCTCCTGCCCAAGCCTTGCCCTCAAGCGATGGCATCTTAACATCATACGTATCATTATCAAGCGGCATCAACTTACACAAGGCGAGGCTTCCCTCGTCCCCGCGCCAGTCAGTAGGGTCACGACGAGGAAGATAGGGGAGATCAAACTGCTCCTAGACCCTTGGGTTCCTTGTAATGATGTTATTAGTTGAGTCGAGAATGGTCTTGAACGAACCTGCCATGCTAGCCGAGGTGATGACGTCGCACCGATCAATGTGTTCCTCCACCGCGTCATCATTCAGATCGGGGCAAGAATAATGGGGTCGCTTCCGGCTTGTTCCCTCCATGGCGAAGATGATCAAACAATGGCAGAAGGAAGGGTGAAGGCAAATGGAGGAGGGAGGAAGAGCTAGTGTGCGATAGCAGTTCCAAATCAAGAGGGAAAGGCGAAGAGTCGGTGGACGGTTGCCACGGTACATGAAGAGGCGCCTGGGGAGCGAACAGTTGCCACAAAGGTCACACACTAACGACAAGGGCCGAGTGAACCGCATGCAATCCCATCGCACAACACACACGTCTTGTTAAGCTGAACCATTTCCGTTCTCTAGTGTCAACGCAAACAGTTCATCCGAGTGAACCGCATGCCGTATATCGCACACACCTTGATCTGGTTGGCCGTTTCTTTTGTGTTGCCTAATCACAAACAGTTCATCCGAGTGAACCGTATGTTGTATATCAGACACACCTTCATCTGGCTGCCCATTTCTTTTGTGTTGCCTAATCACAGACAGTTCAACCGAGTGAACTGCATGTTGTATATCGCACATGCCTTCATCTGGCTGCCTGTTTCTTTTGTTCCTCCTCACCGTAAATAGTTAATTGAACTGAATCGTATGCCATTCATCGCACACGCAACTAAAATTTAACCGTGTTTGATGCATCCTCCATCGCAAACGTTTTATACATTTCTGACGGTTTTCATACACCATCATTTGTGAGTATGGCATCGCACACAGTTTCTCGAAGGGTCTCTGATTGTAGTGTCGTGTTAGCAGCATCCTGCAGTAGTGGGCCATTCTTTTACTTTATGCAATTTTTATTTTGAATTTGAGTCTCCATCTCTTATAAAAGCACCACCTAGGAGGCAATATGATCGTACTTGAGTATTGGGTGTAGCTAATATGTGAGTGTGTTTCATGAATGGATCAATGATTGAGCATAATGGGCTAGAGATTACTTATTTTAGCGTTGATATTTTGAAAGACATGGTTGTTTGTTGATATGCTTGAGTATTTAAATTATCATGTTAAAACAATACTATTGCTTTGAACAATATAAAAGTCCAAATGTCCATGCTATAAAGAAAAGAGATATGATATGACATGATAGGCAGCATTCCACATCAAAAATTCTATTTTTATCACTTACCTACTCGAGGACGAGTAGGAGTCAAGCTTGGGGATGCTGATACGTTGTAGCGACCTGACCTAAATGGATCAAGTCTCTGTGCTTAAGTGTCATCCCTGGATCGGTATGCTGACACACCCAGTACTCGAAGATTTATAACAGAGGTAAATCACATGTATAAAGTAACGTAAATACTATTACCTCAATCCATATAGCGGAAGTAACAACAAGGTTGTGGATTCCCATCGACACCAACGGCAAAGTTGAGTGTAGAAATCATAACCCTAACGTATCACTTACTTGTCATAAGAATCCTGCAACATGAGACATTGCAGCCGTGTAGGTCAGTACATTGAATGTACTGGCAAATTCACACCATAGGATAAAGATGAATAATGACTATCGCTACATGCATATTTGGCTGGTGGAGGCTCTAGGTTTAATAATTTTTTGCATAAAGCTAATTTTTCCCTACAACAAAGGAGTATATTTTATTTAACTACCAAGTTGGTTGAAAAAATTATTGAGAAGGTTCCTCCAACTGAATCCCAAAATAATAATTATAACCCCACAAATTAATTAAGTAAAGTGATGAGATCAAACCAATAATTCAAGTACTAGATACTCAAGATGTCCATAACCGAGGACACGGCTAATCATGATTAGTCTGTACACTCTGCAGAGGTTTGCGCACTTTTCCCCACAAGACTCGATCTCCTTTGTTGAATTTCTCGCACTACATGATGTTTGAGAAACGGATGACCAAGACACAGTCTTTCAGAAACATTAACTCTTTACTCTAGGTAGACAGTACCAACCTACATCCCCTACATCTTCTAGTCTACCACTGAAAGAGGTCATGCAACATACTCAACTATGCTAGAGCCCATAATAGCTTGTGGCTGCACATGGAAGTTTCTAGCATGAATAATCTTATGATCCCTTTTAGCCTGGGTGGCGAACCATAGGATAATCACACAGGTACTCCGAGATATCCTAGGACAACATTGGATTCTCCAGGTGCCCGCAACCAATCCACCCAGATGTGTATTTAAGTAGCCACCTTAAGTTCACCATTAATTAACAATCTCACATCTGTCATGGATACACTCAAACCCAATCCACGTCTACGAGCATAACATGGCAGTATAAGCATAACCTATAAGTAACTCCTAGGGTTTGATAATAAAAAGGGAAATAGGTTCTTCCTCAACATCTACTTCCCAAAACCCACATGTTAAGAGATCCTACTCATGCAATGTTTGAGGGTTGTATCTAATGCATAAAAACTGGGTAAGAAAAGAGTATGATCAAAATGTGAACTTGCCTTGTACTGTTGATGAAGATGATTCGCACTCATATCTCCGGATGTTACTATTCATCACACTCCATTCAATCTATCATAAGCAAGCAATTGCATTCATAAGCACTCATGCAGAAGAATCGAAGAAAATATCTCGGAAAACTTCGAAAACAAACAATTAACTCTTGCAACAGAAAACAATTTCTAACGGTACAAAAATTGGGTGAATTTGGCCTTATCATAAAGTTTAGGTCAAGAGCTTCGATTTGCAAAATGAGTCAACTCAAACAGGGTTATAAAACTAAAGTTACGATCAAACAAAGTTCAAATATAAATCTATTTGAATTCAAAATTTAAAACTTCCATAAATATGTTTAAGTTGTTTTACTGGAAAGAGGGGATCTTAATGAAGGAGTGGGCGTTGGTTTCGTTGGATTCGGACCAACGAGCAAAAAGATGTGATTGATTGAAGATCAGGGACTAATATGCGAAGAAATATTCACGGATGGGTCCCTGGCCAAAAATTAAAAAGAAAAGGGAAATTCTACCGAACGAACGTTCGCTACAGAACCTAAACCGACGAACTCGTTCACTCGAGAGGCTAAACCAGCGAGCGTTGTCTAAATAACTAGACTAAAACAAAAAAAATCAGGTTTTTAAAGAAAACCGAGAAAAACAGAAAA
This sequence comes from Triticum urartu, assembly GCF_003073215.2. NCBI lineage: Eukaryota > Viridiplantae > Streptophyta > Magnoliopsida > Poales > Poaceae > Triticum > Triticum urartu. The sequence continues at coordinate 217,603,790 of NC_053023.1, read as the reverse complement.
ACCGATCTAGGGTTTGGTTATACCGGTCCACGGAAAAGATCGGCGGGTCACCGGAGCGGGTCAGGCGGAGCTTCGGCGAGTCACATCTCCGGCGGCGGTGGGGTGAAGTGGCTTTGGCGGCGGCGGGGCTCGGTGGTGGCGGCGGAGTAGCTGGGGAGGGGCGGCGCAGCGCGGCGGTGAGGTGGGTGGTGGCTGCGGTGGTCGGGGAGGTGGAGGGCGATGGCGGCAACTCCGGCGAGGCGGGCGGCGGCTGCTCGGGGCTCGGCGACTTCAGTTTGAAGGGAAAACAGGGCCGGGTGCCTCGGTATATATAAGAGGGGAGGAGACTTGGAGAAGGGGCGAGGTCGAGGCGGCGGAGGAGTCCGCGGGGGCTACAGCGGCGTCCGGCGACGTGTAGGAGTCGAACTCCGACTCGGGGAGGGAGACGACCGCAAGGTGGGCTGGGTCGCGGCCTGCTACGGGCGCGCGCACGGGGAAGTGGGCTGCGGGAAGGCGCGGCTGGCTGGGCCGGCTCGGGCGTGCTAGCTGGGCCGGTCAAGTTCGGCTTTCTTCTTCTTCTTCTTCTTCTTCTTCTTCTTCTTTTTTAAAACATTTTTCCAGACAAACAAAATAAATAAAAATACTATATAGGCATATAATATATCAAAATTTTCAGAAAAAGATTTTCTACGACATGTACATTTTTTTGGCATTAAATAAAATCTACAAAAATTCAAATAAAGCAAAGAGTGCTTCTACTCTAATAAAATCCAATAAAAATCATTTAAAAAACAAAAAATAATTTCAAATTTATTTCTCTCCAATTTTCTATTGTAGGGAATCATTTTACCCTAATTACCATATATTTTATTTTTGGAGAAAAAATAATTTGAATAAAACCCAAATAACTCCAAATTGAAAAGTAATTTCGAAAGGACTTTAAATTTGATCCTTTTAAACTTCCAACTCATATTTCATATGTTTTGAAGAAGTCATTTTATCTTCTCTCGTGAAAATCATTGAGTTGCTTTAAGTTTCTGAATTTGAAATATTTCCAAATGAAATTCAAATATTTTCAGAACCCTTTTCATTTTAAATGGAGGATGTCATGTCATCTTCTCCCTAGGGTTTTGTATCTGAAAAGAATTTGAATTCATGGAGATCATAAATGCAAGAATGGAAGTTTGGGAAAGTCATTTTATTCCCTCTCATTTAACTTTCAAAAGTTTCAATTTCACTCACTTTCAGTCAATCAATCACACAACAATCAAAACTATTTATTTATTATAACATTCCAAAATTTAAAATTTTGGGATATTACATACGTCTCCAACATATCTATAGTTTTTTATTGTTCCATGTTGTTATATTATCAATCGTGGATGTTTTATAATAATTTTATAGTCATTTTATATCATTTTTTGGTACTAACCTATTGACATAGTGCCAAGTGCCAGTTGCTGTTTTTTCCATGTTTTTACATCGTAGAAAATCAATACCAAACGGAGTCCAAATGCCACGAAACTTTACGGAGATTTTTTATGGACCAGAAGACACGTAATGGGCCCTGGCTGCGCTTGGGGTGCTCCGAGGAGAGCACAACCCACCAGGGCACGCCAGGACGCCTAGGCGCGCCCTGGTGGGTTGTGCCCACCTCGGGTGCCCGCCGGACTGCCTCTTTGCTCTATAAATACCCCAATATTCCCAAAACCCTAGGGGAGTCGACGAAATCTTCATCTAGCCGCCGCAGAGTCTAGAACCACCAGATCCAGTCTAGACACCATCCCGGATGGGGTTCACCACGTCCATTGGTGCCTCTCCGATGATGCGTGAGTAGTTCTTTGTCGACCTTCAGGTCCGTAGTTAGTAGCTAGATGGCTTCCTCTCTCTCTCTCTAAATTCTCAATACAATGGTCTCTTAGATATCCATATGATGTAACTCTTTTGCAGTGTATTTGTTGGGATCGATGAACTTTGAGTTTATGATCAGATCTATCTTTTTATATACATGAAAGCATTTGAGTTTCTTTGATCTCTTTTATGTATGATCTCTTATAGCCTCGTATTTCTTCTCTGATATTTGGGTTTTGTTTGGCCAACTTGATCTATTTATCTTGCAATGGGAAGAGGTGCTTTGTAGTGGGTTCGATCTTACGGTGCTTGATCCCAGTGATAGAAGGGGAACCGACACGTATGTGTCGTTGCTACTAAGGATAAAACGATGGGGTCTATCTCTACATAGATAGATCTTGTCTAGATCATGTCATCGTTCTTATTGCATTACTCCGTTTCTCAATGAACTTAATACACTAGATGCATGCTGGATAGCGGTCGATGTGTGGACTAATAGTAGTACATGCAGGCAGGAGTCGGTGTACTAATCTTGGATGTGATGCCTATGTAATGATCATTGCCTGGATATCGTCATGATTATTTGAAGTTCTATCAATTGCCCAATAGTAATTTCTTCACCCACCGTTTGCTATTTTTCTCGAGAGAAGCCACTAGTGAAACCTATGGCCCCCGGGTCTCTTTCTCATATATTTGCCTTTGCGATCTACTTTTCCTTTGCATTTATTTTCAGATCTATTAATCCAAAAATATAAAAATACTTTGCTGCACTTTATTTTATTTGTGATTTATTAATTCAATCTATTACAGCTTTATCCCGTCCGCGCACCAATTTCTGGCGTCGTTACCCGAAAGGGATTGACAACCCCTTTTACACGTCGGGTTGCAAGTGGTTGTGATTTGTGTGTAGTGGTTGTTTACGTTGTGTTTCTTGGTTCTCCTACTGGTTCGATAACCTTGGTTTCATATCTGAGGGAAATACCTACCACCGCTGTGCTGCATCATCCCTTCCTGTTTGGGGAAATATCGACGTAGCTTCAAGCGACATCAAGCAGTTCCGGGAGGTGCAGGCCGACATCGCCTACAACCACCATCGCTTCCACGAGCACCTGTGGGCGTAGGAGCAGATCGTCACGGAGCGGGTGGAGCAGGAGGCGATTCTCGAGTCGTACTGCTCCGCCCGCGAGAGCCGCCTCGCACGCTGGCGGTACCGCATGTGGGTGGCGGAGGTTGCGGCCGCCTACAAAGAGGACGATGAAACGGGCGAGGCGCTGTTTGGCAAGACCGACAACGAGGCGGAGGACAATGTCAGCTCCACCGAGGCCCCGCCCCGCCAGCACCGAGGCGGATGACTTCACCGGCTTCAGCGAGGCCCTGCTCCGCCGAGGCCCCGCCCCACCAATAACGAGGCAAAGGACATCGCCGGCTCCGCCGAGGCGGACGGCTTCACTAACTTCGGCAAGGCCCTGCTCCGCCGAGGCCCCGTCCCACCAACAACAAGGCAGAGGACATCGCCGGCTCTGTCGAGGCCCCGCCCCGTCGGCATCGAGGCGGAGGACTTTGCCGGCTTCGGTGAGGCCCTGCTTTGCTGAACCCCTGCCCCACCAACAACGACGCAGAGGACATCACCGGCTCCGCCGAGACCCCGTCATGCCGGCAACAAGGGGGAGGATTTCCTCCGCTCCGCCGAGGCGCCGCCCCGCCGGCAACGAGATAGAGGACATCGCTGGCTCCGTCGAGGCCCCGCCCCGCTGTCAGTGAGGCCGCACCACACAGAAAACGAGGAAGAGTAGAAAACGGTAGGTCACCGCTGCTCGGGTCCAAGTAAGGCCACTGCTGCTACCCTCCGGTTGAAGCCAAGCTAGGCGGGTTCACCATTGATGGTCGATTAGCTTCTTGGCAGCGACATGGAGTCGGAGAGCTGTGTTGGAGAAGGACGTTGCCTCAGTTACTTAACTGCAGGTGCAGTTGGGTCACTGACATGTGGGCCCAAGAGGCATCTGGCCCACATGTTAGTGACGCAACTGCACCTACAATTAAGTCACTGAAGCTCGGTCCGCTGGAGAAGAAGCTTCTGTTCGGCTCAGCCGGACACGGGTGGGTAGCTTCGATTAATTAATTATACCTCCAGCGCACCCCTTTTTAGTTGAAGAATGCATGAAAGATAATGAAATCCGGCATGTTTATATGAAATCCGGCCATGTATGAATGAATTTAGTTCGATTAGTTCGAATTCTTGTATCGCTGGCATTGGATGAACATGCAAAACAATACGTACTAGCATTATTCCCAGGGTGATCACCTCATTTGCAGCAGTTTCAAATGTACTCCCTCCGGTCCTTTTTAGTCTGCATATAAGTTTTGTCTGAAGTCAAAGTATCTCTACTTTAACCAATCTTATAGAAAGAAGTATCAACATTCACAATGTAAAATCAACTGACTTGAAAGAAATCTAATATGTGAAGTAAAAAGGAATAGAGGGAGTACAAAAAGTTTGAGAAACTTTTAGCGTTCCTGTACATTGCAATCAAACACACAGGCCTGGCAATTCATAGAGAACATTCAAAACAATCGATGATTATGCATCTCAGTGATTCACATGTCAGAGCCAATATTTACTTCACAACTAAAGAATAAAGAAAAATCGATCATTGCTGCTGACAGCAAAAGGCATATCATTTGAAAATATCAAATGCATGTCTTCTTGCTAACATCAATGAGCAAAATTTGACAAGGTTGTCCCATTCCAAAATGTCAAATGTGTGTTGTTTTGTGTACATCAATGAGCAAACTTTGGCAAGGTTTTCCCATTCCAAAATATCAAATGCCTATGATTGTGGAATGGGCAGGGTTTGCCATCAGTTTGGACATTGACATGGCACCTCGTGCTAAATAAACTAGTTGTTCTTTTTGTGAAGTTCCACCAAAATCAACCAAATTCGCGTGTAGCTTGTATGATTTCGCCTTCAACGCCTTGAAAATATTGGCACCTCCTTTCTTGTGGTGGAAATGAATGACTCGAGAATATTCGATGTATTCCTGAACATTTTCTGCAGTTCCCATTGAAATCAAGCTAAGCACCCATGTTTGCATAAATAAAAAATAGTGATTAGTATAAAGCAAATTTTACTATGAATTGATAGTTTAAACAGGCAACCTACATGATCCATGCAGAGCACACATTTAAAAAATGGAACTCATCGGAAGGAATCCTAAGACAACATTGTATTGGCCATCACAGCAACAAAGATGGAGATCCGTGAGTCCTTCTGAGTTAAAGTTAGTTTGTTCTTGTGGGCAATAATGTATCCATCCTTCAACTGCTCCCTTCTTAAGAAAATAGGCTTGGCTTCTTTATCCTGGCATAATCGAAACTAGGCACTTCACGTACTCCATATTCTTCTTTAGAGGAGGATGATCCTGTTGTGCAAAGACAAGAGGACAACTAAATGCTAGCATCCCTGTTTTCTCAAAAAAAAGGAAAGGAAATATTTAAAACATCACAGATGAAGCACTTCTCAAGGACAATACCACTTTCTCATGACAGTATCTAAATAGTAGCACAACACCAATATAGATGACAAAGCTCAATCATATGGATGAAATCCGTAGGGGAGTACTAACCTTTGTTAGGAGGCTTATTGTGTAGGGCATGCAGATCAAGCACTTCTCCGAAACCATCTGCTGTTATCTACTGTGGTTGTCGTGCTTACTATATACTCCTCGATTAATTTAATGTTTCCAACATCTTCTTGTGCAGTTCCACTAAAATATATGTTATCTTCAAAGAAGATCCCTGTTTGCACAAATAGAGATAATTACATATTACATTAAGAGTGGCATCAAATCAGTGGCGAAACAATTGCTTGTTCCAGCCATAGCAATAAATTAAGATGCAAAACTATATCATTACTTGTGTCATCACAGTTCTAGTTCTTCATTACAGCACCGGGAGTTGATTTTTGTTTTTCTTCCACTTGTTCTTCCCCTTCATCACTTGGTTCAATAACAGAAAGCTTCGCCTTCAATGTAAGATTTAGCATGTCAATTAGGGAGCACAAGTATAGCACTAAACAACGACATTAATTTTCTGATGACAGTGGCAAAATACAGGCCAACAGTTGTGAAATATCATTATCTTACCTCAATGGGATATTACGGTGCACTTACATATTGAAAGTCTTGTCTCCATTTGTGCAGTTCACTAAAATCAAACAACATTACCGTATAAGTAGCACAACATGTGAAAGCACACTGCACAATCATGTGAAAGAAGGCTAGTAATGACCTCTCATGATGCGGAATTCAAACAACTCACAAGAAGAAGATCTGAAACAAATTTGCCAACATGGATAGGAAGTCAGATCTCCTCTTGTGCAGTTCCACCAAGATCAAGAAATCAAGTAACATTGTCGGTGTAACATTTTGGTTGAACTTCACAAAACACTCTTTAAACAGAAGTGTTTTGTGCAGTGCAACAAAAGGTCGCAATAACAACGAGGTGAAGTAGATACCCCTGTTTACACCGAGGTGCAAAGGAAACAACTAGTGGTCAATAACGGTGGATGACACAGAAGCCAACAAAAAGAAGCATCTAAGTTATCTAAATGGGAAAGAAAGCAGATAGTAGCATTTCTCAAACAGTGGCATTGATTGATATTAATAGAGAGATTATATTAACAATAAAATCCGTTAAACATGTAATTTGCTTTTAACTGTGGCATTGCTTCCATTTTCCAGCGGCATTATTAGAGGGTGTTTGTTTACATGGACTTTTTGGTGTATGGACTAAAAAAGTTCCTTTTAGTCCCATCTAAACCAAACAGGAGGGACTTTTAGGGACTAAATGTGGGTATTCGGGACCAAAAAAAGAAGACCCCGAGGGAGAGTCTTTTGGGACTTTTTCCAACAGTTGCCCCTGCCCCGCATCACACCTTATCTCTATTAGTTCATTACTAGGGGTAACATGGTCTTTTAGCATGTCATTTAATAACCTTTAGTCCATGTTTAGTCCTTGGAACCAAATAGGTAGGGACTAGGGACTTTTTAGTTTGGACTAAAAAAAGTCCTAGGACTTTTTAACCAAATAGGGCCTTAGATTAACAACAGCTAAAGAGTTGTACGGGATAGTGGACGCACCAGCACCATGTGCATCTATCGTTGTATAAAGGGGTGATGCACAATCTGTTGCAACAAAGAACAAACAACCAAGGAGCATATTTGTGTTGGTCCCAGTTTTTTTACCTTTAGACATCTTTCCCTATGTGAGGGCAGCAAATCTAGTCCTGCTCAAACTCTACAGCCTTGTCCCCCAAAATAGAAAGATCAGTTTGTTACAGATGTGTGTACTACGTTTGTCATTGTTTGCCCTTTCCGACCAATGTAGGTGCTGGATAGCCAGTCTGTACTACTTTCACTGCTTCCTTTCCTCTTTGAACCACCTCCTAGATTCATGCTATACAACTTTCCCCAGTACTTTCCTGTTTGATCCAATACCTAGATTTGAGTGTAGAAGCGCAAAAAGCCCACATGCAGCTAGAGCAATGCATGTGGAATAAGTAAATTATACCTTAAGGTTCTCGGGGTGTGGCTCAGTGGGCGGCGGGAGGCCGATCTACCCACACTATGTACGGTAGCAATGAAGAAGGGGCCGGAGGCCCTCCCGCGCCGTCGTTGGGAAAGAGAATAGCTTCGCCGGTAGTGGATTCCCTCCCTAAAACGATGGTGATAGTATTAAGACTCCTTCCCTTCCCGGCAGACGGATCATGTCAGCTCTTTGACCAGAAGTGAGGGGAGAGAGAGAGGCCAACGAAGTCGTGGTTAGATCTGGAGAGGGTGAGAGAGTGTGAAGACAGAAACTACAAGCGTTGAGGCTCCAGCGTGTGTATATATAGTGGAGAGAGAGTGTGAAGAGCGAAAACCCTAGAAAACAAGCGTCGAGGCTGCAGCGTGTATATATGGAGTGGCTTTCTTGTTCTCTCCATAAAAATCATTTTAAATTGTGCACTGCACGCAATTAACGCTCGAAGGAGTCAACTCGCAATTAACACTGCACGCCTCCCGGTCGCGCTTACTAACGTTCACATGTGGTACACGACCCTCCGAAGTGAAAAACAAATGAACCACACACGGTCAAAATATCAGAAAGGTGGGGTGCACCATGATGTCTAACACACAACCTTCTTCTTGTAGACGTTGTTGGGCCTCCAAGTGTAGAGGTTTGTAGGACAGTAGCAAATTTCCCTCAAGTGGATGACCTAAGGTTTATCAATCCGTGGGAGGCGTAGGATGAAGATGGTCTCTCTCAAACAACCCTGCAACCAAATAACAAAGAGCCTCTTGTGTCCCCAACACACCCAATACAATGGTAAATTGTATAGGTGCACCAGTTCGGCGAAGAGATGGTGATACAAGTGCAATATGGATGGTAATAAAGGTTTTTGTAATCTGAAAATATAAAAACAACAAGGTAGCAAGTGGTAAAAGTGAGCGTAAACGGTATTGCAATGTTAGGAAACAAGGCCTAGGGTTCATACTTTCACTAGTGCAAGTTCTCTCAACAATAATAACATAATTGGATCATATAACTATCCCTCAACATGGAACAAAGAGTCACTCCAAAGTCACTAATAGGGAGAACAAACAAAGAGATTATTGTAGGGTATGAAACCACCTCAAAGTTATTCTTTCTAATCGATCTATTCAAGAGTCCATAGTAAAATAACACGAAGCTATTCTTTCCGTTCAATCTATCCTAGAGTTCGTACTAGAATAACACCTTAAGACACAAATCAACCAAAACCCTAATGTCACCTAGATACTCCAATGTCACCTCAAGTATCCATGGGTATGATTATACGATATGCATCACACAATCTCAGATTCATCTGTTCAACCAACACAAAGAACTTCAAAGAGTGCCCCAAAGTTTCTACTGGAGAGTCAAGACGAAAACGTGTGCCAATGTAACGCCCCGAGACCATTGCGCCAGGTGTCTTCCAGTTATTCGCTATTGTTGCCTTGTCATTTGTTTGTGTGTCATGCATTTCATATCATGTCATCATGTGCATCGCATTTGCATACGTGTTCGTCTCATGCATCGGAGCATTTTCCCCGTTGTCCGTTCTGCATTCTGACACTCCTACATCCTCTAGCGCCCCCTTTTGTCTCTTTTCATGTGCGGGTGTTAAACATTTCTCGGAATGGACCGAGATTTGCCAAGCGGCCTCGGTACACCACCTGTAGAACGCCTGTCAAGTTTCGTGTCATTTGGAGTCCGTTTGATACTCCAACGGTTAACCGGGGATCCGTAAAGGCCTCGTGTGTGTTGCATCCCAACACCCCTACAAAGCAGCCCACTAACCCATCCAAACCCCCTCCATCCTCTCGGCCATTCGATCACGATCGCGTGGCCGAAAACCATACCTCATTTGGACTCTCCTAGCTCCCTCTACCTATATATTTGCACCTCCCCCCAAAAATTCGCGGACGAACTCTAACAAACTCCCTCTTCGCGCCGCCACACAAAACCCCGCCGCCCGGACATGTCCGCCGCCCTCAGCCACCTCGCTCCGGCCAATCCGAATCCGCCACGTCAGCCGACCGCCGCCCTCGCCCAACCGGGCGCCGCCACGCGTCCCGGCGCCCCGCGCCTCTCCACCGTGGGCCCGCGAGCCCGAGCTCGGCCCTCCCCGGCCCGGCTCCCGCGCGCCGCCCGCTCCTCAGCGCTCCATCGCCCGCTCTGCCGTGCGCCGCCGCCCGCTCCAGCTCCCGACCTCGCTGGCGACCAGCGCCTCCCTGCGCCCGAGATCCGCCGCCCCGCCGCCTCTCCAGCATCGTGCCGCCTCCCCTGGAGCCCCGTTGACCCCGCCTTCACCGGATCCGGCAAGCGGCTAGCCGGATCTGCCCGTTCCCGCTGCCGGCCGGCCAGATCAGCTGTGTGCCACCGCCTTTGCCGCCCGCCATGGCCTTCTATCGCTTCCATCGGGGAGGACGATGACGAGCGCCTCGCGCCTCCTCTCGCATGAGCCCCGCGGCCAGCACGCTGGCCCACCCCAGCCTCGGCCTGCCTCTCCTTCAACCTGGGCCGAGCCCATCTGGTGAGGCCCCGCCACTTCCCTTATCCATCGCCGTGGGTGATTGTTGCTATGTTGCGCTCACCCGCAGACTTGGAAATTTTGGCCAAGTCCCTGAAGTTTCCAATATCATGTGTGCATCTTGTCATGTCCATAACTTGTTGCATACTGCTCCGTTTCATGCGCATAAGATGTCAAAATGTTCATCAGGATGTCCTCTGCATTTTGTTCCATTGCACCATGCTTGTTTGAGTCCATCTTGATGCCCAAACTGTTGCAAGAGTGCTTCATAATGTTAGTTCCTGTTACTTAGCAGATATTGAGCATTTGTCATTTTTGCCATGATTATTGGGTGCTACATATGGTCATCAGCTCTACATGTGTTTTGGGCTATGCCATGCCATCTTTACAGGTGTGTATGCCATGTATTTTTGTGATCAATGTGGTGACTAGCACAAGCATGAAAAGTAGCTCTCGTGATATTGCTGATTTCAGGGACTTAGAATTTCACTAAGTCATTTCCCAGCTGTTATTTTTATGCCATGTATTCATGTTGCTACAGAGAGATCCATGCTTCTTTTGAGTATGTTCAGTAAGGATGATTTGGACATATGGTTATGCTCTATCCATCCATGTCCTTGTTTGCATTTATGGACTATCCTAGCATGACTCAATCTTGCTCTACTTTTGCTATAAAATGTTACTGACAGATTGTTACGTGTTAATCAATTTTGCCAAGGTTGTTGTAGTTGATCCATGCATGCTATGAGTTTGTTATTGCTTTGGTTAGCTTCATGAACATGTCTTCTTGCTGGTAGTATGCTTAGCTTGTCATGAAATGCCTTGTGTTGAGTGAATCAAGCTCACAAAGAGGCCTTCATAATTCTGTTTTTGCCATGTCTAGTTTTCTGCTAAGTCTGAATCTGTTAACGAAATTTGCTATGTTTACATGGGTGCCATCATATCTTCTGATCCTTTTTGGCTTATGGTCAGTAAGGGACTTTTGTTATATGCTTTGAGTAGATTCATGCCATGCCTTTCTTTGCTATGTCCTGTTCCTGTATCATGTTGTTTTCTTGCTCCTAACATTGCTTCCTGATGTTAATTCCTGACATGTTAGTATTTTCACTAAGTCTGTGAAGCTCATATCTTTTGCACTTTTGACATGCTTGTTTGAACCTGCTCTTGTGTGATTTAGCCATAGCTCAGTGTTCATCTTTTGTCAAGCATCTTGAGTAGATCACTGCCATGTGCTTTGTTGTTATGTTGGAGTGCAGTAGCTTAGATTCTTGTTGCATTTTAGATGGCTTCGTGCTGTTAATCGCAGAATTATGCCATTATTGTTTTGCTTGCCATTTGCTAACCGTGCATCCGATCCCGGTGATCTTTATATCGATTTCGACCGAAATCAACTCATCTTTCCAGAGGCACTCTTGGTTTGCCAAGTTGAGGCCTGGTTCAATATTTTCCTTCTGGAGCCCGCATATGCATTGCATAGCACATCCTGCATATCATGTCATGTTTTGCATCATGTTGCTTGCGCATTGCACCGTGGTTGATTGTTCTTTCCTTTGCTTGTGTTCTTGCTTTGGGTAGAACCGGGAGACGAGTTCATGATCGAGGAACCCGTTGAGTACGCTTACGAGGATCAAACTTACGCCAACTCGGAGAACTTTGCAAGCAAGATGACCATACCCTTGAAATCACTTCTATCTTTGCTTGCTAGTTGCTTGCTCTATTGCTATGTCGTGATACCTACCACTTGCTGTATCATGCCTCCCATATTGCCATGTAAAGCCTCTAACCCACCTTGTCCTAGCAAACCGTTGTTTGGCTATGTTACCGCTTTGCTCAGCCTCTCAGATACCATTGCTAGTTGCAGGTGAAGATGGAGTTCGTTCCTTGTTGGAACATGTTTATTGTTGGGATATCATTATTATATCTTGTTTACTTTAATGCACCTATATACTTGGTAAAGGGTGGAAGGCTCGGCCTTATGCCAGGTGTTTTGTTCCACTCTTTCCGCCCTAATTTTCGTTATACCGGTGTTATGTTCCTTGATTTTGCGTTCCTTATGCGGTTGGGTGTTATGGGAAGCCCTTGACAGTTCGCTTTGAATAAAACTCCTCCAGGAAGGCCCAACCTTGGTTTTACCATATGCCTACCTACCACCATATACCTTCCCTTGGGTTCTGCAGACTCAAGGGTCATCTTATTTTAACACCCCCCTCGGGCCAGTGCTCCTCTGAGTGTTGGTCCGAACCAAGCGGCCTGCCGGGCCACCTCGGGGAAACTTGAGGTTTGGTTTTACTCGTAGATAGTCTCATCCGGTGTTTCCTTGAGAACGAGATACGTGCGACTCCTATCAGGATTTGTCGGCACATCGGGTGGCTTTGCTGGTCTTGTTTTACCATTGTCGAAATGTCTTGTAACCGGGATTCCGAGACTGATCGGGTCTTCCCGCTAGAAGGAATATCCTTCGTTGACCGTGAGAGCTTGTGATGGGCTAAGTTGGGACACCCCTGCAGGGTTTTGAACTTTCGAAAGCCATGCCCGCGGTTATGGGCAGATGGGATTTTGTTAATATCCGGTTGTAGAAAACCTGACACTTAACTTAATTAAAATGAATCAATAGCGTGTGTAGCCGTGATGGTCTCTTTTCGGCGGAGTCCGGGAAGAGAACACGGTCTCGTGTTATGCTTGAACGTAAGTAGTTTTAGGATCACTTCTTGATCACTTCTAGTTCACGACCATTGCATTGCTTCTCCTCTCGCTCTCATTTGCGTATGTTAGCCACCATATATGCATAGTGATTGCTGCAGCTCCACCTCACTACCTTTTCCTACCCATAAGCTTAAATAGTCTTGATTGCGAGGGTGTGAGATTGCTGAGTCCTCGTGACTCACAGATTACTTCAAACAGTTGTAGGTGCCGATGATAACCATGCAGGTGACGCAACCGAGCTCAAGGAGGAGCTCGATGAAGATCGTGTTCGTTGTGTTGTTTCGTTTCTAGTTGATCAGTAGTGGAGCCCAGTCGGGGCGATCGGGGATCTTGCATTTGGGGTTGTCTTTATTTTGGTTCCGTAGTTGGACCTTGATTGTATTCTGGATGATGTAATGCTATATTTATGTATTGTGTGAAGTGGCGATTGTAAGCCAACTCTTTATCTCTTTCTTATTCAGTACATGGGATGTGTAAAGATTACCCCTCTTGCGACATGCCTACTATGCGGTTATGCCTCTAAGTCGTGCTCCGACACATGGGAGATATAGCCGCATCATGGGTGTTACAGCCAACCCCTATGCATAAGTTCATGACGTCACGGAACTCGCAAGTTGATCACCAAAACATACATCAAGTGGATCACGTGATATCCCATTGTCACCATAGATAAGCACATGCAAGACATACATCAAGTGTTCTCAAATCCTTAAAGACTCAATCCGATAAGATAACTTCAAAGGGAAAGCTCAATCCACTACAAGAGAGTAGAGGGGCAGAAACATCATAAGATCCAACTATAATAGCAAAGCTCGCGATACATAGCTACTGGTATCAAGAACACGAGAGAGAGAGAGAGAGAGAGATCAAACATATAGCTACTGGTACATACCCTCAGCCCCGAGGGTGAACTACTCCCTCCTCATCATGAAGAGCACCGGGATGATGAAGATGGCCACCGGAGAGGGATTCCCCCTCCGGCAGGGTGCTAGAATGGGTCTAGATTGGTTTTTGGTAGCTATGGAGGCTTGCGGTGGCGGAACTCCCGATCTAGGTTTCTTTCTAGAAATTTGGGTATATATAAGAGGTGTTTAAGTCGGGAACAAGTCAGGGGGTCCCCGAGGCAGCCACGAGGTAGGGGGCGCGCCCAGGGGGTAGGGCGCACCCCCACCCTCGTGGGTGCCTCGGGACTCTTCTGGCCCATCTCCGGTACTTCGTGGGCTTCTTCTGGTCCAAAAATTATCTCTGTGAATTTTTAGGTCAATTGGACTCCGTTTGGTTTTCCTTTTCTGCAATACTCAAAAACAAGGAAAAACAAAAACTGGCACTAGGCTCTAGGTTAATAGGTTAGTCCCAAAAATCATATAAATGCATATAAAACATCCAAGGTTGATAATATAATAGCACGGAACAATCAAAAATTATAGATACATTGGAGACGTATCAAGCATCCCCAAGATTTATTCCTACTCGTCCTCGAGTAGGTAAATGATAAAAACAGAATTTTTGATGTGGAATGCTACCTAACATATTTATCCATGTAATTCTCTTTATTGTGCCAAGAATATTCAGATCCGAAAGATTAAAGACAAAAGTTTAATATTGACATAAAAATAATATTACTTCAAGCATACTAACAAAGTAATCATGTCTTCTCAAAATAACATGGCCAAAGAAAGCTATCCCTACTAAATCATATAGTCTGGCTGTGCTCTATCTTCATCACACAAAATATTTAAATCATGCACAACCCCGATGACAAGCCAAGCAATTGTTTCATACTTTTGATGTTCTCAACTTTTTCAATCTTCACGCAATACATGAGCGTGAGCCATGGACATAGCACTATAGGTGGAATAGAATGGTGGTTGTGGAGAAGACAAAACGAGCAGATAGTCTCACATCAACTAGGTGTATCAATGGGCTATGGAGATGCCCATCAATAGATATCAATGTGAGTGAGTAGGGATTGCCATGCAACGGATGCACTAGAGCTATAAGTGCATGAAAGCTCAAAAAGAAACTAAGTGGGTGTGCATCCAACTCGCTTGCTCATGAAGACCTAGGGCATTTTGAGAAAGCCCATCATTGGAATATACAAGCCAAGTTCTATAATGAAAGATTCCCACTAGTATATGAAAGTGACAACATAGGAGACTCTCTATCATGAAGGTCATGGTGCTACTTTGAAGCACAAGTGTGGTAAAAGGATAGTAGCATTGCCCCTTCTCTCTTTTTCTCTCATTTTTTTGTTTTTTTTTGGGGGGAGGGGGCCTTCTCTTTTTCATGGCCTCATTTTTCTCTCTTTTTTATTTTTCGTCCGGAGTCTCATCCCGACTTGTGGGGGAATCATAGTCTCCATCATCCTTTCCTCACATGGGACAATGCTCTAATAATGATGACCATCACACTTTTATTTACTTACAACTCAAGAATTACAACTCGATACTTAGAACAAAATATGACTCTATGTGAATGCCTCCGGCGGTGTACCGGGATGTGCAATGAATCAAGAGTGACATGTATGAAAGAATTATGAATGGTGGACTTGCCACAAATACAATGTCAACTACATGATCATGCGAAGCAATATGACAATGATGAAGCGCGTCATACTAAACGGAACGATGGAAAGTTGCATGGCAATATATCTTGGAATGGCTATGGAAATGCCATAATAGGTAGGTATGGTGGCTATTTTGAGGAAGGTAATAGTGGGTGATATGGTACCGGCGAAAGTTGCGCGGCACAAGAGAGGCTAGCAATGGTGGAATGGTGAGAGTGCGTATAATCCATGGACTCAACATTAGTCATAAAGAACTCACATACTTATTGCAAAAATCTATTATTTATCAAAATGAAGTACTACGCACATGCTCCTAGGGGGATAGAATGGTAGGAAAATACCATCGCTCGTCCTCGACCGCCACTCATAAGGAAGACAATCAAAAAATAAATCATGCTCTGACTTCATCACATAACGGTTCACCATACGTGCATGCTATGGGAATCACAAACTTTAACACAGGTATCTCTAAAATTCACAACTATTCACTGGCATGACTCTAATATTACCATCCTCATATCTCAAAACAATCATCAAGTATCAAACTTCTCATAGTATTCAACGCACTTTATATGAAAGTTTTTATTATACCCATCTTGGATGCCCATCATATTAGGACTAGTTTCATAACCAAAGCAAATTACCATGATGTTTAAGACTCTCAAAATAATATAAGTGAAGCATGAGAGTTCAACAATTTCTTCAAAATAAAACTACCGCCATGCTCTAAAAGGATATAAGTGAAGTACTAGAGCAAACGACAAACTACTCCAAAAGATATAAGTGAAGATCAATGAGTAGTCGAATAATTATGAAACTATGTGAAGACTCCCTAACATTTAAGAATTTTATATCTTGGTATAATATTCAAGCAGCAAGCAAAACAAAAGAAAATAAAAAGACGCTCCAAGAAAAACACATATCATGTGGTGAATAAAAATATAGCTCCAAGTAAAGTTACCGATGAACGAAGACGAAAGAGGGGATGCCATCCGGGGCATCCCCAAGCTGAGGCTCTTGGTTGTCCTTGAATAATACCTTGGGGTGCCTTGGGCATCTCCAAGCTTAGGCTCTTGCCACTCCTTATTCCATACTCCATCGAATCTTTACCCAAAACTTGAAAACTTCACAACACAAAACTTAACAGAAAACTTGTAAGCTCCGTTAGTATAAGAAAATAAATCACCACTTTTGGTACTATTGTGAACTCATTCTAAATTAATATTTTTCACAGCCCTATATTTCTGCTTTGTAATTAGTTGCATCAGTGTGTGGCATCCATGCATCATGTTTAAATACCTTTTAAATGTGAATTGGGGATAGTGGAAAACCTCAGAGATCATTTCTAAAAATGATCAACATTAAAAATTGCTTCAAACAAACCCAAGAAAATGTTCCTGTTAAGCTATAAAAATATTGGCAAGAAGTAAAACTCAAACCAATATTTTTGGAGTCTCAGGGATATTTATTTTGGGCCTTTGAAATTAAATCAATAAGTATTTGACTTTTGGATTATATTTATTTTGTATAGAATTGTTTTCAAAAGGCCCTGAAATTATTTATGTGCCTTTGGAAAAGTCCATAATGGCAACATACAGATATTCAGAAGGTTTTGCCCTGTTTTTGATTTACTTTTGAATTTGAATCAGTGGCAAAATAATTAAAAAAAACAGAAAAACCAAAAATAGAGAAGAAAGAGCAGATATTACCTGTAGCTTACCTGGCAGCCCAGCTAGCCCAGCTTGCTGGCCCAGCCCACCAGGCCCGTTGCCAGTCATCTCCTAGCTCCTACCAGGAGGACAACGCCGTGTCGCCCGCGCACGCACCTGAGGATTCCACCTCCTGCTTCGTGCTGGCGGCCTCCACTTCGAGCCTATCCGCGCCTGGAGACGCCCCCGACCCCCTGGACCCTCCCGCTCACTCTCTCGAGCTCCTCCCCTCTCTCCCGAAACCCCTGCTCCTCCTCTGCTCTCTTCCTGCAACGCCACCGTCGCCGCCGCTCGTTGTTGCCACGGCTGGAGCCGCCTCCTCGCCCTCCACCCAAGTCCAGAAGCTCCGTCTCGTCTACCTCGTTCTCTCCGCCGACTCACGCGACGCCAGACGCCTCAAAGAGCCGCCCCGACGCCTTCTTCTTCCTCGGTCCGCCGAGATCGCCGGCGACCGTGTGCCCTCCTTGACGCGTCCTCGAGCCCGCAGACCCTCTTCGCCGCCTCCCTGTGAGCTAGTACGCCTCCTCCCGTGCTCGCCCCCTCTGTTTCTGTCTGCTAACCGCCGCCCCTCCATGGCCGAATCTCACTTCCGCTCAAGCTCGTCGCCGACGCTACTCCGGCGACCTGTTGGTCACACGACTGTGTCCAATCGATTCGTGAGCACCCGTAGAGCCCGTAGCTGCAAACCGCTGGCCATTCCATGCACACTGGCATCGAGTCCGTCGACGCCCGAGCTCTGGCCGCCGCCATTTCGGTCACCGCCGTCGATCCTACCACCGCAGCTCCGGCCACCACCACTGGTTGACGCAGCTCGCTCCCAAAAGCACGTAGGAGCAAACCCTGCCTCAAACCGTGGGCTGTAGCGGAGTTCCGACGATCTCCGCCGTGCGAAATGGTCGTCCCCGATGAAACTCCGACGACTGCTGACATGGATGTCATTAGGCGCTAACCCAACCAGTTAATCACCCTAACAGCCACTGACAGCGGGCCCTACCGCAAGGTCAAAGCCAGTCAACATTGGGTTTGACCGGGTTTAGCCCCTGTGTCACTGACGTGTGGACCCCACATGTCAGGTTTGACCTGGAACAGCCCCGGTTGACATGGTGACATCATGCTACTGTCATGCTGATGCAATAAAGCTTTTCTGGTGTTTTTATTAATTCAGGAAATTCCAGAAAATGCCCAAAATTTCCAAAAATCATAGAAAATAATCTATAACTCCAATGGAAATAATTTATATATGAAAAATGATCAAAAAATCCAAGGAATCTGCTTATTCCATGTTCATGCATGTTTGAGAAAGTTAACTCCACTGATTAGGATAAATCATGATTAAGGTATATTTGAAAAATAGGGTTGGAGTTGGAATTTATTGTAGTTTGAATTCCACTTCAATTTAAATGACTTGCTGTTGCATTAGCTCAATTCAGTACCTTAATATGTCATATCATTCATTTGCTTGTGCATTGCATTAATTGAATGTTGTTTATGTTCCTTTGCCGGAATTTGTCCCCTCTTAGTAGACATGTTTCGACAATGAGTTCGATGACACCGAAGAAGAGTTATACTATCTTCAGAAGTGCCAGGCAAGCAAAACCCCCTTGTTCATTCTGATACAATCCCACTCTCTCGCTCTTGCTCTCTTTTACTGCATTAGGACAACAGCGATTCAACTATTACTTGTTGCGGTAGTTGAACCCCTTATCCTCTGCATGACCTGTCATTGCCACAATAATTTGATGAAACCCACTAGCATGAGTAGGAGTTGTTTGAGCCCTGATGTGCCTACTCATTCATGCTTGTTTGTCATGCCTGCTACTGCTTAGAATTGAGTCAGGTCTGATTCATCGGGGATGAATTGGAACAATGATGAACATGTCCTATTGTGTGTGAGCTAAGTGTGTGAACACGATTTGGTAAAGGTAGCGGTGAGAGGCCATGTAGGAGTACATGGTGGGTTGTCTCATTGAAACCATCCTCAGGAACTGAGTTCTGTGTTTGTGATCCATGAACAGCTACTACCACGCATTGGGCCCGAAACCAATGGACCCTCTCGACTTATTAACTGCCCTTGCGCTCTGTCTAGGAGTTGCAACTAGTTTCTGGTGTTTGTAGGATATGTGTTGGCGTTCATGTGTAGCGCTGACCCTAGGGGTGGGCTATGATGCGGTAGATACACCATGGCACGGTGTACCGGGCACCCGTTTGGTGTCTCGGGAACCCTGCACACATCGTTTGGGGTTGTGAGCGAAACTCCGGCCGGATCTCCTCGCGGATGGAACCCAAATAGGCGATAAACCTGGACTAGGGACTTGTGTGGTTAGTCAGGTCATGGCCGACTCCCTCGCCAGGCTTCTGCTTGAAGGTTGCCGAGATACACGACGTGTACATGGTGGTAAGTGGCAAGAGCGTGTGCGAAGAAGTACACCCCTGCAGGGTTATAAATGATCTATTCGAATAGCCGTGTCCGCGGTAAAGGACTTCTGGGTTGCCTATAACAGTTCATAGACAAGTGAAAGTGGATACTCTAAAACTCGCAAGATAAGTGTGAGTGCTATGGATGGCCTTCTCGTAGGGAGACGAGAGCGGATCCATAGTGGTGTATTGAATGGTGAATATGTGGACTCGTGTGCGCCACCTCAAAAGAGTTGCTTGCAGTCGTAGTTCAGGTTAGCCACTGAGTCAAAGATGGCTTGCTGCAGTTAAACTCCACCCCCCCCCCTTGTTGATACCGATGCATATGTAGCTGGTTCTGATGTAAGTCTTGCTGAGTACCTTTGTACTCACGTTTTCTTAATTTATGTTTTGCAGAGAGACTTCAGTCTCGCTAGTAGTTCTGCGTGGACTTCGATGTTTAGCTTGATACCTCAGCTACGATCTTGTGCCCTCGGCAGGATCTGGTAGATAGTCAGGCTTCTTAGCCTTTTCCATTTGTAGATGTTTGTACTCAGACATGTTAAGCTTCCGCATGTGCTTGATTTGTATGCTATGATTGTTGGGTCATGAGACCCATGTTTGTAATATCTCACTCCTCGGAGCCTAATGAATAAATACTTGAGTTGTAGAGTTATGTTGTATTTACACATATCGAGCATATTGTGTGTATGATTGAAATGCTTGGTATGTGTGGGATCCGACAATCTAGTTGTTTATCCTTGGAAGCCTCTCTTATGGGGAAATGTAGTCTAGTGCTTCCATGAGCCATAGTAGTCCGCTACAGCCCAGTTCACCGGAGTCCTGCTAGCCCAGCACTACTCCTCAGGACACTTGACTGGCCGGCATGTGTTTCACTTCGTTCCTGTGTCTGTCCCTTCGGGGAAATGTCATGCGGTGACATCCGGAGTCCTGCCTAGCCTGCTATAGCCCGGGTTCCCGGAGTCCTGTTAGCCCAGTGCTACAGCCCGGATTCACACGCTGCTGACCGACACGCTCGATGTGATTCATGTATGCCTGTCCCCATAGGTTAGTGCCGCTTTGGGTTCACGACTAGCCATGTCGGCCCGGGTTCTCTGTCATATGGATGCTAGCGACACTATCATATACGTGAGCCAAAAGGCGCAAATGGTTCCGGGCCATGGTAAGGCGACACCCGTGGGAATACCGTGCGTGAGGCCGTAAAGTGATATGAGGTGTTACCGGCTAGATCGATGTGACTTGGAATCGGGGTCCTGACAGCTTTGGTATCAGAGCCTGACTGCCTGTAGGATTACTAAGCCAAACTGGTCGAAGTTGAGTCTAGAAATGCTTTAGCTATATAAGGGAATTGATTGTGGAATGGAACATAAGGCTCTTTTTACTCCTTTACCTTATGCCCTTCTGATCTGAGTCACCCTCTTCTCTTCTACGGGGATTAAGAACTAGGCTTCTCATCTTTCTATCAGGATCACGTGTTACTAATCCATAGACTTGTAGGATTGTTGGATTCAAGTCTCAGTTCAGTTTCTATTACTTCTGTATGTTCATAGCTGGCCTCAGAACCTTGATATTGTGATGTTAAGTGGTTATGTCACTATTTTGCAGGATGTCTCAAATATTTTTTGAACATTTACAGCCGTTATGCTGTCCGATTCATCCCAGGTTTCTAAATAGTCTGATGCATTTGTAAATTCCTTCTTCCCATTCTCGATGTTCCTTTGGGCCAGATTAAGCACACTGCACGGTCTGTGAGGTACTCCGTTGCCTCGGCGTATATGTTGGAGCTACTATTATACTCTAGGTGTCTTATGAAACCATCTAGTAATCTATCCATGTTTTGTGTTCTTGGTGTGATGATTCTGGCCACCATTCTCGAAAGCATCCCGTGATGCCACTTTGTAGTAGGCATTCTACTCCTGGGTTTTGAACCCGAGACTCACCCTACTTACCTCATGTCGATAGTGTTGCTAGTTCCTTTAGGATATTAGTAACCTTTGCATTATTCCTCGAGGTCCGTGGTAGTTCCTTCTTCCAAATACTATGAACCGCTTATGGTAGAAGTTCTTTGAACCAAAAGATCACAACCAGAGTGCTCTTGATGAGTTCTCCATTCTGCATTGTGAATCTGCCAGTCCTACCTTTCTGCACGGGTTGTCCAGAAGAAATGTTGAGTTTTGCTCGACATACTAATATATGCATCCACAACTCAGAAAGTTATATGTTCCTTGAGTTGTTCCTCTTCAGTTGTATTCCGACCATCCTCTATCAGTTGATAGCCAAGAGTGTGTGTGCATTTGTGTTCATCGATGACTTTTATTCTTGTGGTCCGCCAAGTTGTTCTATTCTGGAATGACTAGGAGAAACAAACTCCAGTACCTCGTCCATTTCCAGGATTGGGTCAAAGTAGTTGTGCTCTGCAGATCAAATGCCAATCCAGCTTTTGCTCTGTTCTACCCTGGAGTATTACCACCTTTATGTCAGGATTGTCATGAGAATTGCACCATCTCTTATGAATTCTTCACGCAGTGATACTTCTCGCTATCATTGTTTCATTCCTCGGTCCCGTGTTGTCGCAACCGGAATGCCGACAAGTGAACCATGATGTGTGAAATCAATACTACTAGCAACCCCGTTGCTTGGTAGCTAATGGACAATAATTTCATTCTTAGCATGTTGGTTATTGAATCATCATCCTAAGATGGATCATGCTACCTAGTCCTTATTCTCGGTGCACTCTTCGATCAATGAGATAGGATTGTGGCAATCCATCACTCTCTTGGTCCCATCGTCTTGCCCCGAAAAGCAAGAATGTTCTCGAGTTTAGTAACATATCGGTGGTTCATGATTTTCTGAAGATCTTCTCGGAAGTATTACCTAGTTGTCACCTGACCGCTATGTTGAGTTCGTGATCATGTTGGTTTTTTCCTCTAAATCACCCCTTCTCCAAGAATCTGTGTTGGATATCCCTGAGCTAGTTGGTAGAGCTAGACAACAACTTGGAGAGTTGGAAGGTAGAAGCTTTGCTTAACTTAGTCCATCTCTAAGGGATATCTTCTCTATGTGTGTGTTGAAGAAAGATGATATCTCCATTGATTGGTCCTCGTGATCAGTTGTTGGACCTATTGTCTTATCCAATCTTTGATTTGACTATAGGATATCGTCAAATCAAATCAGAACCAACGATGTTCGTGCTATTGTCTTACCCATGGTTGTTTCCCCGGGCATACACCATTATATTTTTCGGGTCTGACCGATGCTATCACCTTGTTCACATAATTGTGTAATTCCACTTATATGGAAACCTGGATGAATTGTTGAGCCCGTCAGCAACATTTTTATCTTCTCCATGATTCGTGTTGAGCATCCAGTTAGCATTGGAAATTTTTATAAGCATTATCTTCATGTTCCGTTCATGAAGAATATGTTCGGCTGAAGGGAGTGACTTCCTCTAATTCATGTGCATTTGATGCAAGTTGCCGCCATGAATTCGAGAAAGTAAATGTTGCTTCCTCTGGAACCATCCCAAGTCAGTTATGCATGTGCGAAGTATACACTGGTTTGCGAGACTAGCTACCTTCATTCTATGTGTATCCCTAGCACACCAAGCCACTGATTGAATTGTTCATGGAGAAGAAGTTTCTTCCTAAGAGTCATGACTTATGTTAGGACTTCGCTATCCTCGTTGATGGTTCCCCACCTGAACTCGATAGTGTTTTACTATAAGACTACTATGTGGTCATGCTCGTCTTGGATAGCGTGTTCATAGGTTTGTAGCAGAACCAGCTCATGTTTTGGAGCTTGCTATTGTAGTTCATTCCCCGAGAATCTCGCAACATCATCTTGTCAAATTGTGTTGCAAACTCTCATTTCCTTTCTAGACTGGATGGGTCTGGAATATCCTAGCACCAACCAGATCTGAATCTCAGGCAGTTATGATGGTTGGAACGTACTCCAAGAACTATAATGTTGGTCTCTCTGTAACCGGTAACGTGGATGTTGTGGCCAACACAACTAGCCGGAAGGCCTATTATTGTAGTATCTTGGTTGAAGAAGTTGGTCACCTCCCCATAAGGATCTCGCAGGATCTGCCTCCGTAGTTATTCCTTATGGATTCTTGAGCTTCCGAAGTCCGACCTTTTACTTGATGTTCTAGATATCCAGCCATATCTATGAATGGATTACGCTAGCACATCAAGGAGAACATTAGAAGCGTAGTGCTAAATGTCTCTCGGTCGATCGTCCAGATTCTGTTCCCTTAGCCTCGCTAAGGGAAGATCTGAGAAGGTGTTATCTTCCTTTGTATCCGCATCATCCATCACTAGTCATCATGGTAGTATGCCGTGTTGCTAGGATCCTTGCCACGGATGTTGGTATAACCTTGATGAATATGGAAATGCTCAAGTTCTTGAGAGCGCGCGCAAGCAAAATCATCCCTTGCGTTGTCTTCAACAAGGTAGTCCACATCATCCATCCTAGTCCGAGTATGCCATTTCTTCGAGCTATCTCAAGCGAACTATTGTAAATTGCCTCAAGCTGGTATGAGGAGTTTCAATGATTTATGGATCAAAAGTAATTCTTTTTTCCACTTAAGGGAACAGTTCAACGAGTCACCTTCTCTGAGGTGCCCTGTTATGGGTTCATGACAATTATCTCGTCGCAACTTTGAAACCTTTCACCACCTTACTCAAGCGTGGAATTGCTACCTACCAACTTGAATCCTCGTCCTCTGATTTCCATCACCCTGATGTGAACTTTGTGTCTCAATTGGAGAGATGTTCCTATGTCTCACTCCATGAGATGATCCTGAGTTGTTCGATCTTTGAGAAGATCGATCCTTCTAGAGTTTTCCCTTCACTCTTGTTGTCATGTTGGTTGGAGTTCTCAGAGCAAGACATCGAGACAAAGATGGTGATCGAACCAATGTTCTTATGAAGTGCAACTTGGGTCGTGAAGATTGGGTTAAGTTTGTGTCCCCCTTCATCTTACCCTATGCTGGAATCTCGAGACGAGATTCTTATTTAGTGGGGGTGAGTTGTCACAGCCCTGGATTTCTGCTTTGTAATTAGTTACATCAGTGAGTGGCATCCATAAGTCATGTTTAAATTCCTTTTAAATGTGAATTGCGGATAGTGGAAAACCTTAGAGATCATTTCTAAAAATGATCAACATTAAAAATTGCTTCAAACAAACCCAAGAAAATGTTCCTGTTAAGCTATAAAAATATTGGCAAGAAGTAAAACTCAAACCAATATTTTTGGAGTCTCAGGGATATTTATTTTGGGCCTTTGAAATTAAATCAATAAGTATTGGACTTTTGGATTACATTCATTTTATATAGAATACATTTCAAAAGGCCCTGACATTATTTATGTGCCTTTGGAAAAGTCCAAAATGGCAACATACAGATATTCAGAAGGTTTTGCCATGTTTTTGATTTACTTTTGAATTTGAATCAGTGGCAAAATAATTAAAACAAAACAGAAAAACAGAAAATATAAAAGACAGAGCAGATATTACCTGTAGCTTACCTGGCAGCCCAGCTAGCCCAGCTCGCTGGCCCAGCCCACCAGGCCCATAGCCAGTCATCCCCTGGCTCCTGCCAGGAGGACGACGCCGTGTCGCCCGCGCACGCACCTGAGGATTCCACCTCCTGCTTCGTGCTGGCGGCCTCCCCTTCGAGCCTATCCGCGCCTGGAGACGCCCGCGACCCCCCTGGACCCTCCCGCTCACTCTCTCGAGCTCCTCCCCTCTCTCCCTAAACGCCTGCCCCTCCTCTGCTCTCTTCCCACAACGCCACCGTCGCTGCCGCTCGCTGTTGCCGCGGCCGGAGCCACCTCCTCGCCCTCCACCCGAGTCCAGAAGCTCCGTCTCGTCTAACTCGTCCTCTCCGTCGACTCACGCGACGCCGGACGCCTCAAAGCACCGCCCCGACACCTTCTTCTTCCTCGGTCCGCCGAGATCGCCGGCGACCGTGTGCCCTCCTCGACGCGTCCTCGAGCCCGCAGACCCTCTTCGCCGCCTCCCTGTGAGCTAGTACGCCTCCTCCCGTGCTCGCCCCCTCTGTTTCTGTCCGCTAACCGCCGCCTCGCCATGGCCGAATCTCACTTCCGCTCGAGCTCGTCGCCGACGCTACTCCGGCGACCTGTTGGTCACACGACTGTGTCTAATGGATTTGTGAGCACCCGTAGAGCCCGTAGCTGCAAACCGCTGGCCATTCCACGCACTGTGGCGTCGAGTCTGTCGACGCCCGAGCTCTGGCCGCCGCCGTTTTGGTCGCCAACGTTGATTCTAGCCACCGCAGCTCCGGCCACCACCATTGGTCGACGCAGCTCGCTCCCAGGAGCACGTAGGAGCAAACCCCGCCTCAAACCGTGGGCTGTAGCGGAGTTTCGACGATCTCCGCCACGCGAAATGGTCGTTGCCGGCGAAACTCCGACGACTACTGACGTGGACGTTATTAGGCGCTAACCCAACCAGTTAATCACCCTAACAGCCACTGACAGTGGGCCCTACCGCAGGGTCAAACCCAGTCAACATTGGGTTTGACCGGGTTTAGCCCCTGTGTCACTGACGTGTGGACCCTACATGTCAGGTTTGATCTGGAACAACCCCAGTTGACCTGGTGACATCATGCCGCTGTCATGCTGATGCAATAAAGCTTTTCTGGTGTTTTTATTAATTCAGGAAATTCCAGAAAATGCCCAAAACTTCCAAAAATCATAGAAAATAATCTATAACTCCAATGGAAATAATTTATATATGAAAAATGATCAGAAAAATCCAAGGAATCTGCTTATGCCATGTTCATGCATGTTTGAGCAAGTTAACTCCACTGATTAGGATAAAACATGATTAAGGTAAATTTGAAAAATAGGGTTGGAGTTGGAATTTGTTGTAGTTTGAATTCCACTTCAATTAAAATGACTTGATGTTGCATTAGCTCAATTCAGTACCTTAATATGTCATATCATTAATTTGCTTGTGCATTGCATTAATTGAATGTTGTTTATGTTCCTTTGCCTGAATTTGTCCCCTCTCAGTAGACGTGTTTCGACAATGAGTTCGATGACACGGATGAAGAGTTATACTATCTTCAGAAGTGCCAGGCAAGCAAAACCCCCTTGTTCATTCTGATACAATCCCACTCTCTCACTCCTGCTCTCTTTCACTGCATTAGGACAACAACGATTCAACTGTTACTTGCTGCGGTAGTTGAACCCCTTATCCTCTGCATGACCTGTCATTGCCACAGTAATTAGATGAAACCCACTAGCATGAGTAGGAGTTGTTTGAGCCCTGATGTGCCTACTCATTCATGCTTGTTTGTCATGCCTGCTACTGCTTAGAGTTGAGTCAGGTCTGATTTATCGAGGATGAATTGGAACAATGATGAACATGTCCTATTGTGTGTGAGCTAAGTGTGTGAACACGATTTGGTAAAGGTAGCGGTGAGAGGCCATGTAGGAGTACATGGTGGGTTGTCTCATTGAAACCATCCTCAGGAACTGAGTTCTGTGTTTGTGATCCATGAACAGCTACTACCACGCATTGGGCCCGAAACCAATGGACCCTCTCTACTTATTAACTGCCCTTGCGCTCTGTCCAGGAGTTGCAACTAGTTTCTGGTGTTTGTAGGATATGTGTTGGCGGTCATGCGTAGCGCTGACCCTAGGGGTGGGCTATGATGCGGTAGATACACTGTGGCACGGTGTACCGGGCACCCGTTTGGTGTCTCGGGAACCCTGCACACATTGTTTGGGGTTGTGAGCGAAACTCCGGCCGGATCTCCTCGCGGATGGAACCCGAATAGGCGATAAACCTGGACTAGAGACTTGTGTGGTTAGTCAGGTCGTGGCCGACTCCCTCGCCAGGCTTCCGCTTGAAGGTTGCCGAGATACACGACGTGTACATGGTGGTAAGTTGCAAGAGTGTGTGCGAAGAAGTACACCCCTGCAGGGTTATAAATGATCTATTCGAATAGCCGTGTCCGCGATAAAGGACTTCTGGGTTGCCTATAATAGTTCATAGACAAGTGAAAGTGGATACTCTAAAACTCGCAAGATAAGTGTGAGTGCTATGGATGGCCTTCTCGTAGGGAGACGAGAGCGGATCCATAGTGGTGTATTGAATGGTGAATATGTGGACTCGTGTGCGCCACCTCAAAAGAGTTGCTTGCAGTCGTAGTTCAGGTTAGCCACTGAGTCAAAGATGGCTTGCTGCAGTTAAACTCCACCCCCCCCTTGTTGATACCGATGCATATGTAGCTGGTTCTGATGTAAGTCTTGCTGAGTACCTTTGTACTCACGTTTTCTTAATTTATGTTTTGCAGAGAGACTTCAGTCTCGCTAGTAGTTCCGCCTGGACTTCGATGTTTAGCTTGATACCTCAGCTACGATCTTGTGCCCTCGGCAGGATCTGGTAGATAGTCAGGCTTCTTAGCCTTTTCCATTTGTAGATGTTTGTACTCAGACATGTTAAGCTTCCGCATGTGCTTGATTTGTATGCTATGATTGTTGGGTCATGAGACCCATGTTTGTAATATCTCACTCCTCGGAGCCTAATGAATAAATACTTGAGTTGTAGAGTTATGTTGTGATGCCATGTTGTATTTACACATATCGAGCATATTGTGTGTATGATTGAAATGCTTGGTATGTGTGGGATCCGACAATCTAGTTGTTTATCCTTGGCAGCCTCTCTTATGGGGAAATGTAGTCTAGTGCTTCCATGAGCCATAGTAGTCTGCTACAGCCCGGTTCACCGGAGTCCTGCTAGCCCAGCACTACTGCTCAGGACACTTGACTGGCTGGCATGTGTTTCACTTCGTTCCTGTGTCTGTCCCTTCGGGGAAATGTCACGCGGTGACATCCAGAGTCCTGCCTAGCCTGCTACAGCCCGGGTTCCCGGAGTCCTGTTAGCCCAGTGCTACAGCCCGGATTCACACACTGCTGACTGACATGCTCGATGTGATTCATGTATGCCTGTCCCCATAGGGTAGTGCCGCTTTTGGTTCATGACTAGCCATGTCGGCCCGGGTTCTCTGTCATATGGATGCTAGCGACACTATCATATACGTGAGCCAAAAGGCGCAAACGGTCCCGGGCCATGGTAAGGCGACACCCGTGGGAATACCGTGCATGAGGCCGCAAAGTGATATGAGGTGTTACCGGCTAGATCGATGTGACTTGGAATCGGGGTCCTGACAATATTGGTGTAATATCTACTGTATTCCAACTTCTCTATGGTTCATACCCTCCGATACTACTCATAGATTCATCAAAATAAGCAAACAACACATAGAAAACAGAATCTGTCAAAAACAGAACAGTATGTAGCAATCTGGAGGTTTCGAATACTTCTGTAACTCCAAAAATCCTTAGAAATTAGGAAGTCCTAGGAAATTTGTATATTGATCTATTGCAGTTGGAATTGGTATTTTATCGCTCTCTGGTAAAAAAATGAAAATTATTCTCATGAGTGCATACTTTTTGTTTTTTTACAGCAAGATCAAATAACAATCATCCAAGAAGATCCTAAAGGCTTTACTTAGCAAAAACACTAAATAAAACATAAAAACACAATCATAACAGTGGATAGATGATTTATTTATTACTAAACATGAACAAAAAGCAAGGAACAAAAATAAAATTGGGTTGCCTCCCAACACGCGCTATCGTTTAACGCACCTAGCTAGGCATGGTGATTTCAATGATGCTCACATAAAAGATAATCATTGAAACATAAAGAGAGCATCATGAAAAATATAACTAGCACATTTAAACCTAACCCACTTCGTATGCATAGGAATTTTGTGGGCAAACAATTTGTGGGAACAAGAATCAACTTGCATAGGAAGGTAAAACAAGAAAATATTCCAGATTTTTGACACATAGAGAGGAAACTTGATATTATTGCAACTCCTACAAGCATATATTCCTCCCTCATAATACTTTTCAGTAGCATCAAAATGAACTCAACAATATAACTAACACATAAAGCATTATTTTCATGATGCACAAGCATAGAAATTTTATTACTCTCCACATAAGCAAATCTATTCTCATCAATAGTAGTGGGATCAAACTCAACGAAATAACTATCATGTGCGGCATAATTCAATTGAAAGTCAAAATCATGATGACAAGTTTCATGGATATCATTGTTGTTTATAGCGTACATGTCATCACAATAATCATGATAGATAGGAGGAATGCTTTCATCATAATAAATTTTCCCAACAAAACTTGGGGGACTAAAAATATCATCTTCATCAAACATAGCATCCCCAAGCTTGTGGCTTTGCATATCATTAGCATCATGGGTATTCAAGGAATTCATACTAACAACATTGCAATCATGCTCATCATCCAAAATTTAGTGCCAAACATTTTAATACATTCTTCTTCTAACACTTTGGCACAATTATCAGAATCCTTAGTTTCACGAAAGACGTTAAAAAGATGAAGCATATGAGGCAACCTTAATTCCATTTTTTTGTAGTTTTCTTTTATAGACTAAACTGGTGATAAAACAAGAAACTAAAATATTCAATTACAAGATCTAAAGATATACCTTCAAGCGCTAACCTCCCCGGCAACGGCGCCAGAAAAGAGCTTGATGTCTACTACACAACCTTCTTCTTGTACACGTTGTTGGGCCTCAAAGTGCAGAGGTTTGTCGGACAGTAGCAAATTTCCCTCAAGTGGATGACCTAAGGTTTATCAATCTGTGGAAGGCGTAGGATGAAGATCGTCTCTCTCAAACAACCCTACAACCAAATAACAAAGAGTCTCTTGTGTCCCCAACACACCCAATACAATGGTAAATTGTATAGGTGCACTAGTTCGGCGAAGTGATGGTGATACAAGTGCAATATGGATGGTAGATAAAGGTTTTTGTAATCTGAAAATATAAAAACAGCAAGGTAGCAAGTGGTAAAAGTGAGCGTAAACGGTATTGCAATGCTAGGAAACAAGGCCTAGGGTTCATACTTTCACTAGTGCAAGTTCTCTCAACAATAATAACATAATTGGATCATATAACTATCCCTCAACATGCAACAAAGAGTCACTCCAAAGTCACTAATAGCGGAGAACAAACGAAGAGATTATTGTAGGGTACAAAACCACCTCAAAGGTATTCTTTCTGATCGATCTATTCAAGAGTTCGTAGTAAAATAACACGAAGCTATTCTTTCCGTTCAATCTATCCTAGAGTTCGTACTAGAATAACACCTTAAGACACAAATCAACCAAAACCCTAATGTCACCTAGAGACTCCAATGTCACCTCAAGTATCCGTGGGTATGATTATACGATATGCATCACACAGTCTCAGATTCATCTATTCAACCAACACAAAGAACTTCAAAGAGTGCCCCAAAGTTTCTACCGGAGAGTCAAGATGAAAAGGTGTGCCAAGCCCTATGCATAAGTTCACGAGGTCACGGAACTCGCAAGTTGATCACCAAAACATACATCAAGTGGATCACGTGATATCCCATTATCACCACAGATAAGCACATGCAAGACATACATCAAGTGTTCTCAAATACTTAAAGATTCAATCCGATAAGATAACTTCAAAGGGAAAACTCAATCCATTACAAGAGAGTAGAGGGGGAGAAACATCATAAGATCCAACTATAATAGCAAAGCTCACGATACATCAAGGTCATGCCGAATCAAGAACACGAGAGAGAGAGAGATCAAACACATAGCTACTGGTACATACCCTCGGCCCCGAGGGTGAACTACTCCCTCCTCGTCATGGAGAGCACCGGGATGATGAATATGGCCATCGGAGAGCGATCCCCCCTCCGGCAGGGTGCTGGAACGGGTCTAGATTGGTTTTCGGTCGCTATGGAGGCTTACGGCGGCGGAACTCTTGATCTAGGTTTCTTTCTAGAAGTTTGGGTATATATAAGAGGTGTTGGAGTCGGGAACAAGTCAGGGGGGTTCCCGAGGCGGCCACGAGGTAGGGGGCGGGCCCCCACCCTCATGGGTGCCTCGGGACTCTTCTGGCCCATCTCCGGTACTCCGTGGGCTTCTTTTGGTCCAAAAATTATCTCCGTGAATTTTCAAGTCAATTGGACTCCGTTTGGTTTTCCTTTTCTGCAATACTCAAAAACAAGGAAAAAACAGAAACTGGCACTGGGCTCTAGGTTAATAGGTTAGTCCCAAAAATCATATAAAATAGCATATAAAACATCCAAGGTTGATAATATAATAGCATGGAACAATCAAAAAATATAGATACGTTGGAGACGTATCAAACCATCCTCCAATTTTAAATATTTTGGGCACTTGTATTCAGCCTAAGTCAATGTGCCACCGTATGTACTAAGGGTTACAGCGGGTGCAAAGAAACTAGGGCGTATTGAGAGTAATTGACATGCCGTTTATTTGTAGGGTCACTTGCAAACTATGAATCTCTATTCTCTTATTTAGTGGATGAGGCAAATCTTTTGCACGAGAAATTCAATTTTAATTATTTAGTTTGTACACTTTGCTCTCTTCCAATAATTTTGGGCACTTGTATTCGACCTAAGTTAGTGTGCCGCCGTATCTCGTACTACTCCTCCGTCTCGGTGTATTCAATCTATGTCACGTTAGAAGGTGCAACGGGACCAAGGTGCACGCATAATGGAGGAGAAGGTGAAACTTGACCGGTCCTTCCTCCAATCAAAGCCCTAATTTCTGTTTCTAAATGCAACAATTAATCCCAATAATTAAGAGATGCCATTTTAGCTACCATGCAGGGCCACATATTAACTCGCATGCAAGCCGACTTTGATTCCTTGACTGGTCAACACATAGTTGCGCTCCATGCATTGGGTTTCCGGGGGAGGTAACAAGGTAGAGTAAGTAACAGCGCTTGCTAGTAACGAGGCTAGGAGGGGATTGAGATGAGAAGTTAATGGACGACGCCTAAACATTTTGGGAATATCTGATTTTCGTAAGATGAATTAACACCTAGACGGAGAGAGTACTACTCCTCAATCCAGGTTTGATGGAATATTCGTCACCTCTTCTCTTCTTGTACGTACTCCATTTACCTCATTTCCCGTGGCTTCTCACTTGCACGATATTCCTATTCTATGAACTTGTGTGTGCGTGCGTGTGTGTGTGTGTGTGTTTTAACAGCGTGTGTGTTAGAGAGAGCGACACATCGACCTACTCCTACAGAGAGATGGTGTGTAGTGTACGATTTAGCCGTGAGAGTCGGTGCATCTTCTCGTTTCCGGGCGTCCGGTCGGGACAGTTTCCACGCCCGCTCCTGACCAGCCTGGCCCACCCAAATCCCCTCCATCGCTCACGCGCTCTTCTCGCCCGAGACGGTCAGCGTCGCTCAAGAGAATGGGTGCCACATTCATGCTCGGGCAGAGTGGACACGACCTCTCATTGGCGCCTGTGTTGAAGGGAGAAGCGGATTCAAGAGTGATGGTTGCTTCGTTTGTCCAACTTACTGTTGGGTCTATGTGATTTGACGTATCATTGATCATTATTACTGAGGTGGTACGACTGCCGGATGTCCCATGTCTCGGCGAAAGGAGGTACTAGATTACAATTTTCTCCATTCTTACAGCGGAGGAGTGTGAAAGCAGTGAAAATACATAGGCTCAGTGATTACATGGCCCACCTCACACTGTCACCATATTTTCTGGACACCGTGCGACACCTAACTCTTTACATAGTAGTATAGTACGTACTCTAATTTCTCAGCGAGATAAATTTGTATAATGCTATAAAGCTTCCAGCTTCTGTTTCATGTATCTTGCGTCCAAGGTTGCCCCGTTCCAACATTTCATCAAATACAAAGGAGACTAACATGCATGCTATTGCATCTCAATGATTGATAGATCATAGCCAATATGTACTCCCTTCGTTCCAAAATAAGTGTCTCAACTTTATGCAAACTTTAGTACAAAGTTGTACTACTACTAAAATTGACACTTATTTTGGAACAGAGACAACTAAAGAAAAAACCAATCCATGCAGTCCCTAGCCCTTGAACCCTAAACCCTAACTAGGCTTTAATTTGCTGGTGACATTGAAGCTTCCGAAGAAATGAAGTTTGCAACCCTTTGACCATCGGATCATTTTGTGCAGTTTCACTAAAATCGAGATGAGCATCCTTGTGGCAAAGAAATTGAAGAAGCGTGATTAGAATAAGATTACTGGGACTAGTTGATGAGAGAGAGAGAGAGGGAGGCAGAGGGGTAGAGTGTTGGATGGGTGATGGGGTTGCTTCTCGAAGATGGTGGGAGAGGCCTACTAGACAAACTGAGGGTAGAACTGCAATATTATCAATAAGAGTGGGGATGTGTTTCTGTGTGTGCGTGATAGATGTGTCGAGAGGCATGCATGGATGATGAAGGGGGGCATGTGTTTGGTAAGCAGACCTAACTAGATCGGTAGATCAATTGTTGTGTGTCAGAGGAAGGGAGAGACATAACTAATGAGGTAGATCGATCGACGCGTGGGGAAAACGAGTTATAATGACCTAGCTAGCTATATGTATAGAGGGAGATCGGTCGGTGTACATCCATTTGTTAGAGGCAAATAAGGCCCAGTGAGATGGATTGACAGAGAGAATGGAGCTAGGAGGTGGTGCGAGAGGTCTACTAGCTAGATAGGGGGAGGAGTGTGTGCTTGTGAGATCGATGAAAAGAGGGGTGAGAGTTTACACATGTGTGGGACCGTATGAGAGACATGAGGCATGGACACAGAAAGGAGGAGATGGAAGGTGCATGTGTATGTTGTAGGCATACATCGCTGGAGAGGTTTATCGATCGGTGTTTGTTGGAAAGGAGTTGTGGAGACCGTGGGAGAATGACCTAAAGAAAAAAAATGAATGTGCGCGATGCATAAGATGCTGAGGGAGGGGGAGGGCATGGAGGGCGTGTGCATGCACAAGAGAAAGTTAGTGCTAGCTACAAAGGTTAGAGGATTGTGTGGGTGTAAGAGACTAACAACGATCATAATTCGATATGAAAGTGGATTCATATATTTGAATAGGAGATCGTAGTGTTATAAACATATGCATGCATGAATATAGCGGTGATACACAAGGTGTGGTTTTGGACATGTTATACCATAATGTGATAATGTGTGGTGTTTGCAACTCACAGCTAAATATCGAACAATCTAAACCATACTATACATTGAACAATCTCACATTCTATTTGAATTTGTGATAATGTGTGGCATTTGCAGCTCACAATTAAATATCGAACAATCTAAACCATACTATATATCGAATAATCTCACATTTTATTTGAATTTGTGATAATGTGTGGCGTTTGCAACTCACATCTAAATACTTGTAGGCGTAGGGGGCGGGGCACCATACATTATGTGATAAACACATTATACATATGAGACATGGTTTAGATTGTGAAGATCTAGCTAGATCTTGAAATGTACTGTGATTTGAAATCAACATAAAGTGGATTCAAAAAATTGAGTTCGAGTTCATATAGTACACATAGTTCATATCTAACTTGACAGTAATCATGTGGTGTGCTATGAAGATAATAGACAAACGATGGTTTAACTTTACAATAATGATGATTGTAGATCTTATTAAAAAAGAGAAACGAATTCAAATGGTTTAACTTCACAACAATCATGACTGTAGATCTTATTCAAATAGAGAAACGATTTCAAATTTAGTTCATATTGAAGCGGTACTATATACGTTTGGAATGCACTAAAACGTTCATTTGAGTAGCAGGTTGCATGCATTATACACGTAGAGAAATATTTTAATTGAACATAACATGAATTCAAAGTTGAATGGCATTTGTTGTGCGAATTGATTTGGTACAGTACACAGGACTAGACTATCTTGTGTGGTGCGAATTGATTTCTTTTTGTTTTTTCGTCGACGGAAGTGCGAATTGATTTGGTACAGTACACGTTAGGCTTGTCCGGAAATTTCAACCCACGCCTTGTTACCCTGAAATAATTCAGATATATCTTTGTCTCGTTGTGCTCCCAAAACTCCCTCCATCTCAACCCGCGCCTTGCTATCCCAAAATTACAACGCGCGCAAAAACTGCTACCTCCTGCAAAATCCCGACATGTGAAATGCCCGTGATACCCCTAAACCGAAAGAAATTCCTAGCTCAAATCGGTGGGTGTACTTTCGTAACTTACCCCACATTTTGGAGAAGTGCGTCCCTAAGCCATGGTTCCCCCTCCCATCCCATCCGCCCACCCATTCGTACACCGAGGCCGCGACAACCCGCGAAGCCCCACACCCTCCTCCGTTCGCCACCCAGCCGAAGGGTCTTCCCCGACGATGTCGTCCACAGCAACACATCGACGTCTCTCATCCACTGCACCAGATGAGGATCCGTCGTCCTGCCTGTTCAGCCACCCCGTCCTCCACCTCCAAGGAGTTGCCCCGATGTTCCCCTCGTCTTTCGCAGCACCTCCATTCCCACACCGCCATCTTCCCCTGCACCACCAGAAGAGCAGCATCATCACCCTTTCCTCGGATGAAGCTGAGGCCTAATCGGCATTACCAAATAGGTACTACACTAATCGCCGCATTTTCTTCTTGATTTGACCTCACGGTGCTGCCGGCGCTCAGTCCCGAGCTGACATGGCGTGGCTCCATCCACGGTGGCGTCGCCGGCCACTTCCTCCACAGTGTCGCTCCCTCGGTGAAGACGTCCACATTAGTAGGAGCTGCTGCTGCTTTGGCTCTCGCTCGCGTTGCTGCTCTACTCTTGCTCTCGGTCCCCTACCTGGTCTACTCTTGCTCTTGCTCTTGCTCGCGTTGCTGCTCTCGCTCTTGCTCTTCCTTGCGCTGCTGCTCTACTCTTGCGCGTGTTGCTGCTGCACGAGCAGTAGATCCTGCTCTCACTCGAGCCCCTGCAACTGCTACCCGAGATGCTGCTACACGACCAGCTGCCCCGGCTCTCGCATGCGCTGCTACTCCGGGCACGACTACTGCTGCTGCTACTGCTTTTCTGCTACTAGTGCATTCCGTTTCGACAGTAAAATTCAGTTTCGACAGCAAAATTCTGTTTCGACAGTTAAATTCAGTTTCAATAGTTAAGTTCGGAGATGAGCGGCTGATGTATTTTACATCTAGCACTTTGTGGTTAACTATTTTACGTCATCTATTGGAGATGCTATTAGAATTCCACTCAGGTTAACATTGTATCTCTTGTCCTACTTCAGCCTCGCCATCGTACAACTCACCGGAGCTGCTCCAATGACGAAACCCTCCATCATATCAGAGTAGTACCCCAAGCTCCATCTCTAGACACCTAAGATCTTCTTCCCCTCCTCCGACAGCCAAATCAGCCAGAGCATCCTCACTGACCAACCCAATCGCACTGAGATCGACATGGCTTCGTGATACATCTCGGTCGTATCTACAATTTTTGATTGTTCCATGCCAATATTCTACAACTTTCATATACTTTTGGCAACTTTTTATACTATTTCTGGGACTAACATATTGATCCAGTGCCCAGTGCCAGTTCCTGTTTGTTGCATGTTTTTTGTTTCGTGGAATATCCATATCAAACGGAGTCCAAACGGGATAAAAACTGACAGAGATTTTTTTGGAATATATATGATTTTTGAGAAGAAAAATCCACGCGAGACGGTGCCCGAGGGAGGCACGAGGTAGGGGGGCGCGCCCCACCCCCTAGGCGCGCCCCTGACCCTCGTGGCTACCCTGTAAGGCGGTTGATGCCCTTCTTTCGCCGCAAGAAAGCTAATATCCGGATAGAGATCGTGTTAAAATTTCAGCCCAATCGGAGTTAGGGATGTCCGGGAATATATGAAACGGTGAAAGGGTAGAATCTGAGAACGCAGAAACAGAGAGAGACAGGGAGATAGATCCAATCTCAGAGGTTCTCTCGCCCCTGCCATGCCATGGAGGCCATGGACCAGAGGGGAAACCCTTCTCCCATCTAGGGAGGAGGTCAAGGAAGAAGAAGAAGGAGGGGGGCTCTCTCCGCCTCGCTTCCGGTGGTGCCGGAGTGCCGCCGGGGGCCATCATCATCACCGCAATCTTCACCATCATCTTCACCGCCATCATCACCAAATCTTCCCCCTCTATGCAGCGGTGTAAACCCTCTTTTACCCGCTGCAATCTCTACTTAAACATGGTGCTCAACGCTATATATTATTTCCCAATGATGTATGGCTATCCTGTGATGTTTGAGTAGATCCGTTTTGTCCTATGGGTTATTTGATGATCGTGATTGGTTTGAGTTGCATGTTTTATTATTGGTGATGTCCTATGGTGCTCTCCATGTCGTGCAAGCGTGAGGGATTCCCGCTGTAGGTTTTGCAATATGTTCATGATTTTCTTATGGTGGGTGGCGTGAGTGACAGAAGCACAAACTCGAGTAAGTAGGTTGTTTACGTATGGGATAAAGAGGACTTGATACTTTAATGCTATGGTTGGGTTTTACCTTAATGATATTTAGTAGTTGCGGATGCTTCCTAGAGTTCCAATCATAAGTGCATATGATCCAAGTACAGAAAGTATGTTAGCTTATTCCTCTCCCTCAAATAAAATTGCAATAATGATTACCGGTCTAGTTATCGATTGCCTAGGGACAAATAACTTTCTCGTAACAAAAAGCTCTTTACTAAAACTAACTTAGTTGTGTCTTTATCTAAACAACCCCTACTTTTTATTTACATGCTCTTTATTACCTTGCAAACCTATCCAAAAACACCTACAAAATACTTCTAGTTTCATAGTTGTTCTAGGTAAAGCGAACGTCAAGCGTGCATAGAGTTGTATCGGTTGTCGATAGAACTTGAGGGAATATTTGTTCTACCTTTTGCTCCTCGTTGGGTTCGACACTCTTACTTATCGAAATAGGCTACAATTGATCCCCTATACTTGTGGGTTATCAAGACCTTTTTCTGGCGCCGTTGCCGGGGAGTCATAGCGTGGGGTGAATATTCTCGTGTGTGCTTGTTTGCTTTATCACTAAGTAATTTTTATTTGCTGTTTTTAGTTGTTCTCTATCTTTAGTCATGGATATGGAACACGAAATGCCAAAAAAAATTAGGTGTACCTGCTACTCATGGAGATGGGGAACCTCCTAAAACCCTTGATGCTCATTATGTGAAAGATATTATGTACTACTTTGATAATCCTGAGAAAACCCCATTCAATTATGTTATGGAAGACACGTTGGATCAATGTGAATACTTTAGGGATTATCGCTTGACTCAAAAGGGGAAACTATTATTTGATCAAATTCATATGTTGCTTTGGTATGCTCGGCAACTTTGCTTGAGATATGATTATACTTGTTGCTCTAGGATGAAGGCTCCACACCTTCCCTTTTCATGCAAATTTAATGATGATAAAACCTTGGCCTCTTATGTTAATGGTATATATGATTACTATGATGTGGAAAAAATAGAAGAATTTGTTGCTTTTATGGGTGCTTATGAAATTGAATCTTTGTTTAAAGAGTGTGAAAATTTTGATGATTCAGTTTATAGACCTGAAAATTTAGCTATCCTTAAATATTTCTATGAGAATTATGAATTCAATGCCGATATTGATGCGTTTATTGAGAAAGTCTCCGCTGTCCAAGAAGAGACTAATATTTTGCAGGAGTCTATGGAAGAAGAAATTGATGAAATCGTGAGCTCATTGGATGAAAAAGATGATGAGGATAGTGAAGAACAAAGTGAGGAAGAGTGGATTAGCTACCCGTGCCCACCTTCTAATGAGAGTAACTCTTCAACTCATACATTGTTTAATTTCCCTTCGTGCTTACCGAAGGATGATTGCTATGATGATTGTTACGATCCCGTTGATTTTCTTGAAATATCCCTTTTTGATGATGCTTGCTATGCTTGTGGCCAAGATGCCAATATAAATTATTCCCATGGAGATGAACTTGCTATAGTTCCTTGTGTTAAACATGAAATTGTTGCTATTGCACCCACGCATGATAGTCCTATTATCTTTTAGAATTCTCCCAACTACACTATATCAGAGAAGTTTGCACTTATTAAGGATTATATTGATGGGTTACATTTTACTATTACACATGATGATTTTGATGAATATAATATGCATGTGCTTGCTGCTCCTACTTGCAATTATTATGAGAGAGGAACTATATCTCCACCTCTCTATGTTTCCAATACGATAAAATTGCAAGAAACTGTTTATACTATGCATTAGTCTTTACAATGTGTGCATGAATTGTTCTTTTATGACATGCTGATGCATAGGAAGAGAGTTAGACTTCATTGTTGCGTGATATATGCTACGTTGTGCTCACTACTAAATTACAAATCATTGTTAATTAAAATTGGCTTTGATATACCTTGGGATCCGGGTGGATCCATTACTTGAGCACTATATGCCTAGCTTAATGGCTTTAAAGAAAGTATTGCCAGGGAGACAACCCGGAAGTTTTAGAGAGTCATTTATTTCTGTTTTTTGCTTTTATAAAGTTTAAAAATAAAAATAATGTGCCAAGATTTGCCTTTAGGATGTTTACTTTGCTTGTTGGTTTGTACGGTGCAGGACAGAAACTTTGGCTGTAGTGCACTATTTTAAAATTTCTACTGGAACGTCAAATGGTTCTGAAACTTTTTTCACTGTCTTTATATATAAATTTTTTATTTTTCCTAATTTCGGTAGAATTTTTGGTGTACCAGAGGTATGGTGAATGTTCAGATTATTACAGACTATTCTGTTTTAGACAGATTCTGTTTTTGATGCATAGTTTGCTTGTTTTGATGAAACTATCAATTTATATCAGTGGATTAAGACATGGAAAAGTTATATTACAGTAGACACAATGCAAAAACAAAATATGAATTGGTTTGCAACAGTACTTAGAGTAGTGATTTGCTTTATTATACTAACAGATCTTACCGAGTTTTCTGTTGAAGTTTTGTGTGGATGAAGTGTTCGATGATCGAAAAGGTCTCGATGTGAGAAGAAGGAAGAGAGGAAAGAGCTCAAGCTTGGGGATGCCCGAGGCACCCCAAGTAAATATTCAAGGATACTCAAGCGTCTAAGCTTGGGGATGCCCCAGAAGGCATCCCCTCTTTCTTCAACAAGTATCGGTATGTTTTCGGATTCGTTTTGTTCATGCGATATGTGCAATCTTGGAGCGTCGTTTGCATTTAGTTTTCATTTTTATTTTATGCACCATGCTGCTATGAGATAATCCTTGGTTGATTTATAGAATGCTCTATGCACTTCACTTATATCTTTTGAGTATGGCTTTATAGAATGCTTCATGTGCTTCACTTATATCATTTGAAGCTTGGATTGCCTGTTTCTCTTTACGTAGAAAACCGCCATTTGTAGAATGCTCTTTTGCTTCACTTATATTTGTTAGAGCGTGGGCATATATTTTGTAGAAAGAATTAAACTCTCTTGCTTCACTTATATCTATTTAGAGAGATGACAGGAACTGGTCATTCACATGGTTAGTCATAAAATCCTACATAAAACTAGTAGATCACTGAATATGATATGTTTGATTCCTTGCAATAGTTTTGCGATATAAAGATGGTGATATTAGAGTCATGCTAGTGGGTAGTTGTGCATTAGTAGAAATACTTGTGTTGAGGTTTGTGATTCCCGTAGCATGCACATATGGTGAACCGTTATGTGATGAAGTCGGAGCATGATTTATTTATTGATTGTCTTCCTTATGAGTGGCGGTCGGGGACGAGAGATGGTCTTTTCCTACCAATCTATCCCCCTAGGAGCATGCGCGTAGTATTTTGTTTCGATGAATAATTGATTTTTGCAATAAGTATGTGAGTTCTTTATGACTAATGTTGAGTCCATGGATTATACGCACTCTCACCCTTCCACCACTGCTAGCCTCTCTAGTACCGCGCAACTTTCGCCGGTACCTTAAACCCACCATATACCTTCCTCAAAACAGCCACCATACCTACCTATCATGGCATTTCCATAGCCATTCCGAGATATATTGCCATGCAACTTCCATCATCATCATATACATGACTTGAGCATTCATTGTCATATGGCTTTGCATGATCGTAAGATAGCTAGCATGATGTTTTCATGGCTTGTCCATTTTTTGATGTCATTGCTACGCTAGATCATTGCACATCCTGTCGGTGTGGAACGACACCTATGGGATCACAAGAATCCCTACTACAGTTGCCGGGGCGCAGGGTTGCGAGGAGAGCAGGGCTAGTAGATAGCACAAGGATCGTTTACCCGGGTTCAGGCTGCGAGGATGCATAAAACCCTAGTCCTGATTTGGTGGGTGTATTTCTGAGAGTTCTTGAGCTCTCGAACTAGCTGTGGTCAGCGTGTGGTTCCAAAGAGCCGAATCCCCCTCCTCGTCGCCTCGGGCCTCCTTTAATAGGAAAAAGGGGTTGCCACAGTGGCACACATGAGGTGGAAAGGTCTACAGTGGCATGAGGTTATCCCTCGTATGACAGGACAAGGTGCATTTAATGCATCGCTTAGGTGTCCTCTTACTTTATCGGGGTCGGGGGCGAGGCCCGTCCCGTCCGTCACCACTCCTCCTAGCTTCAACATGCGCTTCGGCCGGGGATGTGTGCGGTGCCATGTAGGCAGGCAGGCAGCTGAGTTGGCGCGGTGGTGGAGCCTTCACGAAGATATGCATGCCGCCACGCAGGCACTTGATGAGTTGGCCTGGGAGTTGCATGTTGCCACGCAGGTGCCCGCCTAGCTGGTTGGGCTGGCAGCTGCATGTGAACGACGGTGGAAGTTTGGTTGACGTGGGCTTG
Source organism: Triticum urartu (assembly GCF_003073215.2). NCBI lineage: Eukaryota > Viridiplantae > Streptophyta > Magnoliopsida > Poales > Poaceae > Triticum > Triticum urartu. Next base: position 217,561,702 of record NC_053023.1, on the reverse strand, counting down.
GCAGTGGCCTTGCCGGCGTCTTTGGCGAGGGCCTTGCCGGGTGGCCCGGCAAGGGTCTCGCCATGGCGTGTTGTCGTCCCCGGCAAGGATCTTGCCGGGGGTCTGGTGGCCTTCCTTGGCAATGATCTGGCAGAGAATCGTTGTCTTCTGATCTGATCTTGAATATGTCTTCACAAATATCTATATGCCACCACAGGGGTGCCTACCCGAGTCTTGGCCCCACGCTAATGATGGCACTGGGGGCCGTGGGCTCAAGGGTGGCTCGCTCTGTTGGTGCGCGGTGAGCTGCCCCGGCAAGAGTCTTTCTGGGGCCACTGAGGCCACCCGGCAAGGGTCTTGTCGGGGGAACTTGCTTCGTCCCTCTGCTCTTTGTGGTCTTGGCCTTGGCGTTGCTTTGATTGTCTTGGGCTTCGATCTTACCTTGGCTCACCTCCCTCATTCTGCTTGGTGTGGCCGTGGGCGCGGCTCTGACTGCCCGTGCACAGGGAAAGGGGTACAAAGATGTGCCCCTATTTTTGTACACCGACATGAGCCCCCGGGCCTGGGCCACACATAAGCGCAACACGTTGTTGGGTCAGGCCCAAAACGGTGCGCGGGCAGGTGGGGCGGTTTTTACCGTGGTAAGATTCTTCGTGCGCTCCGCCTCCCACTACCCGCGCGCGAGGCGCGGCATGGAGGGGAGTGTGTGACATGGGTGGCATGCGTGGGACGGTTTCCACATGCATGCGTCACGTCGCAGTAAATGGGCAGCGCGCCCCGCGGCTTCCCCATAAAAAGGGATAACCGCGGGCGCACTGTTCCTTTTACCCTCCGCGCAACCCCAATCTCGGAAACCTCCGCCTGCCTTCCTCTTCTTCCTCAAGCTTCGTCCCTGCTTGTCGTCGTTGCGCTTCCGCCGCCCTCTGTCCTGCCTTCCTCCCCCAGTCGCCATGGCGTCAAAGTTCACCAAGGGAAAGGGAGTGGCCAAGGATGCCAGAGCCACGGAGCCGCCGGAGAGTGTGCTGGTGGTCCAGCGGACGGAGTCCGCCTTCTTCCCCTCGACGGTCAACGTGTTCGAGCTTCAGGAGTCCTTCACGCCCCTGTGGGGAGTGAAGATGGGGGGAGAGAATTCGAGGCATCCGGCCACGCGCGTCATCCCTGCCAACTGCGCCGAGGCTGCCCCAAATCGGTACCCCTTCTTTGTTGATTACTTTTCTTGTGGGCTCTGTCCTCCCTTCTCTGATTTCTTTAGTGACATCATGAACACCTTCGGCTTCCACCTCCTAGATTTTATTCCGAATGTGGTGGCGTGCATGTCCCTTTTCGCGCACCTCTGCGAAGGCTTTGCCGGGGTGCACCCCAACACGGCGCTCTTCCGCCATTACATCTTCCCTCGGATCCAAACGGGAGGTGCCATCTCGGGGTGCATCGCCTGGATCCCAAAATCCAAGGGAGCATACCCGGACGGCGCCATGAAGGAGAGGTGGGAAGAATGGAGGGGTCGGTGGTGCTGGATCGAGGAGAAGGACCCGCCGGCGTTCTGCAGAGTTCACCAGGCGCCGCCGGTTCGCGGAAGCGATTGGAGCGATGTCGATGCCGACGACGGAAAGCTCACGGTCACCACCACCAGGATTCTCTGGCTTACCCAGGCCGGGCTCACCCTTGAGATGATTGGGGCGGACTTCATCCGTCGCCGGATCACGCCTCTTCATAACAAGGGGAGGCCAGCCTGGCTCTTCACGAACCCCGCTGACATCATGCGGCTCCGCCCCGGCCTCGACCATAACTTCACAGTGATGGCGCATGCCCATTTCTGCCAGCGGATCTTCCAACTCGACATGGACCGCGATGGAGAGGTCAAGCGGACTAGCAAGGTTGCGAGGGCCGCCGCGAAGGCCGGCAAGGTCCTCAAGGGGCCTCTGTTAAAGCTGCCGACGGGGGTGGTCCCGTTGTGCAACAACTCGCGTCGGTCCGAGATCATCGCCATGATGCTAGACTGCAACGCGCACGGCCCTGTCCCGAGCTAGAAGGAGCTGGAGGACGCTGAAGTGCAGTAGTTCTTCGACACCCTGCACAAGGCGTATGTCAATGCCGACGCCGGGTGGCTGCTTGTCCAAGACACTTCCCAGGCGGAGCTGGACTACATCGCCACCAAGATGAGGGAGGCGCAACTTGCCAGGGAGGCCGGCAACGCCGGCGGAGTGGAGGACAAGGCCGCGAAGACCGCGGAGGAGGAGGAGCTCGCCCGATGGGCGGCGGCCGCCGGGGGAGTCAGCAGCGCCGGCACCGATGCTCCTTTGGTTGAAGATGCGACCGGCGAGTCGTCGAAGGAGGAGGCCGAGACCGCAGAGCCGTCGCCACCTACGGGGAGGGGGCGAGTCCTGCGGCGGGCCAGCTCTAGGGAGCCGGTCTGGCCCGGCAGGGCTGCGCGGTCACAGCTGACCTTGGAGGAGCCCGGGCGCCATACGAGGGCCGCGGCGGCAAAGAAACCGGCGAAGGCCGCGGTGAAGAAGAACACAGCCACCCCTTCTTCGTCCGTGCGTGCCCAGACACCACCTCCTTCTCCTCCTCCGGCGAATGTTGACATGGAGGTCACTTTTGATTATGGATCCCTCAGCCCGAGGAGGAAGAGGACGACAGCAGAGGAGGAGGCGGACGATGAGTAAGTATCTAGTTCCTTTTCGTTATCTCTGCCTCCTCAACCTGCGTTGCTTGTCTTGACTTGTTTTCATTGTTGCAGGGATGGGGAGATGCTGGCCCAGAGAGCGAAGAGGGCCAAGGTCTCGGCGGGTGGCCAGCCCCCAGTTGGTACTTTGGGGCTCCATTGGTGGTGTTGAGTAGCCCGGACAGCAGCCCCCGGCAGAGCCCCCAGCGTAAGTTCATCACTCTTCTCCCGTCGACATGTGTCAGGGGCACGACACCTTGGTGCTAACCTTGTCAGGTACGCAGGAGGAGAGCAAAAGCAGGAGGAGCCACATAGGGCTACTCCCAACACGCCGCCCCCATCGACCACGCCGCCCCGGGGGGCGTCCCCGGCAAGGGCGCCAGGCACCGGGCCCACGCACATGGAGGAGGAGGAGAACTTGGGCGCCGACGGCTTTGCCTCGACGCCAAATGTTGGCGGGAAGGGGGCTTCCGTTTCCAAGCTGGGTACTGGCACAGGTAATCCTTTTGTCGTTCGTCCCTGCTTCCCCCCTCCTTTTTTTGCTCCTAGTCCTGGCCTTGCCTCACCCCCTTCTTCGGTGCCCAGACTCCTCCTCGGTTAACCCAGAGGACGTGGACGCCGTCATTGAGGGCATCGCCAAGGCCGCCGGGGCTGACGCCGAGAGGATCGCCACCGAGAAGGCCGCCAAAGACGCAGCCGAGCACGCCGCCAAGGGGCCCACCGGGGAGGCCGACAAGGCTGCCGCTAAGGAGGCTGGCAAGGGGCCTGCCGGGGAAGCCGGCAGGACCGTTGCCGAGGAGGAGGAGGAGGAGGAGGCTGGTGGCCAGCCTTCCTCCTCTGCTGCTTCCGGCTCCGGCAAGTACCTGAGGGTGGGTGATGATTTGTTCGTCCACCTTCCAGGCGTGTCGAGCACCAGGACACCCATTGAGGGAGAGGTGTTCGACGACGAAGTGCTTGCCGCTGCCGGGGTTGAAGTCGTCGACGAGCCGGTCGTTGGTGGCGACGGCTCGCAGGAAGAGCGGCTCCTCCACGCCATGGGCGCCAGCTTCCGGAAGCTCCAGGCGCTCCACCGCGCCCGCCTGGACAAGGCTAAGTCCAGGGCGGCGGTGGTGGAGAAGGCGGAGGCGGACCTCCAGAAGCGTGTTGCCGAGGCGCAGGACTGGTTCTGCGAGGCCCACAAGGAGCTCAAGGCGGCCCAGGGTGAGTAGGCCAGGCGCGACGTGGAGCTCATCATGAAGCTCGCCGACGTCAAGAAAGCTCAGGAGGCGGCGAAGAACTTGGCCGAGGCTGCCGAAGCCTCTCGGACCCAGCACGAGGCCGCGCTGAACTCCCAGGAGGAGGACCTCACTGCGCGCGAGGAGAAGCTTGCCGCCATGCTTCGCGGCAAGGATGCAGAGCTGGAGAATCTCATCTTGCAGCAGACCAGCGAGCTGGAGAAGAGGCACAAGGAAGCACTCAATGCCTAGACCCAGGTTCACGCCGGCAAGGTGGAGGAGCTGGAGGGAGAGCGCGACAGGCTAAAGGAGCAGGCCCTGAAGCTGTCCCAGGAGCAGGACATGCTCAACAGTGCCCTGACAGAGACGCAGGGCGCGGTCGTCCGCAAGGCTGGGGAGCTCTCCGAGGCCAACAACTCCATCAAAGACCTCAAGATGAAGCTGGAGGGTCTCGAGAAGGTGCTGTCGGAGGCCACAACCCGAGAGGGGACCATGGCCAAGGAGCTGGAGGCCGAGAAGCTGTTGCGGAAGAACGAGGGCCTCAACTTCGCGGACAACATGGAGGGCGAGAACCGTTGGCTCGATCGCCTTGCCACCGTCGCCAACTAGGCCGCCGCGCAGCTGGCCCTCATGGGAATGCCGGACGTGAGGTATGTCCCGGAGCAGGGCATGAGCGCCAATTGCAGCCTGACCATGTTCTTCAAGAAGGTCGTCGGCGCTCTGGAGCGGCTCCACGCCAACCGGGCGGCCTCACTGGCCGACGAGTCCCGGAGGTTTTGCCAGGGTGCCATGACCAAGGTTCTCACCAAGGTGGCGCACTGGTACCCCGACCTCGACTTCGACGCCGCGCTGGAGAGATTGCTGGAGGGAACCGACCTTGCGCCGCTCAAGGAGCGCATCGAGCCCATCATCAGCCAAGTCGGTGGAATTCTAAGGGTGGAGGGCCAGCGCCAGGATTAGGCATCCCGTTTTTTTCTTTATCGCCGCTGCAGGTTCACAACCAAGACAATTGCTATCTCTAGTTAGAACCGCAGCAACAATTTGATGTAACATAACTCTGCAACACTTTTTAGTATCATGCATGTTATTTTCCTGTTTGATTTTTCCTTGTATGTCCACCCTACGCAACTAGGTAGGCTTGCCGGCGCGTAAACCCAGGGCGGCATCGCGGGGACGGATCCCCATTGGCATGTCGGGTGTGCTTGCTGCCGGGAAAACCACCTTACCGCCCTTAGCACGGCCGCCCGAACTATCGAGTTTGACTCAAGTCAGAGTCAGGAGCATTGCCAGGTGCAGAAGGCTACCCCACCACTCTCGATGCGGTAGCTTTGAGCTGTTGAGCGGACTCGAAACAGAACAAAGGCGTTGCCAATCGCGGGGGGCCCCCTTGCGTGCAGGTTTCCCATACATAGGACAGATCTCTGAGGACGATAACCTTAAGTGTAAGGGGAAATAATCCAAGGTTCTGAATGACTTAGCTTTTCTGTCGCCGAGACGGCGTCGTTCCTCCAGCCGCCTTCTTATTAGAAACCGAAAGCGATGAAGAACCGCTAGCCTAACTACCTGACCAGATTCTCACAATTGCGCCCCCTACCTGGCGCGCCAAGAATGTCGGTGTGGAACGACACCTATGGGATCACAAGAATCCCTACTATGGTTGCCGGGCCGCAGGGTTGCGAGGAGAGCAGGGCTAGTAGACAGCACAAGGATCGTTTACCCAGGTTCGGGCCGCGAGGATGCGTAAAACCCTAGTCCTGCTTTGGTGGGTGTATTTTTGAGAGTTCTTGAGCTCTCGAACTAGCTGTGGTCAGCGTGTGGTTCCAAAGAGCCGAATCCCCCTCCTCGTCGCCTTGGGCCTCCTTTTATAGGAAAAAAGGGGTTGCCACAGTGGCACACAGGAGGTGGAAAGGTCTACAGTGGCACGAGGTTATCCCTCGTATGACAGGACAAGGTGCATTTAATGCATCGCTTAGGTGTCCTCTTACTTTATCGGGGTCGGGGGCGAGGCCAGTCCCGTCCGTCGCCGCTCCTCCTCGCTTCGACACGCGCCTCGGCCGGGGATGCGTGCGGTGCCATGTAGGCAGGAAGGCAGTTGAGTTGGCACGGTGGTGGAGCCTTCATGAAATCTGCATGCCGCCATGCAGGCACTTGGTGAGTTGGCCTGGGAGCTGCATGTTGCCACGCAGGTGCCCGCACAGCTGGTTGGGCTGGCAGCTGCATGTGAACGGCGATGGAAGTTTGGTTGACATGGGCTTGGCGGTGGCCTTGTCGGCGTCTTTGGCGAGGGCCTTGCCGGGTGGCCCGGCAAGGGTCTCGCCGTGGCGTGTTGTCATCCCCGGCAAGGATCTTGCCGGGGGTCTGGTGGCCTTCCTTGGCGAGGATCTTGCCGAGAATCGTTGTCTTCTGATTTGATCTTGAATATGTCTTCAAAAAGATCTATATGCCACCACAGGGGTGCCTTCCCGAGTCCTGGCCCCACGCTAATGATGGCACTAGGGGTCGTGGGCTCAAGGGTGGCTCGCTCAGTAGGTGCGGGGCGAGCTACCCGGGCAAGAGTCTTGCCGGGGCCGCTGAGGCCACTCGGCAAGGGTCTTGCCGGGGGAACTTGCTTCGTCCCTCTGCTCTTTGTGGTCTTGGCCTTAGCATTGCTTTGATTGTCTTGGGCTTCGATCTTACCTTGCCTCACCTCCCTTGTTCTGCTTGGTGTGGCCGTGGGCGCGGCTCTGAGTGCCCGTGCACAGGGAAAGGGGTACAAAGATGTGCCCCTATTTTTGTACACCGACACATCCCGATACACAAACGGAGGCATTCATATAGAGTCATATCTTTGTTCTAGATATCGAGTTGTAATATTGAGTTGTAAGTAAATAAAAGTGTGATGATCATCATTATTAGAGCATTGCCCCAGTGAGAAAAGGATGATGGAGACTATGATTCCCCCACAAGTCGGGATGAGACTGCGGACTTTAAAAATAAATAAAAGAGGCCAAAGAAGCCCAAATAAAAAAAGAGGCCAAAGAAGCCCACCAAAAAATGAGAGAAAAAGAGAGAAGGGGCAATGTTACTATCCTTTTACCAGACTTGTGCTTCAGAGTAGCACCATGTTCTTCATATAGAGAGTCTCCTGAGTTATCACTTTCATATACTAGTGAGAATTTTCATTATAGAACTTGGCTTGTATATTCCGATGATGGGCTTCCTCAAACGCCCGAGGTCTTCATGAGCAAGCAAGTTGGATGCACACCCACTTAGTTTCCAGTCTGAGCTTTCATACACTTATAGCTCTTAGTGCATCTGTTGCATGGCAATCCCTACTCGCTCACATTGATATCTATTGATGGGCATCTCCATAGCCCGTTGATACGCCTAGTTGATGTGAGACTATCTTCTCCTTTTTGTCTTCTCCACAACCACCATTATATTCCACCTCTAGTGCTATGTCCATGGCTCACGCTCATGTATTGCGTGAAAGTTGAAAAGGTTTGAGAACGTCAAAAGTATGAAACAATTGCTTGGCTTGTCATCGGGGTTGTGCATGATTTGAATATTTTGTGTGGTGAAGATGGAGCATAGCCAGACTATATGATTTTGTAGGGATAACTTTCTTTGGCCATGTTATTTTGAAAAGACATGATTGCTTTATTAGTAGGCTCGAAGTATTATTGTTTTTATGTCAAATGATAGACTATTGCTTTGAATCACTAGTATCTTAATATTCATGCCATGATTAGATATGTGATCAAGATTATGCTAGGTAGCATTCCACATCAAAAATTATATTTTTTATCATTTACCTACTCGAGGACGAGCAGGAATTAAGCTTGAGTATTCTATAGTCTCACCTAAATAGCTTGGCGTAATCATGGTCATAGCTGTTTCCTGTGTGAAATGCTAATATTCTACAACTTTCATATACTTTTGGCAACTTTTTAAACTATTTTTGGGACTAACATATTGATCCAATGCCCAGTGCCAGTTCCTGTTTGTTGCATGTTTTTTGTTTTGCAGAATATCCATATCAAACGGAGTCCAAACGGGATAAAAACTGACGCCGTTTTTTTGGAATATATATGATTTTTGGCAAGAAAATTCCACACGAGACGGTTCCCGAGGGAGGCACGAGGCAGGGGGGCACGCCCCACCCCCTTGGGCGCGCCCCTGACCCTCGTGGCCACCCTGTAAGGCGGTTGATGTCCTTGTTTTTTCGAAAGAAAGCTAATATCTGGATAGAGATCGTGTTAAAATTTCAGCCCAATCGGAGTTACGGATCTCCGAGAATATAAGAAACGGTGAAAGGGTAGAATCTGATAACGCAGAAACAGAGAGACAGAGAGATAGATCCAATCTCGGAGGGGCTCTCGCCCCTGCCATGCGATGGAGGCCATGGACCAGAGGGGAATCCCTTCTCCCATCTAGGGAGGAGGTCAAGGAAGAAGAATAAGGAGGGGGGCTCTTTCCCCCTCGCTTCCGGTGGCGCCGGAGTGCCGCCGGGGGCCATCATCATCACCGCAATCTTCACCATCATCTTCACCGCCATCATGACCAAATCTTCCACACTCTATGCAGTGGTGTAACCCCTCTTTTACCCGCTGTAATCTCTACTTAAACATGGTGCTCTACGCTATATATTATTTCCCAATGAAGTATGGCTATCATATGATGTTTGAGTAGATCTATTTTGTCCTATGGGTTATTTGATGATCGTGATTGGTTTGAGTTGCATGTTTTATTATTGGTGCTCTCCGTGTCGCGCAAGCGTGAGAGATTCTCGTTGTAGGGTTTGTAATATGTTCATGATTTGCTTATGGTGGGTGGCGTGAGTGATAGAAGCACAGACTCGAATAAGTAGGTTGTTTACGTATGGGATAAAGAGGACTTGATACTTTAATGCTATGGTTGGGTTTTACCTTAATGATCTTTTGTAGTTGCGGATGCTTGCTAGAGTTCCAATCATAAGTGCATATGATCCAAGTAGAGAAAGTATGTTAGCTTATTCCTCTCCCTCAAATAAAATTGCAATAATGATTACCAGTCTAGTTATCGATTGCCTAGTGACAAATAACTTTCTCGTAACAAAAAACTCTTTACTAAAACTAACTTAGTTGTGTATTTATCTAAACAGCCCCTACTTTTTATTTACATGCTCTTTATTACCTTGCAAACCTATCCAACAACACCTACAAAAAACTTCTAGTTTCATACTTGTTCTAGGTAAAGCGAATGTCAAGCGTGCATAGAGTTGTATCGATGGTCGATAGAACTTGAGGGAATATTTGTTCTACCTTTAGCTCCTCGTTGGGTTCGACACTCTTACTTATCGAAAGAGGCTACAATTGATACCCTATACTTGTGGGTTATCAATTCGCCAAAGATGTTGTACACTTGTTGCATCACTTTTTACTCTACATGTTATATATATTGTCCACTGAGCAGATGTAGTAACATGAAATACGATTAGTTTCTCCTACTATATTGTAACACCCACGATGCGGCTATATCTCCCACGTGTCGGAGCACGACTTAGAGGCATAACCGCATAGTAGGCATGTCGCAAGATGGGTAATCTTTACACATCCCATGTACTGAATAAGAGAGGGATAAAGAGTTGGCTTACAATCGCCACTTCACACAATACATAAATATAGCATTACATCATCTAGAATACAATCAAGGTCCGACTATGGAACCAAAATAAAAGAAGACCACCCCTAATGCTAGATCCCTGATCGTCCCAACTGGGCTCCACTACTGATCAAAAGGAAACAAAACAAAACAACGACCAAGATCTTCATCGAGATCCCACTTGAGCTCAGTTGCGTCATCTGCATTGGTATCGTCGGCACCTGCAACTATTTTGGAAGTATCTATGAGCCACGAGGACTCAGCAATCTCACACCCGTGAGATCAAGACCATTTAAGCTTATGGGTAGGAAAGGGTAGTGAGGTGGAGCTGCAGCAAGCACTAAGAATATATGGTGGCTAACTAACGCAAACAAGAGCGAGAAGAGAAGCAATGCAACGGTCGTGAACTAGAAGTGACCAAGAAGTGATCCTGAAACTACTTACGTCCAAACATAACACAAGAAATGTGTTCACTTCCCAGACTCCGCCGGAAAGAGACCATCACGGTTACACACGCGGTTGATGCATTTTAATTGAGTTAAGTGTCAAGTTCTCTACAACCGGATATTAACAAATTCCCATCTGCTCATAACCGCGGGCACGACTTTCGAAAGTTCAAAACCCAGCATGGGTGTCCCCAACTTAGCCCATCACAAGCTCTCATGGTCAACGAAGGATATTCCTTCTCCCGAGAAGACCCGATCATTCTCGGAATCCCGGTTACAAGACATTTCGACAATGGTAAAACAAGACCAGCAAGACCGCCCGTTGCGCCAACATCCTGATAGGAGCTACACATATCTCGTTCTCAGGGCAACAACGGATGAGCGCTCCGTACAACTAAAACCAGCCCTCAAGTTTCCCCGAGGTGGCGCGGCAAAGGACTCTAGTTCGGACCAACACCTAGACAAGCACTGGCCCCGGGGGGGGGGCTTAAAATAAAGATGACCCTTAAGAGCTCGACTCCCAAGGGAAAAGTAGGTGGTGGTGAGGTAAATGGTAAAACCAAGGTTGGGCCTTGCTAGAGGAGTTTTATTCAAAGTGAACTATCAAGGGGTCCCCATAACACCCAACCGTGTAAGGAACGCAAAATCAAGGAGCATAACACCGGTATGACGGAAACTAGGGCGGCAAGAGTGGAACAAACACCAGGAATAAGGCCGAGCCTTTCACCCTTTAGCAAGTATATAGATGCATTAATTACATAAGAGATTGTGATATCCCAACATATCCATGTTCCAACATGGAACAAACTTCAGCTTCACCTGCAACTAGCAACGCTGTAAGACGGGCTGAGCAAAGCGGTAACATAGCCAAACAACGGTTTGCTAGGAAAGATGGGTTAGAGGCTGGCATGGCAAAATGGGAGGCATGATATAGCAAGTGGTAGGTATCATAGCATAGCAATAGAGCGAGCAACTAGCAAGCAAAGATAGAAGTGATTTCGAGGGTATGGTCATCTTGCCTGAGATCCCGCAAGGAAGAAGAACGAGTCCATGAAGAAGACAAACGGACGAAGTCGAACGAATCCTCACAAACGTGACGTTATCGGAACTATCCCGAAGAAGCACACCGGAAAGAAGCAAACAACATGGTAAACAACCACCACATAAACATGCCATGATGCACAACCAAGTATGATGCATGTTCTGTTTAAAGAGGGCATGGCATGGCAAAGTGCACAAGCAATTCTACAAATTAAGTGGAGCTCAATATGCAACGAGTTGCATATTGACGAAACACCACAACAAGTTATTTAGTTCGATCTCGTTTATGTACTCAACAATATTTAATGTTGTTTAGCATGGCAAGGGGTGAAGCAAAGTAAAACTACCTATCTATGCAAGCTTAAATGAGGCCGGAACAACAAACAACAAGTCCGGAAACTCCTCATGAGCATATATTAGATTTGGTACTGTTCTGCCCTAAACCATATTTTAGAGTTGTTAAACATGCAAAGTAATGCCACCATGTTAAACTAGGCATTTTTCTACCCCATTTACATATAAAGTTTATAAAGTTTGGAGCTACGGTTATTTAGTTATAAAATAAAGCATTTTAACATGTCATAGGAGCAAATTTAACCAAACAGCATTTTAAACATTTTAAACATGCATGAAAGTGGCAAATTATGAAACTAGATGAAATTCTAGTCATGTTTCATATATAATTCATTTTAATCCGATGCACGGTTTGAGAGTTATTAAATGCAAGAAGAACAGGGGCTTTTCTGCAAATCTGCAAATCCCTGAAAAAATAGCTAAATTCGTCCCGAGGGAAAAAATGCTAAATGGGCCGGATTTGTCTAGCCCAACAGTGGGAGGGGGCGCAGCGGTGAGGCTCACCATGGGCCTTGCGCAGCTCGGTGGAGGGGCGCGGGCAGCTGCGCGCTGGGCCTTGGCGAGACAAGAGGAGGCCCACACGCGGAGCGGGCGTGCACTCGATGCAGCGCTGCTGCATCTCGCTGTAGAAGAAACGACAGCGGCGCCATGGCGACAGGAAGCAGGAGGTCGCCACGGCGGGGCTCCTTCTGGCCGGATCACGCCAGATCCCGCGGGAAGGGAACGAGGGCATATGGATCCACGCACGAGGAGTCGAGGCAGGAGCGGAACTCGTCGCTGTAACAGAGAGCAGCGAGAGAGGGGGTCGGTGAGACAGCGGAAGCTTCTGCGAAACAGAGACAGGGGAAGGGAGCAGGTGTAGCAAGGATGACCTGGTCGTGACCTTCGTCGGCGGCGGGCATGGGTACTCGAGGTGGTCGTGGGGTGGGGCGTTGGTGCCGGATCCTGTATAGAGGACAGGCGAGGCGGAGGAAGGCAGGGCGTGGAGCTCCTGCTGGTGGCATTGCTTGCGGCCGGCTCGCGGAGAGGGAAGAGGAGGCCACGGGGTCCTGCTGGAGCTCTCTATCGACAAGGGTCACCGAAGAGGAGCTCGAGGAGGAGAGGGGCGGTCGATGCAGGGTCGCCGATGAAGGGCTGCAGGTCCGCGGAAGGTAGCACGACGCGGCGGCGAGGGCCGACGTCCTCCCGGACGACTGGATCGAGGGGCTTGGAGTCCCCGAGCTGCACAAAATGAGGAGGTTGCGCCGGCTGCGGAGGGAACAGAGGATGGCTACGGGGATGGATTTGGTGGTGGATGAAAGGGAGGAGGGAAGGAGGCGTTGATTGGGTGGCGCTGAAATCTAGGAGGTGGATCTCGAGGAAGACAAGAGGAGTGGATCTTGTTGGTGGCTGAGGAAAACGAGGAGGATGCGGCGGTGACCGAGGGGATGGATGGGACAAACCCCTAAGATCTAGGTTTCCGTCTATATATAGCAAGTTGGTAAGGTTAGGGGCTACTCGAGCCCTCTGATCGCAATTGGACAGACGAGAAATAAATAGGTACGGAATTCAAATAAGAAAACGGTTATGTTTTGTAGATGTTTGGGGATGTTCTGAGTCCAACGGTGACAACTGCCCAGGTCGGGTTCGGGACAGTTTTCGGACGCGCACACGAGGGTGTCGATGCACTGTGCAAGGAGGGGTTTCGGGGCTTGGCGGTTGATAGCGGACTATGCAGAAAGCTTTGGGCTGAGAGAAGAGAAGAGAGAGAGAGACACTATAAAAAAATACACTTCCGTGATGATACATGATGATACGCTTTCGTCAAGGGTGACCGACACGTGGCATCCACCGTAATGGAACGCCGTTAAGCTAGCGGGTCGGGTTTTGGATCCGATAACCCGTTAACAGCCCCGACCAATGGGGATTTTCCACGTGTAAAATCAGCATTCGCTGGAGGAGACACGTGTCAAGTCCGCGTTGGCACAGGTCTCACTCATCCAATGGGCGAGACGCGCCTATGATATGTTGACACGTGGACCGGCCCATCAAGTTTAAATGGGCTGGCCCAACTAAAGGCCCACAAGATTTTGCGGACCATAATGGGCCGGCCCAGCTAAAGGCCCACGAGATTTTGCGGACCATAATGGGCTGGCCAAGCTAAAGGCCCATAAGATTTTGTGGGCCATAATGGGCCGGCCCAGGTAAAGGCCCACAAGATTTTTGTTTGCCACAATGGGCTGGCCCAGGTAAAGGCCCACAAGATTCTTGCGGATCATAATGGGCCGGCCCAGCTAAAGGCCCACGAGATTTCGCCGACATTAATGGGCCGGCCCAGCTGTAGGCCCACAAGATTTGAGGACCCTAGTAGGCCGGCCCATTAACTGGCTGCCATGTTTTGGGCCAAATGCTGGCCCATATTTGATCCGGTCCATTAATGGACTGCCACGCTTCGGGCTTAATAGTGGCCCATATGAGATCCGACCTGTTAAAAGGCTACCACGTTCTGGGCCAAATTACAGCCCAGATCAGGTCCGGTCCTTTAAGAGGCTTTGGGCTCAATTATGGCCCATATCAGATTTGGCCCGTCAACTGGACACTATGCTTTTGGGCCCACTTGCTAAAGGCCCACTTAGTAATTCGGCCTGATATTAGTTTTGGCCTGTTAAGGGCCCGTTTAACATTTCGGCCCTATATTAATTTCGGCATGTTAAAAGCCCGTCATATAGTTGGGCCTAACTACGGCCCGGTTTGCATCCGGCCTGCTCGCAGCCGATATCTGATTGGGCCAAACAAGGACCGAGACAATTTTGGCCTCTTAAAAGCCCGTGATTTTATTCGCACAATCATGGTTCGGGGTTCATTTTGGGCTGCTGCCGGCCCGTGAGCTGTTCGACACGTTTCAGGCCCAACCTACATCGTGATTGCATGACGGCCCGATTATGTACCGTAATTTTACGGTTTGGCCGGTTTACTGCGAAGACAGGATATATATACAGTTAAATAACTGCAGCATCATGAATAAGGAAAAACCTAGACTATACAATAAAGAAATTACGGCATATTACATCCACTGGGCATCAAAGTTCGCCACTATGATAATAAAGCACAAGCGGACAGCAGATTACATACACTGGGCATCAAAGATCGCTACCAGTGCAAATAAACACGCCGACAAAATAATATACAAAACCGACAGCACTTCAATAGAGTTCAAGAAAGGTTAGCCCTGTTGGGGAGCTGCAGCGCAAGCAGCTGAGCAAGATGATGAGACTGCGCTTGTTCAACACTTATATCTTCCTCACTCTGAAAGATAAACAAGTAGACAGATGACAGGTTTTGCACATAAAAGTATCAGTTCTCATAATTCATCACATTTCTTACTGACGAATAAAGTGACACAGTTTAAAATTGCATTAACACAATATGGTATTGTTCAGGTCAAGACATGGCAGGAAATGACATTGTGGAGTTGGCAGCTTCACGACACCACTGGATTACAGATCAAGAACTCATAAGTATCAATGGTTAGTGTGTTGTCAATTTATACCATTTCAGATTGGCAAATAAAGAGACGGTTTAAATAATAGTAGAATGATATGACATTGTTCATAGTTAAGACATTGCAGAATATGACATTGTGCTGTAGTGGGTAGGTTCACCACACCACTGGATTACGGATGAAGAACAGAAGCATACATGTAGTGCAAAAGAAGATCACTTGCTCTGTATAGTTTAATTTACATGGTATGAAGAAGGAACTTGGTTGTACAACTAAAAACTTATATTGAGAAAGGACAAACTTTTGTGTATGAACTACATAATAAACTTTAAACAAGCAATTTGATGCAAACACCAAAAATAAATAGCTGTTGCAATCATGCCTAACCAAATATATACAACAAAGTTTGAAGGCTTGAGATGCACAAACTTACATTATTGGTGAAGACAGGCTCTATAAAGGCCTTGTCCATGCTGATGGGGGGGGCAATTCATGAAGTTTACCACAGAATCTTCTTCAAAAGCATTGCCTTTATTCTACATTTTGTTAAGAGTAAATATAGATGTGATAATATACGAAAAAATTGAGAATATTTAAGATAAGATGAAGAGTGATGCTACATAACCAAGTAGCTATAAATGTAAGTGCAGCGATACAGGCAAAAGGTACAGCCAAGAGCAATGCACAACTAAACTTCTTTAGTACCAACCTTATGGTAAGATTAAATATAGATCTGATGTGTATAAAATGGAGGGCAAAGGAAAATAAGCTACAGAGTGATGGTACATGAACAACTACCTGTCATTATAAGTACACTGATAAAGGACAACATGTACTTACAAGAACAATGCAGAGCTAAAAAACATTGGCATTGGATATATTCTACACTAATGTAACCATTCATACAGATCAGATAATTTGGAGCGAACAATTGATAAGCAAGCTATCATGCATACTGCTATCACATAATGAACCAGGTATGTATGCAAGTATAGTGATACAGGACAACAGGTACTAACAAGACCAAAGCAGCGGGCAGCATATTTGCGATATCCTGTCGTTCTTGTCAAACCGGAATTCTTCTTCGAGCAGATTTCTTGCAAAAAAGATCCGTAAGGCACATGCGGAAAAGTAGAAGTTCAAATTGTCAAGTGATTTCATAGACAGTACCTCATCCTGGGAACGAGACCAGTGCATAAAAAGGTTTTTCCATTCAATGTCTTCTAAATTTAGCACAGGAGACTTCACCGGAAATTCGTTTATAGACTTGCCATCAAAGTGTGATTTCCTCAGGTAACACCGATACTGCTGTAATGCTTCCTTGAAAAGCACAAGCAAGCTTTGCTCGTCATGACTATCCAGATTGACCCTCACCTAGTTACAACAATGTAATGTAAATCATTGATGTGTTTAATCAGCAGAAAATGGGAAAATAATAACCATGAATAATAGCACTTACACATAAGTTGGACGGGAAGATGTGAAAATGGTGCTTGTCTTCACAATAATCTTCCCATGATGGGAATATATGCATGTAGTCCCTAACAACATTGAAAGCATTGTCTTTTAAACTGGGAATAAATGGAATGGGGTTCCAATCTGCAGGAATTGGCCGTCTCTGTAGTTGGGATAGGTCTTCGGCCGGTGGGCTTGCTGTACTTTTTGCTGGAGTGGGATTTTTCTATGGTACAACTAGTGCTATGGCAAATGAAATCGGTATACCTTTTGCTGGAGTGCAGGTCCTGTGTGGTGGAGCTAGTGGTGTGGCCAGTGAAGTATGGGTACAGTCTGCTGGAGTCGGTCCTATGTTTTGTGTCACTGGTTGTATAGCCAATATAAGTGGGGTGCTGTCTGATTTCTCCGGTACCACCATGTTTTTCAAGGACTTTGTTGGTGCTCCTTCAGGTTCGGCAATCACCCTCTTCCTTTTTGATGTCTGATGCACAAGAACACCATTTGAGTGGAAAAACATGGTATGATGACAGATGGAATATGTATTGATAATGGATGGGCATGGCATCTCGACATATATGATGAGTAAACTAAGAAGATGGCGGTGTAACAAAGTAGAAGAAATGCAAGACAACATATGCAAGATACCCGCAATTAATAAAACATTGCCAAATTAGAACAGGCACCTTGATGGGTGAACAGGACAGGCCATCTGCCTTTGACTCCTCGAGGTTAGAATAGTCATTAGGATCATATTCTGAACAAGAATCAGTAGGTGGGGAGCGTATGAGTTTCATTGCATCGAGAATGGCACTCAATGCCTTGGTGCCAATTTTGTAAGTCATTGCGGTGTTTAGCTTCAAGAGTGGACTGCTGCTAGTGCGACATAAAGCAGCTACACAAATCATAGTGTATATATAACGGGAAAACCTTAAGCATCAGAGTAAAATCAGCAAAGTGGAACTTGCTGGAATGTATGTGCTAGTATTGCCGGTACGGCTAGAAAGGCTTCGGATACCAGCGCTCTTCAAGTGAAGGTGCGGTACTGTTAATATCAGTGTAACTCTCAAAGGCGACACAGCTCCCCGCATTTCCTTGCTATTCTTATAGGATTCAAGTGGGAAGGCCACTAAAAATCCTATTCCTATGTTTACAAGATCCTACGAATCAAAGAGGCTCAAAATGTCCATCACAACCGACCGTATAGACCTCTACACTGCAAATATCCCTGCTCATCTTCAGTACAGGGAACATACTGTACTACTATCATACTCCCTCCGTTCCAAAATATAAGTCTTGGTAGAGATTTCCACTATGGATCACATACAGATGTATCCAGATACATTTTAGAGTGTAGATTCACTCATTTTGCTACATATGTAGTCCATGGTGGAATCTATACAAAGACTTGTATTTAGGAACAGAGAGAGTACATATTAAAGAAGAAAGGAAGAGGAACATGGTAAAGAAGAGCAAGTAGATTTTGGATAATAAAATGTTGGTTGCGCAGTGCCCACACATGATGAACCAGAGCGCATTAAGAATGCAACTCCCAGCTGTCTCTTGACCATTTCAGGTGGTTGGATGAAGATCCTACGTCTCCAAACCCTTCTTCTTCCTCGTCTCTGATTCTTCCCATACAGAACACCGCACGTGCCATCGGCCGGACCACCGGCCCCCACCGCATGTGTTCCTCCTCCACCCCCAACCCCCACTTGCGTCGAGTTTTCTTCGTTCAGCGAGGCCCCACAACCACCCGAGCCCCTTCGATCGCACCGGCGAGCTCTGAAAAATCGAATGACCCAATTTTGAAATTTAGTCTACTGTGATTTAACTAGTGTGGAATATAAAAGGGGAAAACCATAAGCATTGGGAGTATAGTGTTGAGCGTGCCATGGCGGATCTGAAGGTGCAAACCAGACAAAGGCAACTTCGCAACGAAGACAAGAAATTAGAGTAAAGCAGTGGCAATCTATTTTCTTGCTGCGATAAATAAGTTGAGCAAATACGAAAGAGTACCGCCTCTGGTGCGGCGCCGTGTATGGATCTGTTGAGAATTTGATGGTGTTGCGGTAGCGATGACTATCGGCGGCGTGGAAACAGATCTAGGAGGGTAGACGGTGGTGGCGGGGCGCGGTGGACGAGACGGTCGTAGGAGCGGCGCCGGCATGGTGGATGACGGCGGGGATGAAGCGAGAGGACGGGATGCAAGGATCCCGGTACAAAGCCATGGATGAGAGAGGTCGATCACTTGTAATGGACGGCGGCGTCCGGGTATCAGCTCCGGCATGGTGGAGGAGGACTGCGGTGGATGGGGTGGCGGACGGCGGCAGACGGAGGAGGGTGGGGTGGAGAGGGTGTTTTGGCGCCCATGGAGTATGAATGGGGAAAAGGGAGGTAGAGAGGAAGGGGGAACCATGTATTCAGGGTGCGCTTGTCTCAAATGCGAGGAAATTTACAAACTTAGCCCCCGTTTCAAATTTCTACTACATCACAGCAACACTAGTCGGTTGGGGATAGGAAGGTAATCTCGCATACACCGAATATTTGCCGACGAGAGTTTTTTTTTGGCGCCCACCGTGTATGAATATGAATCGGGGAGGGAGTCGATTTCGGCCGAGAACACACTATGTTTTGGCGCCCACCATGTATGAATCTGGGTGAGAGGCGGTTACGTCACGTTTGGGTGAAATTACAAACCTACCCCTATCGAAACCTATAGAAATCCAGTAGATAGGCTTTGCGTGGCAAGGATAGGCAGTAGTGATTTCCATCTCGCAGATTTTGGTTTCGGGCGGTTACTGCGACTTTCCCCGCTTCATTCAAATTTTGCAGAGTGCACATTTACCGTGCCAACTCAATTCTAATCCCGTTTGTATTCTATTTTTTTTGGGCGGGATCCATTTTCAATTGGAATTACATTCTATATACATCATTTTTTATATATACTTTGAAAAGCACAACAAAGAATTCTGCTCCTTTATGTGTACAATATGATTTACAAATACAACGATCTCGAAATCTTAAGGTTGAATTCAAAAAAATTTAACCAAATTATGTTCTACTAAAATCTATGGATCAGTAATATCTACATATTAAATAACATAGATGTGCGTGAATTCATATGAGTATGCATGTTTAATAGATCAATTTTGGTTCGAGTATGGATTACATGTATCATCATCTCGAATTCAAATATTTGAACCCCTTTTTTGTTCACTCCTTTCACGCCCATCTCTCTCGCATGCATGCTCCTTCAGGTAGCTATCGCTCTCTTTTCTCCAGCTCACCCGCACGCTCACTTCATGTTTCTCCTATCCTCGCAAACATGGTCTCTCGACGTCTCCCTTGAGAAGTGTCACACTCTCCCTATCATTATACATTACACGGTTTTCATTATCTCTCACATCTCTACTATTCTCTGGTATCACTCGGTACCTAAGCTTTCTTTTTCACCGCCACACACACAGTCTCCACTCGTCTTTCACTTTGTCTTTCTCTCTATGGGATTCTCTCACACACCCTATATGTCTCTACATATGACTCATACCACTAAAATTACTCTCTCTCTCTCTCTCTCCTGTAGACACAACATTTGTTGCGGTCTCCTTTTCGTCTCCATCCCAGACTGACATTATTCATTTGTTTACCGATCAGACAACCCCGACTACTGTCTCCTCTCTCTCTCTCTCACAGACACACACACACAACTCCTGCTTCCACTCCCCTTCTCGACTACCGTCTCTCTCACTCACACATAAAACTCTCGCTTTCGCACCCCGACTCGTATTTCTCTCACAAACATTTATTGACTAGCTAGCCTCTAGATAGGTTTATACACCCGCACACTCGTGCTTCCACCATCGCATACATGTCTCTCCCCCGCTCCTTGTATCTATGTAGATTTTTCTTCCCTTCTTGAGACACGCCCTCTCGATTGTGCACACACACACTATCGCCTCATTTTAAGCTGATACCTATCGCACACACACTCCTTGTGTCTTTGTCACACATGCACTCCGTCCTCCTCCACTCTCCCTCTCTCTCACACACACACATGGGCTTTTTGCAACAACTAGCAAGATGCCCATGCATTGCACGGAACATCAAGATGCATTTGTATGAGTATTTTATCTTGTGGGGGGAAAGGATGAACGAGGGAAGGCCTTATTTGCAAATGTGGAGAGGGGTGTGGTTATCTTTTTGCAAAATTGCCATAGTTTCCTTCCTATCCATCAGATATAGATTGGACGACCTATATTGCAGGATGGCAGGCACACGATCATCACCAACAATACTTTTTATAAGAGTAGGGATAAAAAAATAGAGTTGGTGATGATGGTGGGCCTGCCATCCTGCAATGTAGGTCGTCTGATTTATATCTGACGGATAGGAAGGAAAATATGGCAATTTACCCGCACTCTTCACCACATTTGCAGATAAGGCCTTCCCTCGTTCATCCTTTTCTCCCACAAGATCTTGATGTTCCGTGCAACGCACGGGAATCTTGCTAGTAAGAGTAGAAATTAGACATATACCACTTCTTGAATCTTGAAACCAACAACATTCCTCCCTTATCTCATCAAAACCGCCAAAGGAATATATTTTGAGTGAAACATAACATATTTTTAGTGATATACGTATTTCAAAACTAGACTTTTTTTCTACCAAATCGGTGAATATGTATTAATCTACTTTGATCGTGTGGCAACGCATTGGCACATTGCTAGTAGTTATTATAATTTTTTGGACACCACACAAACAGTGGAGTACATATACGAAGAGAAGAGGCGCACGCACGCAGTCGGCCTCTCACTGTCTCGCACACATGAGTGTTATGTAAAGGCGACATTAACAAATAAACCCTAAAACCCTAGGTGCACGATTGCTGCATTCGCAGGTACCGGGTACGTGGTGGAGCACCTTTGTATGAATAGTCAGCTCGCGTGATAATTTGATCCGTAGGAGTTGATGGTCAGGACCACAGGTGAACGACTTGGAGCGCGGTGGCTCGCCAGTTGCCACAAATCGAGTAGCCACGTTTAAAATATCGTTTTTTAGCAGGGTTAATTTAATCTGCAGGCATGACTCTCCTCCCCCCACGCTCGTCCAATCCGTTGTGACCAGCAATATTTCCACCCCTTCGCTCCCCCGTAATTTACTCCAACAAATATGCCCACGTAGCTGTTACTTAACTGCAGGTGCATTGGGTCACTGACATATGAGGCCAACAGGAGTCTGGCCCACATGTTAGTGACGCAACTGGACCTACAGTTAAGTCAGTGCAGCTCAGTCCATATCTTACGTAGGTGTGCCATTGCTCACTATAAATACTGCGCCTCCCACGACATCGCTATCTCATCCCCCTCACGTTCACGTTCATCGCTATCTCCTCCCCCTCCCTCTCATGTCGACCACCATGCCATCGCCCCTCCCAAGCCCTAGGAGCCCCTCGCTGCACCACGTGGACGGTCACGCATCGCCGTTCCATTCCTCACCGCCACTAGTCGAGGAAGACGCGTCGGTGTTCCGCTCCTCGCCGCTACGCGACACGTCGACGTTTCATTCCTCGCAGCCACTAGTCGAGGAGGACGCGTCGGTGTTCCGCTCCTCGCCGCGACGCGTCGCCATTCCGTTCCTCGCCGCCACTAGTCGAGGAGGACGCATCGGCGTTCCGCTCCTCGCCACGACGTGTCGAGGTGGACGCGTCGGCGTTCCAATCTCGCCAGCACGCACGTCGGAGGACGCGTCGGCTCCCTGCTACGAGGAGAACGCCGCGCCGCCTGCCGAGCCCCCCAGCCTTGAGGAGCTTTGGAAAGAAATGGATGTCGCCTTGTGGGAGGCTTTGCCTCTAGCAAAGCGCACCAAAATAGAGGTGGAGAAGAAGGCCGAGGAAGAGAAGCGCACCGCGGAACAAGCTGCCTGGGAGGCCTATGTCGCGTCCGAGAGAGTCAGGCAATTGGCTCTTTGGAAGAAGGCTCGTGCGAGGGCCGTGAGGGTGGCGGAGGACGCCCGTGCTGACGCCCTGAGTGCAGTCGGGCCCAAGCGCCTCATCTACGCTTGGCGGTACGTGGACCGGGTGCATGCTTCCAGCAAGGAGGAGTACATGTTGGCGCCGGATCACCACACCGGTGAGATCGCGCTCGCCCGCCGGCAAGCCGCCAATCAGCACCTCGCGAGTTGCGAGGCTAAGGAAGAGGCGTTGTGTCGGCGCATTGGGAAATGGCTGTGCAACAGGGCACTCGTGGCGCGCCGCAAGCGCTCCTGCGAGCGCCATGGCTTTTAGGAGGAGTATAATTTTTGTTTCGTAAGGCGATCTCATTAGTTTTGGGACGCAAATGATAAATCCCGGACGTTCAGGAATTTTTAGCGTCCTTAATTAAGTATGTAAAAGGGAAAGTTTGGAAACCTTGTGTATTCGTACGCATTTTGCAAGTATGTGCATATAGCACAAACTTTACTATATACTATCGCACTACACGTCTCTCTCGATATATGCTTGCAGACTGTGCTACTCCCTCCGTCCAGGTCAATAAGTCATCTTTGGTTGTGCACCGTGACCAAGAAGGAGGGAAGACTTATACACCTAGATGGAGGGAGTACTACTATTACTTATGTACTCCCTTCGTCCGGGTTTATTAGGCCTCTCAGCATCACAAGCATGTCCCCTTTTATAAGGCCTCGCATTGGAAAGGTGTATGCATGCAACCATTTCATTGGTTGTATTGAAAGCTATTGTTGTTGGTGCCATGGATGAAAAGTTAATACACTTCATGTGTGCTTTTTCATTGGCTGCATGCATGTGAGAGAGTGCATTGGGAGTGGAATGGAAGAATTAATGTGAGCAAATTACTATGTGTCTTGGTCTAAGAGAAGTTGTCTTTAGGCCAAATAAACTCGGACAGAGGGAGTACGTGCAAATGCACGTTTTAACATTACGATGCGGTTTTTGTAAAAGTAGAAAAACAGCACTAGTCAAGCTTGTGAAACGATTCAATGCAAAACAAATGCAAAAATGCTCGTTTGATTGTTTACTTTTAGCTTCCTTCTCTGTGGTTATTTCTCTATCGTACTTTGTACGGAGTATCTCACTGGTTGGAAAGGCATGCAAATTCCCAAACCGCTTCCTACACCCTGTATCGAATTTTTTGCCTAACAAGTTGTGTCGTGCAATTGGAATTCCAACTTGAGTACTACTAGTAGTAGGAGTACCAGGGGCCAGTTCTTTTAGGCTTCTAGATTAGTAATCCCATAACTACTACCTTCGTCCTGGTTTATTGGTCCCCATTGTAATCTGTGTCAAATTTTGATCATAAATTTAACTAATGAAATGTTAGTGCATGTCACATGCACTACTCCATCCGTCTAGGTGAGTAAGTCATCTTAGGCTATGCACCATGACCAAGGAGGAGGAGAAAATGAGAAACGTTAATGTTTATTTGCTAATTAATAGTATTTCATGCAATGAACTAACCACTGCATGTCGTGTTTGATATCTGAAGTCATTAAAAGCATGCACACTCTTTATCTCTTATTGGTTGATATGTCAAGAAACAAGAAACGAGGTAGAAATTAATGCACCACGCCTAAGTGTTTTGGGATTATTTGGTTTTCGTAAGATGACTTACACACCTAGACGGAGGGATTACAATGGTGAGGAATAAACCAGTTAAATCTTTGGTCAAAATTTAGCACAAATTACAATGGTGAGGAATAAACCAGGACGGAGTAGTAGTTTAGAAGCCCAAATAAATTAGTAGTACTCTCCACTGTGACTAGTCTTGTGGGATAAGTTGGGGAAGCCGCCAAAAGAACTGGCCCTAGGAGTAGTAGCTAGGGATTGAGTGTGCGAGATGAACCGGAGAAAGTAAATGCAGAGAGATGAAATGCAAAAAAGACGGAGGGATGTGATGGTTGCTTGTCCGTTTATTTAACCAGGCCACTTATTACTGGGAGTGGTTGGGTTTTGTGATATAACGGCTTTACTGCCGCGCCACGAGCGGGGTGAGAGGTGAGACTCCCGTGCAGCGCCGCCCTCTACACTTGTACTACATCGGTCGTGGTTTATTAGCCCCCCATTGAATTTGACTGAAGATTTAACTGACAAAATGTTAGTGCATGTCAACAAAAACTATATCATTGGATTCGTATTTGAACATAGTTTTGAATGATATAATTTTAGGTGACATGCATCAGCATTTATCGTACTATATATAATGTTAGTTCAATTTTTGGTCGTACTAATCTATAGTAGTAAGGTGCCCGTGCGTTGCACCGAAGAGTGAAATGCATTGATCGGGGAGTTGTTTATTTTGACAAAGGATGTGGGGGTCATCTCATGTGTAACGGGTATCGATAGGTTTTTCGGATGTTATTTCATCTCTAGAGCTCACAAACATCCGGGTGAAATAGATAAAAAGGTATCTTTTGCAAACAAAAGCGTTCAACTGTTTAACCTGCATCCAAAACTTGTGAAGAAATAACACTTATTGTGCTTTGCAAGAAATGATCTTTAAGAATTAGTTTTTGAGTATCGATTGTTATACATGTTGGCTACAGATGACATGGCACTTTCTTATAGTCAACAGTTGGCTATACTATTAAGTAATATTAACCATGCCATTATACACCTAGACGGAGGGATTAAATCAGGATGACTTGCAAGCGGGCAGAGGAGATGTAAGAAATGGTTCATCGTAAGTCTTTCACTAGTACTGTAGTAAAAATTCATACATGGAAGATTCTAGACTAAACCATAAACAGATACACTTTTATTCATGCGCGATACTCCAATAGAGCAAGATCCTGCATGGAAGTCTCCACATGCTTAGACAGCGGATTACATTGAGCGAAGACTAATGATCAACATTTAACTTGATAATGCGTATGTCCAGGTGAACCTCCTTGGAGTCCCCGTGCACCGCGTCGGTGGGTAAAGGATGACATGGGTTTTCCAAGTCCACATTGGCGGGATAGTCCCAGCTCCCTAGAGTCCAAGTCCATTCGATGAGGCCGGTGTCGTCACCCACGCGACCCGGAGGGGTAGTAACACTAACCATGCACCCATACATCAGCCTCGTGTCAGTGTCAGCGTCAGCGGCGTCGCCCCTGACGCACATTACAGAGACGGGGCGGCGGCCTGCGCAGGCCTCGCCGGTGCCCACGATCAAGAGGAAGACGCTGCCGTCCTCTTTCGAGGCTAGCAGGCGACGGTGATCCTCCAGCGACTCCAGCATGGTGAACAGGTAGTACGTCTCGTACTTGATGTTCTCCGCCAAGGGCTAGCAGTGACCGCTGCACGCATCCGTGAGGTGATGCACCATGTCCGCCGCGCGAGCCACAAAACGGCATCGGGCACTCATAGCAGTGGACGAAGGGCTCCTTGGAAGCATCGACCAGGCCGTCCATGAAACGGGAGTGGCTGCAGGGGACGTTGCGACAGTTGAATATATGAGCAAGTTACTACGAGATTTAATCCGAATAAGCACAAAACAAATCATGAATTCTACCACGATTTCGAACAGGGAAGGACAAAAACACATACAGTGCAACGGGAGCAGCACCGTTGGTGTTGAGGTTGTCGCCACATGTCCAAACACCACGTAGACACGGTCTTTGAGCATGGTTCCTAGTCGTTCCATGCTCGGGCATTGAAGTTTGTAACTATTTTAGATTAGAATATACTACTCCTCCGCTGCTAGTAGTAGAGCAGAGTCCTACTCTACTACTCTACTCAAGCAAGTTAGGGCATAGCACTGTAGGGAGTACCAGTACTGTGATCAATCAAGCAAGTCGTCTGGCATCGACATGGCCCTACACTGCTGTCGGATTTCGGGTTCCAATAGACCCTTGAGGTTCGAACACTGGGGTGCACGCAGAGATCTCTCCCCTACCGATCTACGTCCAATCTCCTCGCGTGATCTAAGCTGGGAACAACGAACAACACAAGGGACACAAGGTTTATACTGGTTCGGGCCACCGTTGTGGTGTAATACCCTACTCCAGTGTGTGGTGTGGTGGATTGCCTCAGGGGCTGATGATGAACAGTACAAGGGAAGAACAGCCTCGCGAGAGGTGTTCTTGAGCTGGTGCGATAAACTGCTAGGGTGAGTTCAGTCGCCTTTCTCTCTCTCTCTCTGCTAGGGTTCCACCAGATCTCTCGTTGTTTTCTAGATGTCTCTACTCTGTGGTGGCTAGCTCTATTTATAGAGGCCCTAGGCCTCTCCCCAAATAATGAGCGGGAAGGGCGCCAACAATTGGCCATTTTGAAGGGGAACATCTAGTACAAATTATCCTGACCAAAGGTGGTCTTCGGCTGCCAAAAGTACTGGTGATGATGCCGTCTTGGGCTCCACGGTGACCTCCATCCTGCTGCTCTGCTGGTCTTGGTCTCATTGCACCGGAATGGTAACCTTTTCCTGATGCCTTGGCCTGTGCTTGCCCCCTTTACACCAAAGGGGAAACAAGGACACTGCGCAGGCCGGCGCCCGCCTCGCGCCCGCCTGGTCTCGATCGTCATGGCTTGCGTCACGGGCTCCTCGCGAGGTACCCCTGCCTTGATCTCTCCGCCTCCTCGCGAGTCTGCCTGACGAGGCTGCCTCTGAGGAAGCTTCTGGTCGTCCGCCCCGCGAGGCTTGGCCCCTCGCGAGGGTCTTGAGCTTGAGCTGATGAAGATGGGTTGCGTTGGGCCCCCACTTGAGCCACGCCGCAGGCCGCAGGCAGGCAAGTCTGGGGACCCCCGTTCCTAGAACGCCGACAGTAGCCCCCGGGCCCAAGGCGCGCCCGGGCTTGGCCTAGCAGGGAAGTGATGGGGCAAGCACGAAGCGCCGCGGGCCCAAAAAGCCTGCGGCCTCGGGCGCCGCGTGGCGATTGACTGGACGTGGGCATCTGTGCTTCCCCACGACGCATCGGCAATCGCACGACTTGACATGTCCCTGCATGCAGAGAAACTGGTCATGATTACCTGCGATCGTGGTGCTCGATGGTTGGCCTCCTCCGGCTATAAGTAAGGGGCTGTGCGAGCCCCTTCAGTCCATCCCTTCCTGCTGTTCCTTTCCTTCTCCTTCCTTGCTCTTGCTTCTCCTTACGCCAATGGCACCAATCCACCGGTGCTCTACAGAAGAGAAGGGAAAGGCCCCTCGAGAGGGTCCTGACCCACTTCCGCTGAAGAAGCAGCTGGTCCTCTGCCACCAAGAAGAGGGTGCTCAGCAGGAGGCACCGAGGCCCTGGTATGAGCGGCCGCCGCCTGGGTATCCGCTACCCTTGTACGCCCGCGTCGTGGGTCCTGGGGGAGAAGGCGTCGAGCAACATCGACGGTGCTGCCATCGACGCTGGCGAGTCACGGTGGTGTGCGTCGTTCCTCCTGGAGTCCACACCGAGTGCTCCTCTCGCGAGCTCGTGCTCCACGCCGCCATGCCTCCAAGCTCTTGGATTCGCCTCCCTCCTTCCTTCGCCTTCGAGATGCCGCCGAGCGGGGCTCTGGAGCTCTGGCTGCAGCATGCTGACTGCAACACCCTTGCGACCGAAGCGGAGGTCGCGGTCGTCGCTTCGGGCAAGGTCTTCATGACCCAGGGCTGGGGCGAAATCGCCCGGGTCTGCCGGACGGTAGGCGCCCTTGTGATTCATCTTGAATACGACGGCGCCTCCCTGATGTTCTTCAAGGTCTTCGATGCTGAAGGACACCGGATGGAGTGCTATCCCAGGGAGAGCGGCAGGGGCGATGAACCGGCGAGGACCTGGCCCACCCATCGGCCCTCCAGCAGCTCCTCAGGCGGCAGCGGAGGAGCTAGGGAATCCAGCGGCTCCCCCGAGCTCCTCGCGACTACGGAGACGAGCGACGATAGCTACGAGCCCCCGAGCTCGCGCGGTGCTCGAAGCGGGGCAGCTGCATCCAGCCGCCGACGCCGCTGATCTAGATGGAGTTGGCGTCGACGTTGGGCAGCCCACTGTTGATGATGGCGTCCCTTGCGGCGGTGCGGACGGTTAGCGTTCCTTAGGATTAGTACTCTTGTTCCCTGCGAGGAATTGAAGCAACACCCCGCGGGTGCATGTAAGGCGTCTGCCATGTATTTTATGAATATTATATCCTTAATATGAATCAAAGCAAAGTGCCTACTCTGTCCTGGCTTGGCTCCCCCTTTCTATCCTCGCGAGGACTCGGCACTCTACGCTGACAGGTCCCAGTCCCCAGGCAGGCTTCAGCCGTCGCTGGTATGCCAGGTTGCGATGTCATGGTCAAGGCCAGGAGGTGAGCGGCCCGAGGTCCGGTAAGAGCCCCCAAGTCGCGATGCTTGGGAGGTCCCCTTTAGCGCTCAAGCAGCCCTCGCTGGGCGAGAAAGGAAGGCAACATCGCCGTGACAGAGCCGCACTGGGCGAGGGTTTGGTGCTGCGTTGGTCCAACTCTTGTAAGGGCGTGACTTATCTCTTTAGTCTGGTGTAGTTCCTCGATGAAGCGCCTGGCCTGAGTGGTGGCAGCTGAGACGTTGTTGGGTTAGGTCCTCGCGAGCTTCTTCCCACTCCCCGCACTTTCCTTAATGCTTTGTGTTCTCAGGTGCCGGCCCTCGAGCGTGCTCAGCCGCCGCTGGTATGACAGGTCGCGATGACGTGGGTCAAGGCCAGGGGGTGAGGGCTGGAGAGCCAGTAGGAGCCCATGAGTCGCGATGCTCAGGCGCCCCCCTTTTAACATGCAAGCGGTCCGTGCCAGAGAGAGGGAGAGACAGCTCGCGATGTCCCTAGCGTTGCTCCTGGAGTAGGTCCTGCACACTAGTTATAAAGAGAAACAAGACCTGTTGTTACGGTTGCCAGTCAACCTTTGGTCGCTCCGGGGGAGTGATTGGGGCAATGAGGGCCTGGTGAGGTGGCGCCTTGTGAGGCTGCCGCGGCCAGAGCTCGACCACTCAGATTTTTTGGCGTTGCAGGGACGGACCCGTGCGCAAATGCCGTGCCAGAGCGAGCAGCTCCATAGGTAGGCGTCAATCGAGCAGGCGATTAGGTTGGGTATGTTAAGCACGCAAGAGAAAATTCATTTTAAGTAGACGCAGGAAAAGCAAATGCCACTGGGCCAGGCCCGAGCAGGTCGGGGATGATGCAGCCCGAGGGGCGCCCCTACAAGGTAAGTAAAGAGCATAAGCAAAACGGATACATGCCGCAGGGACGGACCCATGTGACATGGGAATAATGCGTCCATGTGGGCGCTCCCAGCTAAAAACGGAACTTAGAAAGATGTCACCTGGTGCAGTTGAAGATGAAGTGATGCTGAAGAAGTGGACGATGCGCGGTGAAGACGCCGACCCTCACGAGCCCCCAGGCCCAGGAGCCTCGGGAGGCTCCGGGGGCACTGGTGGGTTTACGAGGGCCATTTCCATCTCCGCCAGGACCGCACGATGCCTGACCTCCTGAGCCTCCAGAATGCTCCTCAGCAAGCGCTGATGAGCGGCGTCCGTGTTAGGCAGGCCGAAAGGCATGTGAATGTAGTTGTGAGGTGGACCCTCGCAACGCCCCACGCACGAAGGCCAGAGGCGCTCCTGAGACGCGGCTTGGTTGAGCCCTGGCACGTCGACGCAGACGCGCAGCCCACCATCCTCGCCTGGATGTGGGGCCATGGCGGGCAAGCGGCGGCTGCCGCGCATGACTCTTAACTCCTGTAGCTCCTCAGTGTTGCTTGCGATGAACTCCTGAGGGTTTGGTCTTCCTTGCCTTGTACCTTCCTGAGGGAAACGTGCCTGGAAGCACCCCTCCAAGTGGTGCCCGAGCGCCTCCCTCGCGACCTTGGCAAAGTCAGTGGCTCTCCAAGCAAGAGCCCCCGAGCCCTACCTGAGGAGGGCGCCAGGTGCGCCTTCCTATGAGAGAGAGGGTGGCACTCCCTGATTGGGCGCAGATCCTGACCCAACACCTCCGGAGGCGCCTGCCTCCTGATGGCTTGGGCCAGGCGAAACCTTCTTCTTCTTGGGGGTTGCCTCGGGAAGCCTTCTATTCCTGTGGTCCGGGTCTTCGATTGCTGTGGCTTGGAACGCGCACTCAAGTGAACACATTGTGTCCCTTTCTTCACAGGGTACGGTGATGACTCCACCGCTTCCTGGCATCTTGAGGACATTGTATCCATGGTGAGTCACTGCCATGAACTTGGCCAAGGCTGGGTACCCGAGAATGGCGTTGTATGGCAGACGGATGTGGGCGACGTCGAAGTCGATGAGCTAGGTGCGGTAGTTGTTGGCTGTCTGAAGGTGACTGGAAGGCGAACCTGCCCTATCGGAACAGTGGAACCATCAGTGACTCCTGAGAATGGCTTGGTTGGCTGAAGCTGATCGTACAGCACTTGGATATTGTCGAACTTCTCGACGGACAGGACGTCGAGTCCTGCTCCGCTGTCAATAAGGGTCCTGGTGACCTGCACATTGCTGATGACTGGGGAGCAAAGCATCAGGAGGACTCCGGCCGTTGCCGCGCACTTGAGCTGATCTGACGAGCTGAAGGTGATGGCGCACATGGACCACCTGGGAAGGGCCGGATTCACCTCGCGAACAAACTGCTTGAAGATGCGCTGTGAGGCTGGGGCCAACGCGCCACCCAAGATGCAAGCGATTGCACGCGGCTCCTGGAAGCCCCCAGCTCCCTCGTCTTGATGTTGGTCTTCGTTCCTCCTTAGCGTTGGCGGCAGAGGAGGAAGGCATGCGTCGTCGTGCGGGCGATCCTCGCGAGGCTGACCTCTCCAGCCTCCCTCGCGAGGCTGGTCCTGCCAGTGATCCTCGGGAGGTCGGTCACGCCACCCTTGGCGATGGCCTCGGTCTTCCCATCGTCCGCCACCTCTTACTCCTCCTCGGCCATAGCCCCTGTCGTTGCGCTCGGGGCGTCAGCCGACACGTCCATCTCTCACGGCCCTGAGCTCTTGACATTCGTTGGTGTTGTGGGTGTGGAGGTCGTGGTACACGCAGTACCAGCTGCCTTTGGATGACTCAGGCTGATCCCTGCCTCGCTTGGTGTCTGGCTCCGCTGCAAGCACGGCAGCCCCCTTGCGCTTCACATCCTTGGCCTTGGGCTTCTTCTCCTCTGGGTTAGCAGCCGGGAGTTCGAGGAGGGAAAGGCGCCCTTCCTCAGCCCTGGCGCACTTGGTCGCCAAGTTGAACAGCTCCAGGGATGTGCATAGGTCTTCACGGATTACTAGCTCCTCCTTCATCTTGATGTCGCGTACGCCATCGGAGAAGGCCGAGGTGATGGCTTCTTCAGTCACCTTGGGGATCTTGAGGCCAGCATTGTTGAGGCGCTGGATGTACTTCTACAGGGTTTCCCCTTGCTGCTGCTTGATGCGGCGCAGATCGCTCACGGCCGGTGGCCGGTCGCGAGTGCCCTGGAAGTTGGCGATGAAGCGAGGGCGCATCTCGTCCCAGGAGGAGATTGTGCCAGGAGCCAGGTTCAGGAGCCAGGTGCGGGCCCTGTCCTTGAGCGCCATGGGAAACCAGTTCGCCATGACCCTTTCGTCTCCGTTGGCGGCTTCGATGCATAGCTCATGGAGCTGTAGGAACTCCGCCGGGTCCGTCGTGCCATCGTAGCGAGGGGGCAGGTCAGGCTTGAACTTTCCTGGCCATGTGACGCCGCGTAGCTCGGGGGTGAGGGCGTGGCAGCCTGCTGTGGCCACCGGTGCCTTTTGCTGGTACTGGGCTTGCTCCTGGGGATTACCGCGCGCCG
Organism: Triticum urartu; assembly: GCF_003073215.2. Lineage (NCBI taxonomy): Eukaryota > Viridiplantae > Streptophyta > Magnoliopsida > Poales > Poaceae > Triticum > Triticum urartu. The sequence goes on along the minus strand of NC_053023.1, from coordinate 217,529,767 downwards.
CCTCTTGGAGCAACGCGTGGTCTTGGCGTGGAGGTGCAGGGACGCGATCTTGGCGCGCCGGCGCTGGGAGTGCGCGAGCACCTTCTTGGGGACGAGGGATCTCTTGGCAGCTCCTTTCTTGCTGCGCAGGCGCCGGACACGGAGGGTCTCGCCCTGGGGCTGCGCGCCTTGGAGCCAGGGCGCCTTCTTGGGGAGGAGGTGGTGGAGGCACCTCCTGATCCTCGCCTCCTGCGTGAAATGGAGGGTGAGGCAGCGAGAGGGACGGCAAGGGGGAGCCCCCTGCGGCGCTGACGAGCTCGGTGATGCGGGCGAACCAGTCTTCATGGAGGTCGTCGCCAGGGCGGTAGTGCAAGAGCTCTCTTGCCAGGAGTAGCACGGCGTGCGCGTCCGTGGGGGCGCGACGGGCGTGGGACGACGAAGCGGCTGGAGTAAGTGACGGTGTGGCGGTGCGACCCTCCCGCCGCACCGAAGGATGCTGGGAGGAGGCCTGCTGCTCATTCCCCGCCGGGCCGGTGGCGGCGTTGGCGGCAGGCGACGGGGAACGACGAGGACGTCCGCCGACGGGCGCCGTCTGGGTGACGCGGGTAGCGAGAGCAGCCGGCGCTCGGCGCGAGCCCGACGAGCGTCAGCCATGGACACGACGGAAGATCACGCGCGAACAGTGAAAGAAAGATTCCGGTGCACCCCTACCTGGCGCGCCAAATGTCGGATTTCGGGTTCCGGGAGACCCTTGAGGTTTGAACACTGGGGTGCACGCGGAGATCTCTCCCCTACCGATCTACATCCAATCTCCTCGCGTGATCTAAACTGGGAACAATGAACAACACAAGGGACACAAGGTTTATACTGGTTCGGGCCACCGTTGTGGTGTAATACCCTACTCCAGTGTGTGGTGTGGTGGATTGCCTCAGGGGCTGGTGATGAACAGTACAAGGGAAGAACAGCCTCGCGAGAGGTGTTCTTGAGCTGGTGCGATGAACTGCTAGGGTGAGTTCAGCCGCCTTTCTCTCTCTCTCTCTCTTTGCTAGGGTTCCACCAGAAATCTCGCCGTTTTCTAGATGTCTCTACTCTGTGGTGGCTAGCTCTATTTATAGAGGCCCTGGGCCTCTCCCCAAATAATGAGCGGGAAGGGTGCCAACAATTGGCCATTTTGAAGGGGAACATCTAGTACAAGTTATCCTGACCAAAGGTGGTCTTCGGCTGCCAAAAGTACTGGTGATGACGCCGTCTTGGGCTCCACGGTGACCTCCATCCTGCCGCTCTGCTGGTCTTGGTCTCGTTGCACCGGAATGGTAACCTTTGCCCGATACCTTGGCCTGTGCTTGCCCCCTTTGCACCAAAGGGGAAACAAGGACACTACGCAGGCCGACGCCCGCTTGGCGCCCGCCTGGTCTCGATCGTCATGGCTTGCGTCATGGGCTCCTCGCGAGGTACCCCTGCCTTGATCTCTCCGCCTCCTCACGATCCAGCCTGACGAGGCTGCCTCTGAGGAAGCTTCCGGTCGTCCACCCCGTGAGGCTTGGCCCCTCGCGAGGGTCTTGAGCTTGAGCTGATGAAGATGGGCCGCGTTGGGCCCCCACTTGAGCCACGCCGCAGGCCGCAGGCAGGCAAGTCTGGGGACCCCTGTTCCCAGAACGCCGACAGCTGCTGGTATGTGTCTCGTAAGTCAAGCGGCGTGTTGTAGTCATCATCACATGTCCACTTCCCGCAGCACATATTCGCTTCTCCATCTTTGTCCGCACATAATCTCGTCCAATCTTCCATCCCTGCTAAGGCGCCTCCCCCCCTCATCCGAAACCCAAGCACTAACAATGGCAGAACCGAGCAGCGTCCGCCGAAAGAGTGGCTGGAATTCGCTCCCCACAGAGGTAATCAAGCTCATTGTTTCGCGTGTGGACAATCTCAGTACCAGGCCGCTTGCCGCGTGCTCGTCGGGGCTGTACCGTTTACTCAAAGCCCTCAGGCCGGAGCTTTTTAAGCCAGCTCCTTGCTTGCTGATGCCGCCTGATCTTCAGAAATGGCATGTCACGCAGCATAAAGATCGTAGGGTGGCGAGCATCAACCCCCTTGACTGTGATCCGATCCCCGTCAACCTCAACTACATTAACGGTATGTACTGGGTCGGCATGAACACGTCTTGGATGGTGCTCGTCGACGGTCGCGGCAGCTGGATGCTCGTGTTGGTCTTCACTCTTCTGTTCTGCTTACTGCTTCTGTTGCACCCCCAGCCCTGGTTGCTGCTGCTGCTGTTTTCAATGTACAATCAGTAGTATATTTTGTCTATTGGTTGAATAAATGTGTTGTTAGAACGACAAACACAATGTTTTGGAAGTCGTTGCACGGTTCGATCCTTTAGTTCCCTATACCGTACGTAGTGCATACTATTTTTCGTATGGAACACACTTTCCACTTGTTGATAACATGAAACCCACTGATGAAGGCCCAATAGAGAAGCCCATAATTAACTGGAAGGGAGGCTCTCACATGAATACAGCCCAGGTACATGCTCATGGTCCCCTAAACATAAATAAGTAAATAAATAAATCTAAATGCTCATGCACCAGTTCTTTGGGAAAATAGGTAGCCCAATATTTCTTTTTGAAGAATACCCAAGCTAGGCCTATTTGTTTTCTCCGAAATACTGGGCTGCAAATCTTTCAAGACGAGAAGGGATGCATTCCGGCCTGGCTTAAGAGTATGGTCAATGTATGTTAAAAGTAATATCAAAAGGGGTTGAAAATTCCAAAAAAAATTATAGCACATGGGATATAAGTTTCTTTTTTTGTTTTTGTTCTTCACTGATATCTTATACGTATTTCATTGGATTTAACATGACATAGTACTAATTTATTTTAGTTTGTTTTAGTATGGCTATTAATTTTTGGATTAAGAATATTTTGTTCCCCAGCAAAAATTTGCGACTTTTTTCAAAATTTCCCACATATTTAGTTAATTTTTTGACCCTCATACTGACCAGAAAATGGCCAGCAATTCTAAAAATGGAAAACGGGCTGCAATAAATTCCATATGAATTAGAAAATGAGTAAAAACTATAAAAATAATAGCAAATGGGTTGTACACGCCACAGATTTCGAGGCTGACTTGTTTACGCAAGGCATTGTCAGTGAACACACGGTTCTAGCAGCAGTGACTGTTGGATGTCCATCCAACGGCAGACGTGCTTCTTCAATCTTTGATCTTCCTGCTCCAGCCGCCTAAACTAGCGCCGGCGGGACTGCCTGCTCCCTCCTCTTGTGGTCCGCTATGATGCCGCGCAGGCTTCCCTGGCCCACCCTACTCCCTCCGCTGGCCTAGCCGCACGCAATCAACTGCCTCCTTATTACGCAAAAAATGATTCCTCCCACTGACATCTGGGGCGCACCGGTTGGGAGGCTGACCTGTGGGCCTACTAAGTTGACACGTACGCAAGGCTTGTCAACTTAGTCAACAAACGATTCTCGCAGCAGTAACCGTTGGATTTGAATCGAACGGTCCTGCTGCTTCTTCAATCGCTGCTCTTCTTGCACCAGCCGCCCAAACCAGTGCCGGGGAGACTGCCTGCTCCTGCCTCAAGTGGCCGGCTGTGCTACCGTTGAGGCCTCATCGCCCCTACTACTCCCACCGCTAGCTAGGCCCTGCGGCAACGGCAGCCTCACACTGCAGCCGAACCAATGAACCCTCGTACTCCCCTCCGCGTGGGCATCCACTGCCGCGTCTTCCCCGGCTCCATGCCGTCCCCTTCCTAGGCCTCGTCGTCGTCCACCGCCTTGGTGCTCTCAGCGCGGCGTGGTCAACGTGGTCAACAACATTCCATCGGAAGAGTACTATACGTGGAGAGGCTGACAGCTGGGTCCACGGCCACAGCCCAGTTTTTTGTGATTTGCCAAGTAAGTCGCTTTGTCAGGCTTGTTGGGCTGCAAATCTGTCAAGACGAGGAGAGCTTTCATTCGGCTGGCCGAGAAAATGGCCCATCAGTAATGAGAAATGGGTTGTACATTTTTAAAACACATCAAACCGGCAATTAGTTTCAAATATCTTTTTTTTCATTTCGAGATTTTAAATTACATTAATTTTTATGCATGGAGAATTTGTTGGATTTTATATTGATATACATTTATTTTTAAAATCAGTTTGAATGTGAGTCGAAATTTCGGGATTAAAAATAGTTCGGACCGCACCGAAATATGCAAAATTTCGTATAATTTTTTAAACCTGGCCACAATATTGGCTGTAATGCTAACAAAAAGAATATGGGCTCCAAAAAAACCTTAATAATTAGCAAATGGGCTATAAATTATTAGAATAATGGCATATGGGTTGTATGTTGTTTTCCACAGATTTGAGGCTTTCCTAAAAAAGGTTGACGCACAAGCAGTGAGTGTTGGATGGCCATCCAACGGCTGTCGTGCTTCTTCAATCTCTGCTCTTCCTGCTCCAGCCGCTCAAACAAGCACCGGCGGGACTACCTGCTCTCTCCTCCCCGCGGCCGGCTCTGCTGCCGCGCAGGCCTCACCGCCCCACCGTACTCCCATCGTTGGCCTAGCCATCCCTCTACTCACCCACACCTGCTGTTATTCTCCGGCGACGGCAGACGAACCAGTAAACCCTCATACAGTCGTACTCCCCTCCACGTGGGAAACAACTGCCGAGTCTTCCCTACCTCCGTGTCGTTCCCTTCCTAGGCCTCGCCGTCGTCCACCGCCCTGGTGCTCTCGGCGTGGCCTGGTCAACATGGTCAATGACCGACATGCATCTGTAGTGGACTGTACGTGGAGAGGCCGACAGCTGGGTCCACGGCCGCACGCAAGGAAATGCCTCCTTATTACGCGCAAAATAATGATTCCTCCACCTGACATCAGGGAGCCACTGAAAGGGCCTCTGTATTTCGTGAAAAAAACATTACCGCCGCTGACAGCTCGGACCCACTAGCTACATCTTCGCACGCAAGGAAGTGCCTCCTTATTACGCACAAAAAAAATGAATACTCCCCCTATTAGCTGGGACCCAGTATAGTGGCAGGCTGACTTGTGGGCTTACTAAGTTGACGGGGATGGAGGGCTTTGTCAACTTAGTCAATATGCACGATTCTAGCTCCAGTGACCGTACGATGTCCATCCAACGACTGTAGTGCTTCTTCAACCTCTGGTCTTCTTGCTCCAGCCGCCCAAACTAGCGCCGGTCATGCCTCGTGCTCCTGCCTCCCGTGGCCGGCTGCGATGCGGCGGAGGCCTCACCGCCCCTACTACTCCCACCGCTGGCTAGGCCATCCCTCTACTCACCCACACCCCTGTTATTCTGCGGCGATGGCAGCCTCACACCGCAGCGAACCAGTGAACCCTCGTACTCCTCTACGCGTGGGCATCCACTGCCGCGTCTTCCCCGGCTCCACATCGTCCCCTTCCTAGGCCTCGCCGTCGTCCACCGCCCTGGTGCTCTCGGTGCGGTGTGGTCAACGTGGTCAAGGAACGGCTTCCATCGGACGTGGACTATACGTGGAGAGGCTGATAGCTGGGTCCACGGCCGCAGCAAGCAAGTGCCTCCTTATTACGTGCAAAATAATTATTCCTCCACCTGACAGCGGGGACCCACCGGATGGGCCACCATATTTCGTGAAAAAAGTGTTTCCCCCCTGACTGCTGGAACCCACCAGCTACATCTTCGCACTGAAGGAAGTGCCTGACAGTCGGGACCCACCTGGTCGAAGCGTACGTAGCGTTGTCATTCTGGTTGCGAACGTGTAGGTACATATATACTGGTGGATGTAGAGGCGCGCACGTGTCGTAGTAGAGGCGCGCACGTAGCATGTACACGTATGTACTGCGGCCAGGGTGCAAGAAAGAAAATACGGCCACGTATGTGTACATACGGGCGGGGTCTCGAACGCCTAATCGCGCATACGTACGGCCAGGGCTCATGTACATGGCTGGGTCGGAACGGAGAAACAGCGTCGTCATCATGTTCATGGGGAGGCAATGGAATGCGTCGTGTTCATGGGGAGGCAACGGAATGTGTCGTGTTCATGGGGAGGCAATGAAATGTGTCATGTTCATCGGGAGGCAACGGAACGCGTGGGAGCCAACCGGCTGGGTCGGAACGGAATGTGTTGTCGTGTTCATCAGGAGGGCTTGGACGGAATAGGCGATGGAAACGAGGAATGGCGTACCGCAAAACGGAGGAAACGGACCTCCTATGTTCGGAATGGGGTCCTGTTGGTCGGGAGGGGTGTGGTGTACCACAAAACGGACGAAATGGACCTCCTACGGTCGAAACAGGGGTCCTGTTGATCGGGAGGGGTGTGGCGTACCGCAAAACGGACGAAACAGACCTCCTACAGTCGAAACGGGGGTCCTGTTGATCGGGAAGGGGCGTGGCGTACCGCAAAACGGATGAAACGGACCTCCTACGGTCGAAACGGGGGTCCTGTTCATCAGGAGGGGTGTGGCGTACCGCAAAACAGGACTCCACGGGATACTGTTCATCTCCACCGTCGACCTCCTCCAGCCTCCACAGGCTACCGTCGACCTCCTCCAGCCTCCACGGTCTCCTGTTCATCCAGCCTCCACCGCGCACTACTCCACCGGCTACTGTTCAACCACCCCTCCACGAGCACCCCTCCACCGTCTACTGTTCATCCAGCCCTCACACCACGGGGTCCTGTTCAACCACCCCTCCACCGTCTACTGTTCATCTAGCCCTCCACACCACGGGGTCCTGTTCATCCAGAGGCAACGCCACTGCTCACTGTTCATCCAACCCCCCCCCCCCGCAACGCTCACTGTTCATCCAACCGATCGGCTTCAGTTAGCAGCAGGAGCGAAGGAATCGCTCGATCGGGTTTAGTTAACAGCCATCGATTGATCGCTCGGGTTTAGTAATGCGTAGCCTGCAGTGCAATCGCTCTGGTTCAGTTAGAGCCCAACGCCTCGCTCGGGTTCAGTTAGAGCCAACGCCTCGCACACACGCGCGTACGTGTACGAGAGAAACGCGCATCGCTCAGCCCCCGACCTCCCACCGTAACCGGGAACTCCCCGAAATTTTCCTCCCCCTCGCTTCTACCACGGTTTTTTCTGTCATGGACGGCCCAAAGAATGTCATGCATCTGCGTCTCCGGCCCGCCCAGGACGAAAAGCCCATTTTCTGTCATGATTTTTTTTCATAGAAGTAGGAGCCCACCACATCTATGATGATACCAGGTTTTGTCACAATTATCATCATAGAAGTGTCATATGTATGACAGAAAAAAAATTCGTTCGGCCCAAAATGTCACGGATGTGTCTTTTTTTGTAGTGAGACCCGGCGACTGTTTCCGGAGACCGAAAACATCCGACATAAGACCGACTATATTGTCGCTATAGTTTAACGTGGGCTATCAAACGAGCTCCGAATGCGATGAAACTTGGCAGGAGGCCTACTGACAACATAACAACACCGCATGCCAATTTTCATCCCAATCCGAGAACATTTTCCGGCCACTTATAAAATAATATTTCGGACGTGCCGCGGGCGCGTGCAAGTGTGTCTGGGCTCAGAACGGACAACGGACAGAACTGGGGGAACCCGGACGAATGCAAGTTTCAAAAAACATGATGATGCAATGTGGATGATGACATGGCAAGATGCAACACGCAAGCGAAAGAGAAGGCAACAACAGCGAATAACTGGAAGACAACTGGCGCGTCAGACTCGGGGCGTCACATATATGAAAAGCGGTGAGGGACCAGGCAACTTAGCTTTCTATGATGGACTCTCTTGAATGCCATCATTATTTATCTCTGCGCGCTTGAGTTTTGCATTTGTAGATGGGCCTGGGAGTTGAGCTAGTAGGGCAGTGGCCTGGGTCGAAAGTAGTAGAAGTAGCACAAAAACATTTTTTGAGTGTAGGCTTTTACCTGCTCATGCATGCCTACTAGAATCGCCAGTGCTTGAAAGGAAAAGTGAAGGAAAAAACATAGGAATTGGAACGTTTCCTATGGTACTACTATTCATGCATTTGATGCGAAGGAATGGAGCAAAGGAAAACTGTAGGGTTTGTTCCTTTAGTGTCTCCTTAAAAGAAAAACCATAGGAATTTTAATATCCACTTGTCCTCCTTTTAAAATTCCTATTCATGAAGCACAAGACTAAGAGATAGTAGCATAATAGCATTATAACCGTACATTTTCTTGTGGTTTGACTTAATCTCACCATGCTTCTTTTCATCCTGTGATCTTCCAATTCTTGTGAATCAACCACCCAGATTGACAGAAATCATGTGTTTTTAAATTCTCTGTTTTGCACATGCATTCCTATCCTATTAATGTGTATTTCCTATCCCTACGTTGTTAGAATCCTCCAATTAAAACGAGCCCTTACAGAATTACTTCTCTTACAGATAGTTGTCAAAGGAAACCATGTGTGGTTTGTCCCGCTCCTGTTGCGCCGTCGTCCACCCCAGCTCAGCTGCTCCAACGACAGAAGGGTCCACCACAGCAGGGATCCGGCCTCCATACCATCTTTCGCCGCCTCAGATCTTCTTCCCCACCGCCCGCAGCCACGACAACTATAGTACCACCATCAACCGAGCAGATGACCTCGAAGACTACACGGTTCCGCAAGAGAGGTCGCACTCTTTCGTGTCTGCTTATGTTATGCATTGCTTAATATTACATGCTACTTTATCATCCTGTTCACCGATTAGACTCTGAGTCAGCTCCAAACTAATGCTCAAACTTGAGTTTTAAATGGTTGTGGGGTACATATCGGGGCTGCAATCAATAGTATCTATCTACTATCTAGTTAATCTCTAGTGTCTACTATGAGTTTCGTGTTGGGTGGGAAACAAACAGTAAAGAAGCCATTATCTGTATTTTTAACTGAAGGCATTATCTGCCTGCTATCATTGGTTTTGGGTCTATCCACAGGTTGCTACCATCACTCTGGATTTCTGCATCCACTCCTTACATAATCTCACTATGTCTTATTCCTATGCATGTCAGTTATTATACACAATGGAACTAAACATGTAGAGCAAAAGAGATGAGCCTTGCATGGCAATAAAATGTCATGCAGACGTCGCACCATGGTGTGCGCAAAGGCAGCCCCCTCCACCCATTTCGGATTGTAATCAAGAGGAAGATAACTGTTTTGAGGGTGATTCGGAAGGAGAAGACCACTCCTATTTACCCTGTGAGGTCTTTGCTCTAACTTGGCATGCTGATGTTGGTGATGTTGGTAATATCATGCATATGGTGCCTTGCATTGCTTACTTTATACATCAAATATGGCATCTACTTAGTTTAGACATGCATTGTGTGAATTCCATCTGTTTAGTTTCTTTATCGTATATGTGGATTATGCAACGCCATCTTGTTTAGCCAGGTATCATATATGTGAATTTTGCAATGTCATCTTGCTTAGTCAGTCATCTTATATGTGGATTATATCGGGCCATCCTTTTTTTTCATCACATATTACATTTGTCAACAATGTTAGTACATTCAACTACTCTTTGTGTGCATCAGCCATTTGACACGGTGATGGAAAATTCTGGAGTGAAAACAAGGTCTTCAGAGCAGACTATGCTATCTGACGAAGCGCATATCTCGTTGGTTACGGATAGCTCCTCGGAGGAGGATTCTGAGATAGATGACCAATCCTATCCCCCCCCCGAGGTGTATGCTCTGACTTGGCAGGGTTATGTTGCTCATATCGGGCGTATGGTGTCTTGCATTGCTAGGTCATTTGATTAGTTTAGACATGCTTTGTGTGAATGCCACCTCTTTAGTGTCTAATTACCATATATGTGAATTATGCAATGCCATCTTGTTCCAAGACATTACATATGTGAATTGTGCAATGTTATCTTGTTACAAGGCATTATATATGTGAATTATGCAATGTCATGTTGTTTAGCCAATCATCATATATGTCAATTATATCATGCTATCTTTTTTGTATTACGTGTTCCATTTGTCGACGACATTTGTATATTCAACTACTCTTTTTGTGCATTAGCCATTTAAAGCGGTGATGGAAGTATCTGGAGTGAAAACAAGGTATTCAGAGAAGACAATGCTACCTGCTGAAGCAGACATCTTGCTGGTTACAGATAGCTCCTCAGAGGAGGATTCAGAGACCGACGACCAGCCCTATTTCCCCCCTAAGGACTATACTCAAACTTTTTTTCCACGAATACGCTTGAGAGCGTATCTTTTCATTGATAGGAAGAAAGAGAGAATACAGGGGGGTTCTCGGTGTCCAGCACGCAGGCAAGACAAGGAGCAGGGAGCAGTGATGACGGGCTTCTCAGCCCGAGTACATGGCTAAGAACCTATGCCAGCAGCGCATGTGATGCGGATCATCCTATGGACATCACCATGTCAAGAGTCCGTTCGGCAAGCGACACGTGCGACATCTACTTCACATACACAAAGGTGAATCATCTCCTTTATGCGTGCTTACTTGACCCCTTCGAGGATGGCATACTACTTGACATTCATCTTGTGTGCATACATAGGTACTGTCGGAACACCATGGACGAGGAGGAGGAGGGCGAGCACAAGGTTACAACTACACCATCTGTGAGAGAAGCATGGAAGAGAAGGAAGAAGAGGATCCGCCCAGTCCAGGACGAGCGGTACTACCGCCCACACCAAGCAGTACTACCGCTGAAGGCCCACAAGCCGTACTACCGGCCAACTTCCGCTCTACTGCCGCTCAACCAGACAAACTCCTGTGATCGAGAAGCACAAGTCCGGTACTACCGCCCATACAAGCGGTACTACCGCCCTGCCTGTGCGTAGCTGGGCCTTTGGCCTTGTATCTGTCTCTCCCACTTACCCCTTCGTGGCTTAGACTAATATAGACCACCCCCACCTCATTTCTAGGGTTAGCAAAGTAGTAGCTCATTTAGAGATAGAGCTTTGCTCGTCCATTACGGATCTACTCCACGGGAGAGACCGCTGCCCCTCTTTGGAGAAGATCCCCTTGGATTCAAGACCCCCTCTTGGGTGGCCCCCTTCAAGACCTCCTCATGGTGATGAACCTTACCTTGTATCTTTCCCTTTGTTGTTCATGTACCTTGTGGATCTTGTGTGTTTGATTGTCTAGTGGATGTGTGATTGGACTTGTTCTTGAGTGTTTCCCCTTGTGATTTCTCTCCGTTCCTCCCCGTGTTCTTCGTGTTCTTCACGGGATCCGCTCCTTTCATGAAAGATCGGCCCCTAGGGTTCCTACCCTACATCATCTTGGTATCATGAGCCACGTTGATCACGATTTCGGAGCCTCCCCTCTTCGTTTTCTAGCCTAATTTTGTTGTGTTCTTCCCCAATTTTGAAAATCCCCACCAAAACTAGCCCCAAATTATTTTTGTGATTTGTTGGTTTGAAGAAGTTTTGTTGGACTTGATCCATAGATTTGCTTGGTTTCAAGTGGATCTAGCATCTCTCCAATTTTCTCCACTTTCCATCCACGAAATTGCTCGAATTTTGACCACGAAATCATCCTTTTCAGCCTAAAATTCGCCCTGATCCAGTTCTGCGAATTTTCCCGACATGAGCGGTACTACCGCCCCACCAAGCGGTACTACCGCTGAGCTCCACAAGCGGTACTACCACCCTTCCAAGCGGTACTTCCGCCCCTCCCAGTTTCAGCGTTCCGAGTTTCACCGTTTCGACCATAACTTTCACATCCGGAGTCTGGTTTTCGCGTTCTTTAGCTCGTTGAGTAGCTAGTGACATCCCCCATCCATATACATAGGTTTCAACACCATTTGACTCCATCAAATTTTTGGAACTTTGGCATCTTTGCCTAGGGCTTCCACCACATCATCCGCTACACCACCACCGACTTCCGCAACCTAACCAATTTTGTTCCCCATCGCATTAGTGGTTGCTTGAGGAGTGATTTGAGTTTCCTAAGGTGTCTAGGATACTTAGGGGTGGTTGCTTCTTCATCAATCACCACCACCACTTCCGCATAGTCTTACCAACCATACACTTCTTCCACACCGACTTAACCCAATTTTGTTTGTGTTGTGAGTTGTGTCTCCTAAGGTGTTTCGGCTACTTAGGGACCATGCTTCCAACTCCGACACCGTGTATAGTCCACCACCTTACACTCCATTTCTGCATTGCGTACTTGCATAACACATCATTCCACCACCGCATCCCGCTACCACCATTTTGACATTTGACATTCGAGATTTTGAGTCCGCGATTTTTCCATTTTCTAAGGTGTTTCGGCTACTTAGGGACGAGTGTCCATCATCTTGGTATCTCCATCAAGATCACCGCCACTCATCATCGCCAAGGACGGTAACCTCCATATCATCTTTGTATCGTGGTATCCCTCCTTTGTATATTCCCTTGCAATTGCATTGATAACCCCTAGCCCATTTCCATCACTTGCCTATCGAGACTAGCCATTTGAGTATTGCTGGCAACGTTACTTGTGCACATTAGTTATCTACACCATACATTGCATACATACCATACCATATTTGTATCATCTTGGTATCATATCATCCTTTGTGCCACAAGTTTGTTCCCGCATATATACAATTGCTATCTTGGTTTGTGCATTGTGCAAAAGTGGCCATACAAAAAAAGAATAAGCTTTTAAGCAAAAAGAGGGAAACACAAGAAGCTTGTAAGCAATAGCCATAGCACCATACCACATTGCATATAAGATTGTCATATTCGATCATCTTGGATCATCTTGTGCTAAAGCACCGGAACATCATACACATAGCATACTTGGGATAGAACGTACTTACATTTTGCATCTTATAGGTTGTGCACAAGTGTCGTATCCGCCTATTGAGCATCGTGCTAGCATCTCTCTTGAGTTGTGCAAAACGAGCGTTTTCTGTGGATTCCACATTTTGTGCTCATTCATTGGTTGCACAACCCCATTTATCTATCAGTATGTGGGTTTCCGTGTGACATATATTGCTATTGGTCTACTTGTTTCACTTGCGAATTTGTGAATCTCTTTCAACATTATTGACTCTTGCTAACATTTTGCATTAAATTTTTGTGCCACTATCCTCATCGAGCTACTCCATAAGCTTTAATTTGTAGGTGTGAGTGAACAAGTCCGATACCAATTCTACTATTCTTTCATCTCACATTGAGTGAAACGGGATACATCCTCAACTTTGGGAAAAGGTAACTTGGTATTGTTCATCTCATTTCCTACTCACCTCTACTCGAATCTTGTGATGGAGAGGAAAGGCATTTCACCTTCGGTCTACAACAACAACAACAAGTTCGATGCCACGAATAACTCTACCGATGCCAAGATGCAAGCTCAAATGGAGGAGATCAAAGCCCTCATCAAGTCCTACAAGCGATCTTCCTCATCTTCGAGAAGACGCTCAAGTACACATGCTTCCAAGCTACCATCTCCGGCACGGTCTCATCGGCATCGACACCATCACCACCACGAACATGAAGGTCAAGAGCTCAACACCAACAACCACTCAACGACTTCACCATCTCCCTTGGCATTTTCGCCAAGCGACTTCAAGGCATCTTCGCCTATGGACATACGGCATCTTCGCCCACAAGCACTTCAAGAGAAGCTCCCCAAGCTCATGTCCTTGACTTCCATAAGCTACTACCTCGACATAGACCATGCAATTCCTTTCTATGGGACTCAAGAACCTGAGGAGTATCTCGAATGGGAGCGTTTGATGGATGACTACCTCAAGCTACATCAAGTTTCTCCCGAAGACCAAGTGAAGTGCGCCACAAGGAACTTCCACGACTACGCGTCCACATGGTGGCTTCACGCACCTTCGGAGACCTACGACATGAGTTGGCCCAAGACGAAGAGAGCTTTGCGGCGAGAGTTTGTGCCTCCAACCTACACGGAACAACTTCTACGCCAATCAGAAAACACCATCCAAGGATCCAAGTCCATCGACGAGTAGTTCAAGGAGATGAAGATTGCCTTGCGACGAGCCGACATGGACCACCCCATTTCGATGAAGTTCCACTTCATGATAGGATTGCACAACAACATCTCCAAGACGATCTTCCTCGAGAACTACAAGTCCCTTGACAACAACTACATTGGTGCTCTCAAGGAGGAACAAGAACTCATGAAGGCCAAAGCTTCTCCACCCCAAGCTCACTTCGTGACTACCAAGCTCCATGAGAACGAGCATGAGGCTAGTACCACCATGTTGTCCAAGCCCGACGAGCTCCAAGACGATGCTCCCAAGTCCGACTTCATCACCATCCCTCTTTGTGGCATTGATGATGCCGAGTCTACTTCGACTCTTTTTCAAGATGGTGCGGCGACGACTATGACTATGGAGACCCTCAAGGACCAAGTTTTGGAGGCGAGCGACAAGGTGGCAAGTGATACGTCTCCGTCGTATCTACTTTTCCAAACACTTTTACCCTTGATTTGGACTCTAACTTGTATGATTTGAATGGAACTAACCCGGACTGACGCTGTTTTCAGCAGAATTGCCATGGTGTTATTTTATGTGCAGAAAACAAATATTCTCGGAATGACCTGAAACTCCATGGAACATCTTAGAAATAATAATAAAAAATCCTCGCCAAAGATGAAGACCAGGGGGCCCACACCCTGTCCACGAGGGTGGGGGGCGCCCCCCCTAGGGCGCGCCCCCCTACCTCGTGGGCCCCCTGGATGCCCTCCGACGCCAACTCCAACTCTATATATTTGCTTTCTGAGAGAAAACATCAGAGAGAAGAAATCATCGCGTTTTATTATACGAAGCCACCGCCAAGCACTAAAACCTCTCGGGAGGGCTGATCTGGAGTCCGTTCGAGGCTCCGGAGAGGGGGATTTGTCGTTGTCGTCATCATCAACCATGCTCCATCACCAATTTCATGATGCTCACCGCCGTGCGTGAGTAATTCCATCATAGGCTTGCTGGACAGTGATGGCTTGGATGAGATTTATCATGTAATCGAGTTAGTTTTGATAGGGTTTGATCCCTAGTATCCACTATGTTCTGAGATTGATGTTGCTATGACTTTGCTATGCTTAATGCTTGTTACTAGGGCCCTAGTGCCATGATTTAAGATCTGAACCTATTATGTTTTCATGAATATATGTGAGTTATTGATCCTATCTTGCAAGTCTATAGTCACCTACTATGTGTTGATCCGGCAACCCCGAAGTGACAATAATCGGGACCACTCCCGGTGATGACCATAGTTTGAGGAGTTCATGTATTCACTATGTGCTAATGCTTTGTTCCGGTTCTCTATTAAAAGGAGGCCCTAATATCCCTTAGTTTCCAATAGGACCCCGCTGCCACAGGAGGGTAGGACAAAAGATGTCATGCAAGTTCTTTTCCATAAGCACGTATGACTATATACGGAATACATTCCTACATTACATTGATGAATTGGAGCTAGTTCTGTGTCACCCTATGTTATGACTGTTACATGATGAACCGCATCCGGCATAATTATCCATCACTGATCCAGTGCCTACGAGTTTTCCATATACTGGTTCTCGCTTATTTACTTTCCCGCTACTGTTACAATCACTACAAAATACCAAAAACATTACTTTTGCTGTCTTTACTTTTGTTGCCGCTACCACCACTATCATATTACTTTGCTACTAAACACTTTTCTGCAGATACTAAGTTTCCAGGTGTGGTTGAATTGACAACTCAGCTGATAATACTAGAGAATATTCTTTGGCTCCCCTTGTGTCGAATCAATAAATTTGGGTTGAATACTCTACCCTCGAAAGCTGTTGCGATCCCCTATACTTGTGGGTTATCAAGACTAATTTCTGGCGCTGTTGCCGAGGAGCATAGCTCTATTCTTTGAGTCACTTGGGATTTATATCTGCTGGACACTATGAAGAACTTGAGAGATCCAAAAACCAAGATCTATCCCTCAACTACGAGGGGAGGTAAGGAACTGCCATCTAGCTCTGCACTTGATTCACCTTCTGTTATGAGTAAGTTTGTGACACCTACACCTACTTCTGTTATTTGTTCTGATATGTCGCATGTTATTGATGATGCCACTTCTGCTATGCATGATACTTATGATGAAACTGCTTCTATGTCTGATACTACTGTGCCCCTTGGTGAATTTCTTGATGAACAAATTGCTAGGGCTAGAGAAAAAGAAATTATTGAATCTGAATACGATGATGATAGTGATGATGAAAATATGCTTGTTATCCCTGAAGGCTATCTTTTTGATATGGAATCTTCTACCGCTATTTTAGCTTGCAAAGATAGATATGAGCTTAAGAGGTTATTAGTTAAATGGAACAAAGAATCACTTAGAGATAAAATGAAACCCAACCCTGCTTTTGCTACTTCACCTATATGTGTTCCTAATAAGGACTATGAATTCTCTGTTGATCCTGATATAATTACTTTGGTTGAATCTGATCTGTTTTATGGCTATGAATCTGAAACTGTTGTGGCACATCTTACTAAGTTAAATGATATAGTTGCCCTGTTCACTAATGATGAGAGATCGTGTTACTTCTATATACTCAAAATATTTCCGTTCTCATTAAAGGGTGATGCTAAGATATGGTTTAATTCTCTTGATCCTGGTTGTG
This sequence comes from Triticum urartu, assembly GCF_003073215.2. Taxonomy (NCBI): domain Eukaryota; kingdom Viridiplantae; phylum Streptophyta; class Magnoliopsida; order Poales; family Poaceae; genus Triticum; species Triticum urartu. The sequence continues at coordinate 217,513,204 of NC_053023.1, read as the reverse complement.
TGCGTAGTCCCCAGGATATGATTTATTACTTCTCTGCTAAATATTTCCCTGCTCATAAGAAATAAGCTGCTTTGAGGGAAATATACAACTTCGTGCAAATTAAAGAAGAGAGTCTCCCACAAGCTTGGGGGAGGCTTCTCAAGTTACTTAATTCTTTGCCTGATCATCCTCTTAAGAAACCCAAAATACTTGATATCTTTTATAATGGACTGACCGATGCTTCCAGAGATTACCTGGATAGTTGTGCTGGTTCTCTTTTCAGGGAAAGAACACCGGATGAAGCTCAAATCCTATTGAATAATATGTTGACAAATGAAAATAATTGGGCACCTCCTGAGCTAGCTCCTGCTCCAATTACTGAGCCTATTCTTAAACCAACTCCGAAGAAGAGAGGTGTTCTATTCCTCAGTCCCGAAGATATGCAAGAGGCAAAGAAATCTATGAAAGAGAAAGGTATTAAAGCTGAAGACATGAAGAATTTACCTCCTATTGAAGAAATACATGGTCTTAATATACCGCCTATTGAAGAAACATATGATCTCAATTCTTTATTTACTGAAGAACCTCCTGATCCCGATATCCCGACACAGGTAGTAAAGGTAAATTCTCTCTATAGATATGATAAAGCTGAAGTCCCTCCTACTAAAATTGCTAGTCAGTGCTTGGATGAGTTTGATAACTTTATGTTTAAGCAAGACGACTTCAATGCTTATTTTGGTAGACAATTAAAAGAAAATGCTTATATGATTAGATGCTTGGGTGATTATATGGCTAATATTAAAGGTGAACTTAAACTTGTTAGCAAACATGCTTCTATGGTTACCACTCAAGTAGAACAAGTACTTAAGGCTCAAAAAGAAGTGCTTGATGAAATGAATAGTAAGAAAAATGATTATGCTGTTAGAGTGGCTACTAGAACTGGTAGAATGACTCAGGAACCTTTGTATCCTGAAGGCCACCCTAAGAGAATCGAGCAAGATTCTCAAAGAAATAATATTGATGTTCCTAGTTCTTCTAAAAAGAAGAAGAAAAATGATAGAACTGTGCAAACTTCTAGTGAACCTATTGCTAAACCACCTGATAATCCAAATGATATCTCTATGACTGATGTTGAAACACAATCTGGTAATGAACATGAACCTAGTGACAATATTAATGATGATGCTCATGATGATGCTCAACCTAGTAATGACAATGATGTAGAAATTGAACCTGTTGTTGATCTTGATAACCCACAATCAAAGAATCAACGTTATGATAAAAGAGACTTTGTTGCTAGGAAACATGGTAAAGAAAGGGAACCTTGGGTTCAGAAACCCATGCCTTTTCCTCCGAAACCATCCAAGAAAAAGGATGATGAGGATTTTGAGCGCTTTGCTGAAATGATTAGGCCTATCTTTTTGCGTATGCGATTAACTGATGTGCTCAAAACAAATCCTTATGCTAAATATATGAAGGATATCATTACTATTAAAAGAAAGATACCGGAAGCTGAGATTTCCACCATGCTTGCTAATTATACTTTTAAGGGTGGAATACCAAAGAAACTTGGAGACCCCGGAGTACCTACTATACATTGCTCCATTAAAAGAAATTATATTAAAACTGCTTTATGTGATCTTGGAGCCGGTGTTAGTGTTATGCCTCTCTCTTTATATCGTAGACTTGACTTGAATAAGCTGACACCTACCGAAATATCTTTGCAAATGGCTGATAAATCAACTGCTATACATGTCGATATTTGTGAGGATGTTCCTGTTGTAGTTGCAAACGTTACTATTTTAACGGACTTTGTTATACTTGATATTCCCGATGATGATAGTATGTCTATTATTCTTGGAAGACCTTTTCTTAATACTGCAGGGGCTGTTATTGATTGCAACAAAGGCAATGTCACTTTTCATGTTAATGGTAATGAGCATACGGTACACTTTCCGAGGAAACAACCTCAAGTTCATAGTATCAACTCCATTGGAAAAATTCCATCGATTATAATTGGAGGTTTTGAATTTCCTCTTCCTACTGTCAAAAATAAATATGATATACTTATTATAGGGGATGTGCATATCCCCGTTGAGGTAACTTAGTGTTATTCGAAATTTCTCCGGTTTCATGATTATCGGAATGAGTTTGTTAACAAGACTTGATCAACCTTGTTAGTGGATTCTTTTTGATGAGCATGAGATGGATGAAATTAGAAGCACAAACTTCTCTACCCTCTCTATACTTTCTGTTAATTAGTAGAAATAAAGTAAAAATAGTATTTTTTCAGTCTATTTCCTGGCTCATCCGTGCAATATAAAATATCCTGAAAATAAAAGTCCTCAGAATGACATGCCAATTTAATATGATTTTTTCGGGAATATTTGAGGATTTACTGTGCAAAAATTACTGCGGGAGGAGCTGCCACCTGGCCACGAGGGTGGTGGGTGCCCCCCCACTAGGGCGCGCCCCCCTGCCTCGTGGGCCCACGGTGGCCCTCCTCCACTTATCTCAGCACCCATCTTCTTCCTCTGTCTCGCACAAACCCGAAAAACCAACTCAAGCACGAGTTCCAGCCACTTTTGCTATGATTTTCGATCTCCTTGCTCAAAGCACCTCACACAAAACTGCTTGGGGAGATTGTTCCTTGGTATGTGACTCCTCCATTGGTCCAATTATTTTTGTTCTAGTGCTTTATTCTTTGCAAATTTGTGCTGCATAGGTAACCATGTTCTTGAGCTTGCATGTCAAATTTATATGGTTCCAAGTAGTTCTAATGCTTAATAGAGGGTCTAGGCACTTGTAGGAGTAGTTGCTATCAGTTTTATTTAAGTTGGTTCACTTTTGTTTGAAGTTACTAAAAATTTCAGAATTTTTCAGGAAATGATGAGGAGATTATTGAGGGGCTCATCGAGCCAAAGCTCGGAGGAAAAGGCACCGAAGCCTAAGTATAATTTGCCACGCACCGCGGAGATTCGGGCGTGTGAATGGCCTTCTGATGATTTTGAGAGCAGCCGGTATCTATGAAGATTTTCATGAATTGGCTCACAATGCAGGCCTCACCGCTTTCCTCCACGACCAATGCGATCAGTATCTCTTACTCACAAATACCTTTGTGCAAAACTTTCATTTTCATTCTAGGAACTCACCACCTACGGTGGAGTTTCATTTATATGATGAGCATAAGGAGATGTCACTTTATGATTTTTGTCGGATTTGTTTAGTCCCTTTTGAGGGCAAGACAGAAGAACCACATCATGATGATGTGGTTGGGTTTATTGATACTATCACTGTAGGAGAAACTAGGAAGGTTTCCGATGCACGAATTACTAGCATACGTTTTCCTGTTTTACGTTACTTTGCATTATTTGCTAGTCGTTGTTTAATTGGACGCGGAAACTGTGGAAACCTTAGTATCCCTGATATAATTAGCTCCACAGTTTATACAGTGATAACACTTTTAGTATGGGCGGTATTATTCGTAGAAGGTTAAGTATGAATCGTACCAAAGGCCCCATCTTTGGAGGCATCTATGCTACATGCCTAGCCCTACATTTTAACATACCTATTAGGCATGCTGGGAAGGAAGAAAAGGTGTTGCCCTGTGTTTATCTATATCATAAAAGTATGGTGGCACATGATTTTATTGTTAAGAATAGGGCAGGAGAGCTTAAATATCAATTGTTCTTTAACAAACATCATCGTGAGACTATTATCCTGCCTGCTCCTTCTTTGTTTGATTTTACTGTAGGCACGTACCTTGTTCCGTTGACGGCTATTCACGCCTACCGGAACCCTGCACCAGCCGAGGAGCCAGAACCGGAACCACAATTTGATCCTTCACGGCAGTCTAACTATCAATGGGATTCGGAGATCATTGCCAGCCAGTGGCAATCAGAGCCTTCTTCTTCCTCATCACAGTATGACCCCAACAACTATTATTATGGATATCAGCCAGGCCAGCCGTGGCCATAGACCAGCTTAGGCCAAAAGCCTAAGCTTGGGGGAGTACGTATTTCTCACCGACATTACATTTATGATCACACACACTCATTGCTAGATGTCGGTGCTCATACTTTTTCACTGTAATATCCATGCTAGTTTGTTTTCTTTTTCCTGCTTTCTTCTTGTGTGTTTGTTAAACCTTAAGAAAAACCAAAAAAATTAGTAGTAGTTTATTTTTCTGCTGTAGTAGTAATAATTAAAAAGAAAACCCAAAAATATTTCCTGTTCTTCTTTTGCTTGTTGGGAGCTTTCCCGTGTAAATAGTTTTATTTCTTTTCTTTGGGGGTCAGTAGGAGAAGACCATAATTAAATTGTTGAAGTGGCTCTTATATGCATTATTGTTGATTTAACCAAGAGCCCATATTGCCTTGTCTTCTCCTGTTTATTGAATGCTCGCAGATTCCAGCTTAGTCCAATGCACGTACACTCTTATTATTATTCACACCGTTCAGTCGTGCAAGTGAAAGGAAATTATGATGATATATGATGGGCTGACTGAGATGAGAAAAGCTGGTATGAACTCGACCTCTTTTGTTTTTGTAAATATGATGAATCCCTCGTTCTTGATTCAGCTTATTATGAACAAACATGTTTGCAATGACAATTAGAGATCATAGTTGCTTGTGCCATGCTTGATTAGCTATGAGTTATAATGATTTACCTTGTGTGCCAACATGCTATTGAGATGGTTATGATGTGGTATGATGGGGTGGTATCCTCCTTTGAATGATTTAAGTGGCTTGACTTGGCACATGTTCACGCATGTAGTTGAAACAAAATCAACATAGCCTTCACGATATTTATGTTCATGGTGGATTATATCCTACTCATGCTTGCATCCAATGTTTATTAATTTTAATGCATGTACATGGTTGTTGTCGCTCTCTAGTTGGTCGCTTCCCAGTCTTTTCCTAGCCTTCACTTGTACTAAGCGGGAATACTGATTGTGCATCCAATCCCTTAAACCCCAAAGTTATTCCAGATGAGTCCACCATACCTTCCTATATGCGGTATCTACCTGCCGTTCCAAGTAAATTTGTATGTGCCAAACTCTAAACCTTCAACTAAACATTCTGTTTTGTATGCTCGAATAGCTCATGTATCAACCAAGGTTGTCCTTATCTTCCGTGTTAGGCGGGTTATTCTCAAGAGGAGTGGACTCCGCTCCTCACTCACGAGAAAATGGCTGGTCACCGGGATGCCCAGTCCCATGCTTTATGCAAACTAAATCAAAATTAATTGCAAAAAAAACTCCCCCTGGGACCTGATGTATGTTGGAGGCACTCGTTGTTTCGAGCAAGCCATGGATTGATGCTTGTTGGTGTAGGGGGAGTATAAACTTTACCATTCTGTTTGGGAACCGCCTATAATGTGTTTAGCATGGAAGATATCGCCATCTCTTAGTTGTTACATTGAAAATTAAAGTATATTGCTCAAAATACAATTTATCTCTATTGCAAAACTGAGCTCTGGCACCTCTACAGATCCCTGCTTCCCTCTGCAAAGGGCCTATCCATTTACTTTTATGTTGAGTCATCACCCTCTTATTAAAAAGCACTAGCTGGAGAGCACAGCTATCATTTGCATTCATCACTATTAATTTATATTGGGTGTGACTATGATTGGATCTCTTTGACCATGAATTACAATGTCTAGTCAGTCCTTGATCTTTAAAGGTGCTCTGCATTTATGTTTTGCGGTCTCAGAAAGGGCTAGCGAGATACCATCTTGTTATATCATATTATGATTGTTTTGAGAAAGTGTTGTTATCCGAGATTTATTATTATGACTTGCTAGTTGATTATGCTATTGATATGAGTAATTATGGGACCTGAGAATTATTGCAAATGTGGTTAGTTATGATCTATGCTGAAAACTTGAATGATGGCTTGACATAGGTACAATAACAAGAGCAAACAGAGTTTGTAAAAGTTTTTCTTTCTTTCTTTCAGTTTGTCAACTGAATTGCTTGAGGACAAGCAAGGGTTTAAGCTTGGGGGAGTTGATACGTCTCCGTCGTATCTACTTTTCCAAACACTTTTGCCCTTGTTTTGGACTCTAACTTGTATGATTTGAATGGAACTAACCCGGACTGACGCTGTTTTCAGCAGAATTGCCATGGTGTTGTTTTATGTGCAGAAAACAAATATTCTCGGAATGACCTGAAACTCCACGGAACATCTTAGAAAAAATAAAAAAAAAATCCTCGCCAAAGATGAAGACCAGGGGGCCCACACCCTGTCCACGAGGGTGAGGGCGCCGCCCCCTCCTAGGGCGCGCCCCCCTACCTCGTGGGCCCCCTAGATGCCCTCCGACGCCAACTCCAACTCTATATATTTGCTTTCGTAGAGAAAAAAACCAGAGAGAAGAAATCATCGCGTTTTACGATACGGAGCCACCGCCAAGCCCTAAAACCTCTCGGGAGGGCTGATCTGGAGTCCGTTCGGGGCTCCGGAGAGGGGGATTCGTCGCCGTCGTCATCATCAACCATCCTCCATCACCAATTTCATGATGATCACCGCCATGCGTGAGTAATTCCATTGTAGGCTTGCTGGACGGTGATGGGTTGGATGAGATTTATCATGTAATCGAGTTAGTTCTGTTAGGGTTTGATCCCTAGTATCCACTATGTTCTGAGATTGATGTTGCTATGACTTTGCTATGTTTAATGCTTGTCACTAGGGCCCGAGTGCCATGATTTCAGATCTGAACCTATTATGTTTTCATGAATATATGTGAGTTCTTGATCCTATCTTGCAAGTCTATAGTCACCTACTATGTGTTATGATCTGGCAACCCCGAAGTGACAATAATCGGGACCACTCCCGGTGATGACCATAGTTTGAGGAGTTCATGTATTCACTATGTGCTAATGCTTTGTTTCGGTTCTCTATTAAAAGGAGGCCTTAATATCCCTTAGTTTCCAATAGGACCCCGCTGCCACGGGAGGGTAGGACAAAAGATGTCATGCAAGTTCTTTTCCAGAAGCACGTATGACTATATATGGAATACATGCCTACATTACATTGATGGATTGGAGCTAGTTCTGTGTCACCCTATGTTATGACTGTTACATGATGAACCGCATCCGGCATAATTATCCATCACTGATCCGGTGCCTATGAGTTTTCCATATACTGGTTCTCGCTTATTTACTTTCCCGCTGCTACTGTTACAATCACTACAAAATACCAAAAACATTACTTTTGTTGCCGCTACCACCACTATCATATTACTTTGCTACTAAACACTTTGCTGCAGATACTAAGTTTCCAGGTGTGGTTGAATTGACAACTCAGCTGCTAATACTAGAGAATATTCTTTGGCTCCCCTTGTGTCGAATCAATAAATTTGGGTTGAATACTCTACCCTCGAAAGATGTTGCGATCCCCTATACTTATGGGTTATCAGCGAGCAAGGATGATGTTTCCATCTTAGGAGGCGAGAGTGATGATGTGCCATCTTCGGCCTTCATCCACGGCGACAACAACGAGATGGTTGAGCATGGGATTTTTCCTTCGACCACGGCGACATATGATGACTTGAGTGACTTTAGCCACCATATTGAGAGCGAGAGTGACTTCACCACTAGCCCCATATATGATGTGTTGCCACAATTCCCATGTGAGGAGAGCCACAACCCCCACCACTTGAGTGAGATGAGTGACTCCACCATACGTGAGATTGAGTGCACCTACCTTGAGGGAGTGAGTGAACCACCACATAGAGAGAGTGAGATAGTTGATAGGTCATGTGAGGCCACTTTCAACACTAACGACTTGACCTCTACCTCTATTGTGTCTTCTCATTTGGTGCTAGGTCCCATATATGATGACGCGCCGAGTCGCGACGACTACGTCCTCCCTTTGGACAAGCCGATGGACATGGTGGAATATGATGCACCCCCCACATGGTTCCATCAAGATGAATATGACCACCATTTGGTCTTTACCACCTCACCTACACCACTTGAGTGGAATGACAAAGGTAACATAGGTGAAGGTCATGCTCTTGTCCCACTAGTGGACATGCTTGACATTGATTGCTTGCATGATGTTGATCAACCTATTACCATGCTTCATGCTAGTGCGACGTCCCCATGCGATGATTTACCCATTTATGATGAGTATGATGATTGCCATGTGGAGTCTATTAGTTGTGATGCCATGTTACATAGGATTTCTTGTGATAATTCTTTAGGTCACATCATGTTTTTCAATCCGCTTGACTTGTCATATGCTATGCATGAGATCAATCATATGTCATATTTGCAATCTCTTCATAGTGACTATGCATATGCCATTAAAATTAACCCAATTTGCACTTATGGTTATTGGCATTTGTTTCTCTTGTGATGATATTGATATGCTCCATTTGCATCATTTATCTCATATGCCATGCCATAACCACCTAGCTTCGGATATGCATTGTTTTGGATGTCGTCCATTTTCTCCATATGATGTTTCCAATATTGCTCATGAGGAGACCCCCATAGTTTCCTCATACATTTTAGGAGATTTTGATTCATCTCATTCATTGCATGTTCCCAATACTTGTGTGCACAATATGCTTCCCATGAATAAACATGCTATTGATGTGCCATATACTTGCATTCTCAATTTGTGTCCCCATCGTGTTATACACAATAACTATTCTTTCATGATGGATGACATGTTCCTATACCATGCATCAAATTTCTTTGAGCGATGCGTATCTTGTGCTAACTCTCACGTGCACATACACATCATGATGGATGATGTGTACATTTACCGCACACACAATTTCTTCCGTTTGTGTCTCTTTTCTGTAGGTACCCATGAATTCTTGTCAACCTCGCAATCCCACGAGTTGACAAAACAAGCTCTAGAGAGCAATGATAACTTGGGATCCCATGGATTGTCTTTCCCACCGCTCTCTTCGCGCAAAGACTTCGCGCATTTATTCTACATGGCCCTCACTTGGCTATGGGTTATTGTCTATTATATATCATTTGCCCATCTTGCCATGTTCACTTTGCATGACATGCTCATTCCTATACCTTTGCCATGCATTTGTGACCCATGCTTTGCATTACACATGATGATTGATTCTACTACTTGTATGTGTATTTGCAATCTTGGTGGAGATATTGCTTGCTATTGCCATGTTTGCTTTGTACCCCATGCCTCTGATGATACTTTCATCTTGCTTTGTGTTCGTGCTTGCGATATGTCATGTGCATTGCCTATGACTATTATTTGCTCACATGACATGATTGCCATGCTTTCCTCTAGTATGTTGCATCTTCGCACTACTAGCTTGCACGACTTGATTCCTATGATTGCTTGCCTTGTTGCATCACCGATGATTCATACTTTCTCATTTCATGCGGTTGATGACAACCATCTACATGCTTTGCACAACATGATTGTTATTGCTTCTTGTCATATATCTCCATGTGTTGCCTTTCTCATGTTAGACAATTTTCCATGTATTGAGTGCAACAATGATTTTTCTCATGAGATTGCCCCCATAGCATTCTCACATATATTTGGAGATTTTGACATATTTCTTGTGAAGCATGCTTGTCTTACCTCTTTGCACCATATACCTAGTGCCATGAATATAGCCATTATTGCATCATATTATTCATGCACTTGTGCTTCTAATGGTTATGTGCAAAAGAAGAGAACCATCATGATGGATGATGTGTTTATCTACCATGCCGCATACGTTCTTTGTTTTGTTGTGTTCGTGTGTAGGATACTTGGACTTTGTGTCAACTTCCATGTCACATGAGTTGACCATTCGAGCTCTTGAGAGCGAGCCTCATACATTCGACCACGACTCGCTTCTACACCACATTTCTTGCAACTTCGGCAATGTGAAGAATGCACAAGCACACGCCTTCAAGGTGACATCTTTCTTGAGCATGGATATTGCGGATCATACTAGTGTTGCTTGCACCATGAGATTCATTGTTCATCTTGGACCACTTGATCACACACTTGTTAGCGATCTTGCTTAGACTTGTCATTTTCACAATTCCATTCATCATGATATATATGCCTTGTGTGTTGCATCCAATTCTTGGATTACTTGCTCCTATCACATGTTTCGTTACAACAATGTCGTTTCTTCACATATGTCATGTCCCAATGATTGCTACATGCTTGCCTTGATTGCCTCACACATGATGAACACTTGATCTTTCTATTGTGTTGAGTGCCATACTATCTTCACTACACCCTATGCACATTATGCTTTGATTTTCTTGCACTTGTCCCATCTGTTTAGACACTTTATTTTACTCCGTGTTGTGAATGATTCATATGCCTACCATCGGCCATTTATCGAGAATTTTATGCATGATTGCTATGACCTTGAGGTTGATGCTTCTTCTCATATCACACATATTTGCATCACTACCTCACATTCACATGCTTGTCCCCATGATTTATTTGCTTGTGCTAGATTCATATGCTTACATGCCATGTCACAATCCTTTGTCACACCATATGATTTGCATGATGACGACACTTGTTTGGTGAATCACCTCTTGAATGCTTGGTTTTGCACTAACGCTAACCACATTTATTTTTCCAAGTGTTTGTTGTCCTTGCTCATTTTGAAGGAATCACTAGACGGTGCGACATTGGAGAGTGCCTACTCCAAGGTTGAAGATGATGACTACTTGGTGAATGTCCGCTTCTACACGGCGAAGCCATCTCTCTCCCATGGTGATTTGGTTTTTGATCCGAGGTTGGATCTTTCCCAAGGGGGAGGGGATGATGCGGAGCATCCTATGGACATCACCATGTCAAGAGTCCGTTCGGCAAGCGACACATGTGACATCTACTTCACATACACAAAGGTGAATCATCTCCTTTATGCATGCTCACTTGACCCCTTCGAGGATGGTATACTACTTGACACTCCTCTCATGTGCATACATAGGTATTGTCGGAACACCATGGACGAGGAGGAGGAGGGTGAGCACAAGTGTACAACTACACCATCCACGAGAGAAGCATGGAAGAGAAGGAAGAAGAGGATCTGCCTAGTCCAGGACGAGTGGTACTACCGCCCACACCAAGCTGTAGTACCGCTGAAGGCCCACAAGTCGTACTACCGGCCAACTTCCGCTCTACTGCCTCTCAACTAGACAAACTCCTGTGATCGAGCGGCACAAGTCCGGTACTACCGCCCATACAAGCGGTACTACCGCCCGAGGGCCCGGTACTACCGCCATGGCTGTGCGCAGCCGAGCCTTTGTCCTTGTATCTCTCTCCCACTTACCCCTTCGTGGCTTAGACTATATATAGACCACCCCCACCTCCTTTCTAGGGTTAGAAAAGTAGTAGCTCATTTAGAGATAGAGCTTTGCTCATCCATTACGGATCTACTCCACGAGAGAGACCGCGGCCCCTCTTTGGAGAAGATCCCCTTGGATTCAAGACCCCCTCTTGGGTGGCCCCCTTCAAGACCTCCTCATGGAGATGAACCTTACCTTGTATCTTTCCCTTTGTTGTTCATGTACCTTGTGGATCTTGTTTGTTTGATTGTCTAGTGGATGTGTGATTGGACTTGTTCTTGAGTGTTTCCCCTTGTGATTTCTCTCTGTTCCTCCCCGTGTTCTTCGTGTTCTTCGCGGGATCCGCTCCTTTCGTGAAAGATCGGCCCCTATGGTTCCTACCCTACATCAGCATGTAAACCGTGAGCTCCAGCCCTAGCCCAAGAACGTGCGTCGTTCTGGATAAGCTCAAGGTGCCGGGAGGTGGAGGGGGACTCGCCGTCGAAGACACGGCGGTTTCGCTGCTTTCGATAGACCAAGTCGTCAGGGTTGCGAGGGTGGCAAGCCCCTTGCGGTGCCCCGTGGGGGAGCTCATGATCATCAAAGAGAACCAAGGGAGGAACTCTTTTCAGAACCAGACGGAGGGGGGACGGTGGCGCGCACCCAAGACAGGACATCGTGCCAAATCTGCCTGGAGAAGGGGCAGGCGATGATAATATGTTGCATGGTCTCGACGTCCTGGTCGCAAAGAGCACACCTGTCGTTGTGGGGGAGACCATGGCAATCCAGTCTATCAGCAGTCCAGCAGCAGTCAAGGTCGGCCAGCTAGGTGAACATCTTAATGCGTAGAGGGGCCCAACACTTCCAGGTGAGGCGCCAAAATGGAGCGGATGTGGAGCCAACAAAGAGGGCTCGATAGCATGATCTGGCGGAGTACTTCCCATCCGTAGTCCAGCGCAAGACGAGACGGTCTGGGAGGCGGAGAGGTGAAGGTGGCGGAGTCGAGTCCAGAGCTGGACGTACTCCACTAGCACAATGGGCATGAGCGCGCCACGCAAGTCTGCGATCCAACAACGGTCCTGGAACCCATCCGCCAGGGTGCGCTTGCGTCGCCAACGAGGGACCAAGGGGAGGAGGGCAGGGGCAATGTCCGCAATGGCCATGCCGTCGATCCACACATCAGTCCAGAAACGGCAAGACCTTCCATCACCGAGAACCCAAGCAGTGGACGCGCGGAAGATGGAGGAGGAGTCGGCATCGGAGGGCAGGTGTAGGTGTGCCCATGGCCTGGCCGGGTCGGTGCGCTGTAGCCACATCCAGCGCACACGGAGTGAGATCCCTTGCCGATGGAGGTCCGGAATGCCGAGGCCGCCGAGATGGAGGGGCCGACAGACGCGCTGCCAGTTGACTGGCCCGTGGCCGGCACGGGTCTCCTTGTTGCCATGCCAGAGGAATTCGTGGATCGTTCGGTTCACAAGCTTGAGAATCGTCGGGCAGAGAGCGATGACAACCATGATGTGGGAGGGGATCGCGCACAACATGTGGCGGACAAGGGAGAGACGTTCGCCGCGGGACAGGAGCATCGCACGCCAGGAGGAAAGTTTCTTGGTCAGCTTCTCAACAATCGGCCGGAGCGACGAGGAGGATGGCTTCCGGAGTGAGAGAGGAATGCCCAAGTAGGTGATAGGGAAGTCCATGACAGTGCAAGCTAGCTCGCATGTGATGGAAGCACGCGTGGGGTCGTTGCAGCGGATCGGGGTTGCTGAACACTTGGAAAAGTTCGTGCGGAGCCCGAAAGCCTCGCCAAAGACACGGAGCAGCTCCTGAATGACCCGCAGATCGCGGGTTGAGGGGTGGCATAAGATGATCACGTCGTCGACATAGAGAGAAATGCTCGAAGAGGCGTGCCGAGTGGTGAGACGCTGAAGGAGGCCACTGTGGTGGGCATGGAGGAGGAGGGAGTTGAGAGCATCGATGGCAATTATAAACAGCATCAGGGACATGGGATCGCCTTGCCGTAGCCCGCAAGCGTGGGTGATGGAGGGCCGGGGGATCCATTGATGAGGACGCGCGTGCTGGACGTGGAGAGCAAGATGGCAATCCACTCGATCCACCGCCGTCTGAAGCCCAGGTGGCGGAGCACATCGAGGAGGAAAGCCCAAGATACTGTATCAAACATGCGTGCAATGTCGAGCTTGAGGAGGACACAAGGCATGCGGAGGTTATGAAGCCGGCGGGCGGTCTGCTGGACCAGCATAAAATTGTCGTGCACGCACCGCCCAGCGATGAATGCACTTTAGTTGGAGGAGACGAGCTGGCCCGGGCGAGGGGTGAGGGGCGAGGCATAGTGAGAGGACTTTGGCGATGATCTTCGCGATCAAGTGGATGAGGCTGATGGGGCGGTAGTCCGAGAGAGAGGAGGCGTCCGGCTTCTTCGGGATCAGTGTGATTAGGGCTTCATTTAGGCGCTGGAAGCTATGCCCGTTCATGGCATAGAACTTGTCGAACACCTCGCAGACGTCGGCTTTGATTATAGCCCAGCACGCCACAAGGAATTCGGCCGTGAATCCATCGGGGCCCGGGGCTTTTCCACGGGGGAGTGCCTTGACCGCAGTCCAGATTTCCTCCTCAGAGAAAGGCAGCTCAAGCTCCTCGAAATCAAAGGAGCGGTCGTCAATCTGTTGCAGGTCGAGGGAGAAATCACAGGGTCTTGGAGTGCCAAGAAGCGAGGAGAAGTGGTGGTATGCCGCCTTGGCCATATCCTGTTCATCGGTGATCTAGAGCCCTCGTGCAGAAGGGAGAGGATGCGGTTCTTCTGTTGCCTGTGGGCCGCGTGGATTTTGAAGAAGGCGGTGTTAGTATCGCCCTCCTTCAGCCAGCCAAACCGCACCCGCTCACGAGTGATGGATCTCTCGAGCGAAGCCAATCCAAGGTAGGCGCGCTTGAGATTGCATCAAAGCCAGACCTCGGAGGGGGAAAGAGCCCGGATGTCCTAGGCAGCGTCGAGGCGGGCAATAAGATCCCGCGCAATCATAAGCTGCAGGGTGATACATCTCCAACGTATCTATAATTTTTGATTGCTCCATGCTATATTATTTACTATTTTGAATGTTTATGGGCTTTATTATACACTTTTATATCATTTTTGGGACTAACCTATTAACCCAGAGCCCAGTGCCAGTTTCTGTTTTTACCCTGTTTTAGGGTTTCGAAGAAAAGGAAAACCAAACGAAGTCCAATTGACCTGAAACTTCACGGAACTCATTTTTGGAAGGAAAGAAGCCCAGAAGAATTGGAGTGCACGTCGGGGGATCTGCGAGGAGGTCACGAGGCAGGGGGGCGCGCCCACCCCCCTGGGCGCGCCCTCCACCCTCGTGAGCCCCTTGTGGCCCCCCTGACGTACTTCTTCCGCCTATATATCTCCATATACCCTAAAAACATCTGTGAGCACAATAGATCGGGAGTTCCGCCGCCAGAAGCCTCCGTAGCCACCGAAAGCCAATCTAGACCCGTTCCGGCACCCTGCCGGGGGGGAAATCTCTCTCCGGTGGCCATCTTCATCATCCCGGTGCTCTCCATGACGAGGAGGGAGTAGTTCTCCCTCGGGGCTGAGGGTATGTACCAGTAGCTATGTGTTTGATCTCTCTCTCTCGTGTTCTTGAGGTGATACAATCTTGATGTATCGCGAGGTTTGCTATTATAGTTGGATCTTATGTTTCTCCTCCCCATCTACTCTCTTGTAATGGATTGAGTTTTCCCTATGAAGTTATCTTATCGGATTGAGTCTTTATAGATTTGAGAACACTTGATGTATGTCTTGCCGTGGATTTCTATGGTGACAATGGGATATCACGTGATTCACTTGATGTATGTTTTGGTGATCAACTTGCGGGTTCAGCCCATGAACCTATGCATAGGGGTTGGCACATGTTTTCGTCGTGATTCTCCGGTAGGAACTTTGGGGCACTCTTTGAGGTTCTATGTGTTGGTTGAATAGATGAATGTGAGATTGTGTGACGCATATCGTATAATCATACCCACGGATACTTGAGGTGACATTGGAGTATCTAGGTGACATTAGGGTTTTGGTTGATTTGTGTCTTAAGGTGTTATTCTAGTACGAACTCTAGGGCTGTTTGTGACACTTATAGGAATGGCCCAACGGATTGATTGGAAAGAATAACTTTGAGGTGGTTTCGTACCCTACCATAATCTCTTCGTTCGTTCTCCGCTATTAGTGACTTTGGAGTGACTCTTTGTTGCATGTTGAGGGATAGTTATGTGATCCAATTATGTTAGTATTGTTGAGGGAACTTGCACTAGCGAAAGTATGAACCCTAGGCCTTATTTCCACACATTGCAATATCGTTTACGCTCACATTTATCATTAGTTACCTTGCTGTTTTTATAATTTGAGATTACAAATACCTTGATCTACCATCCATATTGCACTTGTATCACCATCTCTTCGCCGAACTAGTGCGCCTATACAATTTACCATTGTATTGGGTGTGTTGGGGACACAAGAGACTCTTTGTTATTTGGTTGCAGGGTTGCTTGAGAGAGACCATCTTCATCCTATGCCTCCTACGGATTGATAAACCTTAGGTCATCCACTTGAGGGAAATTTGCTACTATCCTACAAACCTCTGCACTTGGAGGCCCAACAACGTCTACAAGATAAGGTTGTGTAGTAGACATCAAGCTCTTTTCTGGCGCCGTTGCCGGGGAGGTGAGTGCTTGAAGGTATATCTTTAGATCTTGCAATCGAGTCTTTCAGTTTCTTGTTTTATCACTAGTTTAGTTTATAAAAGAAAACTAAAAAAATATGGAATTGAGTTTGTCTCATACGCTTCATCTTTTTAATATCTTTCGTGAGTATGATGGAAATGATAATTGTGCTCAAGTGCTAGAAGAAGAAATCTATAAAATGGTTGGCACTAATATTTGAATGATGAGCATGATTGCGATGTTGTTAGTATGAATTCCTTGAATATCCATGATGCTAATGATATGCAAAGCCACAAGCTTGGGGAAGCTATGTTTGATGAAGATGATATTTTTTGTCCCCCAAGTTTTGATGAGCAAATTTATTATGATGAAAGCATGCCTCCTATCTATGATGATTATTGTGATGACACGTATGCTTTAAATAATAATGATAACCATGAAACTTGTCATCTTGATCTTAATTTTCAATCACATGATAGTTATTTTGTTGAGTTTGCTCCCACTATTATTCATGAGAAGAATTTTGCTTGCGTGGAGAGTAGTAAATTTTCTATGCTTGTAGATCATGAAAAGAATGCTTTAGGTGCTGGTTATATTGTTGAATTCATTCATGATGCTACTGAAAATTATTATGAGTGAGGAATATATGCTTGTAGGAATTGCAATAATATTAAGTTTCCTCTCTATGTGCTTAAAGTTTCGAAGTTATGCTTGTTTTGCCTTCCTATGCTAGTTGATTATTGTTCCCATAAGTTGTTTGCTCACAAAATACCTATGCATAGGAAGTGGGTTAGACTTAAATGTGCTAGTCATATTCTTCATGATGCTCTCTTTGTATTTCAATTCTTATCCTCTATGTGAGCATCATTGAAATCATCATGCCTAGCTAGGGGCATTAAACGATAGCGCTTGTTGGGTGGAAACCCAATTTTATTTTAGTTCCTTGCTTTTTGTTCCTGTTTAGTAATAAATAATTCATCTAGCCTCTTTTTAGATGTGGATTTATGCTTTTTATTAGTGTTTGTGCCAAGTAGAACCTTTGGGAAGACTTGGGGAAAGTCTTGTTGATCATGCTGTAAAATAACAGAAACTTTAGCGCTCACGAGAATTGCTGACATTTTTATTTGGAGAGTGATATTTCGTTAATTCTTTTTCATATTATCAATAGATAAATTCCTCAGGTCCAGCAATTTATTTGAGAATTTTATGAGTTCCAGAAGTATACGTTTGATTCAGATTACTACAGACTGTTCTGTTTTTGACAGATTCTATTTTTCATGTGTTGTTTAATTATTTTGATGAATCTATGGCTAGTAAAATAGTTTATAAACCATAGAGAAGTTGGAAAACATTAGGTTTAATAAAGAATGAGTTCATTACAGCACCTTGAAGTGGTGATTTACTTTCTTATACTAACGGAGCTTACGAGTTTTCTGTTAAGTTTTGTGTTGTGAAGTTTTCAAGTTTTGGGTAAAGATTCGATGGACTATGGAATAAGGAGTGGCCAGAG
Source organism: Triticum urartu (assembly GCF_003073215.2). Taxonomy (NCBI): domain Eukaryota; kingdom Viridiplantae; phylum Streptophyta; class Magnoliopsida; order Poales; family Poaceae; genus Triticum; species Triticum urartu. The sequence continues at coordinate 217,495,703 of NC_053023.1, read as the reverse complement.
CCTAAGCTTGGGGGTTCCCAAGGCACCCCAAGGTAATATTAAAGGACAACCGAAAGCCAAAGCTTGGGGATGCCCCGGAAGGCATCCCCTCTTTCATCTTCATTCATCGGTAACTTTACTTGGAGCTATATTTTTATTCGCCACATGATATGTGTTTTGCTTGGAGCGTCAACTTATTTTGTTAGGATTTGCTTGCTGTTATTTAGAACAATGTTTTGCATCTTTTATTTCAATAAAAGTGGCATTGATAGTCTTTACTATGCCTATTTTAGAAGTCCACATGTTGTTGTTTGAAAACAGAAATTTTACCACTGTTGCAATAATTCCCTAGAAACTTCAGAATGTGATAAAATGTTGAAACCTTTTGCAAATTAAGCTCTGATAAATTTACTATAGTGGGAATTTTCTTTCATAATTTTTGGAGCTAGGGAAGTATGGATGTTGCAGGATTCTTTACAGACTATCCTGTTTAGGTAGATTGCTGTTATGTTTGCATATGTTTGCTTCTTTAATGATTCTATTTGAGGATAGGACTATTAAATATGCATAGGAAATTAGTATTCAATGTTGAATAATAATTTTAGTGATTTGCTACAGTAGCATATGATAAGGTTTTTGCAATGGTTTATACTAACTTATCTCACGAGTCCTTGTTGAGTTTTGTGTGGATGAAGCTTTTGAGATTTAGGGAGACCATGATATGAGAGGAATTAAGGAGACACAAAAGCTCAAGCTTGGGGATGCCCAAGGCACTCCAAGATAATATTTCAAGAAGTCTCAAGCATCTAAGCTTGGGGATGCCCCGGTTGGCATCCCACCTTTCTTCTTCAACAACTATCGGTTAGTTTCGGTTGATCCTAAGTTGTTGCTTCTTCACATGATGTTTGCTATTCTTAGAATGTCATTTTATTTTGCTTTGCTTGCTGTTTGAATAAAGTATCAAGATCTGAAATTATTAAATGTTAGAGAGTCTTCACATAGTTGCATAATTATTCGACTACTCATTGATCTTCACTTATATCATTTGAAGTAGTTTGTCATTTGCTCTAGTGCTTCACTTATATCTTTTAGAGCATGGTGGTAGTTTTATTTTGAATAAATAGATGAACACTCATGATTCACTTAGATTATTTTGAGAGTCTTAATAGCATGGTAATTTGCTTAAAATCCTAATATGCTGGGTATTCAAGATTAGTAAAAACTTTCATATAGAGTATTGAATACTAAGAGAAGTTTGATGCTTGATGATTGTTTTGAGATATGGAGATAATAATATCAAAGTCGTGCTACTTGAGTAGTTGTGAATTTGAGAAGTGCTTGTGATGAAGTTTGCAAGTCCCGTAGCATACACGTATGGTAAACGTTGTGTAACAAATTTGAAACATGAGGTGTTATTTGATTGTCCTCCTTATGAGTGGTGGTCGGGGATGAGCGATGGTCTTTTCCTACCAATCTATCCCCCTAGGAGCATGCGCGTAGTGCCGAGGTTTTTAATGACTTGTAGATTTTTGCAATAAGTATGTGAGTTCTTTATGACTAATGTTGAGTCCATGGATTATACGCATTCTCACCCTTCCATCCTTGCTAGCCTCTTCGATACCGTGCATTGCCCTTTCTCACATTGAGAGTTGGCGCAAACTTCATCGGTGCATCCAAACCCCGTGATATGATACGCTTTGTAACACATAAACCTCCTTATATCTTCCTCAAAACAGCCACCATACCTACCTATTATGGCATTTCCATAGCCATTCCGAGATATATTGCCATGCAACTTTCCACCGTTCCGTTTATCATTACACATTCATCACTATCATATTGCTTAGCATGATCATGTAGTTGACATAGTATTTGTGGCAAAGCCACCATTCATAATTCTTTCATACATGTCACTCTTGGTTCATTGCATATCCCGGTACACCGCCGGAGGCATTCACATAGAGTCATCTTTGTTCTAGTATCGAGTTGTAATCATTGAGTTGTAAATAAATAGAAGTGTGATGATCATCATTATTAGAGCATTGTCCCAAGTGAGGAATAAAAAAAGGCCATAAAAAGAGAAGGCCCAAAAAAGGCCATAAAAAGGCCCCAAAAATGAGCAAAAAAGAAAGAAGGGACAATGTTACTATCCTTTTACCACACTTGTGCTTCAAAGTAGCACCATGATCTTCATAGTAGAGAGTCTCTCATGTTATCACTTTCATATACTAGTGGGAATTTTTCATTATAGAACTTGGCTTGTATATTCCAACAATGGGCCTCCTCAAGTGCCCTAGGTCTTCGTGAGCAAGCAAGTTGGATGCACACCCACTAGTTTCTTTTGTTGAATTTTCATACATTTATAGCTCTAGTACATCCGTTGCATGGCAATCCCTAATCCTTGCATTAACATCAATCAGTGGGCATCTCCATAGCCCATTGATTAGCCTCGTTGATGTGAGACTTTCTCCTTTTTTGTCTTCACCACATAACCCCCTCATTATATTCTATTCCACCCATAGTGCTATGTCCATGGCTCGCGCTCATATATTGCGTGAAAGTTTATAGGTTTGAGATTACTAAAGTATGAAACAATTGCTTGGCTTGTCATCGGGGTTGTGCATGATGAGAGCATTCTTGTGTGACGAAAATGAAACATGACTAAACTATATGATTTTGTAGGGATGAACTTTCTTTTTGGCCATGTTATTTTGAGAAGACATAATTGCCTAGTTAGTATGCTTGAAGTATTATCATTTTTATGTCAATATAAACTTTTGTCTTGAATCTTTCGGATCTGAATATTCATGCCACAATTAAGAAGAATTACATTGAAATTATGCCAAGTAGCACTCCGCATCAAAAATTCTGTTTTTATCATTTACCTACTCGAGGACGAGCAGGAATTAAGCTTGGGGATGCTGATACGTCTCCAACGTATCTATAATTTTTGATTGCTCCATGCTATATTATTTAAGTTTTGAATGTTTATGGGCTTTATTATACACTTTTATAACATTTTTGGGACTAACCTATTAACCCAGAGCCTAGTGCCAGTTTCTGTTTTTACCATGTTTTAGGGTTTCGAAGAAAAGGAAAACCAAACGGAGTCCAATTGACCTAAAACTTCATGGAACTCATTTTTGGAAGGAAAGAAGCCCAGAAGACTTGGAGTGCATGTCGGGGGATCTGCGAGGAGGTCACGAGGCAGGGGGGCGCGCCCACCCACCCTGGGCGCACCCTCCACCCTCGTGAGCCCCTCGTGGCCCCCCTGACGTACTTCTTCTGCCTATATATCTCCATATACCCTAAAAACATCCGTGAGCACAATAGATCGGGAGTTCCGCCGCCAGAAGCCTCCGTAGCCACCGAAAGCCAATCTAGACCCGTTCTGGCACTCTGCCGGAGGGGGAATCCTTCTCTGGTGGCCATCTTCATCATCCCGGTGCTCTCCATGACGAGGAGGGAGTAGTTCTCCCTCGGGGCTGAGGGTATGTACCAGTAGCTATGTGTTTGATCTCTCTCTCTCTCTCTCTCTCGTGTTCTTGAGGTGATACGATCTTGATGTATCGCGAGCTTTGCTATTATAGTTGGATCTTATGTTTCTCCTCCCCATCTACTCTCCTGTAATGGATTGAATTTTCCCTTTGAAGTTATCTTATCAGATTGAGTCTTTATAGATTTGAGAACACTTGATGTATGTCTTGCCATGGATATCTGTGGTGACAATGGGATATCACGTGATTCACTTGATGTATGTTTTGGTGATCAACTTGCGGGTTCCGCCCATGAACCTATGCATAGGGGTTGGCACATGTTTTCATCGTGATTGTCCTGTAGGAACTTTGGGGCACTCTTTGAGGTTCTATGCGTTGGTTGAATAGATGAATCTGAGATTGTGTGACGCATATCGTATAATCATACCCACGGATACTTGAGGTGACATTGGAGTATATAGGTGACATTAGGGTTTTGGTTGATTTGTTTCTTAAGGTGTTATTCTAGTATGAACTCTAGGGCTGTTTGTGACACTTATAGGAATAGCCCAACGGATTGATTGGAAAGCATAACTTTGAGGTGGTTTCGTATCCTACCATAATCTATTCGTTCGTTCTCCGCTATTAGTGACTTTGGAGTGACTCTTTGTTGCATGTTGAGGGATAGTTATGTGATCCAATTATGTTAGTATTGTTGAGGGAACTTGCACTAGCGAAAGTATGAACCCTAGGCCTTATTTCCACGCATTGCAATACCGTTTACGCTCACTTTTATCATTAGTTACCTTGCTGTTTTTATAATTTCAGATTACAAATACCTTTATCTACCATCCATATTGCACTTGTATCACCATCTCTTCGCCGAACTAGTGCACCTATACAATTTACCATTGTATTGGGTGTGTTGGGGACACAAGAGACTCTTTGTTATTTGGTTGCAGGGTTGCTTGAGAGAGACCATCTTCATCCTACGCCTCCTACGGATTGATAAACCTTAGGTCATCCACTTGAGGGAAATTTGATACTGTCCTACAAACCTCTGCACTTGGAGGCCCAACAACGTCTACAAGAAGAAGGTTATGTAGTAGACAACACAGGGAGACGTGGCCATGAGTGCGTGCGCCCCAGCTCTAGAGGCAGCGAGTCGTGGTCTTGAGGCGGAGGTATACGCACCGGAAAGGGTCCGGGTCATGGACGGAGCACCAAGCAGCTAGCACCGTGTCCTGAAAACCTTCAAGCTTGATCCAAAACCGCTCGAAGTGGAAACGTCTTGGGCCAGCAGAGCGCGGAGTGCAGTTGAGAAGCAGCGGGCGGTGGTCGGACACCGTCGAGGCAAGGCAGCGGAGAAAGGCATGTGGTTGTGCGAGATCCCACTCGGAGGTGCATAGGAAGCAGTCGTTGCGCACAAGCGTGGGCGAGTCCCTCTTGTTAGATCAGGTGTAGCGGCGGCCGTGCATGTAGATGTCGCGCAGCTCCATATCAGCAATGAAGCGACGGAATCGGTTGGAAGTGCGCCTGTTTATCCGCCCGTTACTCTAGTCACTGGAGGAGGAGACGAGGTTGAAGTCACCGCCGAGGAGCCAGGTGCCAGCGCAAGAGTCGCGGGTATCTTGCAAGTCCTCGAGGAACAAGATCTTCTCATCGTCGTCCTACGGGCCATAGACACCGGTGATCCACCAAGGGTGCGCGCCCGAAGTGGTAGAGACGAGGTCCGTGATGTGGTGCTGACCGATGTAGAGGCTGGAGATAGCAATCTCGTTACGGTTCCAAGCAAGAAGGATGCCGCCCCGGGTGCCGGAGGCCAGGAGGAAGAAGTAATCCAAGAAGCATGAGCCGAGCGTCTCCACGACAAGGGGCAACGAGAACGAATCGAGCTTCGTTTCTTGAAGACACACAATGTTCGGAGAAATCGAGGAAATTACAGAGTGGACCGCGGTGTGCTTAGCCCTAGAGTGATGGCCACGGACGTTCCAGAACACAGTCTTGAGGATGCACTCCGTGGGGGAAGGATGGAGGCCGAGAGGAGAAAGCACGACGGTGCTAGTTGGCGGCAACGCCGTGGGCCGCCGTGATGGGACTACACTGGACAGGGAGAGAGCTTGAGGGAATGTGCCATCCATAGTAGTCTGCGAATGCCTGCACGACATCCTCGGCCAGCGGCTGCTCGAAAAGTTGGCTGTGGCGCTCGATGGCCGTAGAGGAGATGGGCTCGTTCTCGTGGATGATGCCGAGCCAAAGAAGAAGCACACGTTTAGCTTTGGCCTCCGAGTCGAGGCCCCGATCGGCCTTGGCAATGCGGTGGCTGCGTCTAGGAGTGAAGTCTGGAGGCAGATCCTTCCGTCTTCGCTTGGGGCCCGGAGTAGGTAGCACGGACGCTGTCCGCAGCTGGATTCCAGCCACAAAGGTTTGAAGTTCATGGACCTGGGCAGCCGAAACGTTATCTGCATGTCCAGGGGATGCCGAGGCGCTAGGGGACTGGCCACGTGGTGTGAAAGGGGTGGCGGAGGCTGGGAGCGGGGAGGGGGATCGTGGTGAGGTCGCCTGGAAGGGTGGAACCGATGTTGCGGCATGGGGGCAGGGGATCGCGGGGCAGAGGCAGGGGTTGCCTCGAGATCCAATCCAACCTGTCTCGGAGGGGACTGGGCGGCGCCCACGAGAGGAGTGGGTGGGGCATGGGCCGGGTCCACCTAGGTAGCACGACCAATGTGGGGCGAGCGCGGGGATCCGGAAGCCTTGGAGGTGGAGTCCGAGGGCGGCACATGCCGCGTCTGCTCCTGGAGGGGCCACCATGTCAGCAGCAGTGGGGGCGAGATTTGAAGGCGCGGTCGTGGTGGGCGGTCTTGTCACCGTCCGCGGACCGTGGTCAAGGCGGCTTTGCCGCGTGTCAGGCGGCTTTGTTCCTGGGCCCGAGCTGGTGCGTCAGCGGGTAACGGGTGGGATCCCAGGATCCCAAGCGAGTCTCGGTGAGGCGGAGGAGGGTGCCGGTGACGACGGTGCAAGCCGGCGCCGGAGGTGCCACCGCCGCGGCCAGGCGGCGGCCGCGCGTCACCACAATTTCTGGAGCGACACGGAAAATCGTAGTGGCGTGGCCAGGGCCCGGGGCACGGCGGCGATGGAGGGACGTCGAAGGGGTTGGAGTCGTCCGCTGGAGGCGGGGGCAGCAGGGCTGGGGCCGGCAAACAGAAGTTGGTGGAGCGGGTAACGTGGATCGTCACTGGGTAGCACAGGACCTCCAACACAAACCTCTCCACGACGTCCGGGTTAGCACCGGCGATCACGGCGTCGTTCTCCGGGAGGTAGAGGTCGGAGGAGCGGGGGGTCGCATCCGGGTTGGGAGTCCAAGCCGAGACTCTGAAGACTGACATGTCCGTGCCGTCGCGAGTCTCCGGGGCGATCTCGTCGACCTTGCAGAATGGAGCCAGCAGAGTCACGACGGAGGAGAGGTTCCAGCCGTGGTCGGGGATGCCGGAGATTTCAAGATCCACCTTGAATAGCAGGGAGATAGCCTGGGCACCGTCGAAGCGACTCCAGGGGCGCGGGAGGAGGTGGAACCATGGGCCGCGAGCAACGCCCGCCGACGCGTGTGCACAATCCTCCATCCTCTAGAACCGGAGCAGGAACTACGCCGGCCCGTGGCGATGAACCGAGAACATATCCGTGATACGTCCATTTTGCATCATGCTTTTAAATCAATATTTATTGCATTATGGGCTGTTATTACACATTATGTCACAATACTTATGCCGATTCGCTCTTATTTTACAAGGTTTATATGAAGAGGGAGAATGCTGGCAGCTGGGATTCTGGGCTGGAAAGGAGGATATATTACAGACCTATTCTGCACAGCTCCAAAAGTCCTGAAACTTCACGGAAGTCCTTTTTGGAATTAATAAAAAATACTGAGCAGAGAAAGTTCCAGAGGGGGCACACCTTGGCCACGAGGGTGGGGGCGCGCCCTACCCCCCTAGGCGCGCCCCCACTGCCTCGTGGGCCCCTGGTGGCCCTCCGATGCCCATCTTCTGCTATATGAGGTCTTTCGTCGAGGAAAAAATGAGAAGCAAGCTTTCGGGAAGAAACTCTACCGCCACGAAGCGGAACCTTGGCGGAACCAATCTCAGGCTCCGGCAGAGCTGTTCTGCCAGGGAAGCTTCCCTCCGGGAGGGGGAAATCATCACCATCATCATCATCAATGATCCTCTCATCGGGAGGGGGTCAATCTCCATCAACATCTTCACCAGCGCCATCTCATCTCAAACCCTAATTCATCTCTTGTATCCAATCTTTGTATCCAAACCTCAGATTGGTACCTGTGTGTTGTTAGTAGTGTTGATTACTCCTTGTAGTTGATGCTAGTTGGTTTATTTGGTGGAAGATCATATGTTCAGATTCATTATGCATATTAATACCCCTCTGATTATGAACATGAATATGCTTTGTGAGTAGTTATCTTTGTTCCTGAGGACATGGGAGAAGTCTTGCTATTAGTAGTCATGTGAATTTGGTATTCGTTCGATATTTTGATGAGATGTATGTTGTCATCCCTCTAGTGGTGTCATGTGAACGTCGACTACATGACACTTCACCATTGTTTGTGCCTAGAGGGAGGCATTGGGAAGTAATAAGTAGATGATGGGTTGCTAGAGTGACAGAAGCTTAAACCCTAGTTTATGCATTGATTCGTAAGGGGCTGATTTGGATCCATATGTTTCATGCTATGGTTAGATTTACCTTAATACTTCTGTTGTAGTTGCCGATGCTTGCAATACGGGTTAATCATAAGTGGGATGCTTGTCCAAGTAAGGACAGTACCCAAGCACCGGTCCACCCACATATCAAATTATCAAAGTACCGAACGCGAATCATATGAACGTGATGAAAACTAGCTTGACGATAATTCCCATGTGTCCTCAGGAGCGCTTTACTTCATATAAGAGTTTGTCCAGGCTTGTCCTTTGCTACAAAAAGGATTGGGCCATCTTGCTGCACCTTATTTACTTCTATTACTTGCTACTCGTTACAAATTACCTTATCACAAAACTATCTGTTACTGATAATTTCAGTGCTTGCAGAGAATACCTTACTGAAAACTGCTTATCATTTCCTTTTGCTCCTCGTTGGGTTCGACACTCTTACTTATCAAAAAGGCTATGATAGATCACCTACACTTGTGGGTCATCAAGACTCTTTTCTGGCGCTGTTGCCGGGGAGTGAAGCGCCTTTGGTAGGTAGAATTTGGTATGGAAAAATTTATATAGTGTGCTGAAATTTACAGTCACTTGTTACTATGGAACATAATCCTTTGAGGGGCTTGTTCAGGGTATCTTCACCCCGACCAGTAGAGCAAAGAGTTGCTCCTCAACCTACTGAACCTACTGGAAATGTTTACTTTGAAATTCCTTCGGGTATGATAGAGAAACTGCTAGCTAATCCTTTTGCAGAAGATGGAACATTGCATCCCAATTTACACTTAATCTATGTGGATGTAGTTTGTGGATTATTTAAGCTTGCAGGTGAAGGAAATATGCCCTAGAGGCAATAATGAAGTTATTATTTATTTCCTTATATCATGATAAATGTTTATTATTCATGCTAGAATTGTATTAACCGGAAACATAATACATGTGTGAATACATAGACAAAAAAAGTGTCACTAGTATGCCTCTACTTGACTAGCTCATTAATCAAAGATGGTTATGTTTCCTAACCATGAACAAGGAGCTGTTATTTGATTAACAGGATCACATCACTAGGTGAATGATCTGATTGACATGACCCATTCCATTAGCTTAGCACCCGGTCGTTTAGTATGTTGCTATTGCTTTCTTCATGACTTATACATGTTCCTATGACTATGAGATTATGCAACTCCCGTTTGCCGGAGGAACACTTTGTGTGCTACCAAACGTCACAACGCAAATGGGTGATTATAAAGGTGCTCTACAGGTGTCTCCAAAGGTACATGTTGGGTTGGCGTATTTCGAGATTAGGATTTGTCACTCCGATTGTCGGAGAGGTATCTCTGGGCCCTCTCGGTAATGCACATCACATAAGCCTTGCAAGCATTGCAACTAATGAGTTAGTTGCGAGATGATGTATTACGGAACGAGTAAAGAGACTTGCCGGTAATGAGATTGAACTAGGTATTGAGATACCGACGATCGAATCTCGGGCAAGTAACATACCGATGACAAAGGGAACAACATATGTTGTTATGCGGTCTGACCGATAAAGATCTTCATAGAATATGTAGGAGCCAATATGAGCATCCAGGTTCCACTATTGGTTATTGACCGGAGACATGTCTCGGTCATGTCTACATTGTTCTCAAACCCGTAGGGTCCGCACGCTTAAGGTTTTGATGACAGTTATATTATGAGTTTTGATGTACTGAAGTTAGTTCGGAGTCCCGGATGTGATCACGGACATGACGAGGAGTCTCGAAATGGTCGAGACATAAAGATTGATATATTGGACGGCTATATTCGGACACCGGAAGTGTTCCGGGTGATTTCGGAGAAAACCGGAGAGCCGGAGGGTTACCGGAACCCTACCGGGAGAAGTAATGGGCCTTATGGGCCTTAGTGGAGAGAGAGAGGGGCAGCCAGGGTGGGTCGCGCGCCTCCTCCCCCTGGTTGGAATTGGACTAGGAGAGGGGGGACGGCGCCCCCCTTTCCCTCTCCCTCCCCACTTCCTTCCCCCTCCTAGTAGGAGTCCTACTCCTACTAGGAGGAGGACTCCTCCTTGGCGCGCCTATAGGGCCGGCCGGCCTCATCCCCTTGCTCCTTTATATACAGGGGCAGGGGGCACCCCTAGACACACAAGTTGATCCACGTGATCATATTCTTAGCCGTGTGCGGTGCCCCCTTCCACCATAGTCCTCGATAATATTGTAGCGGAGCTTAGGCGAAGCCCTGAGGCGATAGTGCATCAAGATCGTCACCACGCCATTGTGCTGACGGAACTCTTCCCCGACACTTTGCTGGATCGGAGTCTGGGGATCGTCATCGAGCTGAACGTGTGCTAGAACTCGGAGGTGCCGTAGTTTCGGTGCTTGATCGGTCGGGCCGTGGAGACATACGACTACATCAACCAAACGCTTCCGTTGTCGATCTACAAGGGTACGTAGATCACACTCTCCCCTCTCGTTGCTATGCATCACCATGATCTTGCGTGTGCGTAGGAAAATTTTTTGAAATTACTGCGTTCCCCAACAGTGCCATCCGAGCCTAGCTTTTATATGTTGATGTTATATGCACGAGTAGAACACAAGTGAGTTGTGGGCGATATAAGTCATACTGCTTACCAGCATGTCATACTTTGGTTCGGCGGTATTGTTGGACGAAGCGGCCCGGACCTACATTACGCGTACGCTTACGCGAGACCGGTTCTCCCGACGTGCTTTGCACATAGGTGGCTTGCGGGTGACAGTTTCTCCAACTTTAGTTGAACCGAGTGTGGCTACGCCCGGTCCTTGCGAAGGTTAAAACAGCACCAACTTGACAAACTATCGTTGTGGTTTTGATGCGTAGGTAAGATTGGTTCTTGCTTAAGCCCGTAGCAGCCACGTAAAACTTGCAACAACAAAGTAGAGGACGTCTAACTTGTTTTGGCAGGGCATGTTGTGATGTGATATGGTCAAGACATGATGCTGAATTTTATTGTATGAGATGATCATGTTTTGTAACCGAGTTATCGGCAACTGGCAGGAGCCATATGGTTGTTGCTTTATTGTATGCAATGCAATCGCGCTGTAATGCTTTACTTTATCACTAAGCGGTAGCGATAGTCGTGGAAGCATAAGATTGGCGAGACGACAACGATGCTACGATGGAGATCAAGGTGTCGCGCCGGTGATGATGGTGATCACGACGGTGCTTCGAAGATGGAGATCACAAGCACAAGATGATGATGGCCATATCATATCACTTATATTGATTGCATGTGATGTTTATCTTTTATGCATCTTATCTTGCTTTGATTGACGGTAGCATTATAAGATGATCTCTCACTAATTATCAAGAAGTGTTCTCCCTGCGTATGCACCGTTGCGAAAGTTCTTCGTGCTGAGACACCACGTGATGATCGGGTGTGATAGGCTCTATGTTCAAATACAACGGGTGCAAAACAGTTGCACACGCGGAATACTCAGGTTATACTTGACGAGCCAAGCATATACAGATATGGCCTCGGAACACGGAGACTGAAAGGTCGAGCGTGAATCATATAGTAGATATGATCAACATAGTGATGTTCACCAATGAAACTACTCCATCTCACGTGATGATCGGGCATGGTTTAGTTGATTTGGATCACGTAATCACTTAGAGGATTAGAGGGATGTCTATCTAAGTGGGAGTTCTTTAAATAAATTAATTGAACCTAAATTTATCATGAAACTTAGTACCTGATAGTATCTTGCTTGTTTATGCTTGATTGTAGATAGATGGCTCGTGCTGTTGTTCCGTTGAGTTTTAATGCGTTCCTTGAGAAAGCAAAGTTGAAAGATGATGGTAGCAATTACACGGACTAGGTCCGTAACTTGAGGATTATCCTCATTGCTGCACAGAAGAATTACGTCCTGGAAGCACCGCTGGGTGCCAGGCCTGCTGCTGGAGCAACACCAGATGTTATGAACGTCTAGCAGAGCAAAGCTGATGACTACTCGATAGTTCAGTGTGCCATGCTTTACGGCTTAGAATCGGGACTTCAACGACATTTTGAACGTCATGGAACATATGAGATGTTCCAGGAGTTGAAGTTAATATTTCAAGCAAATGCCCGGATTGAGAGATATGAAGTCTCCAATAAGTTCTATAGCTGCAAGATGGAGGAGAACAGTTCTGTCAGTGAGCATATACTCAAAATGTCTGGGTATAATAATCACTTGATTCAATTGGGAGTTAATCTTCCAGATGATTGCGTCATTGACAGAATTCTCCAATCACTGCCACCAAGCTACAAGAGCTTCATGATGAACTATAATGTGCAAGGGATGAATAAGACTATTCCCGAGCTCTTCGCAATGTTGAAAGCTGCGGAGGTAGAAATCAAGAAGGAGCATCAAGTGTTGATGGTCAACAAGACCACTAGTTTCAAGAAAAAGGGCAAAGGGAAGAAGAAGGGGAACTTCAAAAAGAACGGCAAGCAAGTTGCTACTCAAGAGAAGAAACCAAAACCTAGACCTAAGCCTGAAACTGAGTGCTTCTACTGCAAGCAGACTGGTCACTGGAAGCGGAACTGCCCCAAGTATTTGGCGGATAAGAAGGATGGCAAGGTGAACAAAGGTATATGTGATATACATGTTATTGATGTGTACCTTACTAATGCTCGCAGTAGCACCTGGGTATTTGATACTAGTTCTGTTGCTAATATTTGCAACTCGAAACAGGGACTACAAATTAAGCGAAGATTGGCTAAGGACGAGGTGATGATGCGCGTGGGAAACGGTTCCAAAGTCGATGTGATCGCAGTCGGCACGCTACCTCTACGTCTACCTTCGGGATTAATATTAGACCTAAATAATTGTTATTTGGTGCCAGCGTTAAGCATGAACATTATATCTGGATCTTGTTTGATGCGAGACGGTTATTCATTTAAATCTGAGAATAATGGTTGTTCTATTTATATGAGTAATATCTTTTATGGTCATGCACCCTTAAAGAGTGGTCTATTTTTATTGAATCTCGATAGTAGTGACACACATATTCATAGTGTTGAAGCCAAAAGATGCAGAGTTGATAATGATAGTGCAACTTATTTGTGGCACTGCTGTTTAGGTCATATCGGTGTAAAGCGCATGAAGAAACTCCATACTGATGGACTTTTGGAACCACTTGATTATGAATCACTTGGTACTTGCGAACCGTGCCTCATGGGCAAGATGACTAAAACACCGTTCTCCGGTACTATGGAGAGAGCAATAGATTTGTTGGAAATCATACATACAGATGTATGTGGCCCGATGAATATTGAGGCTCGTGGCGGATATCGTTATTTTCTCACCTTCACAGATGACTTAAGCAGATATGGGTATATCTACTTAATGAAACATAAGTCTGAAACGTTTGAAAAGTTCAAAGAATTTCAGAGTTAAGTTGAAAATCATCGTAACAAGAAAATAAAGTTTCTACGATCTGATCGTGGAGGAGAATATTTGAGTTACGAGTTTGGTGTACATTTGAAACAATGCGGAATAGTTTTGCAACTCACGCCACCCGGAACACCACAGCGTAATGGTGTGTCCGAACGTCGTAATCGTACTTTACTAGATATGGTGCGATCTATGATGTCTCTTACTGATTTACCGCTATTGTTTTGGGGATACGCTCTAGAGACAGCCGCATTCACGTTAAATAGGGCACCATCAAAATCCGTTGAGACGACGCCTTATGAACTGTGGTTTGGCAAGAAACCAAAGCTGTCATTTCTAAAAGTTTGGGGCTGCGATGCTTATGTGAAAAAGCTTCAACCTGATAAGCTCGAACCCAAATCGGAGAAATGTGTCTTCATAGGATATCCAAAGGAGACTATTGGATACACCTTCTATCACAGATCCGAAGGCAAGACTTTTGTTGCTAAGTTCGGAAACTTTCTGGAGAAGGAGTTTCTCTCGAAAGAAGTGAGTGGGAGGAAAGTAGAACTTGACGAGGTAACTGTACCTGCTCCCTTATTGGAAAGTAGTGCATCACAGAAAACTATTTCAGTGACACCTACACCAGTTAGTGAGGAAGCTAATGATGATGATCATGAAACTTCAGAACAAGATACTACTGAACCTCGTAGATCAACCAGAGTGAGATCCGCGCCAGAGTGGTACGGTAATCCTGTTCTGGAAGTCATGCTACTAGATCATGATGAACCTACGAACTATGAAGAAGCGATGGTGAGCCCAGATTCCGCAAAATGGCTTGAAGCCATGAAATCTGAGATGGGATCCATGTATGAGAACAAAGTATGGACTTTGGTTGACTTGCCTGATGATCGGCAAGCAATTGAGAATAAATGGATCTTCAAGAAGAAGACTGACGCTGACGGTAATATTACTGTCTACAAAGCTCGACTTGTCGCAAAAGGTTTTCGGCAAGTTCAAGGGATTGTCTATGATGAGACCTTCTCACCCGTACGATGCTTAAGTCTGTCCGAATCATGTTAGCAATTGCCGCATTTTATGATTATGAAATTTGGCAGATGGATGTCAAAACTGCATTCCTGAATGGATTTCTGGAAGAAGAGTTGTATATGATGCAACCAGAAGGTTTTGTCGATCCAAAGGGAGCTAACAAAGTGTGCAAGCTCCAGCGATCCATTTATGGACTGGTGCAAGCCTCTCGGAGTTGGAATAAACGCTTTGATAGTGTGATTAAAGCATTTGGTTTTATACAGACTTTTGGAGAAGCCTGTATTTACAAGAAAGTGAGTGGGAGCTCTGTAGCATTTCTGATATTATATGTGGATGACATATTACTAATTGGAAATGATATAGAATTTCTGGATAGCATAAAGGGATACTTGAATAAGAGTTTTTCAATGAAAGACCTCGGTGAAGCTGCTTACATATTAGGCATTAAGATCTATAGAGATAGATCAAGACGCTTAATTGGACTTTCACAAAGCACATACCTTGACAAAGTTTTGAAGAAGTTCAAAATGGATCAAGCAAAGAAAGGGTTCTTGCCTGTGTTACAAGGTGTGAAGTTGAGTAAGACTCAATGCCCGACCACTGCAGAAGATAGAGAGAAAATGAAAGATGTTCCCTATGCTTCAGCCATAGGCTCTATCATGTATGCAATGCTGTGTACCAGACCTGATGTGTGCCTTGCTATAAGTCTAGCAGGGAGGTACCAAAGTGATCCAGGAGTGGATCACTGGACAGCGGTCAAGAACATCCTGAAATACCTGAAAAGGACTAAGGATATGTTTCTCATATATGGAGGTGACAAAGAGCTCATCGTAAAAGGTTACGTTGATGCAAGCTTTGACACTGATCCGGACGATTCTAAATCGCAAACCGGATACGTGTTTACATTAAACGATGGAGCTGTCAGTTGGTGCAGTTCTAAACAAAGCGTTGTAGCGGGATCTACATGTGAAGCGGAGTACATAGCTGCTTTGGAAGCAGCAAATGAAGGAGTCTGGATGAAGGCGTTCATATCCGATCTAGGTGTCATACCTAGTGCATCGGGTCCAATGAAAATCTTTTGTGACAATACTGGTGCAATTGCCTTGGCAAAGGAATCCAGATTTCACAAGAGAACCAAGCACATCAAGAGACGCTTCAATTCCATTCGGGATCTAGTCCAGGTGGGAGACATAGATATTTGCAAGATACATACAGATCTGAATGTTGCAGACCCGTTGACTAAGCCTCTTCCATGAGCAAAACATGATCAGCACCAAGGCTCCATGGGTGTTAGAATCATTACTGTGTAATCTAGATTATTGACTCTAGTGCAAGTGGGAGACTGAAGGAAATATGCCCTAGAGGCAATAATAAAGTTATTATTTATTTCCTTATATCATGATAAATGTTTATTATTCATGCTAGAATTGTATTAACCGGAAACATAATACATGTGTGAATACATAGACAAACAAAGTGTCACTAGTATGCCTCTACTTGACTAGCTCGTTAATGAAAGATGGTTATGTTTCCTAACCATGAACAAGGAGCTGTTATTTGATTAACGGGATCACATCATTAGGTGAATGATCTGATTGACATGACCCATTCCATTAGCTTAGCACCCGATCGTTTAGTATGTTGCTATTGCTTTCTTCATGACTTATACATGTTCCTATGACTATGATATTATGCAACTCCCGTTTGCCGGAGGAACACTTTGTGTGCTACCAAACGTCACAACGTAAATAGGTGATTATAAAGGTTCTCTACAGGTGTCTCCAAAGGTACATGTTGGGTTGGCGTATTTCGAGATTAGGATTTGTCACTCCGATTGTCGGAGAGGTATCTCTGGGTCCTCTCGGTAATGCACATCACATAAGCCTTGCAAGCATTGCAACTAATGAGTTAGTTGCGAGATGATGTATTACGGAACGAGTAAAGAGACTTGCCGGTAACGAGATTGAACTAGGTATTGAGATACCGACGATCGAATCTCGCGCAAGTAACATACCGATGACAAAGGGAACAACATATGTTGTTATGCGGTCTGACCAATAAAGATCTTCGTAGAATATGTAGGAGCCAATATGAGCATCCAGGTTCCGCTATTGGTTATTGACCGGAGACATGTCTCGGTCATGTCTACATTGTTCTCGAACCCGTAGGGTCTGCACGCTTAAGGTTTCGATGACAGTTATATTATGAGTTTATGAGTTTTGATGTGCCGAAGTTAGTTCGGAGTCCCGGATGTGATCACAGACATGACGAGGAGTCTCGAAATGGTCGAGACATAAAGATTGATATATTGGACGGCTATATTCGGACACCGGAAGTGTTCCGGGTGATTTCGGAGAAAACCGGAGAGCCGGAGGGTTACCAGAACCCTACCGGGAGAAGTAATGGGCCTTAGTGGAGAGAGAGAGAGGGGCAGCCAGGGTGGGCCGCGCGCCTCCTCCCCTTGGTCCGAATTGGACTAGGAGAGGGGGGACGGCGCCCCCCTTTCCCTCTCCCTCCCCACTTCCTTCCCCCTCCTAGTAGGAGTCCTACTCCTACTAGGAGGAGGACTCCTCCTTGGCGCGCCTATAGGGCCGGCCAGCCTCCTCCCCTTGCTCCTTTATATACGGGGGCAGGGGCACCCCTAGACACACAAGTTGATCCACTTGATCATATTCTTAGCCGTGTGCGGTGCCCCCTTCCACCATAGTCCTCGATAATATTGTAGCGAAGCTTAGGCGAAGCCCTGCGATGGTAGTGCATCAAGATCGTCACCACACCGTCATGCTGACGGAACTCTTCCCCGACACTTTGCTGGATCGGAGTCCGGGGATCGTCATCGAGCTGAACGTGTGCTAGAACTCGGAGGTGTCGTAGTTTCGGTGCTTGATCGGTCAGGCCGTGGAGACGTACGACTACATCAACCAAACGCTTCCGTTGTCGATCTACAAGGGTACGTAGATCACACTCTCCCCTCTCGTTGCTATGCATCACCATGATCTTGCGTGTGTGTAGGAATTTTTTTGAAATTACTGCGTTCCCCAACAGCAGGTATGCCCGATGATGTTATCAAGAAGAAGGTCTTCCCTTTATCTTTGAAGGGAGATGCATTGACGTGGTATAGGCTATGTGATGATATGGGATCATGGGACTATAAGCGATTGAAATTGGAATTTCACCAGAAGTTTTATCCTATGCATCTTGTTCATCGTGATCGTAATTATATATATAATTTTTGGCCTCGTGAAGGATAAAGCATCGCTCAAGCTTGGGGGAGGCTTAAGTCAATGTTATATTCATGCCCCAATCACGAGCTCTCAAGAGAAATGATTATTCAAAAAATTTATGCTCGGTTTTCTCTCAGTAATCGCTCCATGCTCGATACTTCTTGTACTGGATCTTTTATGATGAAGACTATTGAATTCAAATGGGATTTATTGGAAAGAATTAAACGCAACTATGAAGATTGGGACCTCGACGAAGGTAAGGAGTCAGGTATAACACCTACGTTTGATTGTGTTAAATCTTTTATGGATACCGATGCATTTCATGAATTTAGCACTAAATATGGACTTGACTCTGAGATAGTAGCTTCCTTTTGTGAATCCTTTGCTACGCATGTTGATCTCCCTATGGAGAAGTGGTTTAAATATAATCCTCCCATTGAAGTAAAAGTAGTTGCACCTATTAAGGTTGAAGAAAAGACTATCACTTATAATGATCCTGTTGTTCCTACTGCTTATGTTGAGAAACCACCTTTCCCTGTCAGAATAAAGGATCATGCTAAAGTTTCAACTATAGTCATCAAAAGTAATATAAGGAAACACAAACCCCCTGAGCAAGTTAAAGTTGAACCTAATATTGCTATGGTTAAAGATCTCTTGGACGATAATATTGATGGGCATGTTATTTACTTCTGTGATGAGACTGCTAGAATTGCTAGACCTGATACTAAAAATAAACATAGACCTGTTGTAGGCATGCCTGTTATTTCTGTTAAAATAGGAGATCATTGCTATCATGGCTTATGTGATATGGGTGCTAGTGCAAGTGCAATACCTCATTCCTTATACAAAGAAATTATGCATGATATTGCACCTGCTGAGATAGAAGATATCGATGTTACCATTAAGCTTGCCAATAGAGATACTATTTCACCAATTGGGATTGTTGGAGATGTTGAAGTCTTGTGTGGGAAAGTTAAATACCCTGCTGATTTTCTTGTTCTTGGTTCCCCACAAGATAGCTTTTGTCCCATTATATTTGGTAGACCCTTCTTGAATACTGTTAATGCTAAGATAGACTGCAATAAGGATATTGTTTTTGTTGGTTTAGGGGATATGTCTCATGAGTTTAATTTTGCTAAGTTTCGTAGACAACCCCGTGATGAGGAATTGCCCAGTAAAGATGAAATTATTGGCCTTGCTTCTATTGTTGTGCCTCCTATTGATCCTTTAGAACAATATTTGCTAGACCATGAAAATGATATGTTCATGAATGAAAGAAGGGAAATAGATGAAGTATTCTTTAAATAGGGACCTATTCTGAAACACAACTTGCCTGTTGAAATCCTAGGGGATCCTCCTCCACCCAAGGGTGATCCCGTGTTTGAGCTTAAACCTTTACCTGATACTCTTAAATATGCTTATCTTGATGAAAATAAGATATATCATGTTATTATTAGTGCTAACCTTTCAGAGAAGGAGGAAGAAAAATTATTGAAAACTCTGAAGAAGCACCGCGCTGCTATTGGATATACTCTTGATGATCTTAAGGGCATTAGTCCCACTCTATGTCAACACAAAATAAATTTGGAGAAAGATGCCAAACTAGTTATTGATCACCAACGATGGCTGAATCCTAAGATGAAAGAAGTGGTAAGAAAGGAAATATTAAAGCTCGTTGAGGCAGGTATAATTTATCCCGTTGCTGATAGTCAGTGGGTAAGTCATGTCCATTGTGTCCTTAAGAAGGGAGGTATTACTGTAGTTCCTAATGATAAAGATGAATTGATCCCGCAAAGAATTATTACAGGATATAGAATGGTAATGATTTCCGCAAATTAAATAAAGCTACTAAAAAGGATCATTACCCTTTGCCTTTCATTGATCAAATGCTAGAAAGATTATCCAAACGTACACATTTTTGCTTTCTATATGGTTACTCTGTCTTCTCTCAAATACCTGTGTCAGCTGATGATCAAGCAAAGACCACTTTTACTTGCCCTTTCGGTACTTTTGCTTATAGACGTATGCCTTTTGGTTTATGTAATGCACGTGCTACCTTTCAAAGATGCATGATGGCTATATTCTCTGACTTTTGTGAAATTATTTGTGAGGTTTTCATGGACAATTTCTCCGTTTATGGATCCTCTTTTGATGATTGCTTGAGCAACCTTGATCGAATTTTATAGAGATGTGAAAAACTAATCTTGTCTTGAACTGGGAGAAGTGCCACTTTATGGTTAATGAAGGTATTTTCTTGGGGCATAAAATTTCTGAAAGAGGTATTGAAGTTGATAAAGCTAAAGTTGATGCTATTG
Source organism: Triticum urartu (assembly GCF_003073215.2). NCBI lineage: Eukaryota > Viridiplantae > Streptophyta > Magnoliopsida > Poales > Poaceae > Triticum > Triticum urartu. Next base: position 217,475,569 of record NC_053023.1, on the reverse strand, counting down.
AAAAGATGTCGTGTCCCAAGGACATCAAAGGTATAAGAAGTTTCCTTGGTCATGCCGGTTTTTGTAGGAGGTTCATTAAGGACTTCTCAAAAATTTCTCGGCCTCTGACTAACCTATTACAAAAGGATATTCCTTTTGTCTTTGGTGATGATTGTGTAGAAGCATTTGAAATACTTAAGAAAGCTTTGATTTCTGCACCTATTGTCCAGCCACCTGATTGGAATTTACCTTTTGAAATTATGTGTGATGCTAGTGATTATGTTGTAGCTGCTGTTCTAGGGCAAAGAGTTGATAAGAAATTAAATGTTATTCAATATGCTAGTAAAACTCTAGACAATGCCCAGAGAAATTATGCCACTACTGAAAAAGAATTTTTATCAGTTGTATTTGCATGTGATAAGTTCAGACCTTATATTGTTGATTCTAAAGTAACTATTCACACTGATCATGCTGCTATTAAATATCTTATGGAAAAGAAAGATGCTAAACCTAGACTTATTAGATGGGTTCTCCTACTACAAGAATTTGATTTGCATATTATTGATAGAAAGGGAGCTGAGAACCCCGTTGCAGACAACTTGTCTAGGTTAGAGAATGTTCTTGATGACCCACTACCTATTGATGATAGCTTTCCTGATGAACAACTAAATGTCATAAATGCTTCTTGTACTGCTCCATGGTATGCTGATTATGCTAATTATATTGTTGCTAAATTTATACCACCTAGTTTCACATACCAGCAAAAGAAAAAGTTCTTCTATGATTTGAGACATTACTTTTGGGATGACCCATATCTTTATAAAGAAGGAGTAGATGGTGTTATTAGACGTTGTGTACCTGAGCATGAATAGGAACAGATCCTACGCAAGTGTCACTCTGGAGCCTATGGAGGGCACCATGCTGGAGATAGAACTGCACACAAGGTATTGCAATCCGGTTTTTATTGGCCTACTCTCTTCAAGGATGCCCGTAAGTTTGTCTTGTCTTGTGATGAATGTCAAATAATTGGTAATATCAGTAGACGTCAAGAAATGCCTATGAATTATTCACTTGTCATTGAACCATTTGATGTTTGGGGCTTTGATTATATGGGACCTTTTCCTTCCTCTAATGGGTATACACATATTTTAGTTGCTGTTGATTACGTTACTAAGTGGGTAGAAGCTATTCCAACTAGTAGTGCTGATCATAACACCTCTATTAAGAAGCTTAAAGAAGTTATTTTTCCGAGGTTTGGAGTCCCTATATATTTAATGACTGATGGTGGTTCATATTTTATTCATGGTGCCTTTCGTAAAATGCTTGCTAAGTATGATATTAATCATAGAATTGCATCTCCTTATCACCCACAGTATAGTGGTCAAGTAGAATTGAGTAACAGAGAGCTCAAATTAATTTTGCAAAAGACTATTAATAGATCTAGAAAGAATTGGTCCAAGAAACTTGATGATGCATTATGGGCCTATAGAACTGCATATAAAAATCGTATGGGTATGTCTCCGTATAAAATGGTTTATGGTAAAGCATGTCACTTACCTCTTGAATTAGAACATAAGGCATACTAGGCTATTAAAGATCTCAACTATGACTTCAAACTTGCCAGTGAGAAGAGGCTTTTTGACATTAGCTCACTTGATGAATGGAGAACCCAAGCCTATGAAAATGCCAAGCTGTTTAAAGAAAAGGTTAAAAGATGGCATGAGAAAAGGATACAAAAGCGTGAGTTTAATGTAGGTGATTATGTATTGCTATACAACTCTCATTTAAGATTTTTTGCAGGAAAACTTCTCTCTAAATGGGAAGGCCCTTATGTCATCGAGGAGGTCTATCATTCTGGTGCCATAAAAATCAACAAGTTCGAAGGCACAAATCGGAGGGTGGTGAATGGTCAAAGAATCAAACATTATATCTCAGATAATCCCATAAATGTTGAAACCAATATTATCGAAACCGTAACCCTGGAGGAATACATAAGGGACACTTTCCAGAATGTTTTAGACTCCGAAAAGAAATAGGTATGTGGTACGGTAAGTAAACCGACTCCAAAACAGTTCTAATGGCAATTTTTCTCCGTTTTGGAATATTTAAGAAAATAGGAAAATAAGAAGCAGACCGAAAAGGACACGGGGCTTCCACGAGGGTGGAGGGCTTGCCCTACCCCCCTAGGCACGCCCCCATTCCTCGTGGACACATCGTGTGCTCTCCGGACTCCGTTTTCTGGCACGATACTTCTTTTGGTCGGTAAAAATTCATTATATAATCTCCCGAAGGTTTTGACCACCGTATCACGCAAAAATCTCCTGTCTTTGTTTTGAGTTGTTCTGCTGCAGATTTGAGCAACATGTCATCCCAGGATTCGGAAGAAGAAAGCTATGTGGCTGATTACCTTGCAGATCCCAAGGTCTATGGGGATGTAGAGCATTATGGTTGGACTACGGAAGAAGAAGAGGACTATGAACCTAAGGGAAAGGAGGAGACGAGCTCAGATGAAGATGAAGTCCCACTACCTCAACCTGGGGACATGCATGTGGATTTCAAAAAGTCAAGCCTCCCGGATAGAGCAAAGAAACCTAAGATCGAGTTTATCCCTTTTCGCCTCTTGTAAGAAAACAAGCAGGAATTATGCAAAAAGATATTAAGCCTGGAGCAGGAAATCGATGACCCGAGGGATCAAAACTCTGTCCTCAAGCGCAAATTAAGGAAGAAGCTTACGCCATCAACAAAACCATCATATTCTTCACCAACAAAGAAGAACTGAGCATCGGGTATGGGCACTCCCCTGGGAAACTTCCAAGCTTGGGGGAGTGCCCCGGTATCGTATCACCATCACTTTTACCTTTACCGTTTTTCTTAGTTTGATCCTTTTGATAATATCTTGATCTAGTAGAATAAAGTTTTAGTATGGTCTAGTTGTGAGTTTTGCTTTATGATCTTCCAATGTAATCGAGACCGTGAGCTATATATAATAAAGATTAGTGTTGAGTCAAGGGCTTGATTATTTTGCTATGATCTTGAGGGAATAAAATAAAAGAGAAGAAATAAAAAGAAACAAAGAGATCATATGGATCTTATGGAGAGTAATGAGCTCACATATAAAGAGTACGATGAATAAAAGTTGTTGAGAGTTGACAAACATAGTTTTGGTCATCATTGCAATTAATAGGAAGTAATAAAGAAAGAGAGGTTCACATATAAATATACTATCTTGGACATCTTTTATGATTGTGAGCACTCATTAAAATATGACATGCTAAAGAGTTGACGTTGGACAAGGAAGACAACGTAATGGGTTATGTTTCTTACATCTGAGATAAATTATATTGTCATGGATCATCCAATATGTTGAGCTTGCATTTCCCTCTCATGCTAGCCAATTTCTTTGCACCAAGTAGAGATACTACTTGTGCTTCCAAACATCCCTAAACCCAGTTTATATGAAGAGGGCTTGGGGGAGTTGATACGTCCATTTTGCATCATGCTTTTATATCGATATTTATTGCATTATGGGCTGTTATTACACATTATAATACTTATGCCTATTCTCTCTTATTTTACAAGGTTTATATGAAGAGGGAGAATGCCGGCAGCTAGGATTCTGGGCTGGAAAAGGAGGAAATATTAGAGACCTATTCTGCACAGCTCCAAAAGTACTGAAACTTCATGGAAGTCCTTATTGGAATTAATAAAAAATACTGAGCAGAGAAACTTCCAAAGGGGGTCACACCCTGGTCACGAGGGTGGGGGCGCGCCCTACCCCCTGGGCGGGCCCCCCTGCCTCGTGGGCCCCCTGGTGGCCCTCTGATGCCCATCTTCTGCTATATGAGGTCTTTCGTCGAGGAAAAAATCAGAAGCAAGCTTTCGGAAAGAAACTCCGCGGCCACGAGGCGGAACCTTGGCGGAACCAATCTAGGGCTCCAACAGAGTTGTTCTGCTGGGGAAACTTCCCTCCGGGAGGGGGAAATCATCACCATTGTCATCATCAACGATCCTCTCATCGGGAGGGGGTCAATCTCCATCAACATCTTCACCAGCACCATCTCATCTCAAACCCTAGTTCATCTCTTGTATCCAATCTTTGTATCCAAACCTCAGATTGGTACTTGTGGGTTGCTAGTAGTGTTGATTACTCCTTGTAGTTGATGCTAGTTGGTTTATTTGGTGGAAGATCATATGTTCAGATCCATTATGCATATTAATACCCCTCTTATTATGAACATGAATATGCTTTGTGAGTAGTTACGTTTGTTCCTGAGGACATGGGAGAAGTCTTGCTATTAGTAGTCATGTGAATTTGGTATTCGTTCGATATTTTGATGAGATGTATGTTGGCATCCCTCTAGTGGTGTCATGTGAACGTCGAGTACATGCTACTTCACCATTGTTTGTGCCTAGAGGGAGGCATTGGGACGTAATAAGTAGATGATGGGTTACTAGAGTGACAGAAGCTTAAACCCTAGTTTATGTGTTGCTTCGTAAGGGGCTGATTTGGATCCATATGTTTCATGCTATGGTTAGGTTTACCTTAATACTTTTGTTGTAGTTGCAGATGCTTGCAATAGGGGTTAATCATAAGTGGGATGATTGTCCAAGTAAGGACAGTACAGAAGCACCAGTCCACCCACATATCAAATTATCAAAGTACCGAACGTGAATCATATGAACGTGATGAAAACTAGCTTGACGATAATTCCCATATGTCCTCGGGAGCGCTTTACTTCATAGAAGAGTTTGTCCAGGCTTGTCCTTTGCTACAAAAAGGATTGGGCCATCTTGATGCACCTAATTTACTTCTATTACTTGCTACTCGTTATAAATTACCTTATCACAAAACTATTTGTTACCAATAATTTCAGGGCTTGCAGAGAATACCTTACTGAAAACTGCTTATCATTTCCTTCTGCTCCTCGTTGGGTTCGACACTCTTACTTATCGAAAAGGCTATGATAGATCCCCTACACTTGTGGGTCATCAGTCTGCGGGGATGCCAAAACACCCGCTAACAAGTCCTGTAACATCGGCGCAGGAGACGCCAGAGCGGCGACCAGCCACGGTGGCGACCAGAGCGCGCTGGAGAGCGGCCTCCTTGGCCTCGATGTTGGTGGAATGGGGGAGGAAGCACGTGGCATCGGTCGGGCGGAGAGCAGGGTGACCAGACATGACGATGGGCATGCCTGACGAAGAGGAAGGGGTCGGGCTCGAGGTAGGTGGCGGGGATGGCTGCGGGGAGGGCGCCGGAGTTGGCAAGGGGGAAGCCTGCCCGGAGGACGCGGTGGGGCTTGACCCTCCCAAGCTCACCGGTGGTGAGGAGGTGCGACGCCGCTTCGCAAGGCTCTGGGCGGGGAGGCGCTCGTGGGGCGTGGTGCAGAGACGCGCCATGTGGCCGTAAATGCGGCATCTTTGGCACCGGATGTCGCGGCGGCACTCCTCGAGCATGTGGCTTGGGGACTTCGAGAGGAAGCGGGGGAACTCGTCGCTGGCCGAGGACGAAGAGCGGGGGTGCGCAGGTCCAGCAGGGCGGCGCGTGCACGGGCGCCGCAGGCGTTTCCAGCGCTGGCGCCCGGCAATGATCCAGGGGGCGTCTGGTGGGGGGGTCGATGTGGTGGACCTCCGACCGTGGCCCGGAGTAGCGCGGGATGGTGGAGTCGAGTGGCGTTCCACCACCGGAGGGGGAGCAGAAGGGGAGGCGAGCAGAGCGTCCCGGTACGACATGGCGGTCGAACCAGATCCGGCCGAGGAGGGGCTGGATTCCAGCCAATGGGGCGTGGGGTGCAGTCCCCCCCGGGGGAGGAGGAGAGACGTCCATGAGATGGGGATCGGGCCGCCGGGGCCGGAGCGGCAGCCGGCGGTGGGGGTGTGGCGTGGCCGCCGAGGCCGGAGTGGCCACCGGCGCAACTTGGAGCGAGGGGGGGAGGAGGCCTATGCTCAAACTTGGCAGGGTTATATTACTCATGTCATGCATGTTGTCTTGCATTGCTTAGTTTTTACATCATATATGTGATTGCCATCTGCTTATTTGCTTAGTATATAAATCATATATTTAAATTATATCATTCCATCATGTTTATATAGATAGTATATATCTGAATTATGGCATGCCAACCCATTTAATAAAGACATCATATAGTTATATCATCTCATCCTGTTTATAGTTTACAGTCATCATATTTTGAATTATGTCATTCTATCCGTGAATTATATCATGCTATCATGTTTCCATAGGTGGCATGTATGTGAATTATGGCATGCCAACCTATTTAATAAATACATTATATAGTTATATCATGTCATCCTGTTTACATAGTCATCATATTTTGAACTATGTCTTTCCATGCTTTTTAGTTAGCCATCATATATGTGAAATTGTGTCATGCTATCCTGTTTAGTTAGCCATCATATATGTGAAATTGTGTCATGCTATCCTGTTTGGTTAGACAACATAAATGTGAATTATTTCATGCCCTCTTTTATTCCCCACTATCCATTGCACCTGTCTATCATACAATGTATGTACATTGAATTACTTTTCTTGTTTATCAGCCATTTGAATTGGAGAGGGTGATGGCGGTATCTAAGGGAGTAACAACATGGTCTTCAGAAAAGATATGCTACCAGTCAATGCAGATAGAACCACGGTTGTACTTGCCCAAGAACCAGCCCCACCACACATAACCCAGACTCCCGCAGATTGTACCCCTACCTAGTTGGACAAAGAACCAGGTACACCCCCTCTAACCCCAATCCCAGCAGATAGTAACCCAGTTCCAGTTGACATAGCACTATCTCCACCACAGAGCACCCAAACACAAGCAGTTAGTAAGGGAACTGCAGTGCCCAAAGCACGAGGACCACCACTCCGAATCCCAACTCAATGCTTAAAGCAGAAGAAGAATTGTTCTCAGGTCAGGTTCTGTAGCTATGGTTCATACTCCTTTTCTCTTGCATCACTGTATTTACTCATACCAACTATTTTCAAATTTGAAGGATGGGATTGAAACTCCAATGGCGCAACAGGTATGTTTTAAACATGTTTCTTTAACTGGTTTGCTGTTGTAACTTGCTCTATGTTGATTTCAGTTTCAATTGAATAAACAGGTATGTTCTCATGTCATGCACATTACAAGTGTTGTTATTGCTCTGTAGTTTCCCACACTTATATTCTGTCTATTCTTCTTTGTCTTGAACAAATATTATTTAAACTGTGTCTCTATCTTGATTTGGCAACAAAATCTAGAATGATATAGACCATACAGTGGCCATGGTACATAGATATATGTTTGTTTCATGTTGTTATCATGTCCACTTTACTACTGAACTGATTTACCAAAATGAGTTTCGTATACAACATGGTAAACCTGTGATGTGTCTGCTTGTTTCTCTTTTAGAATGCGGACAAAATATTGGAGAAGAGTACCCCCGCTATGCAATGGTAAATGAAGTAATGTAGATGAGGTTCAAGATAGTGAGACATCCCTATTGGTCTCCAAGAAAGCTGATAAAAACTATCTTGATGACAGTGAGACAACCCAAAAGTCCTATCCTGATGTAGTGTTCGAGTTACTGGCCACTACTGCTAGCACAAGCTCTTTGAACTCGCTGCCTGAATCAATTCATCTTGTTGAGTCTCAACTTCAAGTTGAAAGACATCAATCAGATGTGTTGCGACAGGAAGTTGAAGGACTGAGGAAGTCCCTGCAGAATTCAGATGCATACTTTCTGGTGCAACAGCAATCGCTGGAGGATTTAAGCGCCAAATAAGAGAAAATTAATAAGCTTGCTAACAATCTTGCCAGCATTATGGGTACCCAGGATATTGTTTCTTGAGCTCTTCTGAAGTGGTTTCAGTTCTGGACTTGTTTTGCTGGGCATTTATTCGCACTGGTCGCCAACTTTGACAACCGGTGTATATGATATGTTGCTTTGTTCCCTATCTTTGCACGGGTACCAAACTTTGATGCCCAGTGGATGTAATATGTGTAATAGTCGTGATAGCCTAGTGTAAGTTGCTTGCTTATTTATTTCATTGTTGTCTTGTTTATTTGTTTGCTTGTAGTCAGTGCAGTTCTTTTTTCGTGGTTTGCTAGAGGCCGCAATAACCTATTTTCTAAAACTAGGCCACAATAACCATGGGCTACATATTTACTGTAGTTACCATGGTCCTCCTACGGGCCATAGAAACAATGGGCCTTCTACAGGTCGTAGAAACAATGGGCCTTCTATGGGCCATAGAAACAATGGGCCTTCTATGTGTCGTAGCATCAATGGGCCTTCTATGGGCCGTATGATCGATTGGCCAAACATGGGCCAATAATAGACCGCATTATGGGCTGTAAATGGGCTAGAGTTGGAATTGTCCGTTCATGGGCATAACGGGTCGTCATTAATCGGCCATATTTGATGATGCTATGAAAACGGCCCAATGGATTAACGGGCCGATTGCAACCAGTAACGGATCGTAAGTAACCGAATGCTGGAAATGAGCCAAGAATAAATGGGCGCTGAGAAGCCCGAAAGATAACATGGGTTGGAAACGGCCCAATGGAATAATGAGCCGTTAATGGGTATAAAGCGGTACACTATTCATTATGGGCCAGTTTCACCACGGGTCGTTAATGGGACAAGAGTTACAAAGGGCCTCATATGGGCCGAAAGACGTCATGGGCCATACATGGGCCAGAAGTTACAACAGGCTAGAATCATATTGGACGGCCCAGATGAAGCTACTGGGCTTAATTCCGATAGGTCGTAATGGGTCGTGAGTTAGCGGGTCGTAAATGGGCAATATACGAACAGGCCGTTAACAGGCTTTCCGTGGCCGGCCCGCTACCTTTTGACCAAGTCAAATGGGTCGGCATTTTAACCGGAATGGGTCATGCCACGTGTCCATGTATCATAGGCGCCTCCTGTCCAATGAGTGGATGACATCTGTCCCAATGGTGAGCCAACACGTGTTTCCTCTGGCCAATGAGAATTTTACACATGGAAAATCCCCATTGGTTCACGCTGTTAATGGGTTATCGGATCCAAAACCAGACCCGATAGCTTAACGGCGACCCATTACGGTGGATGCCATGTGTCGATTACCCTTGATGAAAGCACTTCCATGACGCGCCATTTATCGTCATGGAAGTGGACACTTCTGTGATGATAATTTTGGTAATGTCATGGAACACTTCTATGACAGCACAGGTATGACTATCTTGATTCTATCATAAAATCGTCATGGATGTACATGCATGACAAAAAACGTGACCTACCGTGACAAACACGTATCATCACGGAAGTGTATTTTTTTGTAGTGATATGATAAAAAGCAGACTCGGGGGCCATAGTTTTCACTAGAGGCTTCTCTCTTGAAAATAGCATACGGTGGGTAAACAAACTACTGTTGGGAAATTGATAGAAAAGTGAATAATCATGACGATATCCAAGGCAATGGTCATGTATATAGGCATCATATCCGAGACAAGTAGACCAAAACGATTCTGCATCTACTATTATTACTCCACACATCGACCGCTATCCAGCATGCATCTAGAATATTAAGTTCATAAATAATAGAGTAATGCCTTAAGCAAGATGACATGATGTAGACAAAGTAATCCACGCATGAATAAATCCCATCTTTTTATCCTTAATGGCAACAATACAAATAGGTGTCGTGTCCCTTTCTGTCACTGGGATTGAGCACTGCAAGATCGAACCCATCACAAAGCACCTCTCCCATTGCAAGAAGAATCAATAGATCGGAGAGAAATACAAAGCTATAACAGTCATGCATAAAAGAGTTCAGAGAAAACTCAAATAATATTCATGGTTAATTTGATGATAAACTCACAATTCATCGGATCCCATCAAACACACCGTAAGAAGTCATTACATCGAATAGATCTCCAAGAACATCGAGAAGAACATTGTAGTGAAGACCAAAGAGAAAGAAGCCATCTAGCTACTAGCTATGGACCCATAGGTCTGTGCTAAACTACTCACACGTCATCAGAAGGAAGCAAGGTTGATATAGAGCCCCTCTGTGATTGATTCCCCCTTCGGCAAAGTACCGAAGAAGGCCTCCAGATGGGATCTCGTGGGACAGAAACTTGTGGCAGCGGAAAAAGTATTTCAGGTGGCTTTCTAATGTCATGGGAATATTTGAGAATTTATAGAGGCAGAATTAGGTTATAGGTGCCACGTGAGTGTCAGCAATTGTGAAAGATTAAATGATAGTTGAATATGTGGACTTGCTAAAAAGCTCTTATATTGACTTTTTCCGATGTTATGATAAATTGCAATTGGTTCAATGACTAAGATCATAGTTTGTTAGTTTTCAATGAAGTTTCTGATTCATACTTTATCTTGTGAATGAATTGTTACTTTAGCATGAGAAATTATATGACATTATATGTTGTTGTTCTAAAGATGATCATGATGCCCTCATGTCCGTATTTTATTTTATTGACACCTCCATCTCTAAACATGTGGCCATATTTTTCGATATCGGCTTTCACTTGAGGACAAGCGAGGTCTAAGCTTGGGGGGGTTGATACGTCCATTTTGCATCATGCTTTTATATTGATATTTGTTGCATTATGGGTTGTTATTACACATCATATCACAATACTTATGCCTTTTCTTTCTTATTTTATAAGGTTTACATGAAGAGGGAGAATGCCGGCAACTGGGATTCTAGACTAGAAAAGGAGCAAATATTAGAAACCTATTCTGCCCAACTCCAAAAGTCCTGAAACTTCACGGAGCATGTTTTGGAATATATAAAAAATATTGGGTGAAGAAAGAACCAGAGGGGGCCACCAGCCAGCCACAAGGTTGGAGGGCGCGCCCCCCATCCTTGTGGGCCCCCTGGCAAGCCCCCGATGCCCATCTTCTGCTATATGGTGTGTTTTGACCTATAAAAAAACAGAAGAAAGCTTTCGGGATGAAGTGTCGCCTTCTCGAGGCAGAACTTGGGCAGAACCAATCTAGGGCTCCGGCAGAGCTGTTCGGCCGGGGAAAGATCCCTCCTGGAGGGGGAAATCGAAGCCACCACCATCACCAACGATGCTCTCATCGAGAGGGGGTCAATCTCCACCAACCTCTTCATCAGCACCATCTCCTCTCAAACCCTAGTTCATATCTTGTATTCGATCTCGGTCTCAAAACCTCAGATTGGTACCTGTGGGTTGCTAGTAGTGTTGATTACTCCTTGTAGTTGATGCTAGTTGGTTTATTCGGTGGAAGATTATATTTTCAGATCCTTAATGATAATTAATACTCCTCTGATCTTGATCATGAATACGTTTTGTGAGTAGTTACGTTTGTTCCTAAGGACATGGGAGAAGTCTTGTTATAAGTAATCATGTGAATTTTGTATTCGTTCGATATTTTGATGAGATGTATGTTGTCTCTCCTCTAGTGTTGTTATGTGAACATCGACTACATAACACTTTAGCATTATTTGCGCCTAGTGGAAGGCATTGGGAAGTAATAAGTAGATGATGGGTTGCTAGAGTGACAGAAGGTTTAACCATAGTTTATGTGTTGCTTCGTAAGGGGCTGATTTGGATCCATATGTTTCATGCTATGGTTAGGTTTACCTTAATTCTTCTTTCGTAGTTGCGGATGCTTGCGGGAGGGGTTAATCATAAGTGGGAGGCTTGTCCAAGGAAGGGCAGCATCCAAGCACAGGTCCACCCACATATCAAATTATCAAAGTAACGAACGCGAATCATATGAGCATGATGAAAACTAACTTGACAACAATTCCCATGTGTCCTCGGGAGCGCTTTGCATTATATAAGAGTTCGTCCAGGCTTGTCCTTTGCTACAAAAAGGATTGGGCCACCTTGTTGCACCTTTTTTCTTTTATTGCTTGCTACCCGTTATGATTTATCTTATCACAAAACTATCTGTTACCGATAATTTCAGTGCTTGCAGAGAATACCTTGCTGAAAACCACTTGTAATTTCCGTCTGCTCCTCGTTGGGTTTGACACTCTTACTTATCAAAAGTACTATGATAGATCCCCTATACTTGTGGGTCATCAAGACTCTTTTCTAGCATCATTGCCGGGGAGTGAAGCGCCTTTGGTAAGTGGAATTGGGTAAGGAAACATTTATATAGTGTGCTGAAATTTACTGTCACTTGTTACTATGGAAAATAATCCTTTGAGGGGCTTGTTTGGGGTATCTTCACCTCGACCATAAGAGCAAAGAGTTGCTCCTCAACCTACTGAACCTACTGGAAATGTTTACTTTGAAATTCCTTCGGGTATGATAGAGAAACTGCTAGCTAATCCTTATGTAGGAGATGGAACATTACATCCCGATATGCACCTAATCTACGTGGATGAAGTTTGTGGATTATTTAAGCTTGCAGGTATGCCTGAGGATTTTTTCAAGAAGAAGGTCTTCCCCTTATCTTTGAAGGGAAAGGCATTGACATGGTATAGGCTATGTGATGATATTGGATCATGGAACTACAACCGATTGAAATTGGAATTTCATCAGAAGTTTTATCCTATGCATCTTGTTCGTCGTGATCAGAATTATATATATAATTTTTGGCCTCGTGAAGGAGAAAGTATCGCTCAAGCTTGAGGGAGGCTTAATTTAATGTTATATTCATGACCCAATCATGAGCTCTCAAGAAAATATTATTCAAAAAATTTATGCTTGGCTTTCTCAAAATGATCGATCCATGCTCGATACTTCTTGTATTGGTTCTTATATGAAGAGGGATATTGAATTCAAACGGGATTTACTGGAAAGAATTAAATGCGACTTTGAATATTTGGAACTCGACGAAGGTAAGGAGTCAGGTATAAACCTTAAGTTTGATTGTGTTAAATCTTTTATGGACACTGATGCTTTTCATGATTTTAGCACTAAATATGGACTTGACTCTGAGATAGTAGCTTCTTTCTGTGAATCTTTTGTTACTCATCACTGGTGCGCGTCGGTCCTAAACAAATGGATTTTAACCCCTTTCCGCGACGACATATGGAACCATCTCCAAGTGAGTGTGGGCGATAGGGGGGGCCTTCCCACACGACCCAGAAATCGTCAGGGATAGGGAGCCTTGATGCATACAGTTGTCCCTGTATAACCATTTCTGATATCTCGAATATCCCAAACGCTTCATCCTTGCTATTCGTTTGTGCTCGCATTGCCACCGCAGTTGGAGTTTTGTGGTTCTGCCTAAAACCAGGTAGATTATAGGAACAGGAGCTTTCCAGGTAGATTCCAGGCACGGGAGATTTACGATGCCTGGCACATCACAAACAGATCATGATTATAAACCGTGTATGATAGGTAGACAATCACACACATTTAGTTTTCCCAGACCGTATGTGATAGTGTCTGACATCACACACGGTTTGCGAACGGCGACTGTGTGCATGCTTGCACATGTTTCCTCTCTATGAACTGTCTCGGATTATGGTATATATCGCAAACGTTTGTGTTTTACCAACCGTGTGTGCCGTAATGACCTGCACAACATAATTTCGCCCTAATTTAATTGCTGCTATTTAAAATTGTACCTAATTTAAACTTGAAAGTAGGCTATAGCTTTATTCATATCCATCAGGTTCAAACAACCAATGCATTATTCGTTTCACAGGTACATATGTTTAAGAATTACATAAGCACCAAATAAAGAATGATGTACCAGGGTTCTATACTTGTACTATTACAGGTGGTAAAGAAAGAGGCGACAGACATTCCAGTTGTTGAACAAGGTGAAGCGGAATGGCCCAATTGTGCTCTCCTGGATGCAGAAGGCATGCAGGACTCTAGTGCAACCCCTTGTGATGGCGGGCCGCCAATCATGTAGTCTGAGAGGTAATCTTGAGTAAACTGCTTCAGGATCCACTGCAAAAGAAAAAAGATTCAGATATTGTCATCTAACACAACTCATTACGGGCAGTAAAAAGAAGGCTACAGGTTCTTACTTACCATCCTGCAGTTCAATGTTGTCTTGCATAAAGTGTGAAGAAATAGTCCTATTGACATCTTTTGGCCCATTTTAGTAACAATCTTTTTCAGTTTCCTCACTTGATGCTGGTTCATGAATATCTCATTGCCCCATACGCAGAAAGGGTCGAAGTGTTGATCTTTGGCAATGATATATGTACCTAAAAGCACCAAGTTAATATTAGAAGCTAAACAACAATTGAAAAATGATGTAGTACAACACTCCATCCATCCCATTATATAAGATTTTATTACATGTATATCTAGACATCATCAGAACATTAAGGTAACACTCTTCCTTGTTGCTATGTAGCCTGGGATTGCATATTTAGTCATTCAGTACAATGCATGTTGCTAAACAACAATTGAAAAATGAAAAGGCATGTTAACTGCAATATCCTTAACAGCAACCAAATATCGTAATTCATAGTGGTATTGTTGAAACTGTTATTGATGAAATTGAACTGCACAGAAAATAGTTGCACATATAGAGCATCACATTGTGAAGAACTGAAATAAACAAGTCATAAGGACATCTCTAGGTGATCCTTAAAAAGTTAAAGGACTAAAACCCTTAGTGCATATATATATATACTCCAGCAATTTTTGGCCTTTTCTAGTCGATCCCCTAAACTTAAGGCCTCATTCGGTTTGGAGGATTTTCGTTGGAAAAACATGGGAACAAGGATTCCAGAGGAAATTTTCCTATATATGCATTCGGTTTGTAGGAAATGCGTACAGGAATTTCGTAGGAATACTACTCATTTCCTGTGTTTTTGTAGGAAACTACACATCCACTCAAAGCTCATTTTACGCGTAGGAACGAGGCAAGTCAATTCCATAGGATGGCAAGTGCCATCCTATCAAATTCCTATACTACTTCTAATTCCTACGTTTTGATTTCCTCCAAACCAAATGAGCCCTAAGGTTGTAAACTTCAATTTGATCAAGTTCAAAGCAGGTTCAACCAAAACTAGCATGCATTCAAACATAAACATATATAATTTTGCATAACCGAACATAAAACATAAATTTAAACTAAGCTAAACTACTTTCGGTCAAAGTAGAGGTCGAGCCAATCCTTCCTTGTCATGTAAGGTGTGCCGCAAGTCGGGTCCGGGCCAGTACCGTCGTCTGGGTCGTTGGGGAAGGCACTCCTCCACTCGTCGATGTTGATCTCCTCGTCCTCGGGGCCCACCTTGATGCCCTCCCCGCCGTCGTCGCCGCCGCCTTCGACCTCGTCATCAGAGGAGAGCGCGATAACCTCGATGCCCTCCGCGTCATCGTCCTCGCCACCTTTGACCTCGTCATCAAAGGAGAGCGCGATAACCTCGCAGCTCTCCGCGCCGGCAAAGATCGCCCGCTCCACCTCCACGAGCTCCGGGTGCTGCCGGCGGAGCTCTTGCATGTAGGCCTCGTTGGCTGCCTCGGCCTCGAGACGCTCCCACGCCTCGCGGTCCTCCCGCGCCATAGCCAAGCTCACCACCCCTGGCTCTGGCAGAACAAGGTGGACCATACGTGTGCCGAAGGGGAAATTGAGCCTAGCTGCCGTGCCGTGGTAGCGGACCTGCCAGCGGTCATACTCCATGGCCGCGAACTCGGTCGTGTGGAAGCTACCGAGCCACCGGCGGATGTGGGTCTCTCGATCTGTAATCTTGGCGACCCACGTCCCCCACCGCCGCTACCAGACCCCGAAATAGGGTTTCGTCGGTTGACGGGTCCGGGGGAGGACGGGGACGTCCTCGAACCAGCATAGGGGCGCGGCGGCGGGCGGATCAGGGGATCGGCGACGGCGGATCGGGCCCGCGGAGGACGACGGGGACACCTCGGTGCCCACCTCGCCAGCGTCGGGCGAAAAGGCCACGATAAAACTCTTTTTGGCCATTGGCTACTCGAGCTCCCCGGCACACAGGCATAGGTTGAGGGTGGAGGCACCAGCGATGGCGGCGACCTACCAATGGTTTCGAGGGTTGTGTGTGTCTGTGTGAGCGGAGATTGTGTTTGAGGAAATACTGCGGCAACTGACAATTTTACTAGGCGGGAGTAACAAGGTGGGGCTACTGAAAATTTGGATCAAGGGAGAGCAGATATTTTTTAGATTGCGAGGGATGCAGAGGCGGGAGTAAAATGCCGGGGCTACTGAAAATTTGAATCAAGGGACTGAAGCAGAGCGGGAGTAACAGACATCGCACACGGTCTCCACATACTAATCGTGTGCTATCAAACATTAAAACCTTCCAGGCGGTAGATATTTTCGAGATTGCGAGGGACACAGAGGTGGTAGTTTTGGGGGAGCGAGCTACTATGCTTGACACGCCGGCTGTGGACTGTAGCCGACGCACCTTCTCGCATAAGCCATATGCGTACTATACACTGACGGTGCTCCAAGATATTTTGTACTACATCTCACACGGTTGGTGAGAATAAACTGTGTGGGACTACTTGATTTGAATTACAAAATGGGGTCACAGCAGCAATGGACGGTGTTTGAATTGCTAGACCTTTTATTTGCAGTGAACATGCAACTGTATGTGTGTCGTAAAAGAACTGGAATTATTTAGGGTTCGTTTGGACATTTCATACATTAAACTGGTTTTCTAGCCATTTTAGGTGCACAATTCAAAATTAAACTACATGCACATGCTCCGGTGCATACAAATTGGTTGAAAAATCATATATGTGTCCTTCATTGCATGCTTAGGTCCCGTGGAAGAAATGGGAATGAATTTTTTGGGGTTCGTTTGGCCTTTTTATACATTAACTGGGTTTTCTAGACATTTTATGTGCATAATTCAAATTTGAACTACAAGCACATGCTCCAATGCACCAAAGTTGGTTGAAAAATCACATGTGTGTCCTTGGGTGAATTTCTAGGTCCCATGCAAGAGATGGGAATGAAATTCAAACACCATGGCATTGTTAATTGCCGGAAAAACGTTGAGATGCCTGGTTTTTAAATTCTAGTAAATCCAAAAATAGTGAAATTCATGAAACTTGGCATGCTATCATGGAGCGGCATCAACATGTCGTGGTGAAAATTTTGTCCCATTTGGGGCAAGTTCGGGTATAAGATTCTCACAAACCAGAGCTTCTCACAACAAATATGATGGTTTCGATAGGGAACATACCACCTTTGGTGATGGGACGATATCCATTGCCTCTTATTGCTTTCAAAAAAATTCTAGTGTCAACATAGAACAACATGAGTGTTGTGTTCAATATTGGAATTTTTCAGGATTCGTTTGGCCTTTTTTATACATTAATTGGGTTTTCTAGGCATTTTATGTGCATAATTCAAAATTGAACTACAAGCACATGCTTTAATGCATCAAAGTTGGTTGAAAAATCACATGTGTGTCCTTGGGTGAATTTCTAGGTCCCATGCAAGAGATGGGAATGAAATTCAAACACCAGGGCACTGTTGATTGCTGGCAAAATGTTGAGATGCTTGGTTTATAAATTCTAGTAAATCCAAAACTTGTATGAAATTCATGAAACTTGGCATGCTATCATGGAGCGGCATCAACATGCCGTGATGAAAATTTTGTCCCTTTTGGGGTAGGTTCGGGTATAAGCTTCTCACAAACCAGAGCTTCTCACAACAAGCATGACGGTTTCGATTGGGAACGTACCACCTTTGGGGACGGGACGATATCCGTTGCCTATTATTGCTTTCAAAAAATGTCTAGTGTCAACATAGAACAACAGGAGTGTTGTGTTCAATCTTGGAATTTTGGGGGGTTCGTTTGGCCTTTTTTATGCATTAACTGGGTTTACTAGGCATTTTATGTGCATAATTCAAATTTGAACTACAAGCACATGCTCCAATGCACTAAGGTTGGTTGAAAAATCACATGTGTATCCTTGGGTAAATTTCTAGGTCCCGTGCAAGAGATGGGAATGAAATTCAAACACCAGGGCACTGTTGATTGCCGGCAAAACGTTGAGATGCCTGGTTTATAAATTCTAGTAAATCCAAAACTCGCATGAAATTCATGAAACTTGGCATGCTATCATGGAGCGGAATCAACATCCGTGGTGAAAAATTTGTCCCATTTGGGGCAAGTTCGGGTATAAGCTTCGCACAAACCAGAGCTTCTTACAACAAGCATGATGGTGTCGGTAGGGAATGTACCACCTTTGGGGACGAAACGATATCCATTGCCTCTTATTGCTTCCAAAAATTTCTAGTGTCAACATAGAACAACAGGAGTGTTGTGCTCAATCTTGTAATTTTTCGGGGTTCATTTGGCATTTTTTATGCATTAACTGGGTTTTCTAGGCATTTTATGTGCATAATTCAAATTTGAACTACAAGCACATGCTCCAATGCACTAAGGTTGGTTGAAAAAACACATGTGTGTCCTTGGGTGAATTTCTAGGTCCCATGCAAGAGATGGGAATCAAATTCAAACACCAGGGCACTGTTGATTGCAGACAAAACATTGAGATGCCTCGTTTTTAAATTCTAGTAAATCCAAAACTCGTCTGAAATTCATGAAACTTGGCATGCTTTCATGGAGCGGCATCAACATGCCGTGGTAAAAAATTTATCCGGTTTGGGGCAGGTTTGGGTATATGCTTCTCACAAACCAGAGCTTCTCACAACAAGCATCATGGTTTCAGTAGGGAACGTCCCACCTATGGGGACGAAACGATATCCACTGCCTCTTATTGCTTCCAAAAAATTTCTCGTGTCAACATAGAACAACAGGAGTGTTGTGTCAATTTTTGTAATTTTTCGGGGTTCTTTTGGACATTTTTATGCATTAACTGAGTTTTCAATGCATTTATGTGCATAATTCAAATTTGAACTACATGCACATGCTCCAATGCATATAAATTGGTTGGAAAAACAAATTTGTGTCCTTGGGTGCATGCTTACGTCCCATGCAAGAAATGGGAATGAATTTCAAACACCAGGGCACCGTTGATTGCCGGCTAAACATTGAGATGCCTCGTTTTTAAATTCTAGTAAATCCAAAACTCGTCTGAAATTCATGAAACTTGGCATGCTTTCATGGAGCGGCATCAACATGCCATGGTAAATTTTTTGTCCGGTTTGGGGCAGGTTTGGGTATATGCTTCTCACAAACCAGAGCTTCTCACAACAAGCATCATGGTTTCGGTAGGGAACGTCCCACCTTTGGGGACGAAACGATATCCACTGCCTCTTATTGCTTCCAAAAAATTTCTCATGTCAACATAGAACAACAAGAGTGTTGTGTCAACTTTTGTAATTTTTTGGGGTTCTTTTGGACATTTTTATGCATTAACTAAGTTTTCAATGCATTTATGTGCATAATTCAAATTTGAACTACATGCACATGCTCCAGTGCATATAAATTGGTTGAAAAATCAAATATGTGTCCTTGGGTGCATGCTTAGGTCCCATGCAAGAAATGGGAATGAATTTCAAACACCATGGCACCGTTGATTGCCGGCAAAACATTGAGATGCCTGGTTTTTAAATTCTAGTAAATCCAAAACTCGTCTGAAATTCATGAAACTTGGCATGCTATCATGGAATGGCACCCGACATGATGTGGTATTTTTCGTGTCCATTTTGAGAGAAGCGCACTCGAATAATGACAGCCAACAAAGACATTTTGAAAAAATAGCTACCACTTTAATATCTCAAACGTTTGTATAATTCAAACCGTGTGCATTCTGTTAACCATTCACATGACGCCACGTGTCTTGGTTTTAATGGCTGTAGGAGGTGCCGTGTGGATAGCTGCTTCACCTTGACTGGACGGGAGGCGTGCGAGCGCAGTCCGGTGCGCAGGCTGACCGAGAGGCGTGCAAGCTATCCTCCAATGCGCAGGCTCACCAGGAAGCATGCGAGATGTACGCTGCGCAGGCTCACTGGGAAGCGAGCCCGTTGACTTCCATGATCGCCCGCCTTCCTCTCCATTAATGGCGCACGAGCCGCTGTTTAATACGGGCGGCCTTACTGTTCGCCTCCCATTCCCCCCCCCCCCCCCCCGTAGACCTCCACCGCCATGGCGCAGAATGATCATCTGCCACTAGTCTTCAAGTTTGGTGAAGTCGACTTCGAGCCGAAGGAGATAGAAAATAAGGAGGAATGGGGCTCATGGACATGGCCCAGAACGAGTTGGCCGCGGCGGTTGCTGCCCCCGCTCCCCTCCCAGCTCCCATCCCCGCACCCGCGTTAGTGACCATCCCCTTAGCATTGACGGGCTGGTCACTTAGCACTATCGCAGAGCTGGAAGCCGCCGGTGTCAGCGAGGTCTCCGCGAACCCGCGCGAGCTCATGTACATGCCAGCGCTAGCGCCCGTGCCCGCGCCCATGCGCGCCCCTCTACCCACTGTGGCGCTGCCCCCCGTGTGTTTGGCTGCACTCGCCGCACCCCTCCACCCACCGCGACGTCGGTCCCCGTGCATTTGGTTGCACCCGCCGCGCCCGTGCCCCCCCCCCCCCCCCCCCCCCCCCCCCCCCCCCCGTCAGTAGCATGGGACGCTGCCGTTGACCGCTACCTCTCAGCGGCGCCAGTTTCCGTCCTCCCGCGCCCCGCACGTCGATCGCGCGACGACATGATGTTTGATTTACAAGTGAAGAACATTTTGTGCTGCCTTGAAGACTTCAACAACGGCGTCCCGGAGGAGGACAACAACAACGATGGCGCGGCACGCCGCCTCCGCCACCGCCGGAAATAATTTTTGGGGGGTTTAATATTGTATCTCGAATTCTCGATCATATGAATATAAATTCGCAGTGTGACTGAATGAAAGATACGGTTTGAACGAACTTGCGTTTTTGTCTCTTAATGTACAGACTTATCAAATGATTTTCTTTTTAAAAAAACTTCAACAGTTTTTAAATATAAAACACTCATCGCAAACATTTTAGTTAGAACACATGTATGCAAACTGACAGCTTCCCCAGGAAGCCAAGGGAAAATGTGTCGAGCAGGATTTCTGCATCCCTTCAACGCAAACGGTTGTTTTGCATGACCCGTGTGCAACCACATAAAAACAATTGGGTAAGAGTTGCATATCTGTCATTTTGGGTATGTTGCCATTTCTCAAACTGGAAAGATTGACATTTGTTTATCTAGTAACATTGCCATTTGTCAACCTTGTAACACTGCGATTTGTCAAAATATGCAGCTACAAATCACTAGCACTATCTAATTTTTTCAACTAAAATCACTAGCACTGTTCATATGGACACCGCTAGTAGGCGTGAGTTCATGGATGCATATGCAAATGTACCGTTGATTACATACAACAAGTCATCAACCCACAACGACAACGAGGATACACGTTGGATTATAGATCATTTCCAACAAAACATTCTAGTAAAGTTTTTCTCACACAACAAATAACAAAGGAATGAAATGAACTTCAGCTCAACCACTAGTCGGCATTGGAAACGCTTGCTTTGAACCAGAAGTGATTCTCTGGGAAGGGCCAACTACTGTCAATCTCGAGACCAACGCAGGACTGATCATCCAGGATGAAGCGGCCTATTTCAATACCCATATTGGGACGGTAGGGAAGCATAGTAATGTCCGAGGTATAGATACAGTTGCTTCTCATAAATGGTAGTAATGTTGTGTCAACAACAGCTGGATCGCCTTCCACCATCATTGGATAGTTTTGTCCAAGGAAGAGCGAGTTTCCTCCAAGACTTTCAATACTGAACCAGGGAGAAGGTGTTGGCGCTAGTACACTAGTATCCATCCCGAATACCCTGCAACGGATGTTGGAATAGGTCCGGAGAGTGCGACCATACGTGACAACACCTGCTTCCTTAGTAACATCAGTAGTGCCCCATATACAGATAAGAAGAGGTGATCCATCGGAATAAGTTGCCAGGCACCACTGAGTATATGGGTCCTGCTCGTCCTCATGCTCGTGAATAAAATTTTCAAGTATAGGTGGTGGAATTTTCACAGGACCTTGGAAACACAAGAAGGTTAATTAGTAAAGGGAAACTAGCTAACCCGCATGCATGTGGATGAAATAATTATAATTAGGGTGGAAGACAAACGTACCGAAATCATGAGGATTCCATGCAAAAATAGTGCCATGAGTGGTGGCAGCAAACACAAGACCCTCGTATTGAATTGCATCAAAGTACTCATCCGTGTATAGAAACTGATTTTTGAGCAATATCCATCGAGTCGAACCATGAAGGACAGCAACAAGGCTATCGAAGATAGAGACAGCATAAGCACTCCTATAACCCCAAGAGCGGTTCGGAACTCAACAAATTGCTATCTTCCGTAGACGACAGTCAGCATGAACGTATTTGAACTCACGTAGAATATCGGTGTACTCAACCTCTGGGCACTCGTCTGAGATTTTTTGAAGTGGAACTCAATGACGAGTGTACACATTCACATGTTCCCACTCGCAGTTGTACCCAATATAAACAACCCAATCTCCATTTGCGCCTGCCCAAGCCTTGCCCTCAAGCGATGGCATCTTAACATCATACGTATCATTATCAAGTGGCATCAACTTACACAAGGCGAGGCTTCCCTCGTCCCCATGCTAGTCAGTAGGGTCACGACAAAGAAGAGAGGGGAGATAAAACCGCTCCTAAACCCTTGGGTTCCTTGTAATGATGTTATTAGTTGAGTCAAGAATGGTCTTGAACGAACCTGCCATGCTAGCCAAGGTGATGACGTCACACCGATCAATGAGTTCCTCCACCGCATCATCATTCAGATCGGGGCAAGAATAACAGGGTCGTTTCCGGCTTGTTCCCTCCATGGAGAAGACGATCAAACAATGGCAGAAGGAAGGGTGAAGGTAAATGGAGGAGGGAGGAAGAGCTAGCTAGCATGCGACAGCAGTTCCAAATCGAGAGGGAAAGGCGAAGAGTCGGTGGACGGTTGCCACGGTACACGAAGAGGCGCCTGGGGAGCAAAAGGTTGCCACAGAGGTCACACACTGATGACAACAACCGAGTGAATCGCATGCAATCCCATCACACAACACACACGTCTTGTTAAGTTGAACCGTTTCTGTTCTCTTGTGTCAACACAAACAATTCATCTGAGTGAACCGCATGCCGTATCTCGCACACACACCTTGATCTGGCTGATCATTTCTTTTGTGTTGCCTAATCACAAATAGTTCATCCGAGTGAACCGTATGCTGTATATCACACACACCTTCATTTGGCTGCCTGTTTCTTTTGTGTTGCCTTATCACAAACAGTTCATCCAAGTGAATCGTATGTTGTGTATCGCACACGCCTTCATCTGGTTACCCGTTTCTTTTGTTCCTCCTCGTCGCAAACAGTTAATTGAACTGAACCATATGCCCTTCATCGCACATGCAACTAAAATCTGAACCGTGTTTGATGCATCCTCCATCACAAACGTTTTCACCTTTTTGACGGTTTTCATACACCACCGTTTGCGATTATTGCATCACACACAATTTATCGAAGGGTCTCTGATCGTAGTGTCGCGTTAGCAGCATCCTGCAGTAGTGCATGTTGATCTCCCTAAGGAGAAGTGGCTTAAATATCATCCTCCCATTGAAGTTAAAGTAGTAGAACCTATTAAAGTTGAAGAAGAAACTATTACTTACAATGTTGATCATATTGTTCCTACTGCATTGAGAAACCACCTTTTCCTGTTAGAATAAAGGATCATGCTAAAGCTTCAACTGTGGTCAACAAAAGTTATATTAGAATACCCAAACCCCCTGAGAAAATTAAAGTTGAACCTAGTATTGCTATGGTTAAAGATCTCTTGGTTGATAATATTGATGGGCATGTTGTTTAGTTCTATGATGAAGCTGCTGGAATTGCTAAACCCGATATGAAAGATAAACATAGACCTGTTGTTGGCATGCCTGATGTTTCTGTTAAAATAGGAGATCATTGTTATCATGGCTTATGTGATGTGGGTGCTAGTGTGAGTGCAATTCCTTATACCCTGTATAAAGAAATTATGAATGATATTGCACCTGCTGAGATAGAAGATATTGATGTTACTATTAAGCTTGCTAATAGAGATACTATATCACCAATTGGGATTGTTAGAGATGTTGAAGTCTTGTGTGGGAAGATAAAATATCCTACTGATTTTCTTGTTCTTGCTTCCCCACAAGATAATTTTTTGTCCCATTATATTTGATAGACCTTTCTTGAATATTGTAAATGCTAAGATAGACTGTGAGAAAGATATAGTTACTGTTGGTTTAGGGGATATGTCTCATGATTTTAATTTCTCTAAATTTTTTAGACAAACCCATGATAAAGAATTGCCTAGCAAGGATAAAATTACTGGTCTTGCTTCTATTTATGTGCCTCCTACTGATCCTTTAGAACAATATTTGCTAGAACATTAAAATGATATGTTTATGAATGAAAGAAGGGAAATAGATGAAGTATTCTTTAATCAAGGGCCTATTTTGAAACACATTTTTCATGTTGAAATCCTCAGAGATCCTCCTCCACCCAAGGGTGATCCCGTGTTTGAGCTCAAGCAATTACCTGATACTCTGAAATATGCTTATCTTGATGAAAATAAGATATCTATAATACCTAAATAGTTCATCCCCACTATTGTATTTCTCTTGACATGCACACTATCCACATCAGCAGTGGGCCACTTCATCCATACTTAAACCACCTCATGCATTCAACGAATGGGCCATGTCAGCAATTTTTTTCTTAAATCTTTTAGTTTTACTCTGATGGTGTCAGCTGTTCTTCGGCTGCAGTGCTCCACCCCAACGACTCCCCAATTAATACCCAGTGATTATTTTCCACTATTCTCTTCAGCTACTACGTCAGGTCCTTTTCATCTTCTCCACTAAACAAAGAGTAACGGATTGAGTTATCCTCCCTTTTTAAGCAAATCAGTCTGTCTGTTAGTCTTCACGTCCAAAAAATTATGGGGCACTCCAGAGGATTTGCTTGGTAACCAACTTCGCCCAAAAAATCAATTTGATCGAGCGACGAAGTTGAAGCCCCGCCGTCCCTTTACCACCACCATCTTGGACAGGGTGAATTAAGAGAGGAGTCGACCCGAAGCTCCCGAGAAACACTGAAGGGCTTCATGACGCAGCGCCTCTAGGTCGTTCTGTATGTGCTCCATGATTGAAATTATGGTGCCATCTGCGGCGCAACCACCATATCGGGTGCATCCACCATATTGATCGATGTAGCTCTCGCCGATGAACCGAGGACCTTGTCGACAAGCAGGTAACTAATCGCTTACATCGATTCCCGTTTGTATCTCTCAAATTGACCTCGATGTGCTGTCGATTTTGCTTCATGGTGTCTGTTTTCGCTCAAGTTACAGTACTAGGCAAAATTTAAAGGCCCCACCGCCAGTTGGTACCTCCATTGGGGCACCTAATTCGTGTCGGGTTGTTCTTGATTCCTCCATGGATCCAACCGTTATCCTATGTGAATTGCTGATTATATTGCCATTCTTTCTGTAATTATATTCACAGGAGAATGAATTTTTGTATTGTTTGCAACCCCCACTGATGCATGTTTATTGATTTGTTCTTCTAAAAAAAATTAGTTGTGCTATCTGACTTGCTACATCAGTACAGGGCATAGATGGTTATGGCACTTGGACGGGTGGAGTTCTGAAATTTATTCGACATGCACAATATCATAACATGATTTTTTTACTCTAGATCAGGCTGTCAAGCAGTTCAAGCAATTCTTCAACACTGCAGATTGTTTCTCTAGCTTTATGTATGGGAGACCAAACATAATTCATGTTTTAATGTTTACTTCCAGAAGACCAAGCATATGTTGTATCACCATCATGTCTCGGATATACCCAGGTAAGTAAATAAATAATTATGCTTCAACTCATGTACGCCTGAAATTAGTAGGAAGAAAACTACTTAGGGCTATCTGTGGTCGTTATTAGAAGGGCAAAGGGAGCCGCACCTAACTCCGGGGGTCATAAACATAGTCTAAGTATCAGGGCTAATAACCACCCTGTAAGGCTCCAAAAAGGTACTCCCTCTGGTCTAAAATACACGTATTTTGGACCGGAGGGTGTATTTGTTTCCCTTACCATGCCCATGATGTAGCTCCAAGTAAACTGATGTCACTTCGCACACGTATTCCTCTCCCTTTCTTTTGTGTGTGTGTGATTATATATTCATTTTTTTCTATTTTTTTAATCAGTAATGCCCGCTGCTTTTTCATTCAGCTTGATGCTCAACAAATTGTTTTGGGTACAAGAATTGCGTTATTACTTACCGATGTTGCTTATGCCGTGCAGGTACTCCACGAAATGCAACTTAGCAAATTTTATACCATTAAGCTGACTTTTCGGTGAAGAATTTTGATCATTCGTATGCCCCCTCCATTTTTCATGAATTGAAGTTTTATCATAGTTTCCAAGCATCAAATTATTTGTTGCCCTCTTAGATCAATCCTCAAGTTTTGCTGTAAGTTGAGTGCCGCCTTCTGAAAAATGTTAATGTTGGTAACAAACTTTTTTCCTAATTGCTTATGTATCTGTAAATCTTCATCTCCCCATTGCAATTTGTCGGAAGTGAAGATGTACTCCAACAATTTGAAACTATTTTCTCACTTGCTTTCAGTAGAACTCTTTTATTATATGTGTGAACTGGTCACAATGAATTCATCCTTTGTTTTTTAGTAGAATAATATCAAAATATTTCATGTTGCGATAAGGTGCCACATTACTAGAGACTAATCTACATTGGACTGTTATATGCCTTTCTAAAAAAGATTGATGTGTATACTAAATGTGTATTGTGATTGGATTGCATCTGAGTTGCATTTCATATTTATCATGTTACCGCTGTAAAGTGCATGCATTCTCACTTTTGAATCGTGTATTTATACAATTGCGCCATAGATAATTTATGCTACTCCACATTTACACACTTCCTAATTAACATAGCAGCCTATTGACAGAAAAGTTGCCCTTAATATTCCCACTACATTTATCTAATGAGTGCTCCATATTGTGATTCAAAGAGTTTTTCTAATTCACATAGCAGCCTATTGTCAGCACATTTTTCTAATTCACCTACTGTTCTTCTCTATCTTTTTGCGAGGGAGCATCTTCTATTCAACCAAACACTTTTCAAATTGTTTTATATCATCTCTCAAAAAATAGTGCTCCATATCATGCAAGGGTTTCCCGCAGAAAGGGGGGGTATCCTCTAGTATCCTGTTATTATTAGTGCTAACCTTACAAAGCATGAAGAGAAGAAATTATTGAAAACTCTAAAGAAGCAGCGTGTCGCTATTGGATATACTCTTGATGATCTTAAGGGCATTAGTCCCACTCTATGTTAGCACAAAATTAAATTGGAGAAAGATTTTAAACCAGTTGTTGATCACCAACGACGGTTAAATCCTAAGATGAAAGAAGTGGTAAGAAATGAAATACTAAAGCTTCTGGAGGCAGGTATAATTTATCCTATTGCTGATAGTCAATGGGTAAGTCCTGTTCATTGTGTGCCTAAGGAGGGAGGTATTACTGTTGTTCCTAATGATAAGAACGAATTGATTCCACAAAAAATTGTTACAGGTTATAGAATGATAATTGATTTTCGCAAATTAAATAAAGCTACTAGAAAGGATCATTACCCTCTACCTTTTATTGACCAAATGCTAGAAAGACTATCCGAACATACACATTTTTGCTTTCTAGATGGTTATTCTAGTTTCTATCAAATACCAGTGTCAAAAGATGATCAAGAGAAAACCACTTTTACTTGCCCTTTCGGTACCTTTGCTTATAGAAGTATGCCTTTTGGTTTATGCAATGCACCTGCTACCTTTCAAAGATGCATGACTGCTATATTCTTTGATTTTTGTGAAAAGATTGTTGAGGTTTTCATGGATGATTTCTCCGTTTATGGAACTTCTTTTGATGATTGCTTAAGCAACCTTGATCGAGTTTTGCAGAGATGTGAAGAAACTAATCTTGTCTTGAATTGGGAAAAGTGTCACTTTATGGTCAATGAAGGTATTGTCCTGGGAAATAAAATTTCTGAAAGAGGTATTGAAGTTTATAAAGCTAAAGTTGATGCTACTGAAAAAATGCCATGTCCTAAAGATATCAAAGGTATAAGAAGTTTCCTTGGTCATGTTGGCTTCTATAGGAGGTTTATTAAAAACTTCTCTAAAATTTCTAGGCCTCTCACCAATCTCTTACAAAAAGATGTTCCTTTTTTTATGATGATTGTGTAGAAGCATTTGAAATACTTAAGAAAGCCTTGATTTCTGCACCTATTGTTCAGCCACTTGATTGGAATTTACACTTTGAAATTATGTGTGATGCTAGTGATTATGCTGTTGGTGATGTTCTAGGACAAGGAGTTGATAAGAAATTAAATGTTATTATGTATGCTAGTAAAACTCTAGACAGTGCCCAGAGAAATTATGCTACTACTGAAAAAGAATTTTTAGCGGTTGTATTTGCATGTGATAAGTTCAGACCTTATATTCTTGATTCCAGAGTAACTGTTCACACTGATCATGTTGCTATTAAATATCTTATGGAAAAGAAAGATGCTAAACCTAGACTTATTAGATGGGTTCTCTTGCTACAAGAATTTGATTTGCATATTATTGATAGAAAGGGAGTTGAGAACCCCATTACAGACAACTTGTCTAGGTTAGAGAATGTTCTTGATGACCCACTACCTATTGATGATAACTTTCCTGATGAACAATTAGCTGTCATAAATGCTTCTCGTAATACTCCATGGTATGCTGATTATGCTAATTACATTGTTGCTAAATTTATACCACCTAGTTTCACATACCAACAAAAGAAAAAGTTTTTCTATGAGTTAAGACATTACTTTTGGGATGACCCACACCTTTATAAAGAAGGAGTAGATGGTGTTATTAGACATTGTGTACCTGAGCATGAACAGGAACAAATCCTTCGCAAGTGCCACTCCGAGTCTTATGGAGGACACCACACTGGAGATAGAACTACACATAAGGTATTGCAATCTGATTTTTATTGGCCTACTCTCTTCAAGGATGCTCATAAGTTTCTCTTGTCTTGTGATGAATGCCAAAGAATTGGTAATATTAGTAGATGTCAGGAAATGCCTATGAAGTATTCACTTGTTATTGAACCATTTGATGTTTGGGGCTTTGATTATATGGGGCCTTTTCCTTCCTCTAATGGGTATACACATATTTTAGTTGTTTTTGATTACGTTACTAAGTGGGTAGAAGTTATTCCAACTAGTAGTGCTGATCATGACACTTCTATTAAGATGCTTAAAGAAGTTATTTTTCCGAGGTTTGGAGTCCCTAGATATTTAATAACTGATGGTGGTTCACATTTTATTCATGATGATTTTCGTAAAATGCTTGCTAAATATGATGTCAACCATATAACTGCATCTCCATATCATCCTCAGTCTAGTGGTCAAGTAGAATTGAGCAATAGAGAGATTAGATTAATTTGGCAAAAGGCTATTAATAGATCCAAAAAGAATTGGTTTAAGAAACTTGATGATGCATTATGGGCTTATAGAACTGCTTATAAAAACCCTATGGGTATGTCTCCGTATAAAATGGTT
The DNA here is from genome assembly GCF_003073215.2 of Triticum urartu. Lineage (NCBI taxonomy): Eukaryota > Viridiplantae > Streptophyta > Magnoliopsida > Poales > Poaceae > Triticum > Triticum urartu. The sequence continues at coordinate 217,446,047 of NC_053023.1, read as the reverse complement.
TACAGAAAAGCATGTCATTTACCTCTTGAACTAGAACATAAGGCATATTGGGCTATTAAAGAGCTCAACTATGATTTTAAACTTGCCGGTGAGAAGAGGTTATTCAACATTAGCTCACTTGATGAATGGAGAACCCAAGCCTATGAGAATGCCAAGTTGTTTAAAGAAAAGGTTAAAAGATGGCATGCCAAGAGGATAAAAAAACGTGAGTTTAATGTAGGTGAACATGTTTTGCTATACAACTCTCGTTTAAGATTTTTTTGCAGGAAAGCTTCTCTCTAGATGGGAAGACCCTTACATCATCGAGGAGGTCTATCGTTCCGGTGCCATAAAAATCAACAACACCAAAGGCACAAACCCAAAGGTGGTAAACGGTCAAAGAATCAAACATTACATCTCAAGTACTCCCATAAATGATGAGACCAATATAATTAATATCGTAACACCGGAGGAGTACATAAGGGACACTTTCCAGAGTGTTCCAGACTCCAAAAAGGAATATGTATGTGGTACGGTAAGTAATCCGACTCCAAAATGTTTCTAGTAGAAATTTTTCTCCATTTTGGATTATTTAAAAAATTAGGAAAATTAAAAGTAGTACGAAAGAGACATGAGGCCTCCACAAGGGTAGAGGGCGCGCCCCCTGTCCTTGTGGTCACCTCGTGTACCCTCCGGACTCAGTTTTCTTGCACGATACTTCTTATGGTCGGTAAAAATTCATTATATAATCTCCCGAAGGTTTTGACCACCGTACCATGGCAAAATCTCCTATTTTTGTTTCGAGCTGTTATCTGCCAGAGTTTTCAAGGCCAGGCATCATGTCGTCCCCCTCCTCCAATAACGCGGGAGATGATGCTTGCCTGATGAAGATAGAGATGAAGAGATAAGAACTCGAGGAAATCAACGAGGGTGATAAGATCAAGAAGGCCCCAGAAGATCAAGTTCCGGCATCATAAGAAGAAGACATCCTCCAACCTTACTACAATCACCTTACTCCTACTGAAATTGAAGCTTTCAAGATCATTGAAATAGTTCGTGTGCAAAACAAGTATCTCACTCGTGAAAATATTCTATTGCAAGAGCATATCACGCACTCAAGGGCATTATTTGTAAATTGGAGCATCTCCCGCGCTCGATGTGTGGCACTACTTCACCAACAACTCCATCATCACCACCCCCGAAGAAAGAGACATAATTACATGGGTATAGGCACTCCCCTTGGCAATTGCCAAGCTTGGGGGCCCCGGTATCGTATCACCATCACACCTTTATCTTTATCGTTTTTTAGTTTGATCCTTTTGGTTTTATCTTAATCTAGTAGAATAAAGTTTTTAGTATGATCTAGCTTTGAGTTTTGTTTCGATCTCTATCTATGTAATCGAGTTCGTGAGTTATAGATAATAAAGAGTAGTGTTGAGGGCTTTGCTATATTGCTATGATCTTGAGGGAATTAAATAAAATAAATAATAAAAATAAATAAAAAGATCATATATTGATCTTATGGAGAGTAATTACTTCACATATAAAGAGTATGATGAATAAAAGTTGTTGAGAGTTGACAAACATAGTTTTGGTCATTGTTGCAATTAATAGGAAGTAATAAACAAAGAGAGGCTTCACATATAAATATACTATCTTGGACATCTTTTGTAATTGTGAGCACTCATTAAAATATGACATGCTAAAAAGTTGATGTTGGACAAGGAAGACAACATAATGGGTTATGTTTTCCTATATCTGAATAGAAGTTATATTGTCATGGATCATCCAACATGTTGAGCTTGCCTTTCCCTCTCATGCTAGCCAAATTCTTTGCACCAAGTAGAGATACTACTTGTGCTCCTAAACATCCCTAAACCCAGTTTTGCCACGAGAGTCCACCATACCTACCTATGGATTGAGTAAGATCCTTCAAGTAAGTTGTCATCGATGCCAGCAATAAAAATTGCTCTCTAAATATGTATGATCTATTAGTGTGAAGAAAATAAGCTTTATAAGAACTTGTAATATGGAAGAAATAAAAGCGACGGACTGCATAATAAAGGTCCTTATCACAAGCGGCAATATAAAGTGACATTCTTTTGCATTAAGATTTTATGCATCCAACCATAAAAGCGCATGACAACCTCTGCTTCCCTCTACATAGGGCCTATCTTTTACTTTTACCTTCTACCCTTATATAAGAGTCATGGTGATCATCACCTTTCCTTTTTACACTTTTTCCTTTGGCAAGCACTATGTGTTGGAGAGATCCGGATATATATATCCACTTGGATGTAGGTTTTCATAAAGTATTATTGTTGACATTACCCTTGAGGTAAAAGGTTGGGAGGCAAAACTATAAGCCCCTATCTTTCTCTGTGTTCGATTGAAACTTTGAACCCATAAGTATCGCGTGAGTGTCAGCAATTGTGAAAGATTAAATGATAGTTGAATATGTGGACTTGCTGAAAAGCTCTTATATTGACTCTTTCCGATGTTATGATAAATTGCAATTGCTTCAATGACTGAGATCATAGTTTGTTAGTTTTCAATAAAGTTTCCGATTCATACTTTATCTAGTTAATGACTTGTTACTTTAGCATGAGAAATTATATGGCATTATATGTTGTTGTTCTAAACATGATCATGATCCCTCATGTCCGTATTTTATTTTATCGACAACTCCATCTCTAAACATGTGGACATATTTTTTGATATCGGCTTTCGCTTGAGGACAAACAAGGTCTAAGCTTGGGGGAGTTGATACGTCCATTTTGCATCATGCTTTTATATTGATATTTATTGCATTATGGGTTGTTATTACACATCATATCACAATACTTATGCCTTTTATCTCTTATTTTATAAGGTTTACATGAAGAGGGAGAATGCCAGCAGCTGGGATTCTAGACTGGAAAAGGAGCAAATATTAGAGACCTATTTTGCCCAACTCTAATAGTCCTAAAACTTCATGGAGCATGTTTTTGGAATATATAAAAAATATTGGGCGAAGAAAGAACCAGAGGGGGCCACCAGCCAGCCATAAGGTTGGAGGGCGCGCCCCCCATCCTTGTGACCCCCCTGGCAAGCCCTCGATGCTCATCTTCTGCTATATGGTGTGTTTTGACCTGGACACAACCAGAAGAAAGCTTTCAGGATGAGTCGCCGCCTTCTTGAGGTGGAACCTGGGCAGAACCAATCTAGGGCTCCGGTAGAGCTATTCTGCCGGGGAAACATCCCTCCGTGAGGGGAAAATCATCACCATCGATACTCTCATTGGGCGGGGGTCAATCTCCATCAACCTCTTCACCAGCACCATCTCATCTCAAACCCTAGTTCATCTCTTGTATCCAATCTTTGTCCCAAAACCTTAGATTGGTACCTGTGGGTTACTAGTAGTGTTGATTACTCCTTGTAGTTGATGCTAGTTGGTTTATTTGGTGGAAGATCATATGTTCAGATCCTTTATGCATATTAATAACCCTCTGATTTTGAACATCAATATGCTTTCTGAGTAGTTACGTTTGTTCCTGAGGACATGGGAGAAGTCTTGCTATAAGTAGTCATGTGAATTTGGTACTCGTTCGATATTTTGATGAGATGTATGTTGTCTCTCCTCTAGTGGTGTCATGTGAACGTCAAGTACATGACACTTCACCATTGTTTGGGCCTAGAGGAAGGCATTGGGGAGTAATAAGTAGATGATGGGTTGCTAGAGTGACAGAAGGTTAAATCCTAGTTTATGTGTTGCTTCGTAAGGGGCTAATTTGGATCCATATGTTTCATGCTATGGTTAGGTTTACCTTAATTCTTATTTCATAGTTGCAGATGCTTGCGACAGGGTTTAATCATAAGTGGGAGGCTTGTCCAAGGAAGAGCAGTACCGAAGCACCGGTCCACCCACATATCAAACTATCAAAGTAACGAACGTGAATCATATGAGCATGATGAAAACTAACTTGACAACAATTCCCATGTGTCCTCGGGAGCGCTTTGCATTATATAAGAGTTCTTCCAGGCTTGTACTTTGCTACAAAAAGGAATGGGCCACCTTGTTGCACCTTGTTTTCTTTTATTTCTTGTTACTCGTTACGATTTATCTTGTCACAAAACTATCTGTTACCGATTATTTCAGTGCTTGCAGAGAATACCTTGCTGGAAACCACTTGTCTTTTCCTTCTGCTCCTCGTTGGGTTCGACACTCTTACTTATTGAAAGGACTACGATAGATCCCCTATATTTGTGGGTCATCACTAGCACAGTAGGCTGAACTAAATCTATACCAATATAAAAAGACCCAAAGAGGCAGATCCAACAAATCCCGGCCGTTAAATCAGGTCAATCCAACCACTCGGGTTGCTCCAATGGCGAGCGCTCAACACGTTTAGTGTGTAGTTAATGTGCAAATAATATCCTACCTAATATTTATGGGTAATTAATATATTACTTAATATCAACGTGCATTGCACGTAAACATTTACTAGTAACAAGAAATAAGCCACATCATGTTTAAAAAAATCATTGTAAAAACATACGGCCCTCTCTTTGAAGCCCTCATGAAGTTTGATGTAGAAGTGCTTGGCATGCATTCGTGGCCACTAGGCACTGCGAATCCAAATCATCTATTTAGTAGAAAAAGCATTTGAATGTGATTTTAATGAGATTCAAAGAGATTGATGACGGATTTGCCTACATTTTTTGGTTGATTCCGCCAACTTAGGGTTTTCTAGGGGTTGTCGAGTGATACACCTCCAACATATCTATTTTTCCAAACACTTATGCTCCTGTTTAGGCCTCTAATTTGCATGATTTGAGTGGAACTAACCCGGACTGACATTGTTTTTAGCGGAATTACTTTGGTGTTGTTTTGTGCAGAAATAAAAAGTTCTCGGAATTGGACAAAACTTTACGGTGATTTATTCTGGAATAAACAAAAAATACTACAGTAAAGAAGTGCTAGAGGGGGACCACCATAGACCCACATGTTGGGGTGCGCGCCTCCCCCTCCCCCCGCGCAGGGCGCGTCAGGAAGGCTTGCGGGTCCCTTGGACCCCTTCCTAACCTAATTCTAGCGCTACAAACTCCGTCTTCCCGAGAAAAAAGCCAGATAGAAAATTTCATCATGTTTTACAATATGGAGCTGCCACCACCTCATGTTCTTCGTCGGGCCCCTAATTTGGAGTTCGTCATCATCACTGACTCTTCTACATCAACAATTTCATGATGCTCACAATCATCTATGAGTAATTCCCTTGTAGGCATACTGGAGGTAGATGGAGATGGATGGGATTTCATATGCAATCATGTCAATTTGTTAGGGCTTGATCCATAGTATCCACTATGTTCTGAGATTGATGTTGCTATGACTTTGATATGCTTAATGCTTATCACTAGGGCTCGAGTGCCATGATTTGAGATTCGAACATGTTATACTTTCATGAATATATCTGCGTTCTTGATCTTACCTGCAAGTTTTATGCACATGTTATCGTTCTAAACCCTAGACCCCCAAAGGTGACCTCGAATTAGGATATCGACTGGGATGACTTTAACTTGAGGAGTTCATGTATTGATCATGTGTTAATGCTTTATTTTGGTTCTCTGTTAAAAGGAGCGTCTTAATGATCCTTAGTTTTCGTTAGGACCCCGCTGCCACAGGACGGTAGGACAAAAGATGCCATGCAAGTTCTTACTGCAAACACGTTCTAACATGATCTAGTTTCGAAGTTTTAGATGCGATAAATCAAACGATGAAAAAATGGTTCATGATTTAGACACACGGTTCAAGAGATCAAACATTTTGAAAATGCGAATGTATGAAAAAATATGAAAAAACTCTCGGTTGCCACAAGTGGCGCAAATGCAGTGCACCACTTGTCAAAGTGAGAGAAGACGAAGGAGTGACATGTGCAAGAGGTACCCTCTTAACTAATTTTTTTGAGCAAACGCACGCTTTATTGATTATCCGAAATAGTAGAGTTTAAGGGTACAATAGCTGGATCATGAGTGAGATCGAGCCAAATATAGCGACCAACACCTAGGCTTCATTTGGATGCCAGGGGAGCCATCCCCAGGGAACATGTGCCTCAGGTGATTTTTTTCTTGTGCGAACTTTAACCCCATGGAAAAGCTACAATATCCTTTGACTGGAGGGATGATGGGGATGACAGGGGAAGGCCAAACTGGGAACAAAGAGTTGAAGCAGCAAAATTTCGAATGGAATAGCGCTCCATCCGGACAACCTCCGCATCAATCGCGGCCATGGTGTCACTGCCAATTAGTCACAATTTGTGAAGGATATGAAGATGCAACTTCTGAGAGCACAAAGATAACAATAGCAGCGCATGCATGCGCGAGGCAAAGCTGTCCTCGCCAAACACCACGAGATCTGCGAGATAGTTCCAACAGCTAGGGGCAGGCAGATTTGAAGCTTTGCCGGGTGCAGATCCATTGGTGGCGGTCACCCCTTAGCCTCATGGTCAATGTGCTGCCAGCAAAGAGAGGACCTTCTAGGCAGAAGGGAGCTTAGATGAAGGAGGAGGAAGACCGACAAACCTTTATCATCGTCATTGCTAGAGGGGCGGAGCGATCGGTGGAGAGGTAGTGGGCCTCATCGTTCCATGTCGTCGGACAGAGAACCTGGATTTCACAAAACACCATCACATCTCAGTCGCGAGAGCCAGTGAGATGAGGCTTTCCTCCCTGACATGTGGAGGCGTGGAAATCTCAGCCGGGGAAAAGCCGTAGAAAGAGCCGGGATCCCTCCCCTTTATGCGGAACCAAATAAAGCGGCTAGCTCCCCTGGCCTGATTCGGCCCGGGGCTTCCCCACCCAGGGAAAGGAGGGGGATCCCAGGAGGATCCCCGATTACCAAATGAGCCCCTAACGAAAAAGCGTACTCTTTTTGTAAACTTTTATAACATCACGTTATAAAAGTTTACAGAAGGAGTACTTTGCAAGGTTATATGTCTCAAAATTGAACTTCCTATATACTCTGAAACCCTTACATTTTTTTGAAGATCTCAACCCTTAACTTCACTTTTTAGGAGACTTAACTTTTTTTGAGGGGGAAACCAAGTTTTATTGAGCAAAAACCACAGAGTGTGAGATACATATCTGGTCATGGGATTGGCCGAACCAAATGCATCGTCCCGGACCTAATGACCAAATGAGTCGTCCCGGACCTAATGAGAGTGCAAACTTGGCTAATCTATGTGCCTCAACATTGATGGCACGACCTTCAAAAGTAAAATTACAGTTAAAGAAATAGCTATATTATTAATCTCAGCAATAATGGCGCCATTGGTTCCTCGGCTCCTGTTGTTGATAGCTCCAACTACCCCTTTAGAATCTGATGCAACAACTAGGTTGTGGATGTTGAGATATTGTGCCAATGCAAGCGCCTGCCTGCCTGCTATAGTTTCAAGAATATCAGGGTCATCAACTCCTTCAATCACGAGGGCTGAGCTACCCAAAAAAGTTCCCATTGCATCTCGGCAAACAGCCGCCACTGAGCCCCCGAGTCCCTTGCGACAAGCCGCATAGACGTGAATTTTGCATGGCCCGGTGGCGCTGCTTTTGGGCGCGGGGCGATTGCATTGGCCATAGGCGCAGTTTGCTGGTTCTGAGGCTGAGTTGGTGCAGCCACCAGATTCAATTCCTGGAGGTATCTGTTGATGAAACCATTGATAGTTTGGGGGCTTGGGAATAAACCCTCATGAATAGCTTCCAGTCCCGCTGCCCAAATAGCCCATAGTGTAACCGAAAGCTTCACAAAAAGCTCATGCGATAACGAAATCATGAGGGTGAATAACCATTGTTTAGCTTTTGGCTCGGTAATACTAGTTGCTAGGGTTTGCGCCAATTCGTCATCCACAAGAGCTCAAGTGCACCTTGACATAGTACACTCCAAGAGGAGGGAGCCACTGGTTAACGAGCGCTCCTTCGGGAGCCTCGCAACGATCAGCGCCACTTGGCGCACTCTCAGCAATTCGCCATGTGTCGCGCTCTGGGCGCTCCCTTCGGATTTTATTTTTTTTATTTTTCCGCACGCATTTTTGGCTATTTAAACGGGTTTTCCTGGGTTTTTTTGGACGTTTTGGTTTTCCACTGGTCTTCCTTAGCTTTTCGATAAAAAAATCGATTTTTTTGCGCGAAAAAACATGTTTTTTTCCTTTTGCGAGAGTCACGGTTTTTCTTCCACGAGAGGCACGGTTTTGCTTTCGCGAGAGTCACGGCCGTGCCTCTTGGAAACGGGAAAAAACGCATTTTCTATTTTTTTTTCCTTTCGCGAGAGTCACAGTTTTGCTTCTGCAAGAGACATGGTTGTGCTTTCGCCAGAGTCACGGCCGTGCCTCTCGGAAACGGAAAAAACACGTTTTCTTTTTTTTTCTTTCGCGAGAGTCACGATTTTGCTTCTGCGAGAGGCACGGTTGTGCTTTCATGAGAGTCACGGTCGTGCCTCTCGGAAACGAAAAAACATGTCTTCTGTTTTTTTTCTTTCGCGAGAGTCACGGTTTGGCTTCCACGACAAGCACGGGTGTGCTTTCGCGGGAGTCACGGCTGTGCCTCCTCGGAAACGAAAAAAACGCGTGTTTCTATTCTTTTTTTCCTTCCGGGAGAGTCACGGTTTTGCTTCCGCGAGAGGCACGGGCGTGCCTTTTTTGGAAAGGGGAAAAACCCATGCTCCTGGTTCAGTTTTTTTTCCGGTTTTTTGTGAAAAAAAGGTTCGGCAAAACCTATCAACATGGGATCAAGTTTTGAAGATCTCAACACGAGGAATCCAATGGTGAAAGCAGTTTGAGATTTGGACGTACGGTTTGAGAGATAAACCATTATGAATAAACTGATCTACGAAAAAAGAGAAAACTCCCAGGTTGCAACAAGTGGTGCGCTGCATGTGCGCCACTTGTCGCAACCTGGGGAGTTGGAGTGATTTTTGCAACGACTACTCCTCAACTAGTGATGTCGCCAAGAGGAGACTTAACTTTTTTTTGAGGAAAAAGAGGAGACTTAACTTAACTAGTAGAACGCCCGTGCGTTGCTACGGGCTCTTTGTATATAACAATAGTTCAACATCGGTTGTGTATAATATATACTATACCCTCGTACTAATTATGCTTATGCATCATTGTCGACCTTTTTTTATGTAAAGACCCTCTTTCTCACTCTGGCTCTCATCTCCAACACTCTTCTTTCTCTCTCTCCATCCATTTTCCTATTGTGCCCTCATCTTCTCCATCCTCTCAAATTCCCTCAATCAGTTATTTAAGTGTTTGACTATACACAAAATAATATTTTCCAGTGTAATATTTCCAGGACTAAGAGCATCTTCAATAGACGGTCCATATGTAAAAATAACCAACTTTTGAATCTTCTGAGGCAAAAAATATCTCTCCAACAGATGGTTCATATGCAAAAAAAATTACATTTCCGCCTCCACGAGATGTAAAATACAACACCTCGCAGTGCAAATTTACATCTCCGGAGGTAGGAGATGTAAAAACGGCGGTCGTGCACCAACGCCCAACCGCCCTTTAGTTCATTTTCGCCCTTCTTCCTCCCGCCCGCCCCGCCGCAGCTACCCGACGCCGTCCCGCCGCAGTTCCAGCCCCGTCCCTACCCCCGCCGCCGATTCCACCCCGCTTGGACTGCAGCCCGCCGTCGTACAGGTGGATCGGGCCGTCGCCGCACCGCGCCGCCCCGCCCCAACCCGTCCGCCTTAGCCCCGGCCCGGCCCTGCCTGCCTCCGCCCCGCTCCGGCCTCTGCCCGCCCCCGCCCGCATCGCTCGCCGCTACCGCCCGCCCTTGTCGGCACTACACACTGCCGCCCCGCTCCGTCCGCCTCTGCCCCATGCCGCACGCCGCTGCCCGCTCCTCGCTCGGCCGCCGCCCCGACCTCTCCCCATCTGCCACCGCCCCGACTCGCTCCGGCCGCCGCCGCCACCCGATGGCGCCGAAGAAGATGCCGAAGGGCAATTCGGGTTTCTTCGGCGTGAGGGTGAAGCCCTCCGGGAACTTCAAAGTGGAGTACTCTGACGTCGGGCGGCGTTGGTGGCTCAGCACATATCCCACTACCGACAAGGTTGCGCGTGCCTACGACGTGGCGGTGTGGCATGTCAAACGGCCAAAGACAGACCTCAACTTCCTGGCAATCGAGACCTGGGCGGTGGTAGAGAGGCTCGTGCTGCAGGGCATCCGGATGGAGGAGATGCCGACGAAGAAGAAGAAGAGACCGGCGATTGTCGTCACTCCCGGTTAGAGCGACGAGGTGGCGATGGCTCGGTTTGTGCGGGAGCATCCCGAGTATGCCCAAGCCGAGTAGGAGTACTACTGAAAGCGTGATGCCGAGGAGAAGAAGAAGGAGGAGGAGGTGAAGAAGGAGGAGGAGGCCGGCCCCTCGAGGGTGATCCCCATCCTCCATCATCGTCGGAGGAGGACGAGGAGTTCTAGGGGCTCTCGGATGACTCCGAAGAGTCGTACTGGATGCCCTCGGACAACGAGTAGTTCTGCTAGTTTAAATTTATGTCATCTATGTCTGAACTATGTTCGAATTTGATGTTTGAACTATGTTGAGATGAAGTAGTAGTTGGTCGTTTTCAGAATTTTACATCTTCGTTTTGGACCATCTGTTGGAGTTGCTCTTTTACATCTCCGTTTTGGACCATCTGCTGGAGTTAAGCCTTTTTCGGAGATGTAAAAAGCACTTTTTGGTGATGTAAATTTTTACATCACCAGTTTGGATCACCAAAATATACATCATCTATTGAAGATGCTCTAAGCATTATATTTGCCACCACAACAAAAGGAATTTCATGGAAATTGTTTTGGGTGATTCGCTCTATCCTTAAAAGTTTTCAGGGGTCATGAGAAATGTTTTGTGGAGCACTACAACACACTCCACACATATGGTGGCGTAATTTTCATTTTTTGATAAGAAAATGTATAATTTTTTTTATCTCTTTGTGTGAAGCATTGTAAGCAGGATAGTTAGGTTTGTGTGGATATCATGATACGAACCAGAATATTGGCAAGTTTAAAATATTTCATGGCAATAATCTATATACTCTCTTTATAATTCATTTTGCACTATCATAAACCAAGTCATTACAAACACTACTTTCCTTGGTCCATCAAGTATTCTCTTAGCCCATTGAATAACCTTAGCAAGAAATTTTTTACACATAGCGAAGTGCTAATATTTATACATCAAATACATCAAAGCTTAACCAGCCTATAGATTTTTCCTACATTAAAACCAATTAACTCTTATATGAGGTAGTTATTTCACCACATGAAAATTTCTTCTAATTACCTCCATCCCCTTATAGCAGCACCCTCATAAGCACTCCTACTTCCTATGAAGTTGAATATTCATCAAATGTTAATGTCTCATTTTCTTCCTTGACGTCTTATACTATTTATTTTCATGGGTATAGGGTGCTTTGCTTTCATTTGTGGTGATATTCTGCTATGTCATTTGTAAAAACATGTCTACTTTGTAGTATCCAATGTATCATGCGTTTGTGTCTTCTCGCTGTATAGTCTCAACTGCAGATAAGGCTTAAAAACAACGGTCACGTGTAAGATCTGGGATATTTACTTCAGCGACATTGATGGTAGCTATCTGCAGGTTTTCTTCAGTCAACAGCTCTGACTAGCGTACCCGCTGATAATTCTACCTTGGTTGTAGGCAAGTAGGATGGTGCTACCTCTTGAGCACTGCGTTGGATTTCCTTGAAGAGGAAAGGATGATGCAGCAAAGTAGCGTAAGTATTTCCCTCAGTTTTTGAGAACCAAGGTATCAATCCAGTAGGAGGTTGCGCGCGCGTCCCTAGTACCTGCACAAAACAAATAACTCCTCACAACCAACGTGATAAGAGGTTGTCAATCCCTTCACAATCACTTACGAGAGTGAGATCTGATAGATATGATAATATAATATTTTTGGTATTTTTGTGATAAAGATGCAAAGTAAAATAAAGGCAAAGTAAAAAAGCAAAGGAAATAACTAAGTATTAGAAGATTAATATGATGAAGATAGACTCGGGGGCCATAGGTTTCACTAGTGGCTTCTCTTAAGAGCATAAGTATTTTACGGTGGGTGAACGAATTACTGTTGAGCAATTGACAGAATTGAGCATAGTTATGAGAATATCTAGGTATGATCATGTATATAGGCATCACGTCCGAGACAAGTAGACCGACTCCTGCCTGCATCTACTACTATTACTCCATTCATCGACCGCTATCCAGCATGCATCTAGAGTATTAAGTTCACGAAAACAGAGTAACGCCTTAAGCAAGATGACATGATGTAGAGGGATAAATTCATGCAATATGATAAAAAACAATCTTGTTATCCTCGATGGCAACAATACAATACGTGCCTTGCTGCGCCTACTGTCACTGGGAAAGGACACCGCAAGATTGAACCCAAATCTAAGCCCTTCTCCCATTGCAAGAAAGATCAATCTAGTAGGCAAACCAAACTGATAATTCGAAGAGACTTGCAAAGATAACCAATCATACATAAAAGAATTCAGAGAAGATTCAAATATTGTTCATAGATAATCTTGATCATAAACCCACAATTCATCGGTCTCAACAAACACACCGCAAAAAGAAGATTACATCGAATAGATCTCCATAAGAGAGGGGGAGAACATTGTATTGAGATCCAAAAAGAGAGAAGAAGCCATCTAGCTAATAACTATGGACCCGAAGGTCTGAGGTAAACTACTCACACTTCATCGGAGAGGCTATGGTGTTGATGTAGAAGCCCTCCGTGATGGATACCCCCTCCAGCGGAGCTCCGGAATAGGCCCCAAGATGGGATCTCATGGATACAGAAGGTTGTGGCGGTGGAATTAGGTTTTTGTCTCCGTATCTGATTGTTTGGGGGTACGTAGGTATATATAGGAGGAAGGAGTACATCGGTGGAGCAACAGGGGGCCCACGAGGGTGGAGGGCGCGCCTGGGGGGTAGGCATGCCCCCTACCTCGTGGCCTCCTCTTTTGTTTCTTGACGTAGGGTCCAAGTCTCCTGGATCATGTTTGATGAGAAAATCACGTTCCCGAAGGTTTCATTCCGCTTGGACTCCGTTTGATATTCCTTTTCTTCGAAACCCTAAAATAGGCAAAAACAACAATTCTGGGATGGGCCTCCGGTTAATAGGTTAGCCCCAGAAATAATATAAAAGTGGATAATAAAGCCCAATAATGTCCAAAACAGTAGATAATATAGCATGGAGCAATAAAAAATTATAGATGCGTTGGGGACGTATCAGCTGGTATGTTCATCTATTATCAGGAACTCCTCTTCACATCTGAATTTTGGTGGAACAACAATTCTACTGAGATCCTGGCATTAAAAGTAGCACGGCAAAGACCGGAAAACAAATTTTGTCAGATAATAGAAATTTAGAATCATTGAGGGACATAATACCACTCTGCTATCAAATGGAGCATAATTGCATCACAAAATATTTGAGCTAGCATGTCTTCTTTTCCCGATCAAATATATGTATTTCTTTTCCAAGAATCAATACTATTTTTAGGCAAAGACGAAAACCAAGCTTTAGCACGATCTCTAAGCGAAAAAGGAAATAGCTTCAATTTAACAATATCATTATCCACATCTTTCTTCTTTTGCATGTCACACAAATCAACGAAGCTATTTAGATGGGTAGCGGCATCTTCACTAGGAAGGCCGGAGAATGGATCTTTCATGACAAGATTCTGCAAAGCAGCATTAATTTCACAAGATTCAGCATCGTTAAGAGGAGCAATTAGAGTGCTAATAAAATCATTGTTGTTGGTATTGGTAAAGTCACGCAATTTAGTGTTATCTTGAGCCATCGTGACAAGCAAGCAATCCAACACACAAGCAAACAAAAAGCAAGCGGGCAAAAAGAGGCAAATAGAGAAAGAGAGGGGGATAGAGAGAGGGGGGTGAATAAAACGGTAAGGGTGAAGTGGGGGAGAGGAAAACGAGAGGCAAATGGCAAAAAATGTAATGCGGGAGATAAGGGTTGTGATGGGTACTTGGTATGTTGAATTTTGCGTAGACTCCCTGACAACGGCGCCAGAAATGGCTCGTTGTCGGGAGTCAAATCTTGACTTGCGTGAACCTCCCCGATAACGGCGCCAGAAATTCTTCTTGCTACCTCTTGAGCACTACGTTGGATTTCCTTGAAGAGGAAAGGATGATGCAGCAAAGTAGCGTAAGTATTTCCCTCCGTTTTTGAGAACCAAGGTATCAATGCAGTAGGAGGTTGCGCGCGTGTCCCTAGTACCTGCACAAAACAAATAACTCCTCGCAACCAACGCGATAAGGGGTTGTCAATCCCTTCACGGTCACTTACGAGAGTGAGATCTGATAGATATGATAAGATAATATTTTTGGTATTTTTGCGATAAAGATGCAAAGTAAAATAAAGGCAAAGTAAAAAAGCAAAGGAAATAACTAAGTATTGGAAGATTAATATGATGAAGATAGACCCGGGGGCCATAGGTTTCACTAGTGGCTTCTCTCAAGAGCATAAGTATTTTACGGTGGGTGAACGAATTACTGTTGAGCAATTGACAGAATTGAGCATAGTTATGAGAATATCTAGGTATGATCATGTATCTAGGCATCACGTCCGAGACAAGTAGACCGACTCCTGCCTGCATCTACTACTATTACTCCACTCATCGACCGCTATCCAGCATGCATCTAGAGTATTAAGTTCATTGAAAACAGAGTAATGCCTTAAGCAAGATGACATGATGTAGAGGGATAAATTCATGCAATATGATAAAAACCCATCTTGTTATCCTCGATGGCAACAATACAATACGTGCCTTGCTGCCCCTACTGTCACTGGGAAAGGACACCGCAAGATTGAACCCAAAGCTAAGCACTTCTCCCATTGCAAGAAAGATCAATCTAGTAGGCCAAACCAAACTGATAATTCGAAGAGACTTGCAAAGATAACCAATCATACATAAAAGAATTCAGAGAAGATTCAAATATTGTTCATAGATAACTTGATCATAAACCCACAATTCATCGGTCTCAACAAACACACCGCAAAAAGAAGATTACATCGAATAGATCTCCACAAGAGAGGGGGAGAACATTGTATTGAGATCCAAAAAGAGAGAGAAAGCCATCTAGCTAATAACTATGGCCCCGAAGGTCTGAGGTAAACTACTCACACTTTATCGGAGAGGCTATGGTGTTGATGTAGAAGCCCTCCGTGATCGATGCCCCCTCCGGCGGAGCTCCGGAACAGGCCCCAAGATGGGATCTCGTGGAACAAAAGGTTGCGGTGGTGGAAGTAGGTGTTTGGCTCCATATCTGATTGTTTGGGGGTACGTAGGTATATATAGGAGGAAGGAGTACGTCGGTGGAGCAATAGGGGGCCCACGAGGGTGGAGGGCGCGCCTGGGGGGTAGGCGCGCCCCCTACCTCGTGGCCTCCTCCTTTGTTCTTTACGTAGGGTCCAAGTCTCCTGGATCATGTTTGGTGAGAAAATCACGTTCCCGAAGGTTTCATTCCGTTTGGACTTCGTTTGACATTCCTTTTCTTCGAAACCCTAAAATAGGCAAAAACATCAATTCTGGACTGGGCCTCCGGTTAATAGGTTAGTCCCAAAAATAATATAAAAGTGGATAATAAAGCCCAATAATGTCCAAAACAGTACATAACATAGCATGGAGCAATCAAAAATTATAGATATGTTGGAGACGTATCTGTTGGGGAACGTAGTAATTTCAAAATATTTCCTACGCACACGCAAGATCATGGTGATGCATAGCAACGGAGAGGGGAGTGTGTCCACGTACCCTCGTAGACCGAAAGCGGAAGCGTTAGCACAACGCGGTTGATGTAGTCATACGTCTTCACGATCCAACCGATCATGTATCGAACGCACGGCACCTCCGAGTTCTGCACACGTTCAACTCGATGACGTCCCTCGAACTCCGATCCAGCCGAGTGTTGAGGGAGAGTTTTCGTTCAGCACGACGGCGTGGTGTCGATGAATGATGTTCTACCACGCAGGGCTTCGCCTAAGCACCGCTACGATATGATCGAGGTGGATTATGGTGGAGGGGGACACCGCACACGGCTAAGAGATCAAGAGATCAATTGTTGTGTCTTTGGGGTGCCCCTGCCCCCGTATATAAAGGAGTGGAGGAGGGGGAGGGCCGACCCTCTCTATGGCGCGCCCTAGGGGAGTCCTACTCGCACCAGGAGTAGGATCCCCCCTTTCCTAGTAGAACTAGGAGCCCTTCCAAGTAGTAGGAGTAGGAGGGATGGAAAGGGAAGGGAAAAGGAGAAGGAAGGAAGGGGGCGCCCCCCTCTGAGGAGTCCTGGATTAGGGGTGTCGGATGGCCGGACTATACCTTCAGCCGGACTCCTGGACTATGAAGATACAAGATTGAAGACTTCGTCCCGTGTCCGGGAGGGACTTTCCTTGGCGTGGAAGGCAAGCTTGGCGATACGGATATGTGAGATCTCCTACCATTGTAACCGACTTTGTGTAACCCTAACCCTCTCCGGTGTCTATATAAACCGGAGGGTTTTAGTCCGTAGGACAACATACACAACAACAATCATACCATAGGCTAGCTTCTAGGGTTTAGCCTCTCTGATCTCGTGGTAGATCTACTCTTGTACTACCCATATCATCAATATTAATCAAGCAGGACGTAGGGTTTTACCTCCATCGAGAGGGCCCGAACCTGGGTAAAACTTCATGTCCCTTGCCTCCTGTTACCATTCGGCCTAGACGCACAGTTTGGGACCCCCTACCCGAGATCCGCCGGTTTTGACACCGACATTGGTGCTTTCATTGAGAGTTCCTCTGTGTCGTCGCCGTCAGGCTCGATGGATCCTACGATCACCAATAACGATGCAGTCCAGGGGGAGACCTTCCTCCCCGGACAGATCTTCGTCTTCGGCGTCTTCGCACTGCGGGCCAATTCACTTGGCCATCTGGAGCAGATCGAAAGCTATGCCCCTGGCCATCAGGTCAGATTTGGAAGTTTAAACTACATGGCTGACATCCGCGGGGACTTGATATTCGACGGATTCGAGCCACTGCCGAGCGCGCCGCACTATCCCGACGAGCATGATCTAGCTCTGCCGCCGAACAGTGCCCTGGAGGCCGCACCCGCACCGGCTTCGACCCTTAATTCGGAGCCAACCGCGCCGATTGAGGATGGGTGGTTGGACACCGCCTCGGGGGCTGCGATCCCAACAGCGATTGAACCGAACACCAGCCCCGCACTCGGCGAGACTCGTGACTCCAAGGAGCCGGACTCCTCTCTGGGCCCCGAACCCTTCGCGCCCCTGCCGATCGAATCTGATTGGGCGCCGATCATGGACTTTACTGCCGCGAACATCTTCCAGCACTCGCCTTTCGGCGATATTCTGAAGACACTAAAGTCTCTCTCTTTATTAGGAGAGCCCTGGCCGAACTACGGTCAGCAAGGTTGGGGTACGGACGATGAAGAAATTCAAAGCCCACCCACCACCCACTTTGTAGCCACTGTCGATGACTTAACCGACATGCTCGACCTCAACTCCGAAGACATCGACGGTATGGACGCCGATGAAGGAGACGATGAAGAACCAGCGCCTATTGGGCCCTGGAACACCACCTCGTCATATGACGTATACATGGTGGACGCACCAAAAGATGACGACGAGGAGCGGAAGGACGCACCGAAGGCTTGTTCCCTCGAAAAGCAGTCAAAGCGACGACGCAAGCGCCGCCCCAAATCCCACCTCGATAGAAATAGCGATCACACAGACCCGGTGCTGGAGCAGGGCGAACCGCTGCCGAACAACGGCAATCTGGATAATCAAACCAAACAAACAAATCCTATCAAGGATAATGGTCCGGACGACATAACGCCGGACAGGCACTCGGAGCAGTAGAATGCCCATAAAAGGCTTGTTGCCACCGCGAGGAGTCTGAAAAAGCAGAAGCAAAGGCTCAAGGCTGCACAAGACACACTCCAAATCAGATGGAGTAAAATACTCAACACAGCAGCGATGTACGGCGACGATCGCCCCTCCAAGAGCTACCCAAAGCGGAAGCTGCTACCTGAATTCGATGAGGAGGCCTCAGACCCCCCACAGCCAAATATCAAAGCAGCCACCTGGTCGGATAGACGACCCCTCTATCAACACAGAACGGCATACAACGCCGCTCACAATACAACACGCGACCCATGTGAGGGCTCGCACCCAAAGGATGGCGCAACAAGATCCATCTATGGACCACGCAAGCGCGCCCCAGCATACAATGCAACACAACAAACATCCGAACAACGCGGCACACCCAGCTACAGGGGTGCCGCACACCCCCTGTGTTTCACCGATGAGGTGCTGGACCATGAATTTCCAGAGGGATTCAAGCCCGTAAACATAGAGGCATACGACGGAACAACAGACCCTGGGGTCTGGATTGAGGACTACATCCTTCATATCCATATGGCTCAAGGAGATGATCTCCACGCCATCAAGTACTTACCCCTCAAGCTCAAAGGGCCAGCTCGTCACTGGCTCAAAGGCCTCCCCGAAAGCTCCATTGGAAGTTGGGAAGAGCTCGAAGACGCCTTTCGGGCAAATTTTCAAGGGACTTATGTCCGACCACCGGATGCGGACGATGGCGTGGTCGGCTTTCGGGCCAAAATTGCCACTGGCTAGCCATCTCCGGGCTTTCGGGCCAAAATAAGCCGAGAACGATGGCCGCATTAACAAACCTCATGACCCTCTTTTGCGTAGGTGAGGACAGCTGGCTAGCCAGATGCAGCACCAGCGATCCCAGTACATCTGAAGTTAGAGATGGAAACGGGAAATCACGGCGCAACAGCAATAACAAACGTCAGAATAAAGAAGACAGCACGAAGGGCACGGCAGTAAATGCCGGATTCAAAGTCTCTCGGCCAGGTCAAAAGCCGCCCCCTAAAGGCACCAGGGATGAACTGTCCAGCCTCAACAAAATTCTGGACCAAGTATGTCAGATCCATAGTACCCCAGGCAAACCTGCTAATCATACCCACAGAGAATGTTGGGTCATCAAGCAGTCCGGCAAGCTCAACGCTGTACACAAGGGGGAGGATACACCAAGTGAAGACGAGGACGAACCTCCCAAGAAAGACACGGGGGAACAAAAAAAAATTCCACCCGAAGTCAAAATAGTAAACGTGTTACACGTGATCAAGGGAAAAAACAATGCGGCACTCCCAGAAAAAAATACCCAAGCGCCTATCACCGCAAAGTCCTGCCACTGGTCATCTCAACCGATCACTTTCGACCATCGCGATTACTCAGCAAGTATCCGACACGCAGGATGGGCTGCCCTGGTGTTAGACCCAGTAATTGGCGGATATCACTTCACATGAGTCTTGATGGACGGCGGCAGCAGCCTAAACCTAATATATCAGGATACAATCCATGGGATGGGGTTAGACCCAACACAAATTCGCCATAGCAACACTACCTTTAAAGGAGTAACGCCAGGCCCAGGGGCTTGTTGCACGGGATCCCTCCTACTACAAGTTATATTCGGCTCCCCCGATAACTTCCGTCGCGAGCATTTCACTTTCCACATCGCTCCGTTTCAAAGTGGCTATCAAGCACTGCTCGGACGTGAAGCTTTCGCTCGCTTTAATGCAATACCACACTACGCCTCCCTCACACTCAAGATGCCCGGTCCACGAGGCATCATCTCAGTGCACGGAAATATCAAGCGATCTCTGCGCGCCGAAGAGAGTGAGGCTGCCTTGGCAGCCGCACACTAAAGGCGCCCGGACCAGCGAAAGCATCCAATAGGTCGTCAAGACCTCAGACACAACTAATCAAGTCCGGTGCCACTACTTATACCGAATAAACGGTCACACCCCTATTTTTCAATACAAGGGGCTCAACGCGCGCAGACAAGTGGCAATTTCTTCTCATCTTGAATTACACATAGTTTCTTTAGAAAACTATCTTTTTGCACGACAACCTTTTCACCTAAATTCCTCTCTTTTACAGACGATCATCGTGCTACACCCGTCCAGGATACGGCACAACGGAGACACAGGCGCAGACGTGCAGTAGGGACCCGCCCCAAGGATTCTTTTTAGATTAAGACCCTGCGTAAACCTTTTTTACTGTCTCTTGTTGATACATATCCACCGTTGAGAAGGATGCTGATGTCTTGGCATGTGGCCACGCCAGAATAATGCACGTACCTGGACACAAGGGGCTTCTTACAAAGGCCATTCTTTAGGCCCGGTTAATACCACAAAGACCGAATACATTAGGGAGTGTTCGGCGTCGCGAGTTTGGCCCTATATGCATCAGCTCCGAATCATTGTCTTTGGTCAAATATTGGGTTTGCCCGGCTCCTGTGTTTTGGTGCCTTACGTTCCGCTTTACTGGCTAAGGTAGCACCAGGAGAACTACTGCGATTGTGCCCTGGTTCATCCGGACGAGCACCTCAGTAGAGAAAGCCGAAAACTAACTGTCATGATATAGTGTGAGACTGGTCAACCACTCGACGACCTATGGGAATGTTAGAATTCCTCCGCCTTAACGAAGGGCCGTTTTCCGGCCAGGCGTGTACGCACCCCGGGATTGGGAGAGTGCGGAGCCACAAGGGGCTATCTAGTAGCCCCACTGTCAAACTCCTATGGCTAAGTGAAAGTGTTAAAGCGTTATAGTCCGGTTGCCTCGCTCGCTCCGCTATCACCTCCTTTATAGGACCAAGACGTTGGGTTAAGTGTGAACGCGTGTTTTTGTGAGCACCTCCGCATTATATGCATGGGGGTTGAAGCCGACGGCTGCAATCTTTCAGGTTATATAGATGTATACATAAACGGCCGCCCAGGAGGCATCATATTACTTTCAGGCAAAAGTATAAAAGTAGCCTTATGAAAATTTATAAAAGCATTTCTCTTACAATGAGATTACATATCACTCAAACATAATATTTTTTGAGCACTGGGTCTCTATCAAACGAGCACCCTCAAGAACTTCCTCAAAGTAGTGCTCAGCAGCCCTTCGACCTATGGCCAAATCCCGCGCTGCAACAGTGGTAGCATCCATCTCCGCCAGTATGCTTTAACACGGGCAAAGGCCATTCGTGCGCCTTCTATGCACGCCGACCTCTTCATCGCATTTATGCGTGGCACCTCGTCAAGGAACTGTTGCACCAAGCTGAAATAGCTGTTTGGTTTTGACCTTTCCGGCCATAGCTGATCCACAACAGACCTCATGGAGAGTCCGGACAACCTATTTAGTTCGGCCCATTCGGCTAATTGGTCAGTCAATGAAAGCGGACGCTCGGGAGAATGGAATTGTTTCCAGAACAGCTGGTCTACTTCACGGTTCGTCTGACTCTGGAAGTACTTGGCCGCATCGGCAGCGCTCGCCGCCAAATCCATATACACATCCTCCAAACTCCACAACCGATCCAGAGGGGCATACCGTGGATCTCCGAACTTCCTCTGCAACATAAATTATTTCCCAGCCACAATATCCCTGGCTTCCCGCAGCTCCTCCTTCTTTGCCCTCATAGCAGAGCGGAGGTCTTTTCCCGTTACAGCAGCCTTCTCAAGGTCCGATGCCTTCGCCTGGTTTTCCTTTTCAAGAACCCGGCAACGGTCGACAGCGGCTTTTAATTCTATGGCCATCTTGGCCATCTTATCTCGGCTCTCGCCATGAGCGGCCTTCTCGGCTTGCAACTCTTCGACCGCCTTCAAAGCAGCCGCATTACCCAACCTCGCTTGTTCCTTGGCTCGGGCAAGTTCTGCCCGCAAGGCTTCAACAGTGGCAGCTCCATCTGCAGTCACAACATATTAAAGATACTGGCATCATGCTGCTCTTCCTATCTGGCGTTTACCAGATAATGACACTTACCCTGTGCCTCGTCAAGCCTTTTGTTAACAAGCTCGATGTCGGCGTCTGCCGCATCCAACTGCCGTCTTAAATGGGCAAACTCGCTAGCCCGGCTAGCCACCGGAGCTTCCATCACTTGCTCATAGGGGCATTATGGTTACTACCTGGGATTATGATCCTCTGATCGTCGTCGTTCCCGACGACAACCAGAGTCTCAGGGGCTACTATCTACACAGGGCACACTTAGCATGTGCAGGACTATCATACATTATTTTACGTACCTCAAAGCCTGTCAGTAGACTCATAAAAGCTTTATGCAATCCGCTTTCGGCGGACGAGATTCTCTCCATCACCATATTCATCAGCACACGGTGTTCATCTGAGATGGCCGCTCGCCCCACCAACTCCCTCAGAACATCCGATCGCACACTAGACGGTGTCGGACTCTTTTGTCTGCTCTCTTCGGGAGCCGGACACTGGGAGCTTCGGGGGTCAAAGGGATTATCTTCTGGCCTCACCGGACTCGGAGAGGCCCTCCGCGACGACACTTCAGGGTCGCCCGCTTCTGGAGCGGAGGAGTCCGGAGGAGGCGTTTCGCTCTCCATCATCTCTGGAAGAAGATCCCCCGAAGACGAGCTCATTTGTGAGGGGCTAAGGCCCGAACTGCAAAGATATATGCGGTGGTTATTTTCTCAGAAGAAAAAGATGGCATATATGTACTGTTAAAGTATTTCGGGTCACTTACGACTCGTGGGGGAATTGATCCCCCCGTGGACTTTGTGCGGCAACAGCACCCCCCGAGGTAGGACCCTCTGTGGGAGACTTCTTCTCCCGTTTGGAAGCTTCGGCTTTCGAAACCCCGGGCGTGGTCCTTTTCCTCTTCCGGTCGTCTTCCTTCATGGAGACGCTCGCTCCCTCGGTTAGAATAGGCAGCGTTGGGGGCCCGCGTCCGCCCTTATTATCCTCCACAGTATCTTCCTTAAAAGGCTCCGGGCAAGGTGCGATCTGGAGCATCTTTTCCAGCACCGGATTTTCCAAACCCTCAGGGAGGGGGGCCGAACACCGAATCAACTTCGCTTTCGTTAGCCAGTCCTGATCAAAAAGTGAACTCTCAGAAATAACTTCGTAACAAATGAGAGACAGTATGTTTGGCCGGAAGATTCCTTACCTGTTCGGCGGCGCGGTTACTGCTCAGGCCCACGTCCTCAGTAATTTCCGGACACTCTACCTGAGGTCCGAAGAATGACTTGTACATCTCCTTGTGCGTCAGGCCGAGGAAATTTTGAATGGCACGCGGTCCCTCGGGATTGAACTCCCACAAGCGAAGGGGCCGGCGTTTGCAAGGCTGGACTTGACGAACCAGCATAACTTGTGTTACCGCAACCAAACTGAAATCTCCGTTGAAGAGATCTTGAATGCGGCTTTGCAGTATAGGCACGTCCTTGGCTGGACCCCAGCTCAATCCTCTGCTAATCCATGACATCAGTTGTGGTGGAGGGCCCGGGCGGAAAACAGGGGCGGCCGCCCACTTGGCACTTCTAGGAGCCGTGATGTAGAACCACTCCTGTTG
Organism: Triticum urartu; assembly: GCF_003073215.2. Taxonomy (NCBI): domain Eukaryota; kingdom Viridiplantae; phylum Streptophyta; class Magnoliopsida; order Poales; family Poaceae; genus Triticum; species Triticum urartu. The sequence goes on along the minus strand of NC_053023.1, from coordinate 217,422,607 downwards.
CCACAATTCAGACACCTCTGGAAGGGAACCTTCGGGCCATGGAGCTCCCATCATCTTGCGTATTGAGGCACCTCCACACACCGCATGTTGCCCCTCGATCATCTTCGGCTTTACTTCAAAGGTCTTGAGCCATAAGCCAAAGTGAGGGGTAACCCGGAGGAAGGCCTTGCACACGACAATAAATGTCGTGATATGAAGAAAGGAGTCCGGTGCCAGATCATGGAAATCTAGCCCGTAGTAAAACATCAAGCCCCTGACGAAGGGATCCAAAGCAAGGCCTAGACCTCGGAAGAAGTGGGAGACGAACACGACGCTCTCGTTGGGTTCGGGGGAGGGGACGGCCTGCCCCCGGGGAGGCAGCCGATGCAAAATCTCGGCGGTCAGATATCTGGCCTCCCTCAACTTTTTGATGTCTTCTTCCGTGACGGAGGAAGGCACCCATCGGCCTTGAAGGCTAGATCCGGACATGACTGAAGGTTCGGAGCACCTGGCCTGAGCTTTGGGCATTTGAGCTTGAGGCGGGGGAAGGATTCGATTGAGCATGGGAGGGAAAAATAAAAGCCTTGTCCCTTTATAAAGAGGGTGAATATCAAGCGTCCTCTCCGTGTCCGTTTGGACTTGCCTATGATCTAGTAGTCCTAGAAGCGGTTGGGTTACCCACACCCGTATTGATGAGAATCCCGGAATAAGGGGACACGATCTCTGCTTTGACAAGACGTGCCAAGGAAACTGCCTCGCATGACGCGCTGAGGTGGGATAATGAAACGACTCGGATAAAAGCTTGGCTGTGGTGTGTCACGCTACGGAATACGTCAGCAGATTAGATTTGTGTAGATATTATTCTCTCTATGGCAATATGTGGAAACTTATTTTGCAGAGCCGAACACTATCCTTGTGTTCAAAATCTTCTATGAATTACTTGGGGGAGGAACCCACCTTGCAATGCCGAAGACAATCTGCGCGCCGGATTCGTCGTCATTGAAGCCTGGTTCAGGGGCTACCGAGGGAGTCCTGGATTAGGGGGTGTCCGGATGGCCGGACTATACCTTCAGCCGGACTCCTGGACTATGAAGATACAAGATTGAAGACTTCGTCCCGTGTTCGGAAGGGACTTTCCTTGGCGTGGAAGGCAAGCTTGGCGATACGGATATTCAGATCTCCTACCATTGTAACCGACTTTGTGTAACCCTAACCCTCTCCGGTGTCTATATAAATCGGAGGGTTTTAGTCCGTAGGACAACATACACAACAACAATCATACCATAGGCTAGCTTCTAGGGTTTAGCCTCTCTGATCTCGTGGTAGATCTACTCTTGTACTACCCATATCATCAATATTAATCAAGCAGGACGTAGGGTTTTACCTCCATCGAGAGGGCCTGAACCTAGGTAAAACTTCGTGTCCCTTGCCTCCTGTTACCATCCGGCCTAGACGCACAGTTCGGGACCCCCTACCCAAGATCCACCGGTTTTGACACCGACACCCCCCCACTCCCTAGTCCAATTCGGACCAGCCCATGGGGAGGGGTACGGCCACCCTTTGAGGCCTTTCTCTCCTTTCCCGTATGGCCCACTAAGGCCCAACACGAATTCCCTTAACTCCCCGGTACTCCCGAAAATACCCGAATCACTCGGAACCTTTCTGATGTCCGAATATAGTCGTCCAATATATTGATCTTTACGTCTCGACAATTTCGAGACTCCTCGTCATGTCCCCGATCTCATCCGGGACTCCGAACTCTTTCGGTACATCAAAACACATAAACTAATAATATAACCGTCATCGAACTTTAAGCGTGCGGACCCTACGGGTTTGAGAACTATGTAGACATGACCGAGACACGTCTCCGGTCAATAACCAATAGCGGAACCTGGATGCTCATATTGGCTCCTACATATTCTACGAAGATCTTTATCGGTCAAACCGCATAACAACATACGTTGTTCCCTTTGTCATCGGTATGTTACTTGCCCGAGATTCGATCGCCGGTATCTCAATACCTAGTTCAATTTCGTTACCGGCAAGTCTCTTTACTCGTTCTGTAACACATCATCCCGCAACTAACTCATTAGTTGCAATGCTTGCAAGGCTTATAGTGATGTGCATTACCGAGTGGGCCCAGAGATACCTCTCCGACAATCGGAGTGACAAATCCTAATCTCGAAATACGCCAACCCAACAAGTACCTTCGGAGACACCTGTAGAGCACCTTTATAATCACCCAGTTACATTGTGACGTTTGGTAGCACACAAAGTGTTCCTCCGGTAAACGGGAGTTGCATAATCTCATAGTCATAGGAACATGTATAAGTCATGAAGAAAGCAATAGCAACAGACTAAACGATCAAGTGCTATGCTAACGGAATGGGTCAAGTCAATCACATCATTCTCGTAATGATGTGATCCCGTTAATCAAATGACAACTCTTTGTCTATGGCTAGGAAACTTAACCATCTTTGATCAACGAGCTAGTCAAGTAGAGGCATACTAGTGACACTCTATTTGTCTATGTATTCACACATGTATCATGTTTCCGGTTAATACAATTCTAGCATGAATAATAAACATTTATCATGATATAAGGAAATAAATAATAACTTTATTATTGCCTCTAGGGCACATTTCCTTTAGTCTCCCACTTGCACTAGAGTCAATAATCTAGTTCACATCGCCATGTGATTTAACACCAATAGTTCACATCACCATGTGATTAACACCCATAGTTCACATCGTCATGTGATCAACACCCAAAGGGTTTACTAGAGTCAATAATCTAGTTCACATCGCTATGTGATTAACACCCAAAGAGTACTAAGGTGTGATCATGTTTTGCTTGTGAGACAAGTTTAGTCAACGGGTCTGCCACATTCAGATCCGTAAGTATTTTGCAAATTTCTATGTCAACAATGCTTGCATGGAGCTATTCTAGCTAATTGCTCCCACTTTCAATATGTATCCAGATTGAGATTTAGAGTCATCTGGACCAGTGTCAAAACTTGCATCGACGTAACCCTTTACGACGAACCTTTTTGTCACCTCCATAATCGAGAAACATATCCTTATTCCACTAAGGATAATTTGACCGCTGTCCAGTGATCTACCCCTAGATCACTATTGTACTCCCTTGCCAAAAACAGTGTAGGGTATACAATAGATCTGGTACACAGCATGGCATATTTTATAGAACCTATGGCCAAGGCATAGGGAATGACTTTCATTCTCTCTCTATCTTCTGCCGTGGTCGGGTTTTGAGTCTTACTCAACTTTACACCTTGTAACACAGGCAAGAACTCTTTCTTTGACTGTTCCATTTTGAACTACTTCAAAATTTTATCAAGGTATGTACTCATTGAAAAACTTATCAAGCGTCTTGATCTATCTCTATAGATCTTGATGCTCAATATGTAAGCAGCTTCACCGAGGTCTTTCTTTGAAAAACTCCTTTCAAACACTCCTTTATGCTTTGCAGAATAATTCTACATTATCTCCGATCAACAATATGTCATTTACATACACTTATCAGAAATGTTGTAGTGCTCCCACTCACTTTCTTGTAAATACAGGCTTCACTGCAAGTCTGTATAAAACTATATGCTTTGATCAACTTATTAAAGCGTATATTCCAACTCTGAGATGCTTGCACCAGTCCATAGATGGATCGCTGGAGCTTGCATATTTTGTTAGCACCTTTAGGACTGACAAAACTTTCTTGTTGCATCATATACAACTCTTCTTTAATAAATCCATTAAGGAATGTAGTTTTGTTTATCCATTTGCCAGATTTCATAAAATGTGGCAATTGCTAACATGATTCGGACAGACTTAAGCATAGATACAAGTGAGAAACTCTCATCGTAGTCAACACCTTGAACTTGTCGAAAACCTTTTGCGACAATTCTAGCTTTGTAGATAGTAACACTACTATCATCATCCGTCTTCCTCTTGAAGATCCATTTGATCTCAATGGCTCGCCGATCAATGGGCAAGTCAATCAAAGTCCATACTTTGTTCTCATACATGGATCTCATCTCAGATTTCATGGCCTCAAACCATTTCGTGGAATCTGGGCTCATCATCGCTTCCTTATAGTTCGTAGGCTCGTCATGGTCAAGTAACATGACCTCCAGAATAGGATTACCGTACCACTCTGGTGCGGATCTCACTCTGGTTTACCTACGAGGTTCGGTAGTAACTTGATCTGAAGTTACATGATCATCATCATTAGCTTCCTCACTAATTGGTGTAGTAGTCACAGGAACAGATTTCTGTGATGAACTACTTTCCAATAAGGGAGCAGGTACAGTTACCTCATCAAGTTCTACTTTCCTCCCACTCACTTCTTTCAAGAGAAACTCCTTCTCTAGAAAGGATCCATTCTCAGCAATGAATATCTTGCCTTCGGGTCTGTGATAGAAGGTGTACCCAACATTTTCTTTTGGGTATCCTATGAAGATACACTTCTCCGATTTGGGTTTGAGCTTATCAGGTTGAAACTTTTCACATAATCATTGCAACCTCAAATTTTAAGAAACGACAGCTTAGGTTTCTTGCCAAACCATAGTTCATACGGTGTCGTCTCAACGGATTTAGATGGTGCCCTATTTAACGTGAATGTAGCTGTCTCTAATGCATAACCCCAAAATGATAGTGGAAAATTGGTAAGAGACATCATAGATCGCACCATATCTAATAAAGTACGGTTACGATGTTAGGACACACCATTACACTGTGGTGTTCCAGGTGGCGTGAGTAGTGAAACTATTTCACATTGTTTTAACTGAAGGCCAAACTCGTAACTCAAATATTTTACTTCTACGATCATATCGTAGAAACTTTTATTTTTGTTACGATGATTCTCCACTTCACTCTGAAATTCTTTGAACTTTTCAAATGTTTCAGACTTGTGTTTCATTAAACTCATATCTGCTCAAATCATCTGTGAAGATCAGAAAATAATGGTACCTGCCGCGAGCCTCAATATTCATCGGACCACATACATCAGTATGTATGATTTCCAAAAAATCTGTTGCTCGCTCCATTGTTCCGGAGAATGGAGTCTTAGTCATCTTGCCCATGAGGCATGGTTCGCAAGCATCAACTGATTCATAATCAAGTGATTCCAAAAGCCCATCAGCATGGATTTTCTTCATGCGCTTTACACCAATATGACCTAAACAGCAGTGCCACAAATAAGTTGCACTATCATTATTAACTTTGCATCTTTTGGCTTCAATATTATGAAAATATGTATCACCACGATCGAGATCCAACAAACCATTTTCATTGGGTGTATGACCATAGAAGGTTTTATTCATGTAAACAGAACAACAATTATTCTCTAACTTACATGAATAACCGTATTGCAATAAACATGATCCAATCATATTTATGCTCAACGCAAACACTAAATAACATTTATTTTAGGTTTAACACTAATCCCGAAAGTATAGGGAGTGTGCGATGATGATCATATCAATCTTGGAACCATTTCCAATACACATCGTCACTTCACCCTTAACTAGTCTCTGTTCATTCTGCAACTCATGTTTCGAGTTACTACTCTTAGCAACTGAACCAGTATCACATACCGAAGGGTTGCTACGAACACTAGTAAAATACACATCAATAATCTGTATATCAAATATACCTTTGTTCACTTTGCCATCCTTTCTTATCCGCCAAATACTTGGGGCAGTTCCGCTTGAAGTTACCAGTCCCTTTGCAGTAGAAGCACTTAGTCTCAGGCTTAGGTACAGACTTGGTCTTCTTCAATTGAGTAGCAACTTGCTTGTCGTTCTTCTTGAAGTTCCCCTTCTTCCATTTGCCCTTTTCTTGAAACTAGTGGTCTTGTCAACCATCAACACTTGATGCTTTTCTTGATTTCTACCTTCGTCGATTTCATCATCATGAAAAGCTCGGGAATCATTTTCGTCATCCCTTGCATACTATAGTTCATCACGAAGTTCTACTAACTTGGTGATGGTGACTAGAGAATTCTATCAATCACTAGTTTATCTGGAAGATTAACTCCCACTTGATTCAAGCGATTGTAGTACCCAGACAATCTGAGCATATGCTCACTGCTTGAGCTATTCTCCTCCATCTTTTAGCTATAGAACTTTTGTTGGAGACTTCATATCTCTCAACTCGGGTATTTGCTTGAAATATTAACTTCAACTCCTGGAACATCTCATATGTTCCATGACGTTCAAAACGTCTTTGAAGTCCCGATTCTAAGCCGTTAAGCATGGTGCACTAAACTATCAAGTAGTCATCATATTGAACTAGCCAAACGTTCATAACGTCTGCATCTGCTCCTGCAATAGGTCTGTTACCTAGCGGTGCATTAAGGTCATAATTCTTCTGTGCAGCAATGAGGATAGTCCTCAGATCACGGATCCAATCCGCATCATTGCTACTAACATCTTTCAACTCAGTTTTCTCTAGGAACATATCAAAAATAAAACAAGGGAGCTAAACGCGAGCTATTGATCTACAACATAGATATGCTAATACTACCAGGACTAAGTTCATGATAAATTAAAGTTGAATTAATCATATTACTTAAGAACTCCCACTTAGATAGACATCCCTCTAATCATCTAAGTGATCACGTGATCCAAATCAACTAGACCATAACCGATCATCACGTGAAATGGAGTAGCTTTCAATGGTGAACATCATTATGTTGATCATATCTACTATATGATTCACGCTCGACCTTTCGGTCTCAGTGTTCCGAGGCCATATCTGCATATGCTAGGCTCGTCAAGTTTAACCTGAGTATTCTGCGTGTGCAAAACTGACTTGCACCTGTTGTAGATGGACGTAGAGCTTATCACACCCGATCATCACGTGGTGTCTGGGCACGACGAACTTTGGCAATGGTGCATACTCAGGGAGAACACTTTTATCTTGAAATTTAGTGAGAGATCATCTTATAATGCTACCGCCGAACTAAGCAAAATAAGATGTATAAAAGACAAACATCACATGCAATCAAAATATGTGACATGATATGGCCATCATCATCTTGTGCCTTTGATCTCCATCTCCAAAGCATCGTCATAATTTCCATCGTCACCGGCATGACACCATGATCTCCATCATCTTGATCTATATCAATGTGTCGTCGCATGGTCGTCTCGCCAACTATTGCTCTTGCAACTATTGCTATCGCATAGCGATAAAGTAAAGCAATTATTTGGCGCTTGCATCTTATGCAATAAAGAGACAACAATAAGGCTTCTGCCAGTTGCCGATAACTTCAACAAAACATGATCATCTTATACAACAACTTATATCTCATCACGTCTTGACCATATCACATCACAACATGCCCTGCAAAAACAAGTTAGGCGTCCTCTACTTTGTTGTTGCAAGTTTTACGTGGCTGCTACGGGCTTAGCAAGAACCGTTCTTACCTACGCATCAAAACCACAATGATAGTTTGTCAAGTTGGTGTTGTTTTAACCTTCGCAAGGACCGGGCGTAGCCACACTCGGTTCAACTAAAGTTGGAGAAACTGACACCCGCTAGTCACCTGTGTGCATAGCACGGTGGTAAAACCAGTCTCGCGTAAGCGTACGCGTAATGTCGGTCCGGGCTGCTTCATCCAACAATATCGCCGAACCAAAGTATGACATGCTGGTAAGCAGTATGATTTATATCGCCCACAACTCACTTGTGTTCTACTCGTGCATATGACATCTGTGCATAAAACCTGGCTCGGATGCCACTGTTGGGGAACTTGGTAATTTCAAAAAAATTCCTACGCAGTCGCAAGATCATGGTGATGCATAGCAACGAGAGGGGAGAGTGTGTCCACGTACCCTCGTAGACCGAAAGCGGAAGTGTTAGCACAACGCGGTTGATGTAGTCGTACGTCTTCACGATCCGACCGATCAAGTACCGAACACACGGCACCTCCGAGTTTTGCACACGTTCAACTCGATGACGTCCCTCGAACTCCGATCCAGCTGAGTGTTGAGGGAGAGTTTCGTCAGCACGACGGCGTGGTGATGATGATGATGTTCTACTGACGCAGGGCTTCGCCTAAGCACCGCTATGATATGATCAAGGTGGATTATGGTGAAGGGGGGCACCGCACACGGCTAAGAGATCAAGAGATCAATTGTTGTCTCCTTGGGGTGCCCCCTGCCCCCGTATATAAAGGAGTGGAGGAGGGGGAGGGCCAGCCCTCTATGGCGCGCCCTAGGGGAGTCTTACTCCCACCGGGAGTAGGATTTCCCCTTTCCTAGTAGAACTAGGAGCCCTTCCATGTAGTAGGAGTAGGAGGGAAGGAAAGGGAAGGGGAAAGGAGAAGGAAGGAAGGGGGCGCCCCCCCCCTAGTCCAATTCGGACCAGCCCATGGGGAGGGGTGCAGCCACCCTTTGAGGCCTTTCTCTCCTTTCCCATATGGCCCACTAAGGCCCAATACGAATTCCCGTAACTCCCCGGTACTCCCGAAAATACCCGAATCACTCGGAACCTTTCCGATGTCCGAATATAGTCATCCAATATATCGATGTTTACGTCTCAACCATTTCGAGACTCCTCGTCATGTCCCCGATCTCATCCGGGACTCCGAACTCCTTCGGTACATCAAAACACATAAACTCATAATATAACCGTCATCGAACTTTAAGCGTGCGGACCCTACGGGTTCGAGAACTATGTAGACATGACCGAGAAACGTCTCTGGTCAATAACCAATAGCGGAACCTGGATGCTCATATTGGCTCCTACATATTGTACGAAGATCTTTATCGGTCAAACCGCATAACAACATACGTTGTTCCCTTTGTCATCGGTATGTTACTTGCCCGAGATTCGATCGTCGGTACCTCAATACCTAGTTCAATCTCTTTACCGGCAAGTCTCTTTACTCGTTCCGTAACACATCATCCCGCAACTAACTCATTAGTTGCAAATGCTTGCAAGGCTTATAGTGATGTGCATTACCGAGTGGGCCCAGAGATACCTCTCCGACAATCGGAGTGACAAATCCTAATCTCGAAATACGCCAACCCAACAAGTACCTCCGATGGGCCTGTAGAGCACCTTTATAATCACCCAGTTACCGTTGTGACGTTTGGTAACGGGAGTTGCATAATCTCATAGTCATAGGAACATGTATAAGTCATGAAGAAAGCAATAGCAACAAACTAAACGATCAAGTGCTATGCTAACGGAATGGGTCAAGTCAATCACATCATTCTCCTAATGATGTGATCCCGTTAATCAAATGACAACTCTTTGTCTATGGCTAGGAAACATAACCATCTTTGATCAACGAGCTAGTCAAGTAGAGGCATACTAGTGACACTCTGTTTGTCTATGTATTCACACATGTATCATGTTTCCGGTTAATACAATTCTAGCATGAATAATAAAAATTTATCATGATATAAGGAAATAAATAATAACTTTATTATTGCCTCTGGCATATTTCCTTCAGTATCAAGCATCCCCAAGCTTAATTCCTGCTCGTCCTCGAGTAGGTAAATGATAAAAACAGAATTTTTGATGTAGAATGCTACTTGGCATAATTTTAATGTAATTCTTCTTAATTATGGTATGAATATTCAGATCCGAAGATTCAAGATAAAAGTTCATATTGACATAAAAATAATAATACTTCAAGCATACTAACAAAGCAATCATGTCTTCTCAAAATAACATGGCCAAAGAAAGTTATCCCTACAAAATCATATAGTCTGGCTATGCTCTATCTTCACCACACAAAGTATTTAAATCATGCACAACCCCGATGACAAGCCAAGCAATTGTTTCATACTTTTGACATTCTCAAAACTTTTTCAATCTTCACGCAATACATGAGCAGTGAGCCATGGATATAGCACTATAGGTGGAATAGAATGGTGGTTGTGGAGAAGACAAAAAGGAGAAGATAGTCTCACATCAACTAGGCGTATCAACGGGCTATGGAGATGCCCATCAATAGATATCAATGTGAGTGAGTAGGGATTGCCATGCAACGGATGCACTAGAGCTATAAGTATATGAAAGCTCAACAAAAGAAACTAAGTGGGTGTGCATCCAACTTGCTTGCTCATGAAGACCTAGGGCATTTTGAGGAAGCCCATCATTGGAATATACAAGCCAAGTTCTATAATGAAAAATTCCCACTAGTATATGAAAGTGACGAAATGAGAGACTCTCTATCATGAATATCATGGTGCTACTTTGAAGCACAAGTGTGGTAAAAGGATAGTAGCATTGCCCCTTCTCTCTTTTTCTCTCATTTTTTTATTTGGGCCTTTTCTCTTTTTTATGGCCTCTTTTCTTTCTTTTTTTTTATTTTTCATCCGGAGTCTCATCCCGACTTGTGGGGGAATCATAGTCTCCATCATCCTTTCCTCACTGGGACAATGCTCTAATAATGATGATCATCACACTTTTATTTTCTTACAACTCAACAATTACAACTCGATACTTAGAACAAAATATGACTCTATATGAATGCCTCCGGCGGTGTACCGGGATATGCAATGAATCAAGAGTGACATGTATGAAAGAATTATGAACGGTGGCTTTGCCACAAATATGATGTCAACTACATGATCATGCTAAGCAATATGACAATGATGGAGTGTGTCATAATAAATGGAATGGTGGAAAGTTGCATGGCAATAATATCTCGGAATGGCTATGGAAATGCCATAATAGGTAGGTATGGTGGCTGTTTTGAGGAAGGTATATGGTGGGTGTATGATACCAGCGAAAGGTGCGCGGTATTAGAGAGGCTAGCAATGGTGGAAGGAAGAAAAGTGTGTATAATCCATGGACTCAACATTAGTCATAAAGAACTCATATACTTATTGCAAAAATCTACAAGTTATCAAAGCAAAGTATTACGCGCATGCTCCTAGGGGGATAGATTGGTAGGAAAAGACCATCGCTCGTCCCCGACCGCCACTCATAAGGAAGACAATCAATAAATAAATCATGCTCCGACTTCATCACATAACGGTTCACCATACGTGCATGCTACGGGAATCACAAACTTTAACACAAGTATTTCTCAAATTCACAACTACTCAACTAGCACAACTTTAATATCACCATCTTCATATCTCAAAACAATTATCAAGCATCAAACTTCTCATAGCATTCAACACACTCATAAGAAAGTTTTTACTATTCTTGAATACCAAGCATATTAGGATTATTTAAGCAAATTACCATGCTATTTAAGACTCTCAAAATAATCTAAGTGAAGCATGAGAGATCAATAGTTTCTATAAAACAAATCCACCACCGTGCTCTAAAAGATATAAGTGAAGTACTAGAGCAAAACTATATAACTCAAAGATATAAGTGAAGCACATAGAGTATTCTTAACAAATTCCAAATCATGTATGGCTCTCTCAAAAGGTGTGTAACACTCAGGATGCGGACTATATCTCCCACAGTGTCGAGGCACGACTTAGAGCCATAATCGCATTGAAGGCATATGTCGCAAGTTAGGCAATCTTCACAACATCCCATGTATATATAATAATAAAGGGGAGAAACATAGTTGGCTTACACTCGCCACGTCAATCAAGTACATAAATAACATTACATCATCCAAACACTCATGGCCCGACTACGGCGCCAAAATAAAAGATAACCCAACATGCGACACGGTCCCGATCACCCCCAACTGGGCACCACTACTGATCATCAGGAAAGGAAACATAGTATCATTGAGAGTCCTCGTCGAACTCCCACTTGAGCTCGAGCGCGTCACCTGGAGCGGAATCATCAGGCCCTGCATCTGGTGTAATAGTAATCTGTGAGCCACAGGGACTCAGCAATCTCGCACCCTCGCGATCAAGACTATTTAAGCTTAATAGGTAAGGCAAGGTAAATATGTGGAGCTGCAGCAAGCGACTAGCAAATATGGTGGCTATCCTGTTCGCAAAAGAGAGCGAGAAGAGGAGGCAAAAGCGCGAGCGAGAAACTAGAGAGCAACCTGCACAAGCATTACTCCAACACCGTGTCCACTTCCCGGACTCCGCCGAGAAGAGGCCATCACGGTAACACACTCAGTTGATTCATTTTAATTAAGTTAAGGTTCAAGTTATCTACAACCGGACATTAACAAATTCCCATCTGCCCATAACCGCGGGCACGGCTTTCGAAAGTTCAAATCCCTGCAGGGAGTCCCAACTTAGCCCATGACAAGCTCTCACGGTCAACGAAGGAATAGACCTCCTCCCGAGACGTTCCGATCAGACTCGGTATCTCGGTTCTTCAAGACACTTCGACAGGTTAAAACAAGACCAGCAACACCGCCCGAATGTGCCGACAAATCCCGATAGGAGCTGCACATATCTCGTTCTCAGGGCACACTCAGATGAGACATCCTACGAGTAAAACCAACCCTCAAGTTGCCCCGAGGTGGCCCCGCAGTCTACTCGGTCGGACCAACACTCAGAGGAGCACTGGCCCGGGGGGTTTAAATAAGATGACCCTCGGGCTCCGGAAACCCAAGGGAAAAAGAGGCTAGGTGGCAAATGGTAAAACCAAGGTTGGGCATTGCTGGAAAAGCTTTAATCAAGGCGAACTATCAAGGGGTTCCCATTATAACCCAACCGCGTAAGGAACGCAAAATCCGGGAACATAACACCGATATGACGGAAACTAGGGCGGCAAGAGTGGAACAAAACACTAGGCGAGAGGCCGAGCCTTCCACCCTTTACCAAGTATATAGATGCATAAAGATAACATGGCAATATAATGATATCCCAACAAGTAAATAAATGTTCCAACAAGGAACGTCCTCCAATCTTCACCTGCAACTAGCAACGCTATAAGAGGGGCTGAGCAAAGCGGTAACATAGCCAATCAACGGTTTGCTAGGACATGGTGGGTTAGAGGTTTGACATGGCAATTTGGGAGGCTTGAAAGCAAGTGGTAGGCATCGTAGCATTGGCATAGCAAAAGAGCGAGCATCTAGCAAAGCAAAGATAGTAGTGATTTCGAGGGTATGATCATCTTGCCTGCAAGGTGGTCAGAGTTGACTGGATCCTCGAAAGCAAACTCAACGGGTTCCTCGTTAGTGAACTCGTCTCCCGGCTCTACCCAAACAAGACAAACAAGCAACAAGGACACAATCAACCACGTGCAAGGATTAAACAATATGATGCAAGGATGGTATGCTATGTGGGATGCGATGCGGGATGCATATGTAAGATTTGACAAGGGATGCATGAACCTGGCCTCAACTTGGGTAACCAAGTGTGCCACTGACGGGGCGGCAACCGCGGCGAGCTTGGAGGCGACAGCCGGAGCGGCGCGAGCTCGGCGGGCGGCGGCGAGCGTCGCCGGAGACGAGCAGTGGCCGCGGCGAGCTTGGAGGCGACGGCCGGAGCGGCGCGAGCTCGGCGGGCGGCGGCGAGCGTCGCCGGAGACGAGCGGCGGCCGCGGCGAGCTTGAGGCAGAGCGGGGCGGAGGGCGGCGCGGGCGTGCGCCTGAGGCGGCGGCCGGTCGAGGTGGTGGCCGCGGGGCGGCGAGGACAGGCGATGTGGGGCGATGGCGGCTCGACCAACGAGAGGACGCCACGTGGCGGCGGACGGCTAGCCGGACATGTCCGGCTCGGCGGATTTTGTCCGGCAGCGGCGGGTGGGGATGGATCTAGGGTTTCGGCAGGAAGGGGAAGGAGATTTTCGGGGGTGTCTTTAAATAGGCATAGAGGAAGCTAGGAGTGTCCAAATGAGGTGCGGTTTTCGGCCACGCGATCGTGATCAAACGCTCTAGATGATGAAGAGGGTTTTGGTGGGTTTTGGGCCAAATTGGAGGGGTGTTAGGTTGCAACACACGCGAGGCCTTTTCGGTCCCTCGGTTAACCGTTAGAGTATCAAACGAAGTCCAAATGGTACGAAACTTGACCGGTGGTCTACCGGTAGTAAACCAAGGCCGCTTGGCAAGTCTCGGTTCAAACCGGAAATGTTTAATCCCCACACACAAAAGAAAGCTAGAAATGACCACCGGAGGAGAACGGAGCGCCGGAATGCAAAACGGACAACGGGGAAAATGCTCGAATGCATGAGATGAACACTTATGCAAAAGCAATGCATATGATGACATGATATGAGATGCATGACAACAATAACAACACACAGAGACAAAAACCCGAACCCGAGAAAATAAAATAACTTAACGCCGGAAACGGCAAGAGTTGGAGTACAAATTGGGAAAATTACATCCGGGGTGTTACAACACTCCACCACTACGAAAGGATCTCGTCCCGAGATCTAGGACTAAAAGAATGTCGGGTACTCAGAACGGAGGTGATCCTCGCATTCCCAGGTAGCTTCACGATCGGAATGGTGTGACCACTTGACTTTGAGGAATTTGATTGACCTGTTGCGAGTCTTGCGTTCAGTCTCTTCAAGAATAGAAACTGGGTGCTCACGATAAGAGAGATCTTCTTGGAGCTCAATGTCCTCGAAGTTGACGGTGCGGTCAGGAGTCTTGAAGCACTTTCGAAGCTGAGAGACATGGAACACGTCATGAACATTTGCAAAGTTTGAAGGAAGCTCAAGTTGATAGGCGAGATCGCCTCTCTTGCTGACAATCTTGAAAGGTCCCACGTATCTGGGGGCAAGCTTCCCTTTGATACCGAAGCGACAAGTACCTTTCATAGGAGAGACGCGGAGGTAAACATGATCTCCGATCTCGAAAGCCAAATCATGGTGCTTACTATCATAGTAGCTCTTCTGACGGGATTGGGATGCTTTGAGGTTATCTCGAATGACTTTGCACATTTCATCTGCCTCTGTGATTAAGTCATTACCCAAAAGCTGACGTTCACCGGTTTCGGACCAGTTGAGAGGGGTACGGCACTTCCTGCCATACAGAATTTCAAATGGGGCCTTGCCCAAACTTGCTTGAAAACTGTTGTTGTAGGAGAATTCAGCATAAGGAAGACAATCCTCCCACTTCATGCCGAAGGAGATCAAACAAGCCCTAAGCATATCTTCAAGAATCTGGTTGACACGCTCGACTTGACCGCTAGTTTGAGGATGGAAAGTTGTGCTAAAGCGGATGTTGGTGCCCATGGCCTTCTGAAAAGAATCCCAAAACTTGGAGGTAAAGATGCTGCCACGGTATGAAGAGATCACTTGTGGAATACCATGCAGAGAGACAATTCGAGAGGTATAGAGCTCCGCTAATTGAGCTGCAGTGATTGACTCTTTGATAGGCAGAAAGTGAGCCACTTTGGTGAGTTTGTCGATGACAACGAATATAGCATCATTGCCATGCTTGGACTTTGGAAACCCAGTCACGAAGTCCATCTCAATGTGGTCAAACTTCCATTCTGGAATGGCAACAGGTTGGAGGAGACCAGCTGGCCTTTGATGTTCTGCCTTCACTCTTCTGCAGACATCACATTCATTCACGAACTGAGCAATCTCGCGCTTCATTCGAGTCCACCAATAAGCCTGCTTGAGGTCCTGATACATCTTCGTGCTCCCAGGGTGGATGGAGAGGAGAGAATTGTGAGACTCGTTCATGACCACTTTACGAAGTTCACCTTTGGGTACAACAATACGATCCTCGAAGAAGAGAGTATCCCTGTCATCAAGGCGGTAGCACTTGTACTTGGGTTGACTCTTGGCAATCCCAATCTTCACCTTTTTCACCATAGCATCAAGAAGCTGGGCTTGGCGAATTTGGTCTTCCAAGGTAGGAGAGACTTGAAGGTTGGCGAGGAAACCTTGAGGAACAACTTGCAGATTAAGTTTGCGGAAAGCTTCACAAAGCTCGGGTTGATAAGGCTTGAGAATCAGACTGTTGCAGTAAGCCTTTCTGCTCAATGCGTCAGCAATCACATTGGCCTTGCCTGGAGTATACTCAATACTCAGATTATATTCTTGAATCATTTTGACCCATCGAGTTTGCCTGAGGTTGAGATTAGGCTGAG
Source organism: Triticum urartu (assembly GCF_003073215.2). NCBI lineage: Eukaryota > Viridiplantae > Streptophyta > Magnoliopsida > Poales > Poaceae > Triticum > Triticum urartu. The sequence continues at coordinate 217,406,667 of NC_053023.1, read as the reverse complement.
TGAAAATGTACTTGAGACTCTTGTGATCAGTGAAAATGTCCACTTTTCTTCCCAATAAGAGATGTCTCCAAGCCAAAAGAGCGTGCACAACTGCCGCCAACTCGAGATCATGAGTGGGGTAGTTCTTCTCATTGGGCTTCAACTGGCGAGAGGTATAAGCAACAACTTTCTTCTCTTGCATCAACACTGCGCCAAGACCTTGAAGAGAGGCATCACAAAAGATCTCGTACGGCTTGGATTCATCAGGCGGAATCAGAACTGGAGCAGTGATCAATTTCTCTTTCAAAGTGTTGAAAGCAATGTCACACTCTGGAGACCAAATGTACTTGACGTGATTCTGGAGAAGATTAGAGAGAGGCTTCGCGATCTTAGAAAAGTTTTCAACAAATCTTCGGCAATAGCTTGCGAGACCGAGGAAGCTACGGAGTTGCTTCACGTTCTGAGGAGGTTCCCAATTCACAATTGCAGACACCTTCTCAGGATTCACGGCAATGCCCTTGGCATAGATGATATGACCAAGATAAAGAACCTCATCGAGCCAAAATCCGCACTTGGAGAACTTGGCGTAGAACTTGTGTTCCCTCAGCTTATCGAGTACCAAACGCAAGTGCTTGGCATGATCTTCCTTGTTCTTCGAGAAATCCAGAATGTCATCGAGATAGACCAAAACGAAGTCATTGGTGTAGGCGTTGAAGATGAAGTTCATCATGCGAGAGAACGTCGGAGGAGCGTTGACGAGGCCAAAAGACATGACAGTGTATTCATATGAACCATAGCTTGTCCTGAAAGCCGTCTTGGGAATATCTTGCTCACGGATACGAATCTGATGATAACCCATACGGAGATCAAGCTTGGAGAATACTTGGGCACCTTTGAGTTGTTCGAACAGCTCATTGATGTTAGGAAGTGGGTATTTGTTCTTGATGGTCTTCTTGTTCAATGGACGGTAATCAACACAGAGTCGGTCCGTTCCATCCTTCTTCTTCACAAAAAGAACACCACAGCCCCACGGAGAAGAACTAGGCCGGATGAGACCCATTCTTTCTTGAGTATCAAGTTGCTTCTTTAGCTCCTTCAACTCTTCAGGTCCGAGCTTGTAAGGACGCTTGCACACAGGTTCCGTGCCGGGCTCAAGATCAATAACGAATTCAACTGGCCGGTGCGGAGGCATTCCTGGGAGCTCTTCTGGAAAGACGTCTTGATATTCGCAAACGACTGGAATTTGCGAGATAGCATCCAGTTCACCCTTCTCATTGAGAGAAAACAGACGGATTGTATCATCACGAGTGGCAAAAACAATTACATCCTCAGACGAATGAGTCAATTGAATCTGCCTGGCTGCACAATCAAGATGCGCCTTGTGCTTAGAAAGCCAATCCATCCCGAGAATAAGATCAATATCCGAGTTACCAAGAACCACCGGAGAAGAGAGAAACTTGTAATCGCCCAACGTGATAGAGATATTGGGAGCAACCAAGCTAGAAGTCAAAAGCTTGCCGGGAGAAACAACTTGCATGACTTTGGGCATGATCTCAGTATCAACATTGTGCTTCGATGCAAAAGGGCATGACAAGAAAGAATGCGATGCACCAGTGTCAAAAAGAACTCTTGCAGGAATATCGTTAACTGGAAGGTTACCCATGATGACATCTGACGAGTCCTCTGCCTGAGCTGCATTCATCAAATTGACCTTGGCGTGCTTGGGGTTATGCTTGACCACAGCTGTACTTGCCGATCTCATAGGAGGAGGAGGAAGACGCCTCTGGTTGAAACACTTGTTGGCATAGTGACCCTTCTGTTGGCACTTGTTCCACGTGACCTCTGAAAGCGGACGGTGATACGAAGCACTCGATCTTGGAGCTTGAGACGAAGTTTTGTTCTGAAAGCCGGGGTGGGGGGGGGGGGAAGATCCACTGCCACGTTTGCTCTTCTACTGATACTGCTGACGGAACGGAGGAGGAGGAAGCCAATACTTCTGCTGCTTGACCACTTGAGTAGAGGAAGAAGGAGTAACATCTCTGACTCGCTTCTTGGAAGCATCACACCTCAGTTGAGCGGCCTTTGCTTCAATGCCATGTTGTAGAACTCATCGTACCTCAAGGGCTCAAAGAGGACAAGAGCGAGCTGGATTTCTTCTCTAAGACCACCCCTGAACTGGTATATCATGCTCTTCTCATCAGGGACGTCCTGCTTAGCAAAGCGGGCGAGCTTCTGAAACAACTTGTTGTAGTCATAGACAGACAAAGAGACTTGCTTCAGGTTGTGGAATTCCTCACGCTTGCTTTCAACCATGCTCTGAGGGATATGGTGAGCTCTGAAATCTTGATGGAATTCATCCCAAGTGATCACACGTCCACCTCTGGAATCCTTGTACTGCTGGAACCATTCTGCAGCTTGATCTTTGAGTTGGAAGGAAGCGAACTTGACAAAGTCCTCAGGCCTGACGTTACTGCACTCGAAATGCTTGCACAGATCCACAAGCCAATCGTCAGCATCGGTTGCCTCAACACAATTGCTGAAAGTCTTTGGCCTGTTAGCAAGGAACTGGTTGAGTGTGGCAAAGTGATTTTGATTGTTGCCTTGGTTCCCTTGGTTGCCTTGATTGCGCTCTTGAAGAATTTGCACGATCAATTGTGTGTTTGCATTGGTTGCGGCCATCACAGCTTGCCATGCCTCCGGAGGAGGTGGAGGTGGTGGCGGATCAGGATTCGGAGTCGTGCGCGTTGGAGGAGCCATCCTGAAGAGGTTGACATCCATTAGCACATTGATAGACAAATATTGAAGCTGAATCCAATGGAATGAAAATTGCAACATATAGTCTTCACATCCGAACAAAATGAACGAATGCATTCCTCTTGAAATGGTCACATATCCATAAATTGGGAAGCCACTTAGAATTTAGGTAGAGAAATAAATCAACAAGGTACGGATCAAGAACGAATACTCGGTAAGAAATCCCAATCTCAAACCAACTATCCGTGGAAGAAGAACTAGATCTACTAGAATTCCCACCTATGAAACTCCCGAACCTTTCTGGTTATGCAATCAGGTGTTGGGGATACAGGGGAAGCATAATATCTCACCCAAATCTAACAAATCCTACATCCAGCTGTATCCATCCTTCAACACATAACCGAGAAAAAACTTCGGAAACCATCTACGTCAACCTTCGAAAAGCATCCGTTATACAAGTTATGGCGATACTCCCGAACTCCCGCCCCAGTACTGGGTGGCGTCGAGGTTATCTCACCAACGAACTGCATAAAAGAGATTTTCAATGTCGGTGTACTCAACTCAGGTATTCCAGAACTGCAACGATAAAATTATGACGACAACACCTCAGAGCTCAACTCCCCGGGACAGTTCCACAAAACCCCTGACAGGAGGCACCAAGACAATGTTCTCGTCATAAAACCATCGGAATGATTCCAAGATACCCGCGTGATCCAAAAAAAATTTAGTGAAATTTGAGAAGAGAAGAGTCAAAACTCTACGTCAGGGTGCCTTACCAGAGCGATGAGGAGACTGGGAAGTAAAAAGAATTCCTAAACTCTCCGATATATAATTCCTAAATGACTCAAAACATTTTTCTAGACACAACTCGGCTGCTAAAAACAATCAAGCAATGGGGCTCCTAAGGTCGGGGAAGGCTCTGATTACCAACTTGTAACACCCTCGATGCGACTATATCTCCCACGTGTGAGGCACGACTTAGAGGCATAATCGCATTGAAGGCATATGTCGCAAGTTAGGCAATCTTCACAACATCCCATGTAATATAGATAATAAAAGGGGAGATAACATAGTTAGCTTACACTCGCCACGTCAATCAAGTACATAAATAACATTACATCATTTACATCATCAAATCATGGCCCGACTACGGCGCCAAAATAAAAGATAACCCAACATGCGACACGGTCCCGAACCCCCAACTGGGCACCACTACTGATCATCAGGAAAGGAAACATAGTATCTTGAGAGTCCTCGTCGAACTCCCACTTGAGCTCAAGCGCGTCACTGGAGCGAATCATCAGGCCCTGCATCTGGTTTGGAAGTAAAATAGTAATCTGTGAGCCACAGGGACTCAGCAATCTCGCACCCTCGCGATCAAGACTATTTAAGCTTATAGGTAAGGCAAGGTAAATATGTGGAGCTGCAGCAAGCGACTAGCAAATATGGTGGCTATCCTGTACGCAAAAGAGAGCGAGAAGAGGAGGCAGAACGCGAGCGAGAAACTAGAGAGCAACCTGCGCAAGCATTACTCCAACCCTGTGTCCACTTCCCGGACTCCGCCGAGAAGAGGCCATCATGGTAACACACTCAGTTGATTCATTTTAATTAAGTTAAGGTTCAAGTTATCTACAACCGGACATTAACAAATTCCCATCTGCCCATAACCGCGGGCACGGCTTTCGAAAGTTCAAATCCCTGCAGGGGAGTCCCAACTTAGCCCATGACAATCTCTCACGGTCAACGAAGGAATAGACCTCCTCCCGAGACGTTCCGATCAGACTCGGTATCTCGGTTCTTCAAGACACTTCGATAGGTTAAAACAAGACCAGCAACACCGCCCGAATGTGCCGACAAATCCAGATAGGAGCTGCATATATCTCGTTCTCAGGGCACACTCAGATGAGACATCCTACGAGTAAAACCAACCCTCAAGTTGCCCCGAGGTGGCCCCGCAGTCTACTCGGTCGGACCAACACTCAGAGGAGCACTGGCCTGGGGGGGTTTAAATAAGATGACCCTCGGGCTCCGGAAACCCAAGGGAAAAGAGGCTATGTGGCAAATGGTAAAACTAAGGTTGGGCATTGCTGGAAAAGCTTAAATCAAGGCGAACTATCAAGGGGTTCCCATTATAACCCAACCGCGTAAGGAACGCAAAATCCAGGAACATAACACTGATATGATGGAAACTAGGGCGGCAAGAGTGGAACAAAACACTAGGCGAGAGGCCGAGCCTTCCACCCTTTACCAAGTATATAGATGCATAAAGATAACATGGCAATATAATGATATCCCAACAAGAAAATAATGTTCCAACAAGGAACAGTCTCCAATCTTCACCTGCAACTAGCAACGCTATAAGAGGGGCTGAGCAAAGCGGTAACATAGCCAATCAACGGTTTGCTAGGACATGGTGGGTTAGAGGTTTGACATGGCAATTTGGGAGGCTTGAAATCAAGTGGTAGGCATCGTAGCATTGGCATGGCAAAAGAGCGAGCATCTAGCAAAGCAAAGATAGTAGTGATTTCGAGGGTATGATCATCTTGCCTGCAAGGTGGTCAGAGTTGACTGGATCCTCGAAAGCAAACTCAACGGGTTCCTCGTTAGTGAACTCGTCTCCCGGCTCTACCCAAACAAGACAAACAAGCAACAAGGACACAATCAACCACGTGCAAGGATTAAACAATATGATGCAAGGATGGTATGCTATGTGGGATGCGATGCGGGATGCATATGTAAGATTTGACAAGGGATGCATGAACCTGGCCTCAACTTGGGTATCCAAGTGTGCCACTGGAAAGATGAGATGAAAACGCTTGAAAACGATATAAAGAACGCCGGAATCGGAGTTACGGTTTGGAAATGGGAAGCAATTCAAATATGACACCGGTCTGCGATTTACAGCAAGTAGCCATCTAAATGCAAACAGATGAACAAGCTACAGCACTCAAACATGACATAAAAATACATGGCAGGGATGCATTCAAGATGCTTAACAAAAGTCTAGCACTGAGCTACAGCCAAATCATCCATTAACAGGTTCAAACGAGCATGGCAAAAATGCATATGGCAAACAGATTTCAGACTTTCTGAAATTAACACTTGTCTGGAATTTCAGATCAGGTAGCACACTTCGGAGGAACAAAACTACATGCTACAGGACCTGAACATGGCAAGGTAAAGCATGGCATGGAGCTACTCAAAGAGCTTAACAAAAGTCCCTTAGTGACCTTGAGCCAAAAGGGATCAGAAAATACAATTGCAAGCATGTGAACATGGCAAAAACATAATCAGTTCTCAGACTTGGTGAAAACTGGAGCATGCTGTAAACAGATATCAAGTAGGCATGTTTACGAGCTCGATGCACTCACTACGGAGCAAGTCATGATAATCTAAGCATACACCCATCAATAATACACAAAATGCAAGCTAGACATGGCAAGAACAATAGCATAGCATGCACGGATCAACTACAACATCATCGGCAAAATCGCTAACAAGTAGACAATCTGCCCAGATTCACGAAGTAGCAAAAGTAGAGCTCGATTGACTCAAGCTAGGGTGATCCATAATTGCAAACAAAGACATGGATGGATAGAGCACTACAAGATTAACAAAACATCCTTACTGACCATCCTCAAAAGAGGCACGGATCACTAGGAAACAACATGAACATATGGCCATATGAGATAAACAGCTCAAGGACTTAGTGGAAATGCTAAGTCCCTGAAATCAGCTTTACCAAGTGCCTCACTTTGCAAGCTTGTGCTAGTCACCACACACATCACAAAAATACATGGGTTGCACCTCTTGAAAGATGGCAAAACCCTTAACAAAACATATGCAGAGCTCATGGGCATATCATGCACATAATAATCATGGCAAAAATGACAAATATCTAAATGGAGCAGCAGATCTGGCAATTATCTCAAGTAGCCCTCTTCTAACAGCATTTCGGGCATTAATATGAACTCAAATGAAAAAGATGCAATGGAATGAAATGATTTGCTCTCTGAGCCGAACATTTTGATATGCTATATGCCCAAAACGGAGCTACGGATGCGGAGATATAGCATGATGAACAGGAGCACATGAACTAGGGTTTCGGGCAAAAAGTCAACCCGATCCAATCTTCCAGATCTGGCGCGTTTTACGAGGTTCGCCGGAGAGGTCCCTGTTCGCCGGAGTGAGACGGGGGCGGCCAGATCCGTCGAGGGAGGAGCTCAGGACGTCGCGGGACTTGAGGACTCCGGGCGGAGAAGATTGACGATGGGGCGGCGACCGCGGCGAGCTTGGAGGCGATGGACGGAGCGGCGCGAGCTCGGCGGGCGGCGGCGAGCGTCGCCGGAGACGAGCGGCGGCCGCGGCGAGCTTGAGGCGGAGCGGGGCAGAGGGCGGCGCGGGCGCGCGCCTGAGGCGGCGGCCGGTCGAGGTCGCAGGCCTGGAGGGCCGGCTCCCGTCTCCCGGGCCGCGCGGCGGCGGGGACAGGCGATGTGGGGCGATGGCGGCGCGACCAACGAGAGGACGCCACGTGGCGGCGGACGGCTAGCCGGACATGTCCGGCTCGGCGGATTTTGTCCGGCGGCGGCGGGTGGGGATGGATCTAGGGTTTCGGCAGGAAGGGGAAGGAGATTTTCGGGGGTGTCTTTAAATAGGCATAGAGGGAGCTAGGAGTGTCCAAATGAGGTGCGGTTTTCGGCCACGCGATCGTGATCGAACGCTCTAGATGATGGAGAGGGTTTTGGTGGGTTTTGTGGCCAAATTGGAGGGGTGTTGGGCTACAACACACGTGAGGCCTTTTCGGTCCCTCGGTTAACCGTTAGAGTATCAAACGAAGTCCAAATGGTACGAAACTTGACCGGCGGTCTACCGGTAGTAAACCAAGGCTGCTTGGCAAGTCTCGGTCCAAACCGGAAATTTTTAATACCCACACACAAAAGAAAGCTAGAAATGACCACCGGAGGAGAACGGAGCGCCGGAATGCAAAACGGACAACGGGGAAAATGCTCGAATGCATGAGATGAACACGTATGCAAAAGCAATGCATATGATGACATGATATGGGATGCATGAAAACGATAACAACATACGGAGACAAAAACCCGAACCCGAGAAAATAAAATAACTTAACACCGGAAACGGCAAGAGTTGGAGTACAAATTGGGAAAGTTACATCCGGGGTGTTACAACACTCCACCACTACGAAAGGATCTCGTCCCGATATCTAGGACTGAAAGAATGCCAGGTACTCAGAACGGAGGTGATCCTCGCGTTCCCAGGTAGCTTCACGGTCGGAATGGTCTGACCACTTGACTTTGAGGAATTTGATTGACTTGTTACGAGTCTTGCGTTCAGTCTCATCAAGAATAGCAACTGGGTGCTCACGATAAGAGAGATCTTCTTGGAGCTCAATGTCCTCAAAGTTGACGGTGCGGTCAGGAGTCTTGAAGCACTTTCGAAGCTGAGAGACATGGAACACGTCATGAACATTTGCAAAGTTTGAAGGAAGCTCAAGTTGATAGGCAAGATCGCCTCTCTTGCTGACAATCTTGAAAGGTCCCACGTATCTGGGGGCAAGCTTCCCTTTGATACCGAAGCGACGAGTACCTTTCATAGGAGAGACGCGGAGGTAAACATGATCTCCGATCTCGAAAGCCAAATCACGGTGCTTACTATCATAGTAGCTCTTCTGACGTGATTGGGCTGCTTTGAGGTTATCTCGAATGACTTTGCACATTTCCTATGCCTCTGTGATTAAGTCATTACCCAAAAGCTGACGTTCACCGGTTTCGGACCAGTTGAGAGGGGTACGGCACTTCCTGCCATACAGAATTTCAAATGGGGCCTTGCCCAAACTTGCTTGAAAACTGTTGTTGTAGGAGAATTCAGCATAAGGAAGACAATCCTCCCACTTCATGCCAAAGGAGATCACACAAGCCCTGAGCATATCTTCAAGAATCTGGTTGACACGCTCGACTTGACCGCTAGTTTGAGGATGGAAAGCTGTGCTGAAGCAGATGTTGGTGCCCATGGCCTTCTGAAAAGAATCCCAAAACTTGGAGGTAAAGATGCTGCCACGGTCTGAAGAGATCACTTGTGGAATACCGTGCAGAGAGACAATTCGAGAGGTATAGAGATCCACTAATTGAGGTGCAGTGATTGACTCTTTGATAGGCAGAAAGTGAGCCACTTTGGTGAGTTTGTCGATGACAACGAATATAGCATCATTGCCACGCTTGGACTTTGGAAACCCAGTCATGAAGTCCATCTCAATGTGGTCAAACTTCCATTCTGGAATGGCAACAGGTTGGAGGAGACCAGCTGGCCTTTGATGTTCTGCCTTCACTCTTCTGCAGACATCACATTCATTCACGAACTGAGCAATCTCGCGCTTCATTCGAGTCCACCAATAAGCCTGCTTGAGGTCCTGATACATTTTCGTGCTCCCAGGGTGGATGGAGAGGAGAGAATTGTGAGCCTCGTTCATGATCACTTTACGAAGTTCACCTTTGGGTACAACAATACGATCCTCGAAGAAGAGAGGATCCCTGTCATCAAGGCGGTAGCACTTGTACTTGGGTTGACTCTTGGCAATCCCAATCTTCACCTTTTTCACCATAGCATCAAGAAGCTGGGCTTGGCGAATCTGGTCTTCCAAGGTAGGAGAGACTTGAAGGTTGGCGAGGAAACCTTGAGGAACAACTTGCAGATTAAGTTTGCGGAAAGCTTCACAAAGCTCGGGTTGATAAGGCTTGAGAATCAGACTGTTGCAGTAAGCCTTTCTGCTCAATGTGTCAGCAATCACATTGGCCTTTCCTGGAGTATACTCTATACTCGGATTATATTCTTGAATCATTTCGACCCATCGAGTTTGCCTGAGGTTGAGATTAGGCTGAGTGAAAATGTACTTGAGACTCTTGTGATCAGTGAAAATGTCCACTTTTCTTCCCAATAAGAGATGTCTCCAAGTCAAAAGAGCGTGCACAACTGCCGCCAACTCGAGATCATGAGTGGGGTAGTTCTTCTCATTGGGCTTCAACTGGCGAGAGGTATAAGCAACAACTTTCTTATCTTGCATCAACACTACGCCAAGACCTTGAAGAGAGGCATCACAAAAGACCTCGTACGGCTTGGATTCATCAGGCGGAGTCAGAACTGGAGCAGTGATCAATTTCTCTTTCAAAGTGTTGAAAGCAATGTCACACTCTGGAGACCAAACGTACTTGACGTGCTTCTGGAGAAGATTAGAGAGAGGCTTCGCAATCTTAGAAAAGTTTTCAACGAATCTTCGGCAATAGCTTGCGAGACCGAGGAAGCTACGGAGTTGCTTCACGTTCTGAGGAGGTTCCCAATTCACAATTGCAGACACCTTCTCAGGATTCACGGCAATGCCCTTGGCAGAGATGATATGACCAAGATAAAGAACCTCATCGAGCCAAAAATCGCACTTGGAGAACTTGGCGTAGAACTTGTGTTCCCTCAGCTTATCGAGTACCAAACACAAGTGCTTGGCATGATCTTCCTTGTTCTTCGAGAAATCCAGAATGTCGTCGAGATAGACCAAAACGAAGTCATTGGTGTAGGCGTTGAAGCTGAAGTTCATCATGCGAGAGAATGTCGGAGGAGCGTTGACGAGGCCAAAAGACATGACAGTGTATTTATATGAACCATAGCTTGTCCTGAAAGCCGTCTTGGGAATATCTTGCTCACGGATACGAATCTGATGATAACCCATATGGAGATCAAGCTTGGAGAATACTTGGGCACCTTTGAGTTGTTCGAACAGCTCGTTGATGTTAGGAAGTGGGTATTTGTTCTTGATGGTCTTCTTGTTCAATGGACGGTAATCAACACAGAGTCGGTCCATTCCATCCTTCTTCTTCACAAAAAGAACACCACAGCCCCACAGAGAAGAACTAGGCCAGATGAGACCCATTCTTTCTTGAGTATCAAGTTGCTTCTTCAGCTCCTTCAACTCTTCAGGTCCGAGCTTGTAAGGACGCTTGCACACAGGTTCCGTGCCGGGCTCAAGATCAATAACGAATTCAACTGGCCGGTGCGGAGGCATTCCTGGGAGCTCTTCTGGAAAGACGTCTTGATATTCGCAAACGACTGGAATTTGCGAGATAGCATCCAGTTCACTCTTCTCATTGAGAGAAAACAGACGGATTGTATCATCACGAGCGGCAAAACCAATTACATCCTCAGACGAATGAGTCAATTGAATCTGCCTGGCTACACAATCAAGATGCGCCTTGTGCTTAGAAAGCCAATCCATCCCGAGAATAAGATCAATATCCGAGTTACCAAGAACCACCGGAGAAGAGAGAAACTTGTAATCGCCCAACGTGATAGAGATATCGGGAGCAACCAAGCTAGAAGTCAAAATCTTGCCGGGAGAAACAACTTGCATGACTTTGGGCATGATCTCAGTATCAACATTGTGCTTCGATGCAAAAGGGCATGACAAGAAAGAATGCGATGCACCAGTGTCAAAAAGAACTCTTGCAGGAATATCGTTAACTGGAAGGTTACCCATGATGACATCTGACGAGTCCTCTGCCTGAGCTGCATTCATCAAATTGACCTTGGCGTGCTTGGGGTTATGCTTGACCACAGCTGTACTTGCCGATCTCATAGGAGGAGGAGGAGGAAGACGCCTCTGGTTGAAACACTTGTTGGCATAGTGACCCTTCTGTTGGCACTTGTTGCACGTGACCTCTGAAAGCGGATGGTGATACGGAGCACTCGATCTTGGAGCTTGAGACGAAGTCTTGTTCTGAAAGCCAGGGTTGGGTGGGTGGGAAGATCCACTGCCACCTTTGCTCTTCTGCTGATACAGCTGACGGAACGGAGGAGGAGGAAGCCAATACTTCTGCTGCTTGACCATTTGAGTAGAGGAAGAAGGAGTAACATCTCTGACTCGCTTCTTGGAAGCATCACACCTCAGTTGAGCGGCCTCTTGCTTCAATGCCATGTTGTAGAACTCATCGTACCTCAAGGGCTCAAAGAGGACAAGAGCGAGCTGGATTTCTTCTCTGAGACCACCCCTGAACTGGTATATCATGCTCTTCTCATCAGGGACGTCCTGCTTAGCAAAGCGGGCGAGCTTCTGAAACAACTTGTTGTAGTCATAGACAGACAAAGAGCCTTGCTTCAGGTTGCGGAATTCCTCACGCTTGCTTTCAACCACGCTAAAGATAACATGGTAATATAATGATATCTCAACAAGAAAATAATGTTCCAACAAGGAACAGTCTCCAATCTTCACCTGCAACTAGCAACGCTATAAGAGGGGCTGAGCAAAGCGGTAACATAGCCAATCAACGGTTTACTAGGACATGGTGGGTTAGAGGTTTGACATGGAAATTTGGGAGGCTTGAAAGCAAGTGGTAGGCATCGTAGAATTGGCATAGCAAAAGAGCGAGCATTTAGCAAAGCAAAGATAGTAGTGATTTCGAGGGTATGATCATCTTGCCTGCAAAGTGGTCAGAGTTGACTGGATCCTTGAAAGCAAACTCAACGGGTTCCTCGTTAGCGAACTCGTCTCCCGGCTCTACCCAAACAATACAAACAAGCAACAAGGACACAATCAACCACATGCAAGGATCAAACAATATGATGCAAGGATGGTATGCTATGCGGGATGCGATGCGGGTTGCATATGTAAGATTTGACAAGGGATGCATGAACCTGGCCTCAACATGGGTATCCAAGTGTGCCACTGGAAAGATGAGATGAAAACTCTTGAAAACGATATAAAGAACGCCGGAATCGGAGTTACAGTTTGGAAATGGCAAGCAATTCAAATATGACACTGGTCTGCAATTTACAGCAAGTAGACATCTAAATGCAAAGAGATGAACAAGCTACAGCACTCAAACATGACATAAAAATACATGGCAGGGATGCATTCAAGATGCTTAACAAAAGTCTAGCACTGAGCTACGGCCAAATCATCCATTAACAGGTTCAAACGAGCATGGCAAAAATGCATATGGCAAACAGATTTCAGACTTTGTGAAATTAACACTTGTCTGGAATTTCAGATCAGGTAGCACACTTCGGAGCAACAAAACTACATGCTACAGGACCTGAACATGGCAAGGTAAAGCATGGCATGGAGCTACTCAAAGAGCTTAACAAAAGTCCCTTAGTGACCTTGAGCCAAAAGGGATCAGAAAATACAATTGCAAGCATGTGAACATGGCAAAAACATAATCAGTTCTCAGACTTAGTGAAAACTGGAGCATGCTGAAAACAGATATCAAGTAGGCATGTTTACGAGCTCGATGCACTCACTACGGAGCAAGTCGTGATAATCTAAGCATACACCCATCAAGAATACACAAAATGCAAGCTAGATATGGCAAGAACAATAGCATAGCATGCACGGACATCATCGGCAAAATCGCTAACAAGTAGACAATCTGCCCAGATTCACGAAGTAGCAAAAGTAGAGCTCGATTGACTCAAGCTAGGGTGCTCCATAATTGCAAACAAAGACATGGATGGATAGAGCACTACAAGATTAACAAAACATCCTTACTGATCATCCTCAAAAGAGGCACGGATCACTAGGAAACAACATGAACATATGGCCATATGAGATAAACAGCTCAAGGACTTAGTGGAAATGCTAAGTCCCTGAAATCAGCATTACCAAGTGCCTCACTTTGCAAGCTTGTGCTAGTCACCACACACATCACAAAAATACATGGGTTGCACCTCTGGAAAGATGGCAAAACCCTTAACAAAACATATGTAGAGCTCATGGGCATATCATGCACAATAATCATGGCAAAAATGACAAATATCTAAATGGAGCAGCAGATCTGGCAATTATCTCAAGTAGCCCTCTTCTAACAGCATTTCGGGCATCAAGATGAACTCAAATGAAAATGATGCAATGGAATGAAATGATGTACTCTCTGAGGAACATTTTGATATGCTATATGCCCAAAACGGAGCTACGGATGCATGGATGAACGTTATGAATAGCTGATGAGCATGATGAACAGGAGCACATGAACTAGGGTTTCGGGCAAAAAGTCAACCCGAGGCATCCAGATCTACCGATCCAGATCGGTGCATGCTTTACGAGGTTCGCCGGAGAGGTCCCTGTTCGCCGGAGTGAGACGGGGGCGGCCGGATCCGTCGAGGAAGGAGCTCGGGATGTCGCCGACTTGAGGACTCCGGCCGGAGAAGATTGACGACGGGGCGGCGACCGCGGCGAGCTTGGAGGCGGCCGGAGCGGCGCGAGCTCGGCGGGCGGCGCGAGCGTTCGCCGGAGACGAGCGGCGGCCGGGCGAGCTTGAGGCGGAGCGGGGCAGGGCGGCGCGGGCGCGCGCCTGAGGCGGCGGCCGGTCGAGGTCGCGGGCCTGGAGGGCCGGCTCCGGGCTCCCGGGCCGCGCGGCGGGGACAGGCGATGTGGGGCGATGGCGGTGCGACCAACGAGAGGACGCCACGTGGCGGCGGCGGTAGCGGACATGTCCGGCTCGGCGATTTGTCCGGCGGCGGCGGGGGATGGATCTAGGGTTTCGGGAGGAAGGGGAAGGAGAAATTCGGGGGTGTCTTTAAATAGGCATAGAGGGAGCTAGGAGAGTCCAAATGAGGTGCGGTTTTCGGCCACGCGATCGTGATCGAACGCTCTAGATGATGGAGAGGGTTTTGGTGGGTTTTGGGCCAAAATTGGAGGGGTGTTGGGCTGCAACACACACGAGGCCTTTTCGGTCCCTCGGTTAACCGTTGGAGTATCAAACGAAGTCCAAATGGTACGAAACTTGACAGGCGGTCTACCGGTAGTAAACCAAGGCCGCTTGGCAAGTCTCGGTCCAAACCGGAAATGTTTAATCCCCACACACAAAGAAAGCTAGAAATGACCACCGGAGGAGAACGAGCGCCGGAATGCAAAACGGACAACGGGGAAAATGCTCGAATGCATGAGATGAACACGTATGCAAATGCAATGCACATGATGACATGATATGAGATGCATGACAACGATAACAACACACGGAGACAAAAACCCGAACCCGAGAAAATAAAATAACTTAACGCCGGAAACGGCAAGAGTTGGGGTACAAATTGGGAAAGTTACATCCGGGGTGTTACAGGTGTGTATAGAAAGATGATTGTGGTAAACAAAAAAAAAAGACTCAAAATACAAGACGCTCCAAGCAAAACACATATCATGTGGTGAATAAAAATATAGCTCCAAGTAAAGTTACCGATAGAAGTAGACGAAAGAGGGGATGCCTTCCGGGGCATCCCCAAGCTTTGGCTTTTAGGTGTCCTTAGATTATCTTGGGGGTGCCATGGGCATCCCCAAGCTTAGGCTCTTGCAACTCCTTGTTCCATAATCCATCAAATCTTTACCCAAAACTTGAAAACTTCACAACACAAAACTCAAAGTAGAAAATCTCATGAGCTCCGTTAGCGAAAGAAAACAAAAGACCACTTCAAGGTACTGTAATGAACTCATTATTTATTTATATTGGTGTTAACCTACTGTATTCCAACTTCTCTATGGTTTATAAACTATTTTACTAGCCATAGATTCATCAAAATAAGCAAACAACACACGAAAAACAGAATCTGTCAAAAACAGAACAGTCTGTAGTAATCTGTAGCTAGCGCAAGATCTGGAACCCCAAAAATTCTAAAATAAATTTCTGGACGTGAGAATTTATCTATTAATCATCTGCAAAAATAATTAACTAAATAGCACTTTCCAAATAAAAATGGCAGCAGTTCTCGTGAGCGCTAAAGTTTCTGTTTTTTACAGCAAGATATAAGACTTTCCCCAAGTCTTCCCAACGGTTCTACTTGGCACAAACACTAATTAAACACAAAAAACACAACCAAAACATAGGCTAGGTAAATTATATATTACTAAACAGGAGCAGAAAGCAATGAATAAAAAAATTGGGTTGCCTCCCAACAAGCGCTATCGTGGCAGAAAGCAATGAATAAAAAAATTGGGTTGCCTCCCAACAAGCGCTATCGTGGAGTGGGCACCGCACACGGCTAACAGATCAAGAGATCAATTGTTGTCTCTTTGGGGTGCCCCCTGCCCCCGTATATAAAGGAGTGGAGGAGGGGGAGGGCCGGCCCTCTATGGCGCGCCCTAGGGGAGTCCTACTCCCACCGGGAGTAGGATTTCCCCTTTCCTAGTAGAACTAGGAGCCCTTCCATGTAGTAGGAGTAGGAGGGAAGGAAAGGGAAAGGCAAAGGAGAAGGAATGAAGGGGGCGCCCCCCCCCCCCCTGAGGGAGTCCTGGATTAGGGGGTGTCCGGATGGCCGGACTATACCTTCAGCCGGACTCCTAGACTATGAAGATACAAGATTGAAGACTCCGTCCCGTGTCCGGAAGGGACTTTCCTTGGCGTGGAAGGCAAGCTTGGCGGTACAGATATTCAGATCTCCTACCATTGTAACCGACTTTGTGTAACCCTAACCCTCTCCGGTGTCTATATAAACCGGAGGGTTTTAGTCCGTAGGACAACATACACAACAACAATCATACCATAGGCTAGCTTGTAGGGTTTAGCCTCTCTCATCTCGTGGTAGATCTACTCTTGTACTACCCATATCATCAATATTAATCAAGCAGGACATAGGGTTTTACCTCCATAGAGAGGGCCCGAACCTGGGTAAAACTTCGTGTCCCTTGCCTCCTGTTACCATCCGGCCTAGACGCACAGTTCGGGACCCCCTACCCGAGATCCGCCGGTTTTGACACCGACATTGGTGCTTTCATTGAGAGTTCCTCTGTGTCGTCGCCGTCAGGCTCGATGGATCCTACGATCACCAATAACAATGCAGTCCAGGGTGAGACCTTCCTCCCCGGACAGATCTTCGTCTTCGGCATCTTCGCACTGCGGGCCAATTCACTTTGCCATCTGGAGCAGATCGAAAGCTACGCCCCTGGCCGTCAGGTCGGATTTGGAAGTTTAAACTACACGGCTAACATCCACGGGGACTTGATATTCGACGGATTCGAGCCAGTGCCGAGCGCGCCGCACTATCCCGACGAGCATGATCTAGCTCTGCCGCCGAACAGTGCCCTGGAGGCCGCACCCGCATCGGCTTCGACCCTTAATTCGGAGCCAACCGCACCGATCGAGGATGGGTGGTTGGACACCGCCTCGGGGGCTGCGATCCCAACGGCGATTGAGCCGAACACCAGCCCCGCACTCCGCGAGACTCGTGACTCCAAGGAGCCGGACTCCTCTCTGGGCCCCGAACCCTCCGCGCCCCTGCCGATCGAATCCGATTGGCCGCCGATCATGGAGTTTACTGCCGCAAACATCTTCCAGCACTCGCCTTTCGGCGATATTCTGAAGACACTAAAGTCTCTCTCTTTATTAGGAGAGCCCTGGCCGAACTACGGTCAGCAAGGTTGGGGTACGGAAGATGAAGAAATTCAAAGCCCACCCACCACCCACTTTGTAGCCACTATCGACGACTTAACCGACATGCTGGACCTCGACTCCGAAGACATCGACGGTATGGACGCCGATGAAGGAGACGATGAAGAACCAGCGCCTATTGGGCCCTGGAACACCACCTCGTCATATGACGTATACATGGTGGACGCACCAAAAGATGACGACGAGGAGCGGAAGGACGCACCGAAGGCTTGTTCCCTCGAAAAGCAGTCAAAGCGGCGACGCAAGCGCCGCCCCAAATCCCGCCTCGATAGAAATAGCGATCACACAGACCCGGTGCTGGAGCAGGGCGAACCGCTGCCGGACAACGGCAATCCGGATAATCAAACCGAACAAACAAATCCTATCAAGGATAATGGTCCGGATAACATAACGCCGGACAGGCACCCGGAGCAGCAGAATGCCCATAAAAGGCTTGTTGCCACCGCGAGGAGTCTGAAAAAGCAGAAGCAAAGGCTCAAGGCTGCACAAGACACACTCCAAATCAGATGGAGTAAAATACTCAACACAGCAGCGATGTACAGCGACGATCGCCCCTCCAAGAGCTACCCAAAGCGGAAGCTGCTACCTGAATTCGATGAGGAGGCCTCAGACCCCCCACAGCCAAATATCAAAGCAGCCACCTGGTCGGATAGATGACCCCTCTATCAACACAGAACGGCATACAACGCCGCTCACAATACAACACGCGGCCCATGTGAGGGCTCGCACCCAAAGGACGGCGCAACAAGATCCATCTATGGACCACGCAAGCGCGCCCCAGCATACAATGCAACACAACAAACATCCGAACAACGCGGCACACCCAGCTACAGGGGTGCCGCACACCCCCTGTGTTTCACCGATGAGGTGCTGGACCATGAATTTCCAGAGGGATTCAAGCCCGTAAACATAGAGGCATACGACGGAACAACAGACCCTGGGGTCTGGATTGAGGACTACATCCTTCATATCCATATGGCTAGAGGAGATGATCTCCACGCCATCAAGTACTTACCCTTCAAGCTCAAAGGGCCAGCTCGTCACTGGCTCAAAGCCTCCCCGAAAGCTCCATTGGAAGTTGGGAAGAGCTCGAAGACGCCTTTCGGGCAAATTTTCAAGGGACTTATGTCCGACCACCGGATGCGGACGATGGCGTGGTCGGCTTTCGGGCCAAAATTGCCACTGGCTAGCCATCTCCGGGCTTTCGGGCCAAAATAAGCCGAGAACGATGGCCGCATTAACAAACCTCATGACCCTCTTTTGCGCGGGTGAGGACAGCTGGCTAGCCAGATGCAGCACCAGCGATCCCAGTACGTCTGACGTTAGAGATGGAAACGGGAAATCACGGCGCAACAGCAATAACAAACGCCGGAATAAAGAAGACAGCACGAAGGGCACGGCAGTAAATGCCGGATTCAAAGTCTCTCGGCCAGGTCAAAAGCCGCCCCCTAAAGGCACCAGGGATGAACTGTCCAGCCTCAACAAAATTCTGGACCAAGTATGTCAGATCCATAGTACCCCTGGCAAACCTGCTAATCATACCCACAGAGAATGTTGGGTCTTCAAGCAGTCCGGCAAGCTCAACGCCGTACACAAGGGGGAGGATACACCAAGTGAAGACGAGGACGAACCTCCCAAGCAAGACACGGGGGAACAAAAAAAATTTCCACCCGAAGTCAAAACAGTAAACGTGTTACACGTGATCAAGGGAAAAACAATGCGGCACTCCCAGAAAAAAATACCCAAACGCCTATCACCGCGAAGTCCTGCCACTGGTCATCTCAACCGATCACTTTCGACCATCGCGATTACTTAGCAAGTATCCGACATGCAGGATGGGCTGCCATGGTGTTAGACCCGGTAATTGGCGGATATCACTTCACATGAGTCTTGATGGACGGCGGCAGCAGCCTAAACCTAATATATCAGGATACAATCCGTGGGATGGGGTTAGATCCAACACAAATTCGCCATAGCAACACTACCTTTAAAGGAGTAACGCCAGGCCCAGGGGCTCGTTGCACGGGATCCCTCCTACTACAAGTTATATTCGGCTCCCCCGATAACTTCGTTCACGAGCATTTAACTTTCCACATCGCTCCGTTTCAAAGTGGCTATCAAGCACTGCTCGAACGCGAAGCTTTCGCTCGCTTTAATGCAATACCACACTACGCCTCCCTCACACTCAAGATGCCCAGTCCACGAGGCATCATCTCAGTGCACGGAAATATCAAGCGATCTCTGTGCGCTGAAGAGAGTGAGGCTGCCTTGGCAGCCGCACACTAAAGGCGCCCGGACCAGCGAAAGCATCCAATAGGTCGTCAAGACCTCAGACACAACTAATCAAGTCCGGCGCCACTACTTATACCGAATAAACGGTCACACCCCTATTTTTCAATACAAGGGGCTCAACGCGCGCAGACAAGTGGCAATTTCTTCTCATCTTGAATTACACATAGTTTCTTTAGAAAACTATCTTTTTGCATGACAACCTTTTCACCTAAATTCCTCTCTTTTACAGACGATCATCGTGCTACACCTGTCCAGGATACGACACAACGGAGACACAGGCGCAGACGTGCAGCAGGGACCCGCCCCAAGGATTCTTTTTAGATTAAGACCTTGCGTAAACCTTTTTTACTGTCTCTTGTTGATACATATCCACCGTTGAGAAGGATGCTGATGTCTTGGCATGTGGCCACGCCAGAATAATGCACGTACCTGGACACAAGGGGCTTCTTACAAAGGCCATTCTTTAGGCCCGGTTAATACCACAAAGACCGAATACCTTAGGGAGTGTTCGGCGTCGCGAGTTTGTCCCTATATGCATCAGCTCCGAATCATTGTCTTTGGTCAAATGTTGGGTTTGCCCGGCTCCTGTGTTTTGGTGCCTTACGTTCCGCTTTACCGGCTAAGGTAGCACCAGGAGAACTACTGTGATTGTGCCCTGGTTCATCCGAACGAGCACCTCAGTAGAGAAAGCCGAAAACTGACTGTCATGATATAGCGTGAGACTGGTCAACCACTCGACGACCTATGGGAATGTTAGAATTCCTCCGCCTTAACGAAGGGCCGTTTTCCGGCCAGGCATGTACGCACCCTGGGATCGGGAGAGTGCGGAGCCACAAGGGGCTATCTAGTAGCCCCACTGTCAAACTCCTATGGCTAAGTGAAAGTGTTAAAGCGTTATAGTCCGGTTGCCTCGCTCGCTCCGCTATCACCTCCTTTATAGGACCAAGACGTTGGGTTAAGTGTGAACGCGTGTTTTTGTGAGCACCTCCGCATTATATGCGTGGGGGTTGAAGCCGACGGCTGCAATCTTTCAGGTTATACAGATGTATACATAAATGGCCGCCCAGGAGGCATCATATTAGTTTCAGGCAAAAGTATAAAAGTAGCCTTATGAAAATTTATAAAAGCATTTCGCTTACAATGAGATTACATATCACTCAAACATAATATTTTTTGAGCACTGGGTCTCTATCAAACGAGCACCCTCAAGAACTTCCTCAAAGTAGTGCTCAGCAGCCCTTCGACCTATGGCCGAATCCCGCGCTGCAACAGTGGTAGCATCCATCTCCGCCCAGTATGCTTTAACACGGGCAAAGGCCATGCGTGCGCCTTCTATGCACGCCGACCTCTTCATCGCATTTATGCGCGGCACCACGTCAAGGAACTGCTGCACCAAGCTGACATAGCTGTTCGGTTTTGACCTTTCTGGACATAGCTGATCCACAACAGACCTCATGGAGAGTCCGGACAACCTATTTAGTTCGGCCCATTCGGCTAATTGGTCAGTCAATGAAAGCGGATGCTCGGGAGAATGGAATTGTTTCCAAAACAGCTGGTCTACTTCACGGTTCGTCTGACTCTGGAAGTACTTGGCCGCACCGGCAGCGCTCGCCGCCAAATCCATATACACATCCTCCGAACTCCACAGCCGATCCAGAGGGGCATACCGTGGATCTCCGAACTTCCTCTGCAACATAAATGATTTCCCAGCCACAATATCCCCGGCTTCCCGCAGCTCCTCCTTCTTTGCCCTCATAGCAGAGCGGAGGTCTTTTCCCGTTACAGCAGCCTTCTCAAGGTCCGATGCCTTCGCCTGGTTTTCCTTTTCAAGAACCTGGCAACGGTCGATGGTGGCTTTTAATTCTATGGCCATCTTGGCCATCTTATCTCGGCTCTCGCCATGAGCGGCCTTCTCGGCTTGCAACTCTTCGACCGCCTTCAAAGCAGCCGCATTACCCAACCTCGCTTGTTCCTTGGCTCGGGCAAGTTCTGCCCGCAAGGCTTCAACAGTGGCAGCTCCATCTGCAGTCACAACATATTAAAGATACTGGCATCATGCTGCTCTTCCTATGTGGCGTTTACCAGATAATGACACTTACCCTGTGCCTTGTCAAGCCTTTTGTTAACAAGCTCGATGTCGGCATCTGCCGCATCCAACTGTCGTCTTAAATGGGCAAACTCGCTAGTCCGGCTAGCCACCGGAGCTTCCATCACTTGCTCATAGAGGAAGTATGGTTACTACCTGGGATTATGATCCTCTGATCATCGTCGTTCCCGACGACAACCAGAGTCTCAGGGGCTACTATCTACACAGGGCACACTTAGCATGTGCAGGACTATCATACATTATTTTACGTACCTCAAAGCCTGTCAGTAGACTCATAAAAGCTTTATGCAATCCGCTTTCGGCGGACGAGATTCTCTCCATCACCGTATTCATCAGCACACGGTGTTCATCTGAGATGGCCGCTCGCCCCACCAACTCCCTCAGAACATCCGATCGCACACTAGACGGTGCCGGACTCTTTTGTCTGCTCTCTTCGGGAGCCGGACACTGGGAGCTTCGGGGGTCAAAGGGATTATCTTCTGGCCTCACCGGACTCGGAGAGGCCCTCCGCGACGACACTTCAGGGTCGCCCGCTTCTGGAGCGGAGGAGTCCGGAGGAGGCGTTTCGCTCTCCATCATCTCTGGAAGAAGATCCCCCGAAGACGAGCTCATTTGTGAGGGGCTAAGGCCCGAACTGCAAAGATATATGCGGTGGTTATTTTCTCAGAAGAAAAAGATGGCATATATGTACTGTTAAAGTATTTCGGGTCACTTACGACTCGTGGGGGAATTGATCCCCCCGTGGACTTTGTGCGGCAACAGCACCCCCCGAGGTAGGACCCTCTGTGGGAGACTTCTTCTCCCGTTTGGAAGCTTCGGCTTTCGAAACCCCGGGCGTGGTCCTTTTCCTCTTCCGGTCGTCTTCCTTCATGGAGACGCTCGCTCCCTCGGTTAGAATAGGCAGCGTTGGGGGCCCGCGTCCGCCCTTATTATCCTCCACAGTATCTTCCTTAAAAGGCTCCGGGCAAGGTGCGATCTGGAGCATCTTTTCCAGCACCGGATTTTCCAAACCCTCAGGGAGGGGGGCCGAACACCGAATCAACTTCGCTTTCGTTAGCCAGTCCTGATCAAAAAGTGAACTCTCAGAAATAACTTCGTAACAAATGAGAGACAGTATGTTTGGCCGGAAGATTCCTTACCTGTTCGGCGGCGCGGTTACTGCTCAGGCCCACGTCCTCAGTAATTTCCGGACACTCTACCTGAGGTCCGAAGAATGACTTGTACATCTCCTTGTGCGTCAGGCCGAGGAAATTTTGAATGGCACGCGGTCCCTCGGGATTGAACTCCCACAAGCGAAGGGGCCGGCGTTTGCAAGGCTGGACTTGACGAACCAGCATAACTTGTGTTACCGCAACCAAACTGAAATCTCCGTTGAAGAGATCTTGAATGCGGCTTTGCAGTATAGGCATGTCCTTAGCTGGACCCCAGCTCAATCCTCTGCTAATCCATGACATCAGTTGTGGTGGAGGGCCCGGGCGGAAAACAGGGGCGGCCGCCCACTTGGCACTTCTAGGAGCCGTGATGTAGAACCACTCCTGTTGCCACAATTCAGACACCTCTGGAAGGGAACCTTCGGGCCATGGAGCTCCCGTCATCTTGCGTATTGAGGCACCTCCACACACCGCATGTTGCCCCTCGATCATCTTCGGCTTTACTTCAAAGGTCTTGAGCCATAAGCCAAAGTGAGGGGTAACCCGGAGGAAGGCCTTGCACACGACAATAAATGTCGTGATATGAAGAAAGGAGTCCGGTGCCAGATCATGGAAATCTAGCCCGTAGTAAAACATCAAGCCCCTGACGAAGGGATCCAAAGCAAGGCCTAGACCTCAGAGGAAGTGGGAGACGAACATGACGCTCTCGTTGGGTTCGGGGGAGGGGACGGCCTGCCCCCGGGGAGGCAGCCGATGCAAAATCTCGGCGGTCAGATATCTGGCCTCCCTCAACTTTTTGATGTCTTCTTCCGTGACGGAGGAAGGCACCCATCGGCCTTGAAGGCTAGATCCGGACATGACTGAAGGTTCGGAGCACCTGGCCTGAGCTTTGGGCGTTTGAGCTTGAGGCGGGGGAAGGATTCGATTGAGCACGGGAGGGAAAAATAAAAGCCTTGTCCCTTTATAAAGAGGGTGAATATCAAGCGTCCTCTCCGTGTCCGTTTGGACTTGCCTATGATCTAGTAGTCCTAGAAGCGGTTGGGTTACCCACACCCGTATTGATGAGAATCCCGGAATAAGGGGACACGATCTCTGCTTTGACAAGACGTGCCAAGGAAACTGCCTCGCATGACGCGCTGAGGTGGGATAATGAAACGACTCGGATAAAAGCTTGGCTGTGGTGTGTCACGCTACGGAATACGTCAGCAGATTAGATTTGTGTAGATATTATTCTCTCTATGGCAATATGTGGAAACTTATTTTGCAGAGCCGGACACTATCCTTGTGTTCAAAATCTTCTACGAATTACTTGGAGGAGGAACCCGCCTTGCAATGCCGAAGACAATCTGCGCGCTGGATTCGTCGTCATTGAAGCCTGGTTCAGGGGCTACTGAGGGAGTCCTGGATTAGGGGGTATCCGGATGGCCGGACTATACCTTCAGCCGGACTCCTGGACTATGAAGATACAAGATTGAAGACTTCGTCCCGTGTTCGGAAGGGACTTTCCTTGGCGTGGAAGGCAAGCTTGGCGATACGGATATTCAGATCTCCTACCATTGTAACCGACTTTGTTGTAACCCTAACCCTCTCCGGTGTCTATATAAACCGGAGGGTTTTAGTCCGTAGGACAACATACACAACAACAATCATACCATAGGATAGCTTCTAGGGTTTAGCCTCTCTGATCTCGTGGTAGATCTACTCTTGTACTACCCATATCATCAATATTAATCAAGCAGGACGTAGGGTTTTACCTCCATCGAGAGGGCCCGAACCTAGGTAAAACTTCGTGTCCCTTGCCTCCTGTTACCATCCGGCCTAGACGCACAGTTCGGGACCCCCTACCCGAGATCCGCCGGTTTTGACACCGACACCCCCCCCCTCCCTAGTCCAATTCGGACCAGCCCATGGGGAGGGGTACGGCCACCCTTTGAGGCCTTTCTCTCCTTTCCCATATGGCCCACTAAGGCCCAATACGAATTCCTGTAACTCCCCGTTACTCCCGAAAATACCCGAATCATTCGGAACCTTTCTGATGTCCGAATATAGTCGTCCAATATATCGATCTTTACGTCTCGACAATTTCGAGACTCCTCGTCATGTCCCCGATCTCATCCAGGACTCCGAACTCTTTCGGTACATCAAAACACATAAACTCATAATATAACCGTCATCGAACTTTAAGCGTGCGGACCCTACGGGTTCGAGAACTATGTAGACATGACCGAGACACGTCTCTGGTCAATAACCAATAGCGGAACCTGGATGCTCATATTGGCTCCTACATATTCTACGAAGATCTTTATCGGTCAAACCGCATAACAACATACGTTGTTCCCTTTGTCATCGGTATGTTACTTGCCCGAGATTCGATCGTCGGTATCTCAATACCTAGTTCAATCTCGTTACCGGCAAGTCTCTTTACTCGTTCCGTAACACATCATCCCGCAACTAACTCATTAGTTGCAAGGCTTGCAAGGCTTATAGTGATGTGCATTACCGAGTGGGCCCGGAGATACCTCTCCGACAATCGGAGTGACAAATCCTAATCTCGAAATACGCCAACCCAACAAGTACCTTTGGAGACACCTGTAGAGCACCTTTATAATCACCCAGTTACCGTTGTGACGTTTGGTAACGGGAGTTGCATAATCTCATAGTCATAGGAACATGTATAAGTCATGAAGAAAGCAATAGCAACAAACTAAACGATCAAGTGCTATGCTAACGGAATGGGTCAAGTCAATCACATCATTCTCCTAATGATGTGATCCCGTTAATCAAATGACAACTCTTTGTCTATGGCTAGGAAACTTAACCATCTTTGATCAACGAGCTAGTCAAGTAGAGGCATACTAGTGACACTCTGTTTGTCTATGTATTCACACATGTATCATGTTTCCGGTTAATACAATTCTTGCATGAATAATAAAAATTTATCATGATATAAGGAAATAAATAATAACTTTATTATTGCCTCTAGGGCATATTTCCTTCAGTATCAAGCATCCCCAAGCCTAGTTCCTGCTCGTCCTCGAGTAGGTAAATGATAAAAACAGAATTTTTGATGTAGAATGCTACTTGGCATAATTTTAATGTAATTCTTCTTAATTATAGTATGAATATTCAGATCCGAAAGATTCAAGATAAAAGTTTAGTATTGACATAAAAATAATAATACTTCAAGCATACTAACAAAGCAATCATGTCTTCTCAAAATAACATGGCCAAAGAAAGTTATCCCTACAAAATCATATAGTCTGGCTATGCTCTATCTTCACCACACAAGGAATTTAAGTCATGCACAACCCCGATGACAAGCCAAGCAATTGTTTCATACTTTTGACATTCTCAAAACTTTTTCAATCTTCACGCAATACATGAGCATGAGCCATGGATATAGCACTATAGGTGGAATAGAATGGTGGTTGTGGAGAAGACAAAAAGGGAGAAGATAGTCTCACATCAACTAGGTGTATCAACGGGCTATGGAGATGCCCATCAATAGATATCAATGTGAGTGAGTAGGGATTACCATGCAACGGATGCACTAGAGCTATAAGTATATGAAAGCTCAACAAAAGAGACTAAGTGGGTGTGCATCCAACTTGCTTGCTCATGAAGACCTAGGGCATTTTGAGGAAGCCCATCATTGGAATATACAAGCCAAGTTCTATAATGAAAAATTCCCACTAGTATATGAAAGTGACGAAATGAGAGACTCTCTATCATGAATATCATGGTGCTACTTTGAAGCACAAGTGTGGTAAAAGGATAGTAGCATTGCCCCTTCTCTTTTTTTCTCTCATTTTTTATTATTTTGGGCCTTTTCTCTTTTTTATGGCCTCTTTTCTTTCTTTTTTATTTTTATTTTTCATCCGGAGTCTCATCCCGACTTGTGGGGGAATCATAGTCTCCATCATCCTTTCCTCACTGGGACAATGCTCTAATAATGATGATCATCACACTTTTATTTTCTTACAACTCAACAATTATGACTCGATACTTAGAACAAAATATGACTCTATATGAATGCCTCCAGCGGTGTACCGGGATATGGAATGAATCAAGAGTGACATGTATGAAAGAATTATGAACGGTGGCTTTGCCACAAATATGATGTCAACTACATGATCATGCTAAGCAATATGACAATGATGGAGTGTGTCATAATAAATGGAACGGTGGAAAATTGCATGGCAATATATCTCGGAATGGCTATGGAAATGCCATAATAGGTAGGTATGGTGGCTGTTTTGAGGAAGGTATATGGTGGGTGTATGATACCAGCGAAAGGTGTGCGGTATTAGAGAGGCTAGCAATGGTGGAAGGAAGAAAAGTGTGTATAATCCATGGACTCAACATTAGTCATAAACAACTCATATACTTATTGCAAAAATCTACAAGTTATCAAAGCAAAGTATTACGCGCATGCCCCTAGGGGGATAGATTGGTCGGAAAAGACCATCGCTCGTCCCCGACCGCCACTCATAAGGAAGACAATCAATAAATAAATCATGCTCCGACTTCATCACATAACGGTTCACCATACGTGCATGCCACGGGAATCACAAACTTTAACACAAGTATTTCTCAAATTCACAACTACTCGATTAGCACAACTTTAATATCACCATCTTCATATCTCAAAACAATTATCAAGCATCAAACTTCTCATAGCATTCAACACATTCATAAGAAAGTTTTTACTATTCTTGAGTACCAAGCATATTAGGATTATTTAAGCGAATTACCATGCTATTTAAGACTCTCAAAATAATCTAAGTGAAGCATGAGAGATCAATAGTTTCTATAAAACAAATCCACCACCGTGCTCTAAAAGATATAAGTGAAGTACTAGAGCAAAACTATATAACTCAAAAGACATAAGTGAAGCACATAGAGTATTCTAACAAATTCCAAATCATGTATGGCTCTCTCAAAAGGTGTGTAACACCCAGGATGCGACTATATCTCCCACGTGTCGAGGCACTACTTAGAGGCCTAATCGCATTGAAGGCATATGTCGCAAGTTAGGCAATCTTCACAACATCCCATGTAATATAGATAATAAAAGGGGAGATAACATAGTTGGCTTACACTCGCCACGTCAATCAAGTACATAAATAATATTACATCATCCAAACACTCATGGCCCGACTACGGCGCCAAAATAAAAGATAACCCAACATGCGACACGGTCCCGATCACCCCCAACTGGGCACCACTACTGATCATTAGGAAAGGAAACATAGTATCATTGAGAGTCCTCGTCGAACTCCCACTTGAGCTCAAGCGCGTCACCTGGAGCGGAATCATCAGGCCCTGCATCTGGTGTAATAGTAATCTGTGAGCCACGGGGACTCAGCAATCTCTCACCCTCGCGATCAAGACTATTTAAGCTTATAGGTAAGGCAAGGTAAATATGTGGAGCTGCAGCAAGCGACTAGCAAATATGGTGGCTATCCTGTTCGCAAAAGAGAGCGAGAAGAGGAGGCAAAACGCGAGCGAGAAACTAAAGAGCAACCTGCACAAGCATTACTCCAACCCCGTGTCCACTTCCCGGACTCCGCCGAGAAGATGCCATCACGGTAACACACTCAGTTGATTCATTTTAATTAAGTTAAGGTTCAAGTTATCTACAACCGGACATTAACAAATTCCCATCTGCCCATAACCGCGGGCACGGCTTTCGAAATTTCAAATCCCTGCAGGGGAGTCCCAGCTTAGCCCATGACAAGCTCTCACAGTCAACGAAGGAATAGACCTCCTCCCGAGACGTTCCGATCAGACTCGGTATCTTGGTTCTTCAAGACACTTCGACAGGTTAAAACAAGACCAGCAACACCGCCCGAATGTGCCGAAAAATCTCTATGTTAGATGCCTTACCAGAGCGATGAGGAGACTGGGAAGTAAAAAGAATTCCTAAACTCTCCGATATATAATTCCTAAATGACTCAAAACATTTTTCTAGACACAACTCGGCTGCTAAAAACGATCAAGCAATGGGGCTCCTAAGGTCGGGGAAGGCTCTGATTACCAACTTGTAACACTCTCGATGCGACTATATCTCCCACGTGTCGAGGCACGACTTAGAGGCATAATCGCATTGAAGGCATATGTCGCAAGTTAGGCAATCTTCACAACATCCCATGTAATGTAGATAATAAAAGGGGAGATAACATAGTTGGCTTACACTCGCCACGTCAATCAAGTACATAAATAACATTACATCATCCAAACACTCATGGCCCGACTACGGCGCCAAAATAAAAGATAACCCAACATGGGACACGGTCCCGATCACCCCAACTGGGCGCCACTACTGATCATCAGGAAAGGAAACATAGTATCGTTGAGAGTCCTCGTCGAACTCCCACTTGAGCTCAAGCGCGTCACCTGGAGCGGAATCATCAGGCCCTGCATCTGGTGTAATAGTAATCTGTGAGCCACAGGGACTCAGCAATCTCGCACCCTCGCGATCAAGACTATTTAAGCTTATAGGTAAGGCAAGGTAAATATGTGGAGCTGCAGCAAGCGACTAGCAAATATGGTGGCTATCCTGTTCGCAAAAGAGAGCGAGAAGAGGAGGCAAAACGCGAGCGAGAAACTAGAGAGCAACCTGCGCAAGCATTACTCCAACCCTGTGTCCACTTCCCGGACTCCGCCGAGAAGAGGCCATCACGGTAACACACTCAGTTGATTCATTTTAATTAAGTTAAGGTTCAAGTTATCTACAACCGGACATTAACAAATTCCCATCTGCCCATAACCGCGGGCACGGCTTTCGAAAGTTCAAATCCCTGCAGGGGAGTCCCAACTTAGCCCATGACAAGCTCTCACGGTCAACGAAGGAATAGACCTCCTCCCGAGACGTTCCAATCAGACTCGGTATCTTGGTTCTTCAAGACACTTCGACAGGTTAAAACAAGACCAGCAACACCGCCCGAATGTCCCGACAAATCCCGATAGGAGCTGCACATATCTCGTTCTCAGGGCACACTCAGATGAGACATCCTACGAGTAAAACCAACCCTCAAGTTGCCCCGAGGTGGCCCCGCAGTCTACTCGGTCGGACCAACACTCAGAGGGCGGCAAGAGTGGAACAAAACACTAGGCGAGAGGCCGAGCCTTCCACCCTTTACCAAGTATATAGATGCATAAAGATAACATGGCAATATAATGATATCCCAACAAGAAAATAATGTTCCACCAAGGAATAGTCTCCAATCTTCACCTGCAACTAGCAACGCTATAAGAGGGGCTGAGCAAAGCGGTAACATAGCCAATCAACGGTTTGCTATGACATGGTGGGTTAGAGGTTTGACATGGCAATTTGGGAGGCTTAAAATCAAGTGGTAGGCATCGTAGCATTGGCATAGCAAAAGAGCGAGCATCTAGCAAAGCAAAGATAGTAGTGATTTCAAGGGTATGATCATCTTGCCTGCAAAGTGGTCAGAGTTGACTGGATCCTCGAAAGCAAACTCAACGGGTTCCTCATTAGCGAACTCGTCTCTCGGCTCTACCCAAACAAGACAAACAAGCAACAAGGACACAATCAACCACGTGCAAGGATCAAACAATATGATGCAAGGATGGTATGCTATGCGGGATGCGATGCGGGATGCATATGTAAGATTTGACAAGGGATGCATGAACCTGGCCTCAACTTGGGTATCCAAGTGTGCCACTGGAAAGATGAGATGAAAACTCTTGAAAACGATATAAAGGACGCCGGAATCGGAGTTATGGTTTGGAAATGGCAAGCAATTCAAATATGACACCGGTCTGCAATTTACAGCAAGTAGCCATCTAAATGCAAAGATATGAACAAGCTACAGCACTCAAACATGACATAAAAATACATGGCAGGGATGCATTCAAGATGCTTAACAAAAGTCTAGCACTGAGCTACGGCCAAATCATCCATTAACAGGTTCAAGCGAGCATGGCAAAAATGCATATGGCAAACAGATTTCAGACTTTGTGAAATTAGCACTTGTCTGGAATTTCAGCTCAGGTAGCACACTTCAGAGCAACAAACTACATGCTACAGGACCTGAACATGGCAAGGTAAAGCATGGCATGGAGCTACTCAAAGAGCTTAACAAAAGTCCCTTAGTGACCTTGAGCCAAAAGGGATCAGAAAATACAATTGCAAGCATGTGAACATGGCAAAAACATAATCAGTTCTCAGACTTGGTGAAAACTGGAGCATGCTGTAAACAGATATCAAGTAGGCATGTTTACGAGCTCGATGCACTCACTACGGAGCAAGTCATGATAATCTAAGCATACACCCATCAATA